>NC_140994.1:51934451-52580701 GCF_052327205.1 Somniosus microcephalus | reverse complement strand
GCTTGGATTTGGTTAAGCCAAACATCAGAAGAGATGTGGAGAACAGGCAGTTTCAGAATATGAATGAAAGGCCGACCAGGAGTTTTAAGATACGTCAACCAGTTTTGGCCCGGGACTACCACACAGAGAAATGGCAGCCAGGAACGATCTGCACACGGCAAGGACCTCTAATGTATACCGTGGACGTTGGAGAGAGCATTGTAAGACGCCATGCTGACCAGATTCTAGACTCACTGGAAAACGTAAATTCCACACCACGATCCGATACACCTGGTGATGAAACCGAAGTACCAATTGCATCTACCTCAGAATCGGGAATATTGGAAGCAGACGAACCCAACAACGACGTTGATTCCGAATCAACTCTGCCAGAAGAACCTGATACCCCAAAGAGGCGTTATCCAGACAGAATCAGGAAGCCTCCTCAAAGACTGAACTTATAATTGCTTAACTTCAGCTAATGTATATGACAACTGTAATTGTAAATATGTTATTTAATTATTAATCGAATGTTATGTACTGTTTAGCTAAAAGGGGAGGAATTGTAGTGTATGTACTTTGCAGAAGGAACTATATTCTGCAGCCCCTGTATACTGCAGTACCAGTAGTGACCACCCCTGTATATAAGCCTGTGTAGTAACTTTGCATAGTTAGTTCCCGTTTGTCTCCATTCAGTAAAGACCTGTTATAACCAACTCCTGCAGTCCGTGTCTCAGTTACAGACGGACATAATAGTAATCGTTGAAAAATGTCCTTTCTTTGTAATACTGGATGAGCAGAAATTTCCTCCAGCTAAATATTGGGAAGACCAAAGCAATTGTCTTTGGTCCCCGCCACAAACTCCGTTCCCTAGCCACCAACTCCATCCCTCTCCCTGGCAACTGTCTGAGGCTGAACCAGACTGTTCGCAACCTTGGTGTCATATTTGAGCACCGAGATGAGCTTTCGAACACATATCCGCTCCATCACCAAGACCACTTACTGCCACCTCCGTAACACCTCCTCACTCCGCCGCTGCCTCAGCTCATCCGCTGCTGAAACCCTCATCCATGCCTTTGTTACCTCTAGACTTGACTATTCCAATGCTCTCCTGGCCGACCTCCCATTTTCCATCCTCCATCAACTTGAGTGTAATGTACATACCTTTAAGGGGAATTATCTTTTACAGCTCATGTATACTGCAGTACCAGCAGTGACCACACCTGTATATAGCACTGAGTAGTAATCTGTACAGGTCTGTTCCACTGTGAGCCACGTTGAGTAAACATCTGTTGTACCGTTTCTCCTGCAGTCTGTGTCTTATTATACACGGACGCAACATTGGCGACAAGGCAAGTTCGAACCTACCTGCAACTCTGCATCACCTCCCGGGGATTCGTTCCTGGAGATCAGTGGATTGGAGGTCAAGGCCAGAGACTTGGGCGTCGACCACGGGCAACTGCCCAGTCATCCAGCAGAGACTCGAGAATTGCGGGGGAGGCTGTCGAGAGCCAGGCTTGGCTTTCCAGTCGAGGCGGTCCAGCGAAACGGGCTGGCAACAGGTAGTGCGTAGACCCTTCCCGGACAGCAGCGGGCTAGAGCCCGACCGAGCGGCACAGGAAAGGGCCGAGCAGCGTCGACGGGGGAGAGAGAGGGCAGAGCACACAGGGTGCAGCCGGTGTTCAGGGGCCGAGCAGCATCGAAGAGAGGGAGAGAGAGGGCAGAGCGCACAGGGCGCAGCCGGTGTTCAGGGACCGAGCAGCGTCGGAGAGAGGGAGAGAGAGACGCACAGAAACCTACAGGGCGCCGCCATTGCCACGAGAACCGCCAGGAGTGGCGTTGGCAGCAGCGGGGGAGGAAGGAAAGCGCGGGAGATGCCATTTTAAGTCATTGGGAGACGCCATTTTAAACCACACCCAAAATGCCGAAGAGTGGCAGTATCACCGCATTTGACAATGAAGTCGTAGATTGGACTACATATGTCGAACGAATAGAGGTGTACTGCAAGGCAAATGAGGTGTTAGATGACAAGAAAGCGTCGGTATTGTTAAATTTAATGGGTGCAAAGACGTGTGGTTTATTACGAAATCTAGTAACCCCAACGAAGCCAATGCAAAAGAGTTTTGAAGACATAGTAACGACACTACAGGAACATTTAAACCCCACACCGCTGCTGATAGCAGATTCAAGTTTCACAAACGGAACCAGCATAAGGATGAAAGCAATGCTGATTATTTAACAGAACTGCGCAAACTATCGAAACACTGCCAGTTTGGAGCGGGACTGGCAGATACCTTAAGGGACAAGTTTGTGTGTGGGCTTCAAAGTGAAGGAACCCAGAAATGGCTTTTATCTGAAAAGGACCTTACGCTGGAAAAGGCTTTCAGCATTGCGGTATCATATGAAGCAGCAGCACGGGGCGCTGCAGAGATACAACAGAGACCGCAAGAATATGGCACAAACGAAATGTCATATGGAACAGAGAAGTGCTATCGCTGCGGCAGAACAACACACGACCAGAATGATTGCTGGTTCAAAGACAAAGTGTGCAGACAGTGTGGAAAAGTAGGACACATAGCACGAGTCTGCAGGTCGGGAAAGAAAACCAGCAATAAGAAACCTACCAAAGGAAAGTACAAGAAGGTACATAAGATGACGGAGAATAGTTCAGACGAACAAAAGAGTGATAACGACTCCGAAAGCAGGGAACTGAGTTGTCTGAAACTACATAATGTGATCACAACGGAGGATCACCGAACCATTTGGGTCACTCTCAAGATAGCAGGAGTCCAGGTAAAGATGGAATTAGACACAGGATCAGCCCTAACAGTCATAAACCGACGAGACTACGAGCGGCTATTCTCACACATACCCTTGAGAGACACAAAAATTATTTTGAAGACGTACACGGGGCAAAAAGTCTACCCCAAAGGAAAAATAAGGGTGACCGTTACATATAACGGAAAGGAAACACCAAAACTAGACCTGTATGTATTGCAAGATGGAGGACCACCATTACTGGGACTTGAATGGATCTGGAAAATACAACTGGATTGGCATTCCATACAGGCACTGACTGTGGCTGACAAAAAGGATGACGACGTCACACCTGGGCGACTGTCAAAGATCCTAACTGACGCGAAAGAAGTGTTCCAGCCAGGACTCGGAACACTAAAAGGCATGACAGCGACGATTAAAATTGAAGAAAACGCAAGCCCAAAATTTTTTAAGGCCAGACCGGTACCTTATGCGATCCGCCTAGCCGTCGAAGCAGAGCTGGAGAGTCTGGAACGTTCAGGTGTACTGTCCAAGGCAGACTAGAGCGAGTGGGCTACACCCATCGTCCCTGTGATGAAAAAGTCGTTGAGCAGCACGCCTGGGGAACCAAGGAAGGTTCGCATCTGTGGGGACTTTAAGGTAACAGTGAACCCGGTCCTTCACACCGTACAATATCCACTTCCGCGGATTGAAGATATTTTCGCCTCGCTATCTGGAGGGAAACGCTTCACTAAGATTGATCTGGCCCAGGCGTATCTGCAAATGGAGGTAGAAGAAGCATCAAAAAAATACCTCACAATCAACACCCATAAAGGTCTCTACCAATACAACCGGCTGGTATTCGAGGTAGCATCAGCTCCGGCTATTTGGTAGAGGGCAATGGAACAAGTCCTGCAAGGGATCCCAGGGACCCAGTGTTATTTGGACGACATCCGGGTCACGGGCGAAAATGACAGTGATCACCTTGCCAACCTGGAGCAGGTGCTCACTAGATTGCAGGAATATGAGCTCCAAGCTAACCGCCCCAAATGCGAGTTTTTTAGAAAACAGATCTCGTATTGTGGCCACGTTATCGATAAAGAGGGGTTACATAAGTCCCCAGAGAAGATTGAGGCAGTAGTCAAGGCTCCAGCACCGGAAAATGTGTCACAACTGAGGTCGTTCCTCGGGCTGGTAAACTACTACCATAAGTTCTTGCCAAATTTGTCTACAATACTACACCCACTGAACACCCTACTGCAAACTGGGGTGCCATGGAAGTGGAGTGACGAATGTAGACGAGCTTTCCAGAAGAGCAAAACACTAATCACATCGAAAGAGGTATTGGCCCATTACAACCCGGCATTACCAATTCGGTTGGCATGTGATGCGTCACCCTATGGCATTGGAGCGGTGCTGTCGCACAAATTCTCGGACGGCTCAGAGAGGCCAATAGCCTTTGCGTCACGATCACTAACCTCAGCCGAGCGTAACTACGCCCAGATTGACAGGGAGGCCCTCAGCCTAGTGTGGGGAGTGAAAAAGTTCAATCACTATCTGCACGGGCAGAAATTCACCTTGCTGACTGATCACCAGCCTCTTGTCTCCATTTTTAATCCGAAGAAGGGCGTTCCGGTGATGGCTGTGCAACGACTACAAAGATGGTCACTTTTTCTAGGGGCGCACCACTATGAGATTGAATATAAGGGCACGAAACAGCATGGAAATGCTGATGGGCTATCACGCCTGCCACTGCCTACTGCGGAGGAAGCACCAGCAGTGGATCCTGTCGAAATATTCCATTGGACTATAGTTGAATACCTACCAGTAACTGACGCTTGTATCGAAAAAGAAACCCGAAATGACCCGACACTGTCTCGGGTATATGATTTGACGGTGAAGGGATGGCCAGCACATGGCGACTCACTGTTGCCAGCATTCTCGACAAGGAGAGAACAGCTGTCAGTGTGCCGGGGGACCTTGATGTGTGGATCCCGAGTGGTAATTCCACCCAAGTTAAGGGATAGAGTGCTCAATGAGCTTCATGAGGGTCATCTGGGAGGGGTAAAAATGAAAAGCCTAGCCAGGGCTTATGTGTGGTGGCTGGGAATCGATAAACAAATCGAGGACCTGACCAAGAGCTGCTCAGGATGCCAGAAAGTCCAAAATGCACCACCACAGGCCCCTCTACACCCATGGGAGTGGCCCTCATCTCCATGGCAATGGGTGCATATTGATTTTGCTGGTCCATTCATGGACTCAATGTTTTTAGTAGCCGTGGATGCGCACTTGAAATGGCCTGAGGTCATCAAAATGTCCTCCACCACTACGGAGAAAACGATTACAGTCCTACAGACCATTTTTGCCAGAATAGATTTGCTCCGACAACAGACCACAGTTTGTGTCCGAAGAGTTCCGGAGGTTCTTGAAAAAGAATGGGGTAAGGCATTACACATCCGCCCCGTATCATCCAGCCACAAATGGATTGGCTGAGAGGTTCGTACAAACCTTTAAGAAGGCAATAAAGGCTATGTACAATGACAACATTCCGCTGCAGCACAAGGTGGACAATTTCCTGTTCGCCTACCGGAATGCGACACATGCAGTCACCAACCAGGCCCCAGCCATGATGTTTTTTAACCGAAGGTTAAGATCTCGCCTGGATTTGCTCAGACCAAACGTACGAAGAGATGTTGAGAGTAAGCAATTCCAGCACATCCATGAGAAGCCAACAAGGAACTTCAATGTAGGGCAACCAGTCTTGGCCCGCGACTACCGAACAGAAAAATGGCAGCCAGGAACGATATGCACACGGCAGGGCCCACTAATGTACACAGTGGACGTTGGGGAGAGCATCGTGAGACGCCATGCTGACCAGATCCTAGAGTCACAGGAACAAGTCAACCCCATGCCTCGCCCATACGTACCTGGTGATGAACCCGACGTACAGGTCGCATCTACCCCAGAAACAGTAGCATCGGAAACTGATGAACCAACCGACGACAGGGGGCCAGAATCGCCTCCGCACCAAGAGCAAGACACTCGGGAAAGACGCTATCCAGAAAGGATCAGGAAGCCTCCCCAAAGACTGAATATATAAAGAGACTATTTTCAGCTAATGTTGCATGTTAAAAGTGTTAATTGTAATTAGTTTGATATTTAATTGTTAAATGAGTGTTATGGTACTGTTAATCTAAAAGGGGAGGAATTGTAATGTATATACCTTTAAGGGGAACTATCTTTTACAGCTCATGTATACTGCAGTACCGGCAGTGACCACACCTGTATATAGCACTGAGTAGTAATCTGTACAGATCAGTTCCACTGTGAGCCACGTTGAGTAAACACCTGTTGTACCGTTTCTCCTGCAGTCTGTGTCTTATTATACACGGACACAACACTGAGCTCATCCAACACTCTCCTGCCCGTATCCTAACTTGCACCAAGTTCCGTTCACACATCACCCCTGTGCTCGCTGACCTGTATTGGCTCCCGGTCCAGCAACGCCTCAATTTTAAAGTTCTCATCCTTGTTTTCAAATCTCTCCATGGCCTCGCCCCTCCCTATCTCTGTAACCTCCTCCACTCCCACAACCTCTGAGGTATCTGCGCTCTTCTAATTCTGGCCTCTTGCACACACCCAATTTTAATTGCTCCACCATTGGTGGTCGTGCTTTTAGCTGCTTAGGCCCTAAGCTCTGGAATTCCCTTCCTAAACCTCTCCACCTCTCTGTCCTCCTTTAAGATGTACCTTAAAACCTACCTCTTTGACCGAGTTTTTGGTCATCTGCCCTAATATCTCCTTATATGGCTCAGTGCCAAATTATGTTTGATAATCGCTCCTGTGAAACACCTTGGGATGTTTTACTACATTAAAGGCTCTATATAAATGCAATTTGTTATTGCTGTTGTTTGTATATTCAAGTTGTTCTGATGGTTATAAAGGCCTGGGAATTTCTGGGGTCCTGCTTCACCAGTGTAAGCATGGTGGAAATTCCGGGGATGGGAAATTTACACGGAGGGGACGATCCACCAGCTTGAGCTAATCTGCCCTTGTAAGGCAGAATGGAGTCTTCCAGAAGCCCAAATGAGTCAAAAAACATTTTTAAAACCTCTTTGATTCTGATGGAACCACTCCAACTGTAGAAGATCCCTCTGGGATTGATTACTTGAGTAAGTGTTTGGGGCCTTTAGCAGGCCTCAAGGGAACTTAGCCCAGGTCTCAACTGCCATGAGTTTTGCTGAGGCCTTTCAAGAATGTATAGGAAGGAATTTCCCCGAGAAGCCCAGGATCTCCCCTTGACATGGCCCGTTGACATAGGGGTGCAGATGGATGATCTGGTCATGAAGCCCCCAGCCATAATTTAAAGATCTGGTCCAAATGGGGAGGAATCCCAGGGGTGTAAATGGAAATTATGCCATCTCTGGAGAATCCAGTTATGTTTGTAGCATTCTGTTGTTCAGCTACAGTTAAGCTGTAATTTAATAACATTAACAAGATTTTTAAAAAGGTTCAATAGCAGTTGTGTCTACTGTAGTTCATTTTATAAAGTTAACATACCACAGCCTTATCCCAAATAATTGTCATCCTCTCTTCAATACCATTAACTCCTTCAGGGATCAGTCTGAAGTCATCTTTTCCAACTGCTTTTTGTGCGGTGGTGAAAGCACAGTGAGCGCTGCCAGTAACCTGCAGATCGCCACTGTATTCAAAAACAAATCAAACGTAGGTTACCAAGTGTCAGGGTTGACTCGTGGCCATCTCACCACCACAATTCCAAGGGGACAACTTCCTTTGTGTAATGAACTCCAATAACTTATAAAGAACAGGTTTACAATTTCGCTACAACTAGTGCACAAAGGAATTCCTTCCTTCCCCCTCCCAACGGGATGCTGCTCTGACTACTTACCCAATAAATAATTAAGCATAGATTACACAGTTTGATTTTTGCCCCATGCTGTATATTTTTGGTAAGCGCTAAGTTTACAATTCCCCACTACTTTCTTCTATTGTACGATCAGCATTCCAAAAATATTAAACAGGAAATAAAAATCTAATTGTGAATGGCGAGTCAATTTACAAATCCATACCAGGAGAGCAGAGAATTTAGGTAATCAGGGGTAGAAGTATCAGTGCTGAGCGGAGGAGAGGTGACAAAGGCTGCAGCTTTGGCCCAGTTCTTACTCCAGTAGTGGGATCCATCAGTCCCAAGACTTGCTGTGACAGGCTCTCCATATACAACTGCACCTGTCAAACCACACAAAGAACTGACTAGTACTCTTAGCAAAACTGGGGAATCACGTCATACTTCTTTGATTTAAGTTTTTTATTTTGTTTATTAGTAGGACACCTTGCACAAACACAATGATTTAAATTAACCTGTTTGTAAAATAGCCTTTTCCCTGAGGAGACAGCTGCCCAACAAAGCACAGACGAATATTCGGGTACAAGTAGTGATGCCTTCAAATTAATCAATTTGCCGTTTCTTTGTTCACTCTTGTAAAATACACATTTAGATGGTCATTGCAGTCACTATGGGGGTTATCTTCTGAGTTAGCGCTGCCAATGGGGAAACTTGCCCACCAGTAGACAGAAGATCATGGGCAGTGTGCCCGCAATTTCCTCAGATGTACTGACCGAGGGCAATGTTTCCTGAGGCATAGTGAACTCAATAGATTGCCCCCTGTATATTGCTTTCCTTACGGGCAGATCATTTTATTTCTGCAGAATTACTTGAAGACTCCAGTTTAGTAAGTTAAAAATGTTTTTTTTTAATTGCAATTGCTTTTATCTTAACATCGGGTTTAAATAGCAGAGCAGCTAAAGATAATCTAAAGTTTGGGTTTGACTTGCAGGCAATGTCAAGCCTGAGGCAGATCACAGAACACTCGTCTATACTAACCAGTAGAGGTTGGTATCAATTGTGTCTAAATATTTTCAGAATAAATTCTTACAATCTATAATTATAACAATAAAACAGGATTTCAGAAAACAGTAACACTGAGAAATATTGTCATTGCTCTCAAATTTCCTCAGGGCCAGTGGTGTCCCCAAAACAGAATTCCAGCAGCAAAGATGGCATAAAATGGGTTGGGATCTTGTAACACTCGGTTTCTGTCCCAAAGAGCTGCCTGGGAGAGATTTCTGTGAGGGCAGGGCCAGGGGTCAGCACCAGGGAGAATTTCTGTCTATTCCCTGGAAGCTTGACATTGTGAAAGGAGGCAGGGCTGGTGGGATGACATCATCTGCCAGATTTCCCGCTGCTCCAGTCTGCTGAGCCCTGAATGAATTGGACGCCGCCAAGATGTTGGCATCGCTTCACTGGAGCAGTGTAAGTTGGGCCCACAGGGGTGTTCTAGGCCAGAGTCATGAAGACAGAAGGCTTTTATAAAGGGAGCTGGTTTCAAAATTATTTGCACTTTTAAGCCAGTCCCCTCAGCTTTATGGGCACATTACTTTCAAGCATCTCATTTTGCTCCTCTCCCATTAGCAGGTGCCCAAGATGTTCCGACACTGCCACGGGAGACCACTTGTATTATGTAAAGGGTCTGACACTGCAAACTCTGAGGGATCAGGATCTCTTCTCAATGGTGGAATGTCATTACAGGACTCGAACTATGGTGGAACGGTATCACAGATAATCAGGGCCACTATGTGTATAATCTGGATAATCTGAAGGAACCAGTGCAATTAAGCAGAAAAGGAAAACATTCCACATTCAGATCAGTTATAATTTGGGACATAATTGGCTGCTTACCTTTCTTCCGAGCTTGTGCAATTATATCTGCAGCACTTTTGCTCATTACTTTGGTGATGTACAAGGGGCAGTTGGCTTGGCTTGCGATGGTGATTGCACGATATACCGCTTCTGCCTCAACCTTGAAGAAATGTTTCGATCAGGTTTAAGCTTTAGTGAAAAACGTCCTGTCACATGGTTCCCTCCTCCAACCCTCATCAGACCCAGATAAAACGCAGCACCAACTTTCTCGTTCTACTTCTTCCACTGTTTCAGTTAGCTCATTAAAAAGAAAAAGCACACTTTCCATTTGCATCCCCCTCGTTGATGCAATTTTAAAGACATTGACTATGTATGTGGTTTTTATCATTTCTTTCATGGTTAAGAAGATTGGTGAATGCACAGCTATTATATTTGAATACTGAAAACATTAATAGTTAGATTCCAAACAGTTGAATCTGTATATAATAAAATATAGGCAAGTAGATAATAAGATATTGATGTGAAAAATACAAACTCTTTATTTTTGAGACTATTACATTGCTTTCTGATATTAATGTCTCCCTTATGATTGGAAAAATAGTAATTTGCTTCAGAATTAGGCACAGGATTAGCTTGGTTCAGGTTAAGACGCTCCTTAAAACCTACCCCTTTGACCAAGCTTTTGGGTCACCTGCCCTAATTTGTCCTTATGTGGATCGGTGTCAAAAAATGTTGTCTTAAAATACTCCTGTGCAGTGCCTTGGGATGTTTTACTACGTTAAAGGTACTATATAAATACATGTTGTTTTTGTTGTAAAGTTCTTTGGTTGCTGTGTGGTATGTGACATACTGATGTCCCACTAGGTAATGCACATTCAAGAGTAAGAGGATTGCAAGAAGGAACAGCAAATTAATTTGTATTGCAACAAAATCAAGGCTCATTGCTTAAATACACAAACTGATAATTTAATGCAATGTCAATAAATATGATTTGGAGCCTTTAACTGAAAAATAGATGTATTTAAACACTTGGCTGATGTTAGCAGTCTGCTAGAATATTACAGCAGTCCATATCATATGTGTCTGTATATATGTCCATTCAAATGCATTTTTGCTTAATTCTTTGGGCTAACTTATTAATTTAGAATTATAGCCAATTAAATACTTTTAACAACTGCTCTGTATACTTTATTGCAACCTCTTAATCCTCTTGAAATTACCAGAAAACCTATGTTTTTCTGTGACACCAGCACTTGATCCAGGTGCCTTGCATCATTTTCAGTAAGTCTTTTCTCCTTTAACCCTCTTCAAAGTTTCTCTAAATGCATTCCCAGCCAAAAGAACAAGTATCTTGCTCACAATCTATTGCTGATACTGCTCTTTGTATGGCCTAGAGTAACCGAACCCCTGACTTCCTGTCCCTTCCTGTACAGCAGCATGTGGTCGCCACTCTACTGCTCCCTCTGACAGCAAACTGTCACCCTTTAAAAATAAACTTGTAAAGCAAACAAGGCAAATGTGAGAAGAAAATCTGAAATCCAGGTTTAGTTGCTTTTCCTGCTATTATTTTATACAATGTCAACATTAGCCATATGTTTCTCTAATTAGAGAACACAGTCTCCTGATTCACTCACTTGCAAATGTAGCAGAAAATTGTATTACCTCTTCTGGTCGACTAAGAACATGTCCCTCTGGCCCTGTAATTCCAAGCTCCAACATTCGTTTCTGCTCCTAAAGACAGATGGAAGCATCAAAAATACAAATAGAAGTGAGTTTGGTGCTTTACTGCTAATAAACACTTTGATTTATTAGCAGTAAAGCTGCAGATTCCCATTATCACTGGATAAATCATTTGCCAATGTTTAGATACAAACTAAAGCAATTTAATGGGGTGGGGGGGGTGAAATTCTTTCCTAATGCTACCATTTTTCAAGGTATTTCATTTTCCTAGTGGGATCGAGAACTGGGTTCATGCAGTTTGCTTATGGTGATAACATACAGTGACGTAAATGTAGCCACTTCAATCTCTTCTAGTAAGAATTGCAAAGTTCTGAAACCAAATCCTGAGAGAATGTGGTTTGATCGCCGCTAAGATGAGAATGTCAGATGAAAATGTACATATGGGGGCTGGGGCGAGGCGGGTGTGGGGAAATTAAGGCACAGTTATGTGACACTGCATTTTCAAGTAACATATTTCTTTGCTGAATTTCTGAAAAGCGCATTTGTTATTTTATAGCAACTTTTGATACTTCAGCTTCAGATTGATTATCAAATTCTAATTTTACCTCCTGAATGATATCTCCATTTTCAGCATGCACCTGTGCTATAGCACCCAGATCTCGGATGATGCTGAAGATTTCATATATCTGTCATGGAAAATAGCATGTAATTAGCATCTGCGCTCCAGGAAGCATCTTTAGCCAAGCAGAAACAAATGTTAGTATTTATAGTTTCATTTTCTCTGAAGAGTGTTACCTGTGCGTCACTACACTGATATTGGTCTTTGTAGGCCATGAACACGAGAAAGGAGTTCACACCTGGTTGAACAAAAAACAGTGAAAATACTGTATATTGTGCAGTGTGCAGGAAGCTAGAAGTTGCTGCTCTGTCTTCTGCAACGCTTAATGCATTTGAGATCAATATTTCATCATTTAAAACATTTTTACAACAATGCTTCAATTATTTCAATTTATTTTCAGCTCAAATATGTACACAGTAGACAGAAACAAGAGCTGTGTTTCTGCAAAGTTCTAAATACGCAAAACGGTTAAAGCAGCATCCCTTCCTGATGCATGACACTGTCCACAAACCCGGCTCTATGAATAACCCTGTACTTTCTTCATTATTATTAAAAATAGAATACATTTGTTATAGTGCACCCCAATTCATGAATAGTTAATGAATCCTCTGTGTTGTTAGCCTTTCCCTTCCCATTGGATAGATATTAGTGATGGACTTGATCTGTGCGTCAACAGAATGCCAAGTTTGATGTCAAAATGAGCTGCCACCACCACCATCATGTTGCTATATTCAAAGTGGTGTTCCTCTGTTGTATGGTTCTGAAAATGTTAGGAAAAGAGCTCTACAACTTTTGCTAAATTTGTCAATATGGCAGTTAGCACATTCAGACAGAGCAGGATTCTGCTTCCAATAATTTTAATGGAATAGTATTAAAATAACAGATTAATGGGGCATATTTTCCTGTTCCTGCACCTTGAGCTATTAGTTCACACTGAATGCAGAAAATTAGGTGGGGAGGAATACACTGGACCCTGTCTGATTTCCCATCATTAATAGAGATGGATGGAAAATTGGACAGGTCCCTTACAGGACCGATTGGAAAAAGGGATAGGTACGTTTGCGATTCTTTTTCTCTGAAGCGCCAAATCCCTGCGCATTTAGCATGAGTTAATTCTAATGCAGAGAGCAGCTTCAAGGGAAACTGACATGCGGTCACAATAGACACAACTGTCACTACAGATACTAAAAATGTTCTAGTTTTACTTTTATTTAATGCCATTGTTGTGGCTGTCCAGAAATGACAAACAGGTTTATGTTCCGCAGACTATCGGAGAAATTCAGCTTGTGAAAGATTGGTAATTTGAGCATGGAAATATATCTTTGGGTTCCAATGAAGTGAAATTTCAAAAACAATACCATTTGAGGAACAATCACATTTGTCTCCATTCTAGAATGGTAAAGATATTGAGATTTACCTTTGTCTTTGACCAAAGTTTCCATTTCTTCACGCAGAGCCTCATGCCAACGTGTAATATCTACATGTAACGAGTAGTCACAACAGGACTTGCTGTCAGCCCATTCTCTCCACTGTTCATAGGCAGAAAGAAGGCTTGATCCGGGTTCGGGTTCAGAAAGGACATGATCCACTGTGTTGTACAGCAAAGATATAAATGTATGCAGTTAATTTAGATTTTTCTATTCACTCTGTCTTAATCACATATTTTCTCATTTACAATGTTTCCTCATTTTTCTTTCCCTGTGAGTGCAGCGAATCCCAATGTAAGACCTGTTTTGTCATGGAGATTGGGATTGTCTGTATCATGAACATCCCCACAACTGTGGTTAATGTTACGCTGACCAGCCTATTGGTATTGAAAAGGGTCAATCATAATGACGGTGAGACTCCTCTGTGAGCTTCACCATGACAGTGCATGCACACTCTGACCAGTTCTGTCCTAAAAGGACCCTGATTTGCATGTTAAAAGGGGCCTACCACATGGAAACTGGCAGGCGCTTTGGCCGCCTCGACGCAAGCCCCTGTAAAAATGGTGGCTGCTGGAGTGTCAACGTTAATGTGGCGGTAACTCTACCGACCCCACTTTGAGGCTATTACTTACTGCTACATTAATGCCGATTTCAGCAAGTTGAAATCAGTCCCCTGGGATTAGGACTGAATGTGTGGTCAAAGCAATTCAACAAGGCATTCAAAGAGTTGCATCTTAGCCACAGAATAGTTGGCTATCACTGCACTTCATTTTTATGGGATGTGTGCGTCACTTGCAAGGCCAGCATTTATTTTTTGAATTTTTTTAAAATTCATTGATGGGATGTGGGCGTCGCTGGCTGGCTAGGCCTGCATTTAGTGCCCATCCCTAATTGCCCTTGAGAAGATGGTGGTGAGCCGCCTTCTTGAACCGCTGCAGTCCATATGGTGTAGGTACACCCACAATGCTGTTAGGAAGGGAGTTCCAGGATTTTGGCCCAGCGACAGTGAAGGAACGGCGATACAGGTCCAAGTCAGGATGGTGTGTGGCTTGGAGGGGAACTTGTAGGTGGTGATGTTCCCATGCGTCTGCTGCCCTTGTCCTTCTAAATGGTAGAGGTCGCGGGTTTGGAAGGTGCTGTTGAAGGAGCTTTGGCGAGTTGCTGCAGTGCATCTTGTAGATGGTACACACTGCAGCCACAGTGCGCCGGTGGTGGAGGGAGTGAATGTTGAAGGTGGATGGAGTGCCAATCAAGCGGGCTGCTTTGTCCTGGATGGTGTCGAGCTTCTTGAGTGTTGTTGGAGCTGCACTCATCCAGGCAAGTGGAGAGTATCCATCACACTCCTGACTTGTGCCTTGTAGATGGTGGAAAGGCTTTGGGGAGTCAGGAGGTGAGACATTCGCCGCAGAATTCCCAGCCTCTGGCCTGCTCTTGTAGCCACAGTATTTATATGGCTGGTCCAGTTCAGTTTCTGATCAATGGTAACCCCCAGGATGTTGATAGTGGGGGATTCAGCGATGGTAATGCCATTGAATGTCAAGGGGAGATGGTTAGAGTCTTGCTTGTTGGAGATGGTCATTGCCTGGCACTTGTGTGGTGCGAATGTTACTTGCCACTTGTCAGCCCAAGTCTGAATGTTGTCCAGGTCTTGCTGCATATGGACATGGACTGTGTCAGTATCTGACGAGTCTTGAATGGTGCTGAACAGTGTGCAATCATCAGCGAACATCCCCACTTCTGACCTTATGATGGAGGGAAGGTCATTGATGAAACAGCTGAAGATGGTTGGGCCTAGGACACTGCCCTGAGGAACTCCTGCAGTGATGTCATGTGATTGAGATGAATGACCTCCAACAACCACAGCCAACTTCCTTTGTGCTAGGTATGATTCCAACCAATGGAGAGTTTTCCCCTTGATTCCCATTGACTTCAGTTTTGCTAGGGCTCCTTGATGCCACACTCGATCAAATGCTGCCTTGATGTCAAGGGCAGTCACCTCTTGAGTTCAGCTCTTTTGTCCATGTTTGGACCAAGGCTGTAATGAGGTCAGGAGCTGAGTGGCCCTGGCGGAACCCAAACTGGGCGTCAGTTAGCAGGTTATTGCTGAGTAAGTGCTGCTTGATAGCACTGTCGACGACACCTTCCATCACTTTGCTGATGATTGAGAGTAAACTGATGGGACGGTAATTGGCCGGGTCGGATTTGTCCTGCTTTCTGTAGACAGGACATACTTGGGCAATTTTCCACATTGCCGGGTAGATGCCAGTGTTGTAGCTGTACTGGAACAGCTTGGCTAGGGGCGCAGCTAGTTCTATTGCCCATCCCTAGCTGCCCTTGAGAAGGTAGTGGTGAGCCGCCTTCTTGAACCGCTGCAGTCTGTGTTGTGAAGGTACTCCCACAGTGCTGTTAGGTAGGGAGTTCCAGGATTATGACCCAGCAACGATGAAGGATCAGCGATATACTTCTAAGTCAGGATGATGTGTGACTTGGAGGGGAACTTGGAGGTGGTGGTGTTCCCATGTGCCTGCTGCCCTTGTCCTTCTAGGTGGAAGAGGTCATGGGTTTGGGAGGTGCTGCCGAAGAAGCCTTGGCGAGTTGCTGCAGTGCATCTTGTAGATGGTACACAGTGCAGCCACAGTACGCCGGTGGTGGAGGGAGTAGATGTTTCAGGTGGTAGAGGGGTGCCAATCAAGCGGGCTGCTTTGTCTTGGATGGTGTCGAGCTTCTTGAGTGTTGTTGGAGCTGCACTCATCCAGGCAAGTGGAGAGTATACCATCACACTCCTTACTTATGCCTTGTAGATGGTAGAAAGGCTTTGGGGAGTCAGGAGGTGAGACACTCGCCGCAGAATACCTAGCCTCTGACCTGCTTTTGTTGCCACAGTATTTATGTGGCTGGTCCAGTTAAGTTTCTGGTCAATGGTGACCTCCAGAATGTTGATGGTGGGGGATTCGGTGATGGTAATGCCATTGAATGTCAAGGGGCAGTGTTTAGACTCTCGCTTGTGGGAGATAGTCATTGCCTAGCACTTCTGTGGTGCGAATGTTACCTGCCACTTATCAGCCCAAGCCTGAATGTCGTCCAGGTCTTGTTGCATGCGGGCATGGACTGCTTCATTATCTGAGGAGTTATGAATGGCACTGAACACTGTGCAGTCATCAGCGAACATCCCCATTTCTGACCTTATGTTGGAGGGAAAGTCATTGATGAAGCAGCTGAAGATGGTTGGGCCTAGGACACTGCCCTGAGGAACTCCTGCAGTGATGATCTTCGATCACCACTACCATCTATATATATTTTTATATATATCTTCACTGTGTATTTTTCTTTTCCACTTTTTGTATCACTACTAAACACTTACTTGCCATCAGTTATGTGACGAATAAGACGATTGGATTAAGTTAAAATAAAGTTCTTCAATTTACTTTAATTCCGGATTTAAAAAATGTTTTTTTCATCAGTTGAAATGAGGGGAAAAACATGTGTTTCTTACTTATCATTGTGGTTCCTCCTGCCAGTGCTGCTTTAGTTCCTTGGTAGAAGTCATCAGCAGTGGTCATGCCCATGCATGGCATTTGCAGATGAGTGTGGACATCTATTCCACCAGGTATGACCATCTGTCCATTAGCCTCAATTATCTTTACACCACCAGGAACAATGAGGTTATCTCCAAGTTGTCTAAGAAGACATTACACAATGTGTTAGACTGTTGACCATGCTGTGCCAGAAGTAGCATTACAAAGATGTTGGGCAGCACTTTTACGTATGCAGTAAGCATCCTCATTCGTAAAACAAATCTGTTTTTAATGGTCCTCATACCCTGATTCCGCCCTCCCTTGCATTAACTGTCTATATTTCTGCTCCTGTGATTGGAAGGTATATTATATTTTTCTCTCATTTCTTTCCTTGTTGGCCTTTTTGTTTCATTTTTCTCCTAAACATTGACATGTCCCCTTTTTCATCTTTTGAATTCATGTGTGAATGTAACAATAAAGAATCCTCTTTCTTTTTTCATTTGTCCATAACGACCGCAGGGTTTTGTCACTCGCATGGTTAGTTGTGACCGATTAAATTGCAAAACTAACAATAGAAAGCAGCCACGAGAGTTCCTAGGCAAAAGAGCCTTTATCATTATATGATCTGACATGCCATGGTCAAAAGCCGGTTTGGATTTGTTCATACTTGATATGTAATTACAGTAAATTACCATGCAAACGATTTTGAGTTTAATCAACAGCAGGATACTGGGGGCTGAATTTTATTCTGGGGTGGGTTCGCCAATGGAGAGGGGGGGGGGGGGCCTTCCACCCATCATCCTGACCCTGACCTATCTTCCTGGGTTGGGGCTTATCAGTTATACAGGCAGGCTCCCAGTGGAATCTCTGCTGCACTTAAGGAGCCTGCAGCTGTTTGCCAGGGAAATAAGGCAGTGCTGCAGTGGGATGCATTACAGAGATGCAGGGCATCAATATAGTGCAGTGTCTTCATAACAGAACAGTAGGTCAGCTGTGCCAGAAGGAGAGGAACCACTATTAACAGGAGCAAAAGTGCCACACAAGGTCTTCTGTAATGTTTTAGTTTAGGCCTCAGATTACGCCAAGTCCTTTTAAATGTGAGTGAGGGGATGTAGAAGAGAGGCACAGGTGCCCACTGCAAGGCCCTCTCCCTCCAATAGGGCCCTTCAATGCGCATTCTGCCCCTGGTCCAGGGTTTATTGCCACTCCTCTCCTGACAGCCCTCTGTGGTAGTTGAGATGGGAGGCAGGAAAATTGGACGGATTCCCAGGCGCCGTCTCCCAACTGTTATTTACATGTGGCGAGGTGGCTGACCAAATTCCGTACTAGGATGGGGGCGAGGAGATCAAGATTCCTGCAGGTGCTGCTAAGGGTGGGGATGTGGCGTCAGGCCTCCTCACCCCACTTCCCAAGATTTTTCACTTTGGTTAGTGGAGCAGAGGAAATTCCAGTCCTCAGTCAGTACAGCCTAGATTTTCCAAATGGCATTACTTTAATGGTGTTTAATGGTGTTACTTTAATTCCAGTGTTAACAAATTTAAAATAAATGGGTTAACACTGGCATTGAAACAACACTGACTAAAAAAATTAGGCATACAAGTCTTAAATCATATTTTGTTCATCATGACAGATCAGATATAAAATGCAGTGAAAACAGACTCCTATTATTGGCATTGGAGTTCAAGACATTTGCAACAGATAAGCATATAACAACACGTCCAACCCAATGGCCAAGTAGAGCATGTATTTAAGACAACAAAAGGTTGCTGAGGAAAGGCAATGCAGATCATGGAAATCCTTATTTTGCCCTGCCTGACTAGTGAAACACTTCAATGGAAGCATTTGGCTCTTTTCCATTACACAATCTAATGTGGTAAAGTACCAAAAGTCACTTCTCACTGCTGCAAGCCTTTTAGTGCCAAGAATTGTGAAAAGCATTGCCAAAAACTTGGGAAAAATGTAAGAGGAGACAAGCAAGCCATTATAACAGGAGGAGCCAAACAAGCTAAAGGAAGACAGTATGATGGACGCAACCATAACCCGTCAATGGCAACAATTGGTTGTGAAAAATGACGTGTCAAGAAAGTCGCTCCTGGCTTTTATGAAGTGGCGAGTAATAAAGAACACTAAAAATATAATCTCACACAACTTGTGAAAATCAGGAGCCTCCTGCAACATACAAGCTGCAAGGTGGATCTAGATTTGTACAGAAGTGCAGATTGTGTATTGTTAGAATCCAGTTCAGCAATTCCTGGCGCGAAGATATCGGCTGCAGAAAATGAACAACAGAGGGATTGACTACAATGTTGAAATTACAAAAACCATCAGACTGATCAAACCCTTATTCAAGTGCGAGGCCTATGTGGACAAACACATACACATTATGATCTTTGCAGCTGTTAGGCTTCAAGAGGTAGCCCCTTATCATTTAAGTACACAACTGAATTGAACAAGTTCTTAACCGTGTTGAGGTTGTGTGTTTTGTGGAACAGAAATAAAGAACCTACTGGGTGGAAGGTACTAAGTACATTTATAATAAAAAAGATCATTGCACTTCTGAGCAGGAGTGGTAATATTTCATACTTCAAGCAAACACACTTCAACTGCTGCTGGTCATTTGTCTTTATAGGTCTTGAAATATTTGATCAATTGTAGTCCATCTTCAGTCATCTGCAGCCAATTTGCCCAACATTGGCAGACAAAAGCTGACCGCTATGGGCAAAAGCCTGGCCTCCCATTAGTGCCACCCCATTGCAATGCAGCTGAGATATGAATTCACTGGTTTGGGAGATTGACAGTGCAAAACTATAACCCTTTTGTTATTGCTTTGAGTGCTCTTTTGAATTATAGAGCAATAATTTAAACACAACATAGGTTTTTAAATCTGTTCAGGTATTTGGCTGCTGATGGCCTCTATGATTTCAAATATTTGATCCATCCTCCATTTGCATTGGTTGCTAGTGTGTTATTACTTTGGGATTAAAATGTTTGTTATATTTCTTGGGAAATAATGGGGGGAATTTTTACCTGAAGAAAAGCGTGGGTTTGGAGTGTGAGGTTAGTTAAATTGTTAAGATCAGTATCTCGACTTGAACCCCCCTCCAACCCGCCCACTTCTGGTTTGAACGGAGGCGGGACGGGAAGCAGGACGGGACGGGCAGCCAACCCGCTGTCAGGATGCGAGACATCAATTTAAATATTACAATGAAGAAGGATGCCTCTTTTTTAACCAACATTTTGTTTTTAACTCTATCTGGCCGGGTTTTACACTCTTCATAAAACCCAGCAGTTACAGCAAGGCGACGACTGCTGCTTTCAGGAGGTAAGTGCCTTTATACCTACCTCCTGGACCTAGGGTCCCTGCCTAACCCACCCATCCCCCGCAAACGGAGAACCACTCACGCAGCCTCCGATTGCCTTCCCGGACCACCCCTCCCCCACCCAACCGATCATCCTGAGGCCGACCCAGTTCCTCTGGTGGCCGGCCTCAATCTGATCTTCCCTTCCCACCGCCAATGATCTTGAGGTCGGCCACGATCCTCCGCTGGCTGGCCCCGATCTGATCCTCCTCCCCGCAACTCCCCCCCACCCCACCCCGCCACCCCCGCTAATCTTGAGGCCGGCCCCGATCTTCCTCACCCCCCCACCCCCGGTCCCTCGACGGCTCCGATTTGCCTCACCTTCCCCCCACCACCACACCCCCTGCCCCCGCAGGCCGGCACCTGCCCCTACCTGATCCCTCCCTCCTCTGTGCGGCTTAGTGCCGCAGGCCTACCTGTCCGCAGCCAGCCAGCCTCTCCACCTGGCTGGCTGCGGGCAGGAAACAGAGGCTTCAGATGCAAATCAGGCCATGCTGTTAAAGTAGGCAGGGCTGGTGGGAGACCCGTTCTCCTGGGTTTCCCGTCCTCATTGGAGCCCCCCTTCCTCCAACCCGCCTTCTCCATGAAAATCCAGCCCAACGTGTTAACAGATGATCTGAGAATGTCAGCAACTATTGATGCACAGGTTATATTAAAGTGAAGTCTATTGGTGGACAGATGGAAATCCTGTGCTTATTTGTGTTATGTTAATGACCAGTTCCCATTCAGAGAAAAAATGCAACCTGCATAGACAGTCTGTCACAGATGCACGCTAGATATATTTCATTATTAATGTCACAAATTCATGTACTTGTTCAAAAATGTAAGTAGTTTTATTCAGGAGCTGAGTGGTGTAATTAGTTAGCAAACTGCCCTTTCCCTGCCTGGTGTGAATTAGTCTTAGACGAATAGGATGAAACTCTCAGCGTAAGTGTCCCATGTAAAATACATCTGCGCTATGTCAACTCAGTTCCCAGTGGATTCTGATGCATGGCAGAAAACTACCTACAATTTGGCACAAAGTGTCCCTAAATTGTGAATCCCACTGCGAGAAGACATATGGGCCTAGAAATTGGGTTCTGGTCTTGCCAGGGCTGTAGCGCCAGAAAGTTTGCGCCAGCGGTAATGCGGCAGCGCCCGACGAAAATTCGGGTGCGCCGGGCCCAGACGGCGGCGGGCGCTAAAAGCCTCCTTTAGCGCCTCAAAACGGGCGTGAACTTGGGTTTCCCGGCGCTAATCCCCCGCTGCGGCACCCGATGCGGTGCGGCAGGCGGGGGAACTGCAGGCCTCCTCCTCCTGTTAAGGAGGAGCTGCCTGCAGCCGACAACTGTCCGGCGGATTGACCCGACATCTGAGCCCGGCACCTCGGGGAAGTGCCGGGCTCGCATGAGACACTGATCAGGGCCGCGGGGGGGGAATGCAGGAGTCCGGGAAGGGAGGTGCGGGCAGGCGGCCGCCGGGAACGCGGCCGGCCGCCGCTCCACCTTTATGCGCCGGCGCACACTGGGGGAAGACTCTGTTGCCAGAGTCTTAGTTGCGCCTGCCACGGGCGAGGCAGGCGCAACTGAATTTCGGCCTGGGGCCGGGTTACCACGGCAACCGGGACGCTGCGCACACCGATGACGTCATCGGTGCCGGCGCAGCGCTACCGGTCTACCGCCGCGGAAGGGCCCCAGGCAATTTAGGAACCGGCGCCAATTGCAGCGCTAGGCCCTCTAGCGCCGCAAAATCGGCGCTAAGGGCACTGAATTTCTAGGCCATGGTTGGGAAATAAAAGACACTGACCTAGAAGAGGTGCTATTCTCAGACCATAAGAGATCCTGTTGGGATAAAACTAAGTGATCTTTATTTTTAATTTATCATGCTGGCCTTGGAACTGGGAACGCTTGAACCTTAACTGGGTGACAAACAAAAGTCTCATGATGGAAGGCTATTTCTACTTCAAGTAATTCTTTTCATGTTACATTATCAGGTTTTCTTTTGAAACTCAGGACACACCTGTAATTCACCCTGATGACTATCTGTTATTCCATATACGGGTACAATGTGTATGGCAATATGCTTATACTTACTTTATAATCCCATCTTCCAAGTAAATATCAGCAAAAAAGGACTGGTCATCATTGACTACCTTCCCTCCTTTAATAAGTAAGCGATCACTCTGGAAGAAACATTTAAACAATTAGATACTTAAAATGTGTTTACTATAATGCCAGATGACGAAGAAAGACTTCTGAAAACATCAATACTGTAAACTAATAATTCTCATAATTCAGATTATTTGAGTAAGAACATTATTACCTAGAATCCAGTTAATGTTCCTATTTATGTCTTAGCACTAAACAGTGATATCACTAGGAAGATCATATCCATAGAAAAGACTTGTCTCTTAAAGTTGGAAGAGAAAAAAAGTAATGCGTCTATTCTTGATGGACAAGTTTAGGGTTATATATTTAAATATTTCAATCTTTCTTTTTCTGCCGATCTTCTCATGGAAAGAAGTGCTGAATTCTAACCAATTGCAAAAAAATGGAACAAAACAATTACTCTGGCAAGTCCAGATGCATTTTTGGGCCTTTAAAAAAAACACAATTATTCATGTTCAACTTCCTTTAAACTTGAGGTCATCCAAAACTCGGCTGCCCATGTCCTAACTCGCACCAAGTCACATTCACCCATCACCCCTGTGCTCGCTGACCTACATTGGCTCCCAGTTAAGCAATGCCTTGATTTTAAAATTCTCATGCCTGTTTCCAAATCCCTCCATGGCCTTGCCGCTCCCTATCTCTGTTTTTTTGAAAGAAAGAACTTGAAACTATATAGTACCTTACTTATCATGTCCTCAGGACATCCCAACAGGCTTGTATACTTTTGAAGTGTAGACACTTTTGTTATATAGGCAAATATAGCAGCCAATCTGTACACAAAAATGTCCCAAAACCAGAAAATGAATGAGGAGTTCATCTGTTTCTGATGGTTTTCATTGAGGGCGAAATGTTGACCAGGACAGCAGGAGAACTTGCTGCTCTCCTTCGAATAGAGTCATGGGATCTTTAACAGGAATTTCCACCAGAAGTCATGGCAGACATTGGGACACATCCACCTAAATATAGATATATTTCCCATAATTAACATCATAGCAGTGCTGGACAGTAGGAATGCCTGGTAGTAGTGGGGGCAATCAATTAGGCTCAGCCAGCATGTCAATTTTACAATTTGAAAAAAATTCCTATGTTTTTTTCTGATGCTGTGGCATCAGCCAGCCATGCTTTGCCTGTAGTAGCAGAAGGACGGCTGGAATAGGCACGGGTGATGCTGTTGTCGCTCAGGATGAGAATACATCCAGACTCTCCTACCAGCCCCCTCCAATGCCTGTACAAGTATCGGAAAATATACAGGCCCTGGCTGCCCATGCAATAGCAGAGATGCAGCAGCAAGTGTATCTCAGGACACAGCTGTTGTGAGGCAGTAGCCACTTCAGTCCCAAGAGGCTCCTATTGATCCTCATGCACAATGTTTTGGACCTTACAAAATATGGTTCCACTACATAGAAACATAGAAGATAGGAGCAGGAGTAGGCCATTCAGCCCCTCGAGCCTGCTCCGCCATTCAATGAGATCATGGCTGATCATCCAAACTCAGTACCCTGTCCCTGCCTTCTCCCCATATCCCTTGATCCCTATAGAAACATTTGTTGTTGTTTGTGCAGACTGTGTTCTTAGCAAGGTAAGGGAGCAAGTGTCATCAGATTGGCACGAGTAGCTGATTTGTGAGTTTTGTTGAAAAGTGAAGGCACTGTGGCTGAAAGCACTGTGTAGAGAGCATGGGAAAGGGAGAGGGCTGCAGGGAGTATATTTTCTGGTTAAGAGGTCTCCTGTAGAAGAGCAGCATGGAGTTCACTGGCTGTCAGCAAAGGGATTTTTTTCTGCTCCCTCTTCATGTTGCTGAGATTTTCATGCTGCTCCCCTTGCTGCACCTATGGGCCTTCCTCCTCCATAACCTCTGTAATGATGCCTCTTTGCAGGGCAAAGTTGTGCAGTATATAGCAGACAGCAACAATCATAGAAACTTGTCAGAATGTATTGAAGATACTGCTGGATACATCCAGGCACCTGAAGCAGCCTTCAGCATATCAATGGTGTACTCACCAATAACTCCAGAGGAGGCTTGTGCCTCATTATATTAGCATTCAGCTGGTTTATTGGGAAACCAGAGGTGTCATAAGCCATGGTTGCAGGGGATAACTTTTATCCCCCAGCAGGCACCCAGATACTTGCTTTTCAGGGGTAACTGTAACTGGAGCGGTGTACCGCCTTAAAGTGAAGGTAGAATGTAATCTGCTGGGAAAGCAAATGTTTACTTGCCTCGTGGTGCTGATGGTTACAGATGAGCTCTGCATTGAGAGAGTGGAATCTTTTGCAATTCATGCTGGTAGTGGCATTGTGTCATGGAGCATTGATAGCCGCCTATTCTTTCAGAGCCATCTTGTGTTGCTGTCTATTGTCCATGGGGGAGGAGATTAAATGTAATGATCACGCAAACAATGCATCTGTGAGTTGGTTTGTAGGAATCGATCTATCCCTAACTGAAGCACTGAAGTCGAGTCAGTTCAATAATTCAACTGAATTTAATCAAACAAGTGAACAAAACAAAAACATGCAGGAGCAACAGCAAACAGGTCTTTTCAGCAGCTTGTTACACGAGGTCTGGACTTAGAACCTCCCACTCTCTGACGTCATGACGTCATCACGTTTCCCGCCATTCGGGGCATCACGTGACCAATGTGATGACGTCATCACGTTGTTTCAGGGCTTTTGCAGAAAGCTTATTTACACTCAGCCAACAAACACAGATGCTGTAGCATTGGGTTAAAGACAGTTATGCATTTGTACAGAAGATCATTTGTGGTTTTGCCACAGGTTCATACTTCGATCATCAATGCACCGCTCATCGGCTGATATTTGTGTCTTTCCCAGTGGCACATCACCTAAACATATAACTGTGCTGAAATTTGGCTGTAGGTTTGCTCGCGGGATGTAGCATAACTCTGATGGCTTCCCTGGTGAATTGAAGCCTCCGAAAACACTGCTCCTCAAACAAGTGGAGATAAGTGCTCCCCTGCCTGTATAATCTGGTGTGGGAATACTGACAGGTGGGTGCCAATTTTCGCAGGTGACGCTTGAGCTGCGTAGCATTGCTCTGTTGAGTGCTTCCTGCATCACTTCAAAACATGGTCAGAGAATTGCAACAGAGTCAAATCTGAACTCCACCCAGATTTCCAAATGGGTACATCCACTTTATATCCAAAAAAATGGGAGTTCCCCATTGTAAAATCTAAGCTCTGAAATCCAATCCTGTCTCAAAGATTGTATAACAGGTTTCAAATCTGGTCGAGTTGACCGTCACTTGTGGACTTCCATGTGGCACTGCTCTTAATAAAAGAGAACTTGGTGTTGATGCACCAATAGCAAACTGCTCTTGACACCTGTTCCTGTCTGCTTTCAGCTCACTAAGATGTTCACGACCCTTGTGTAACAATAACATCAACTAGAGCAGCAACAAGACTGCTTGCTGACGACAAGCAAAGCATCACAATTTTTTCTTTCCCAGTTTTCACCTCTCCTCTTCCGAAGACAGAGACTCACATTGGGATATGACTCCATGGGCACAGCAGCATTCTAGTACCTTGCCCAAGTGGTCTTTCTTTAAAGGGTACATTTGCAAATCCTTGTCCTTGGTGAGGTATCTCTTATACTGTGAATTACTTCACCATGGGCAAGGGTTTGGAAAATCTACCTTCATACATGATACTGAATAGTGAGTGTTGGTAGGCTGAGGAAAGGGCATCAGAACTGACCCTCCTGCTTTTCTTTCCCAACACCCATAATTATCTAATAGGTTTCTTCGGATACTGATCAGGAGTGGGAATGTCAGCTGATTTATAGCCCGCCCCCCCAGCCCATCCCTAGTCCAAAAACACGTAAGACAATTGTTGTGTCCCCATTGCTGCCCTGGTTAAAGAAAAAAGAACTTGGCCGGGAAATTGGAACTGTTTGCGCCGGCCATTAAGGCTGGTTTGGAAGAAAAAATGGCGGTCACCTTGCTTCCACTCACTTCCGGCATGGAACGCGGCAGCCGCCATTTTGGGCAGGTTGGCAGTGCTGCCATTGCCTGCGCTCACTTCAAATATTTAGATGAGTCAAATCATGATGTCAATCAGTGTGCAGCCCTGAATTGACGCATGATCTTATATTTTGGATGTCGCCGCTCTTATTAACGCCCTGTCCAAAGCACGCACGGCAGAATGTGCCTGTAGCAGTACAGCAAGCCCGCTGCCAGCGCTTTTTAAAGGGACACACGCAACTTTCAGGTAAGTTTAGATTTTTGCTTCTCTACTGGTTTCTTTACTTTTTATTAGAGTAGTGCCTTGGTGTAATACATTAAAAAAGTTATTAAAGTGTGCAGGGAGCTTAGACAGTCTCAATTCAGTTCCTAGTCAATAGTGCAAATGTGCCCATAATTCAGCATTAATTAGTGCAAAATTGTCAGTCATACTTAATGATGCTGCTGGTAGTGGTTGTCAGGGTGACAGCAGCGAAAGCACCATGCAGTGCTTTCCCATGCACGTTACCTGGTTCAGAAGCAGTGAAGTGAGCTGGCAATGATGGGATCCAACTGTTTCTGGATCTGTCAATGTGTCTGCTTCTGCTCTACCCTCAAGTTGCTCGGTCATAAACAAAAAGGCATCAGTTAAAAGGCACAAGCAAGAAGAAGTTCGCCCAACTTTTTATTACCTCCCTGCTTCAGGTCAATCATCCAGCATAGTCTTCACTCCTTTCCCTCTTGACTTTCAGAGTGGCCCTTTACATGATGGGCAATCTCAACACATGGCCACGAAATTCCCCGTAGTAGCGCCGGCCGTTAATGCCAGTTTTCTTGAAAAAATGGCAGCCGCCTCGCTTCCAACATGGGACACGGCAGCCGCCATTTTGGAGAGGTCGGCAGCACTGTCATTGCCTGCGCTCAATTCTCCAATGTAAATGTGCAGATTGTGACATCAATTGGTGTGCAACGCCTGATTTAACACACGACTGCAATTTTGGACATCACCACTCACCATAACACCCTCTCCTAACCTTGCGTGGAAGAACGTGTGTGCAGCAGTTGTACAGAGATGTTGTCAGTGCATCTTAAAGGGACACCCACATCATTCAGGTAAATTTCGATTTCAGCTTTTGGAGTTTTTTTAATCTTTTATTGAAGTATTGAACTTGGTGCAATACATTTTAAAAGTTGTTAAAGTCTGCAGGGAGTGCTGCTGGATGTTTGCAAGGCTTTGGCTCTGAAATGACGGCCTCTGAGAACACCACTTGCTCCCAGTCCTGGGGGATCTAGTTGCAGTCCCCCTTAGGCTGCAGCATGACGTGGAGATGGAGCAGAGGCAGCAAAGGGGACAAGCTGCTCACAGAGGGAGGAGGAGGAAGAGGAGGCAGGAGAAGAGGAGGAAGCAGAAGCGGAAGAAGTAAAAGAGGAAAAAGCAGAAGAGGAAAAAGTGGAGGAGGAAAAAGTAGATGAGGAGGAAGCGGAAGGAGGCAACCCAGGCAGCCCCTTTCTAGCCAGGATATTCGGGATCGAATTATCCACCTGCAGTACCAGTGACCACAACCCCAATTCCCCTTTCAACATTTGTCCCACACCTTACCTTCCCTCTGTTGTTGATAATCTCAGCGTCCTCTTGGCCACGATGCTGAAATAAAAGCCGCTACAAGGCAAACTTTCCAATCCATATATGCATCCAATATTACATCAAGAATTAATCACCCTTGTACATTCCCTTAGTGAGATGTCTTGCATGTGCCTTTGCCTATCCTAATGATGTCACACAGTGCTATCCCAGTGGCTGCAGCATGGCTGGTGGAAGGCTGCTGACGTTCAGTGGGGGACACTGCAGATGGCCTTGCAGGATGACCTTGATTTGCTGGTGGCTGGGAGTGTGAAATCAAGTAACGGTGTTTCTTCTTCTTCTTCACTCTCCTCGCCCTCTTCTTAGTCAACCACTGGCTGAGCAGGCTGTATTTCTTGGGTGTCTTAAATGAGGAAGGCATAAGGGTAGGGTTGTGGTGAGGGGGGCGGGGGTGGGGGGTAAAGCAAGAGGTGCATGCTTACACCATGTGCTGCTTGTGATTCAGAAGATACTGTGGGATGAGGGGGAAGTGGGATGTGGGAAGGAGGATAACATATGAGGATACCGGCATCTTCTATTTTTTCTGTCCCGCCGCTGGCCAAGGGCTCAGCCATGCCCTTGCCAAGAATGGCCAGCACCGTCTCCTCCAAGGGGGTGAGCTGAACCTAGGAATGTGAGATGTGCCTCATGTTTGGTAGAGATTGTTAGGTGAGTGATCGGGGGGGGGGGCGGTTGTGCATTGAGCAGTTTGTGAGGCTAGTGGTGCAGTTGATAGGAGATGGCTTTTGAAGATGCATTGACTGACCTTGACCACTCGTCTGAGGTCATGAAACTTCTTTGGGCACTGGAGCCAGGTCCTGGGGACAACATTGCTGGCAGTGGCCGCCTTGGCAATCTGGTCCCATGTCCTTCTTTCTGGAGTGCCTCTTGGCCCCCTGTGGGCAGAGGACCTCTCTTTCAGTGTTGATTCCCTGCACAAAGCTCAAGTGCTGCATCCGAGACCCTGGGTGCCCCTTCCCTGGCCTGTTGAGCCATTTGTGTTAGTGCTGAAGCACTTTTACCATTTTGATCAGCAGAAGGTAGCTCACTTTCAGGAGGTGCAGACTGCCTAGTGCTGAAGCATTTAAAAAAAATTTCATCTGCAGAAGGCAACTCACCTTTAAGAGGTGCATACTGCCTTTAAGAGGAGCAGGCTAGCTTCAAGTAAAGTTTTAAGTAAAGCTAGCCTCGCTCGAATAACGCAAACTTCAGCCCCCTGCTGAGAGCACAGCCTGTCAGCACCACGTTCAGCGCTAGGCTGTGCGCTCCAATCCTTATAATTAGCAGGCAGCACAAAATTGACATGCTGCCTGCGCCCATTTCTTAGCAGTATCGAATTTCTAGGCCCTTGAATTTATATAGTGCCTTTCATGACCTCAGGAAGTCGCAAAGCATTTCACCGTCAATGAAGTAATTTTTTGAAGTGTAGTCACTGTTGTAATGTAGGGAAATACGGCAGCCAATATGCACACAGCAAGGTCCCATAAACAACAATCAGATAAACAAGTAGTTAATCTGCTTTTTTAATGATATTGATTGAGGGTTAAATATCGGCCAGGACAACTGTTGGTTAAGGTCAGTTAACTCAGTATAGACCAAGGATCGAACCTGGCAGCTTCCCAGTCCATATCTGGCAGCGAATTGACTTACCAAGCCATTAAGAGTGCCTAATGTAATTCTATTGAACTCTTAACACAACTTTGCCAGCTTTGTCCAAGTGATATTTTTTCTTCTGGTGTTTCTGGTTTTCAATGTACACTAAAGTGCTTTACCACAAGAATAAAGCAGTTAATAAATTTCAGATTCCTTTGCATCAACAATGCAATGTGCGTCGATGGGAATGCGTGTTTGCAGTACTTCTTAAAGAAAATAATGTAGAGTTGTGTGTGAATTAAAAAAATAGGTTTACCAATTACATAAATATAAAAAGTCTTAATGAAAATTGTGAAAACATACAATTTGCTTTAAAATATGTAGGTACCAAGGGATTATATACAGCTTTGTTTCCCATTGCTACAGTAACGCATAAGTACTATAATCATTGCTATATTATATTTGGGTAGCATGCAACAAAATTCTGACAAGAAATTATCTTTACAGTTCTGTTTATAGGAAATCTGAAATGCAATGGCTTGCTTGTTTTCCACGGATACTAATGGTTTAACACTGATGGTAAATCTGTACACTTAATGGATGCCCTAGTTTTCACTGTGAACAATATCTGCCACATTAGAGTATTCAAATCACACCTTACATTATTCATGTGGTGTTTAGATCAGAAATGGCCAACGTCAGTGTTAAGGGAAGGGGCATGAAGTCCAGCCAAGCAGCTTTGCAGGGGTGGGGGAAATGGCGGCGGAATTCCTGCAGAGGCCTGGTGGGCCAGATCCATGGAGGAGTAGAACTTCTGCCAGCTGCCAATGTCGCCCCCATCCGAAATCTCAGGATTAGGATCATTAAAATGCTGTGGGTGGATGTGTGCCGCACCTTTTCCAGCACAACTGGGGCACCCACCTGATGGGCCATGGAGGAATATTGCGCGACACTTTGCAACAGCGTTTGTGGACTCAAAGAGGGGAACATTAACCCAAAAAAAGGGGTGGGTTGGGGTCGGGTGGGAGGTTAAAGAGTTATAAAACTGAATTCCGCTACCAAACCGCCTCCAACCTGCCCACTTCCGGTTTTAACGGAGGCAAGTCGAGGGGCAGCTAACTCGCTCCCAGAAGTCGGGTCGCCCATTTAAATATTCTAATGAGGCTCTGTGCCTCATGGTGATCCACCATTTCAAATTTAACTCTGGCTGGCCGAGTTTCCCAGGCCTCACGGAACCTGCCAGCTAAAGGGAGGTGAGGACGGCTGGATCCAGGAGGTAAGTGCCTTTCCACTTACCTGCTGGATTCAGCATCCCTGCCTCACCCACCTCTGCGATCGGACACCCCCCGACCCTTCCAATCTCCACCCGAAGCCTCCAATCTGCCCGTCACCTCTTCCGATCTCCCCCCACCGACCTCCACCCGCCCTCCAATTCCACCCCCCCCCCGCCACCCCCGGCCTTCCATCCTCCTCCCTCTAGCCCCCAATGAGTCCTGGTGGATATGGGATCTTACCCAAATTCTATCCTTCAGCACCCCACACCCACCTCCCCCCATCCCACCTCCCCAGCAGGCAGTGCGCCTGAAAAACATGCACCAGGACTTTTGAGGCCAATGTCTTTCTGGTGGTCTGGTTTGACCACCTCAAGCAATATCCCCCTCCCCTCCTTGCAGACAAATCCTCTTACTACTCCAGGATCATCACGGAGAGCAAGGTCAATCCCAAACACCTCTTCTCCAGACAAAACATCTCCATTGACTGAGTACTTTGTACAATTTTGGTCTCCTTACCTAAGGAAGGATATACTTGCCATAGAGGGAGTGCAACGAAGGTTCACGAGATTGATTCCTGAGATGACGGGACTGTCGTATGAGAAGAGATTGAGTAAACTAGGTCTGTATTCTCTTGAATTCAGAAGAATGAGAGGGGATCTCATTGAAGCATGCAAAATTATTACAGGGCTTGATAGGATGGATGCTGGGAGAATGTTTCCCTAGCTGGGGAGTGTAGAACCAGGGGCCACAGCCTCAAGATAAAGGGTAGGCCATTCAGGACTGAGATGAGAAGACATTTCTTCACACAGAGGGTGGTGAATCTTTGGAATTCTCTACCCCAGAGGGCTGTGGAGGCTCAGTCATTGGGTATATTCAAAACAGAAGCTGATAGATTTCTGACTAGTAAGGGCATCAAGGGATATGGCGATAGGGCCGGTGAATGGAGTTGAGGCAGAAGATCAGCCATGATCTCATTGAATGGCGGAGCAGGCTCGAAGGGCTGAATGGCCTACTCCTGCTCCTATTTCTTATGTTTTTATGGCTCCTTCCCCTGCTACTTTCTTCATCCTTAATTCTAAAGCCAAATGCAAGGCGCTCGTGTATTTAACTCAAAAAATAAGGCTATCTGTTTGGTTGCCTCAGCCTCTTCCTCTGCTTCCCCACCCCATTCTCCTCTGCCCCCGATTCTGCAACACTCTGTAGCTTCGCCCCCTCCAACCTTCATCGGACTGATCTCCTCCCCAAAACCCACCTCCTGCTTCCTTGACCCAATCCTGATCAAGTCCCTGACCACTCAACTATCTTTCCCCAGTACAAAGTTAGTTGACAATGTAAGCTGTGATCTCTCCATTAGCACCATTCCCTCCTATTTAAAACTGCTGTCATTCCTATTTCCTTAAAAAGCCCTCACTTAAAATGCCCCTCCACCCTCTCCAATTATCTCCCTATTTCTAACTTCCCTATTCTCTTTTAGATTCTCTAATCAGTTATCATCACCTTCCTCTGTGTTTACCTGTCCCACCACTCACTGTTTGAATTCCATCAGTTATATTTCCATCCTGTCCACACCTTGGATCAGTCCACAATGAAATTATTTATGACTGTAACTACAACTGCAGTGCATTATCCCTTTTTTCCCTCCTCGATTTCTCAGTGACCTTCAGTACAATTGACCATCTCATGCTGATCTATTGCCTATCTCTGTGCTATCACACTCATGTGCTTCTGCTCCTACCTGTTCTAATGTACCTAGCACATCTCTGCAATGGCTTCTCCTCCTGTCCCCAAATAGTCACCTCCAGCATGCCCCAGGGTGTGTCCTTAATGCGTTCCTATTTCTCATCTACATATTTCTCCACTAAGACATTATGCATAAGCATGGGGTCAGCTTCCATGTGTACTCATGACACACAGCAGCACGGTGGCATAGTGGTTAGCACTGTTGTCTCACAGCGCCAGGGACCCGGGTTCGAATCCGGCCTCGGGCGACTGTCTGTGTGGAGTTTGCACATTCTCCCCGTGTTTGCGTGGGTTTTCTCCGGGTGCTCCGGTTTCCTCCCACAGTCCAAAGATGTGCAGGTTAGGTTGATTGGCTATGATAAATTGACCCTTAGTGTTAGGGGGATTAAATACGTGGGGTTACGGGGATAGGGTGGGATATGTGTTGGTGTAGCGGTTACGGGGATCGGGTGGGATATGTGTCGGTGCAGGCTCGATGGGCCGAAATGGCCTCTATCTGCACTGTGGGGTTTCTGTGAGTTCTGTGAGCTCTACCATCTTCGTCTGCATGGCTGTTACTTTGCTATCTGACTTCTTGGCTGAAATTAAGTCATGGATGAGCCAGAATTTTCTCAAACATAACATTTGCAAGACCAAAGCTATCCTGTTCCGCTCCTACCAGAAACTCTGCCCCCCTGCCTTCCTCCTCTCGGGCTGTTCACTCTGACTGAGCTTGAAGCACAAACACATTGTTCTGTTTGACCTGAGCTGCGCTTAAAACTTTGCATCCACCACAAAGAAAACCAATTTCCACTTCCATAATATTGCTTGTCTCTGTCTGCACCATTGCCACTGAAGCTGACATCCATTTGAAAGCTCAACTTTGTCGACATTTCACTTGTTGGTCTCCCTACTCCACCTTACACAAATTTCAACTCTTCCAAACTCCACCAACTGTAACCTATCCTATAGTAAGTCCCAGTCACATATCCTTGCCAAGTGCCACTGTCTCTCCATCCCACAATGCATTGATTCAAAACTGCCTTTTCTTTTTACAAATTCCCCTATGGTCTCATCCCGCCCTACCTTTACAATCACTTCTAGACTTTCAACCCAGTTCACATCCTCTATTCTTCCGTCTCTGGCTGGCCCTCTTCCCGCTCATTCTTAAAACACTGATGGCAAATCTTTGTCATCATACCCCATGCACCCTGCAATTCTTTTCATAAACCTTGCTGCCTTGCTCCATCTCTCCCCACATTCTAAAACCTGCTCAAAAACTAAATCCTGGACTGTGCCTTTGGTCACCTGTTCTAACTCCTGCTGGGTATCAATTCCTTCTCTTCCCCACCCCAAGCAGAGTGCTTTCTGATGTTTCTTATGTTAAGACTACTGTGTAAGTGCAAGTGCTATTGAACACACAGCCTTTTAAACATGTAGCTGGACCCCTCCTCCAAACGAAAGATGGCCCTTTTTTTAAAAAAAAGAGCAGAACGGTGTTCAGACCAACCTCTGGTTTGGCCCCACCGTCTTGGCATTCCAAAAAAAAAGAAAATGGATGAGGGGATCAGTAATTATGTTGACCCGCCCCCTTTGTATTCTTCTATCTCTTTAGCATTTCCGACAATACCAAAATCCAGGCGACGGTGTAGGACGAAAAGGTGGGTGTAAATACTGGTACAGTAGTGTGATTTGCAGGTTTTAGTTTTGTGTTTGATCAGTTGAAGCACCCGGCAATCCCTGGTCAGCTCCATCTCTGAAACTGACAAACATGGTCAATGAGACGGTCTTTTCTTTTAGGCAGCAACTACGCCCAGTTTTTGCAGCAAAACCCACCAAACACAAAGGGCGAAATGCTGAGGATGAGTGGCTTGTGAGTGCGCATGCCCGCAGCTGCCTTCTCTCCCCCCCCCCCCCCCCCCCCCATTAAAAGGAGTGACTGATTCATTTGCAATAAAAGACAATTTATGACAGAGCGCACACCCTGCTCGGCGAGCCAGATTTATTCTCGCCGCCTAGCTATTTATTTCTAGCAATAAATGCGACAAATCTGAAACAACATTCAGAATATAAAATCATAAACGATGCCTCGAAATACACTGGGGGTGGGGGTGGGGATTATTGTTTTTGAATTAAAAAATGAAATCTCTGCAGTAAATTTAAGTGGAAACTGCTCGACAACATGCGAGGAAGTGACCTAGATTCAGGCAGGTTACAATGCAGAGTCCGGGTGCCATTGTTTGGTGCCCCAGAGCTGCTGCCATCGCCCTTCACTTGGGGCCAGATGGTGCATTGACTTTATTAGTAAATGCATATTGATTTAAGGTTCCTCCCTAAAAATAATAAGCCACGGTCGCCCCCCCCCCCTATGCACAGCAACACACTGTTTGTTCAAACCCCATTTTCCATCCCCAGCCCACTGTTTATTACAACGTCGCCATTTTCAGATTGAGGATTAAAAAAATCCTGGCGATTTTGCTGCAAGATCGCGCGAACCTCCGCCTTGAGTGACCACCAGAGCCCGGGCAAGGGGTCCAGAGACCTCGCCTGTGTCACAAAGGACAGGGAGAGACTCAGAGACATACATGAATACAGCCCCCCGTCCCTCAATCAGGACTGTCACTGTGCTAATACTGCAATGCTTACCGTGATCCGCGGGATGTTCTTCTTGCCTTGATAGGACAACATGTTTCTGACCTCAAAGCGTTTCTAATGCAGACCACGAAACACAAGAGGAACCTCTCGGCTGTGTGTGTGTGGGTTTTTTGTTGTTGGTCCTGTTGGTCGGATGAACGATCTGAGAGATCAGGGGGGTGGGAGAGAGAGAGTATCTGGATCTCTCTCGTCTTTTCCTGCTGGTGCTGAAAATGGTGCTTGTGCAGAGAGGACGAGGCTTCGCAGCTCAGACTGGCACCGCCTCGACCCCCCTCCCCCCTCCAGCGAGCTCGTCGACCATCTGCCTGATTAGCATTTCCCAGCTCCCTCCCTCCCTCCCTCCCCGTATTCACCAGCGTCACCGCCACAACCGGGGACCACAGCAGCCGCCCGACACAGAGAGAGAGGTGGGAGAACTGGGGGGAGCTGCAGCCACTCCCCAACACGCTTACCCCCCTCGCCATTACATTGACCCCATCCCCATGGGTAGGCTTTCGTCGTCAATCATTTCTACCGCTGCACCGATATACAGCGACACGTTCATTTTAAATGCAGTATTCATTCATGTCGGCCAAGGCATATTACGTTGAAAAAATAATTCCATCATAAATATTTATGCGGGGTAATGTTACTCCCACAGCCCCAGTGTAAAACACGAATCAATACAATACGTTTTAAAAAAAATGAAAGTCATTCTCAAGATTTGAATTTCAATGCACTGCTTAATATTAGGAACTGGATGATTTATTTAGCAACTACGCTTTTTAAATCCATGGCTTGGTCCGATTCTTGTAACGATCCTATTTTACCATATTTATGTTTTCCCAGTGTAATCACTCAAGAAGTATCTTCTGTACAGCTCGCTATCCTTTGAGGTCATTAACCAACTCCTCATCTCCTCCTATCGTCCGGTGATAAACGTGCCTCCATCATCGATAGAAAAGATATGGAGGTGGGACCAGCCCGCTTTCTTTTCGTAAACCAGATAATCAATAACGATGCACCACGTGTTTGGTGCTAAATCCCTCTCGGGACTCTCTTTTTGTAACTGACACCTTGTTCCATAATTCGGTCTAAGATTTAAGACCGGGTGAGATTCAGTCAGACACACACGTGGAGATAAATGCGCTCCTTTTGTCTTACTTATTTCCACAGAATAGCAGTACCTTGCCAATCTAACAGGAAAAACAGAATATGGTGCAATGGTGTAGTGGACTCGATTCAATAATGATTCGGGCCCTAGGAATCTTCCTGAGCTTACTTCAGAATAAAGCAAAAGTTTAAAAGAAAGTTGAAGGGAGCCGTACTTCGCTCCTGCTCCGCGAAAGCAGCGTAAGCGACCACAAACAGTCCCGGCGCCCCATTCTCCTGTAAATCAGCACTGTCGACCAGACGGTCATTTCCCCACCAATATCAAAACATAAGCACGAAGGAAGCTTTAACTCCCCTTAACGTGTTCACAGAAACTTTGGTTACTAATAAAGCCGCAACAGCCACATGTGGAAGAGCATCAATGTTAAAAAGCCTCATGTACGGGACGGTGCGCTTTGACGAGCGATCTCACATTTCTGACAGTATCTCCACACGCCGTTCTAACCGGACCTGGTCAAGCGACAATCAACCGTGGTCCGCGTGGGCATCACTTCTAACTTGGAGCCATATATTCCCGTATTGCTTTTTGCAGAATTGAACACTATTTTCAGTCTAAACAAGTTCAGTAGTTAAGCAAACACAAAGTAGCTCTCCGATATTTGAAACGCTGTCCGGTATACATTAAGTGGTGGATTTTACCTGACTGTGCGGGGTGTGCAGACATTCTTCCTCCTGAGCCCTCGGTGACTGATCCAGCGGGTCAGACCCCGTCTCACCCCGAGCCACAGGCTCACAGAGGCTGGACATCTCACTGATATCACTCCCGGTCTCACTCAATCCGTCAGACTCGATGGAAACCTGACTCCCATCGTTTCTACCCAGACTCCGGGCACTTCGCCTGCCAACACTCAACGAATCGAAGTCGATGGTTTTATTTTCATAAGCTCCCTCCACGTTGCAGAACATGCCCCCATACTTCTGGCGGGGTTTGGGGCTGCTCGCCCCCAGCTTGGCTAAATAAACGGGCAGATCCTCCTCCTCAGTTGCCTTGAGTTCCTTTTCTGCCATGGTCTGTGGCAGCTGGAGTAGAGGTGGGGGGTGGCTGAGTGGACGGGGGCTGAACTGTGGAGTGGAGACTCTCTCTCTCTGTGCCTGTCTCTCTGGAGTTACTTCTGCACCAGACCAGAGCTGAGCCGGAAGCGACGAGCTCTGGTCGCATGTGCCTCGTCCCCACCTTGTGCGCTACTTCATCGTTTAACGAGGAAACGCCTCGACCCCCAAAGAACGAGAGGAGCTGTTCAGAGGCTGTGGTGCTGATGGGCGACGTTCAGGAAATGACGGCTTTCTTTTCAGAACTGATCATGAAATGTACACATATCCCCAAAACACGTGCTCATAATCGCTCAATTCACACATGAATATATGGGCACCAACACTGTCAAATTAACAGCAACTTTTTAAATAAAAAGCTATTTTGGAGGGAAGTGCTTTCATCAGAAATTACATTTCACTGCACTATAAACAAAACAAAACAATGTCATCTTAAAACAATTGACGTTATGTAGGGGTTCGACAGTATCTACAGCATATTTATTGGATTTTATAACGCTATGTTATTTTATCCAACAATTAAGTACCACTGATCTCATCACCCAATACTGGGAATACACTAAATCCACTTTTTCCATTTTCACCATGAATATCAACGGTTGTTAATCTGAACTCTCGGTTTAGATGATGAATTCATTAATTTATAATGAATTAACCTGTTTCTAAAAAAAAAATCAAAATCAACTCCAAAGCAATTGGCTAAAAAGTGCTTGATTGTTTTGTGTGGCCACTGTACAAATGAGACAAGTTGTGTGAGCGCACTTTACATGTGATCCCGTTTCAGTATTCGCATCATTAAGAGGCGATGCTGGTGGGACGCATGTGTAATGTGGTGAACGATGTGTCCGCGTCAATTTGGCTATTTTCGGACAATTGTGTTATATGTTACGGTTTTCATCTTTTAATGTTGTCCACGAGTTCTTTTTTGGTTCCCTGGAAGGAATCCTCCAAAGCCACAGCAAGGAATCCTCTGTTATGATTAGTCGCTCCTAAAAGTCCATTCACTTACCCTATCAATCTTGTCGCCCTTTGAACCCTTTGCAGTGCCTCTGTATCTGTTTATAAATATTGTGGGGGACTGCATTCCCAAGAACGATCTCACCAGTAGCGAGTGAATATCACTCGTTTGGCCTTGTATTTCATGGGCCTTCTTATACTTTTTAACGTTGACAGTTATTATTATATATTATGGCACTTTCAAGAATCGTACTCGCACATTCAAATAATTATTTTTCTTTCTCATTAACTATACATTCCAGAGAGTAATTAATGGTCACTGACGTTATTACCACACATTTCTCACTATTAAACTATTTGCTATTCCTCTAATGACAAATGATCCTTTTTCAATATCTTTGAATGATCTCCCTTTCCAAGAATATATTGCTGCCCTCACAACTTGGTGACTTCTTGAAACTCACACGTTCTATATGACAGAATCATAAAATGATACAGTACAGAAGGAGGCCATTCTGCCTATGGTGCCTGTGCCAGCTCTTTGAAAGAGCGATCCAATTAATCAAACTCCTCTGCTCTTTCCCCTTTCATTTATCCAAATCCTTTTTGAAAGTTATTATTGAATCTGCTTCTACCACCCTTTCAGGCAGTGCATTCCAGATAATAACAACTCACTGCATAAATATTTTTTTCCTCATGTCATCTCTGGTTCTTTGTCAATTACCTTAAAAATGTGTCCTCTGGTTACGACTCTTCTGCTACGGGAAACAGTTTCTCTTTATTTAGTCTATCAAAACCCTTCATGATTTTGATCGCTTCTATTAAATCTCCCCTTAGCCTTCTCTGCTCTAAGGAGAACAACCCCAGCTTCTCTAATCTATCCATGTAACTGAAGTCTTTCATCCCTAGTACGATTCTAGTAAATTTCCTCTGCACCTCTCTAAGGCCTTGTCAACTTTCCTAAAGTGTGGTGCCTTGAATTGTTCACAATACTCTAGCTGGGATCTAACCAGTGTTTTATAAAGATTTAGCATTAACTTTCTTGCTATTGCACTCTATGCCTCTGTTAATAAAGCCAAGGATCCTGTATGCTTTTTTAACAGCCTTCTCAACTTGTCCTGCCACCTTCAAAGACTTGTGTACATGCACCCCATTTAAAATTGTACCATATATCTGGTGGGTCACTGGAAAAAAGGTTAAAATGACCCCCAATGTGTTGAGGGGGACACAGGTCATTGAGGATAGGTGTAGTGGATGAGCGAAGCTTAGTATGGGACAGGATATAAGATATAGGCTGCTGATTTTTGGACACATTTGAGTTTATGGAGGGTGGAGCATGGGAGGCCAACCAGGAGAACATTGGAATAATTATGTCTAGAGGTGCCAAAGCTTGAATCAGAGTTTCAGTGGTGGAGAGGCTGAGATAGGGCTGGAAGTAGAAGGTTTGTGGAGCTGGATTGTAGTCTTAGCAATGGACAGGATATGGAGTTTGAAGTTCAGCTCTAGGTTGAAAAAATTGCCAAGATTTTGCACAGTCTGGTTCACATAAATGAGTGACCAGGGAAAGGGCTGGAGTCAGAGACAATTGAGAGGATTTTATTGTGGGCACTAATAGTGATGGCTTTGTCTTTCTGATATTCAGGACTTAATGTCAGATAGGCAATTTTACAGTACAAAGGTGGTTATGGGAGCAAGAGAGATATTGATGAGGTAGTGTGTTGTCAGCAAATATATGGAAGCTGACCCTGTAGCTACAGATGATCAAGGGGCAGCATGTCGATAAGGAAGAGGAGGTGAACAATGCATCCTGGGAGGGTGAAGGTGTAGAAGTGCGATGAGAAGCCATTGCTTGAGTTGTGCTGGCTATGTTTGGATAGGCATAGATAGAACCATGCAAGGGCAGTCTCATTGAGATGGATAATGTAGGTGAGATGATGGAGGGACAAATACAATGGTGTGTAGAATTCAAGGAGGTCAGGGAGGGATAATGCACCATGGTCTATTTATCTCCCAGGGACATTCTTTTTTCTACCTAACTTGGTGCCATTTTCAAAAATAGACATCCTCCTTACCATATCCTCATTGTGGTCATTGATGCATTTTATAAACACCAAGGGCTCAATTTCAACTCAGCCATCAGGTGGGCTTTGAGGCATGTGGGGGGTTAAAATCGCAAAACCTGGGGGTCGGAAACCCCCTGCCTGGTTCCCGACACCTAGCCATTTTAACCCAGGCATGTCTGATGGTCCCGAATCAGTCCCGCCTGCAACAGGCAGGACTGGTCTTTAGGGCCTTTAAACAGCACTAATTGGCCTTTATAATCCCATTTTAACAGGCCCGTGCCTGTTTAACTCTTTTCCCACGTAAAACACACCTGGTGGGGATCACGTCTGTGAAACTTGGCGTCAGCACTATTGGCTTGCTGACTATCAGCTGCAGGTCAACCATTAAAGAGGAGATTTGATCAGTTATCATATGCAGGTGGCAGGACTTTGTTGTCTCAGGCCTGGGGCAACTTTTACCAGGCTTAACCACACCTGTGGAAGGTTGGAGCCTCACACACTTCTCCAGTGTGACCTCCTGCGAAACCCCTCTCACCACCCTCACTCAGCGCTTCCTCAACTGAGGCATCTACCAGAAGCATGGGAGCCATTTATTTCCTTCCCTTCTGGGCATTAGATGAGCTCGACCACGAGCTGCAGCACCAGCAGAACCAGGAACAACAGCAGCAGCAACAGGAGCGCCAGGCTGCTGCTCACCCACCTGAAGCTGCACAGGCCAGAAGGGGCCAGTGCTTGGAAGTGGCTTGAGAGCACCTTGCTGCACATCAGGGGGCCATGGGTATCTGCACTGGCAGTCCTACTCAGAAGGACTTCCATGAAGGTTTGGTTTCTCTGTTCAATAGATGCCCATCGCTCCTCAAGAAATCAAATCAAATCAAATCAACTTTTATTGTCATTGTTAGTGCACAAGTGCAGTACAACGAAATGTAGGCTTGTGGCTCCCGAGAGTGTACATTTAGATTAAGACATTTAAATGTTCAACATACATTTGGCTTGTAATACATTAACATAAGCATAACCATAATAAAGTGCATTGGCAGATGTGCAGGCTTTAGAGTTTATTTGTGGAGTTCAGTAGGATGACAGCCCTGGGAAAGAAGCTGTTCCTAAAAGTGGTCGTATGGGTGCGAATGCATCTGTAGCGTCTCCCAGATGGCAGGAGGGTGAACAGACTGTGGCTGGGGTGGGTAGGGTCTTTGATGATGGACCGTGACCTCTGTAAACAGCGTTTCTGGTATATGTGCTCTATGGTCGGTAGCCGGGTGCCGGTAATGCGTTGGGCAGTTTTGACTACCCGCTGCAGGGCTTTCCAGTCATAGTAGCTACAGCTGCCATACCATACTGTCAGGATGCTCTCTATTGTGCAGCTGTAAAAGTTAGAGAGGATCAGGGGTGCCAGGTTACATCCCTTCAGCCTCCTTAGGAAATATAGGCGCTGCTGGGCCTTCTTCACCAGAGAGGAGGTATTGAGGGACCAGGAGAGGTCTTCCGTGATGTGGACTCCGAGGAACTTAAAGCTGTCCACCCTTTCCACCACAGCCCCATTGATGTGGATGGGGGTGTGACTTCCGCCTTTAGACTGTCATTCTATTATGAACACTCACTATGTTTTCCATACCCTGGCGACTTATCTCCTCCATGGAGGTTGCCATCCTTTCCATGGTGCTGCGTTCATGCGCCAATGACTCCACAAAGGCTCTGCTCATGTTCGCTATGGACTCCTCCATTCGCTCCACACTCACACCGAACCTGGAGACAGAACCTGCCAGAGACTCCTGCATCTGTTCCTGGAGTTCCAGCCCCACTGATCTTATGGATGGACCCAGAGGCAGAGGGTCGACATGCAGCTGAGTCGAGCCGGCAGAGTCCTGCACCCTCCGACTAGCACTCTCCACTGCTGTCCCTGTCTCCACAATCTGCTGATGCTCACTTGTGAGCTGTGACACACCAGGTGACAACACTACTCTATGTCCCGAAGGTCCCACCGAGGTGTGAGTGTCTGCGCTGGTGCTGGGTGCACTCAATTCTGCTGATGCTGCGCCCTCAGAGGTTGCAGATTCCTCTGAGGAGTCTGGAAGCTCAGGCTCTTCCTCCTGGACAGTGGGGATGGGGGCTCTCGATGGTCCTGTGGGGGAGTCAAGGAATGAGTTAGAGATGTGAGGTCAAGGTTACATGCACATTGCATATTGCAGATGATCATAGGTCCATCTGTTATAGCTTCAGAATCATTATCAGCGACTCATGCAATGTCAATGAGAGAGATGGAAAACTATTCTGTCACCAGCTTGCTATGATGCACCCGTCTGTCAGTCCCCCACTTGCGCCTCATCCTCCAGTCCTACGGTCTCCAGGACCGCCTCCTCCCCGGGGGTGAGGTGGGCTACTGATGGTGGCCCTCCTCCTGTCCTCGCTCATTCTCTTTTATTGTGAGCTCTCTTTTCCTGCAATGAGGGAGACAAGTGGAGTTTGAGTGAGAATGAAGGAGCGAGTGTAGAGAATCCATAGCATAGATGCTTAGCAGGAGACAAAGATGGAGTGAGGTGGTAAGACCAAGGGCCCTCCTTGTGTGTTGTCAGTTGTTTTCATAGCATTAGAGTGATAGGGAGTGTGAGGGCTGCATAGTCAAATAGTTAGGTGAATGTGAGCATAGAGAGAGCGGGACTGAGTAAGGGTGCATGGATGTCAGTGTCAAGTGGGATGTGAAGGAAGAGATTGCTAAAGCTGAGTGCTGGTGAGGAGATGCAATGGGGATCAGATTGAGAGTGATGGGAACTTCATACTCACTTTTCCAGTGTGCTGAAGGTCATGAAATCTCTTCCTGCACTGTATCCAGGTTCTGCGGGTAGCCGATAAGGAGTTGACCTCCTCTGCCACTTGCAGCCATGCAGCCTTTGTCTGCTGGGGAGGCATCTTCCTCCCTGATGAAGGGAAGAGCACCTCCTTGTGAGCTCTTGCTCCCTCCACTAAAGCCTGCAGGGCAACGTCGTCAAAACGGGGTGCAGACCTCGGACTTTCTCTTGCCATTCTGCTTCCAGCTCAGTGTATCAGCAAATGCCAAAAGGTTGGCAGCCTGCAGAAGAAGCAAGGCTTGTTGCAGACCCTAAATGCAGCAGCAATAATGACGTCATATTATGCGACTTTCTGACTGGAAATACTCATTTGCCAAGGGTTCCCACATGTTGGAAATCAATTGGCCAATTGAGTTAAAATTGCATCAATCTCACACACCCATTTAGATTCGTGTGGGAAACACCAAATTCGGGGAACCCGACAATTCCCCGCACCTGAGTTAACATCGACCCCCAAGAGTCCCAGGTTAGATCTCCAAGGACTCTGTTGCTCATAGCTGTCTAATTACAACACTTTAGGAGATAAATCCTCCTCGGGGAAAGATTTTTACTGTGTGCTGTGTGTAGTGCATTGATAAGCACAATCTTTATGAGATGATTTTATTGCACTGAGGAAATCTTCGACTTTTGTTTCTGATTATGTAGAAATTTTCAAGTCAATTTTCAACGTACTCTTTGACCCTCCTTAGGTTTTAATTTAACCATTGGACTCTTGTGAGGTGGTTAACCAGATTCTTTCTGAAAATCAGAATTTAGAATATCCACTTCATTATTTTATTCACTAACTACATTCTTAGAGATCTCCAATAAATTTATTAAACACAATTATTCTGTTATAAATCTACATTCTCTTTGGTTTGTCATGTTATTCTCAGTAGATGTACTTGAATTGCCTTCTCTCCACTCTTCTTTTAATGCTCCTATTTGTTGGAATTCCCTCCCCAGATTCTGCTGCCTCTCAACCTTCCTGCCTGAACTTTTAAAGCCTTCCCAAAACACATCTCTTCAACCATGTTTTTGGTCGCTACTCTGAACCAGATCACAAAGGCTTGGCACTTGCTCCTTTTCATCGCTACGATACACTTTGGGTCTTGTCTGCATTAAAGATGCTTGATATAAATGTAAGTTGCTGTTGTATGCGCCAATATTTTACCATTATAGATGTTAAGTCAACATCATTTTCAGCTTATGTTAAGAGCATTCTTTAATGATTAGTCAGTTATAAACCAATCTCTGATGCCATCTCTGTTTAATCAGCTTTGCCACATTTCAGTAACAGAGCCAAGCTACTTTTGAAGAAGTACAGACTGATTTGTTCATTTATGTGTATGATGATAGCCATTTATTTTCAAATGTGGTGAGTAGTCATTCAAATCCAGGAATTCCCGGTAACTGTGTTCAGGAATATTTAAGGAACTGTAGCTGTTACAGTCTGATAGTCAGTTTGGAACTTCCAAAAGATGTAGGAAATGATTTTCTTGTGTATTTTTCACTCAGAGGCTGTTTATTCCCAGGGCACAAACTGTAGAAAGTAGAGGTGAAGACCTGTTATGCCTGATCTTCATTCCCCTTACATTGCCCCAGGATTTCTGGGCCTACATCTACAACAATCACAGGACAAGGGCAGGCATGGAGATGAGACACAGGGCCATTCTTAACCCTCCCACCTCAGTTTCCTCCATTTTCTCTAGAAAGGGTGGCCAGGCACAGGGGCATCCAAGAAGCTGTCGCTAGGCCATGTGCCTCTCAGGTCTGCAGCTCTGCCTGTGTTCCCATCCCTGTTTCCGGGCACAAGGTCCTGTCAGGCAGCAGGGGCGTGCACCAGGGATGCAACTAGGCCATGCAAATGATCTGCCACATCAAATGCGGGTACACGTGCCCAGGGTAACTGCAGTGCTCATCAGGTGAGCTGTACCAGTCCAGCACCTTGGTAAGGAGGCACAGGAAAATTGGTCCTACAGTTTAGACGAGAACATCTCCCAGAGTGGTAAGAAATGCTATGCATTGAAACATTATTAACAAAAGAATAGCTTAGCATTTGACAACAACAACTTGTATTTATATAGTTCCTTTAATGTAGAAATGTCCCACGGCACTTCGCAGAGGTGCAATCAGACAAAAATGGATACCGAGTAAAGGAATGAGTTATTAGGAGGGGTCACAAAACCATGATCAAAAAGGTGGGTTTTAAGCAGGGCCTTAAAGGAGGAGAGGGAGGTGGAGAGGCAAAGGGGGTTAGGAAGGAAATTCCAGAACATGGAGCCGAGATAGCTGAAGGCACAGCCACTAATGGTGGGGCAAAGGGAGGGGCAGGATGCACAAGAGACCAGAGGCAGTGAGTTCAGGGGGAGGTTTTAAGGCTGGAGGAGGTGACAGAGCTGAGAGGGGAAAAGCCATGAAGATTGCAACTATTTAGATTGCAACCTTTTATTGTTTACATTCAAGGAGCTAGAGAGATTTCCACCTTAAAAAAAATGTGTATTATATTACTGTTTATTCACCCATTCTTCTATAAACAGTAATACAATATACAAATAAATTCACTTAATAGTTTAAACCTAAAATGAGTTCAGATGTTGTAACGTTCTATTGAAGACAAGAGAGAGATCCTACTGAGGCACTGGATAATTCCAGTAGCTAAAGGAATTAACAGAAAGGCTGTTCTGTTTATTCTCTTGGGTATGTTACAGCTAGTAAAGATGATCCTGAAGGCTAATACAGAGTTGGGACTCATTTATGAGAGAGACCTGAAAAAAAACAGAGGCTGAGAAATCTAGAATTAAACGTGTAGAAAAGATCCATAAACAAGAGTATAACAGAATTATTTTCTGCATTCATCTGATGCACATTTTGATAACGCTAAATATTGATTAACAGAGTCATGGTCTTACCTTGATAGAGGAGGCCTTGAGTTGGCTGAAGAGCATAGGTAGGGGGACACTGGCCATTGGATCAGGGTAGCATTGGGACAATTTGTACTCCTTCAGGGTGTTGGTATGAACAGTGGATAACTGTTCAGCCAATCATTCTGCAGTGTCTTAAGGAAGGATAATGTTGGGGGCTATAAAGAGTGAGGTGTGTCTGCAGAGGAGAAAGGGGCTCACACCAATAGGTGCTTCTCCAGATCCATGCACAGATACATAGATACATAGAAGATAGGAGCAGGAGTAGGCCATTTGGCCCCTTGAGCCTGCTCCGCCATTCAATGAGATCATGGCTGATCATCCAAATTCAGTACCCTGTCCCTGCTTTCTCCCCATATCCCTTGATCCCTTTAGCCTTAAGAAATATATCCAACTCCTTCTTGAATATATTTAATGAATTGGCCTCCACTGCCTTCTGTGGTAGAGAATTCCACAGGTTTGCCACTCTCTAGGTGAAGAAATTCCTCTTCATCTCTGTCCTAAATGGCTTACCCCTTATCCTTAGACTGTGACCCCTGGTTCTGGACTCCCCGACCATCGGGAACATCCTTCCTGCATCTAGTCTGTCTAGTCCTGTTAGAATTTTATAAGTTTCAATGAGATCCCCTCTCATTCTTCTAAACTCCAGTGAGTATAAGCCCAATCGACCCAATCTCTCCTCATACGTCATTCCTGCCATCCCAGGTATCAGCCTGGTGAATCTTCGCTGCACTCCCTCCATGGCAAGAACATCCTTCCTCAGATAAGGCGACCATAACTGCACACAATACTCAAGGTGTGGTCTCACCAAGGCCCTGTACAACTGCAGCAAGACATTCTTGTTCTTGTACTTAAACCCTCTTGCTACAAAGGCCAACATACCATTTGCCTTCTTAACCGCCTGCTGCACCTGCATGATTACCTTCAGCGACTGGTGCACAAGGACACCCAGGTCTCATTGCACTTCCCCTTCTCCCAATCTATTGCCATTCAGATAATAATCCACCTTCCTGTTTTTGACACCAAAGTGGATAACCTCGCATTTATCCACGTTATATTGTATCTGCCATGCTTCTGCCCAATCACCCAACCTGTCCAAATCATACTGGAGTTTCTTGGCATCCTCCTCACAGCACACACGCCCACCCAGCTTTGTGTCATCTGCAAACTTGGAGATATTACATCTAGTTCCCTCGTCTAGATCATTAATATATATTATGAATAGCTGGGGTCCTAGGACCGATCCCTGCGGTACCCCACTAGTCACTGCCTGCCACTTGGAAAAAGAGCCGTTTATTCCAACTCTTTGCTTTCTGTCTGCCAACCAATTCTCTATCCAAGTCAATACCTTGCCCCCAATCCCATGTGCCTTAACTTTACACACTAATCTCTTATGCGGGACATTATCGAAAGCCTTCTGAAAGTCCAAAAACACCACATCCACTGGTTCTCCCTTATCTGTTTTATCAGTTACATCCTCAAAAAATTCCAGTAGATTAGGCAAGCACGATTTACCTTTTGTAAATCCATGTTGACTTTGTCCGATTCTGTCACTGTTTTCCAAGTGCTCTGCTATTACATCTTTTATAATGGACTCTAGCATTTTCCCCACTACCGATGTCAGGCTTACCTGTCTATAATTCCCCGTTTTCTCTCTACCACCTTTTTTGAATAGTGGGGTAACATTAGCTACCCTCCAATCCATGGGTACTGTTCCAGAGTCTATCGAATGTTGGAAGATGACCAGCAATGCATCTACTATTTCTAGGGCCACTTCCTTAAGTACCCTAGGATGTAGATTATCAGGCCCTGGGGATTTATCGGCCTTCAATCCCGTTAATTTCCCCAACACCATTTCCCTACAAATACTGATTTCTTTCAGTTCCTCCCTCTCATTAGACCCTATATTCCCCGACATCTCTGGGAGGTTATTTGTGTCCTAATGTATCACTTTCTCAAATTGGCAAATGTTCCACAGCAACTTCGACCACGTTTATTGTAGGGAGTGTTGGATTACACCACATCTGTGGGTTTACTAAAAGCAATAACTGGGGGTATCTACCCTATTTCTGTTGGTAAGAGGCCAGCTATGTCATAGTGTGTTATCTGAGACATCTGAAGTTCATCATGGTCCAGAATCTGAGAACACTATGAGCATGGGTACGGTGAATTATACAGGACACCAATGATAATGATACTCATTATCAGTGTGTGTAGTGTCTCTACTGCTCATATCATGGATCACACTGGTTGATCTTTGTTTTCAGGATTCTAATTTTCAACATAAGCATTTGAAACAAAAATAATCGTCACATAATGGTTTTGAATTTACAACAGGATATTAATTAAATAAACAGAAATTTTCACCATTGGTACTGTTTCAGCTAGAATATTATTAGCTATCTGATAATTCTGTGGACATCTCCTTGGTATGGTTAGCTCATCACTAGTGATTCAAATTTGACTGTAGATACCCACATCAATGTACCGATGTGCTGTTTTCAGCTTGAGGTGAGATTAGTGTTATTTTTAAACATATGGCTGGTTCCTTCATCATTTCCTTCAATGGTCTGAAGTCATGCTTGTATTACAGTAATGTACTCCAATATGCAGAATTGATGGGAATTAAGGGTAGGCTGGTTGATTGAAGGGATTGGTCTTTAGTTTCATCCCATACAGGCTTATATGTTATTGGTATAAGCACCAATGCAGAGAGGGTAAACAGATGAGAGGCTGGAAAAATGGCAGCTCAAAACAGCAGACAGGCAATGGCAGATATTTAAATGCAAGATGGATAAACAGGTTAGAAGCATTCCAAATAGCAGTAAAGGGGGTACATGGAAGGCAGAGGTTCCATGGATAAATAGAGGTTAGAGCAAAAATACAATTGAAAAAAGGTATTCAGCAAAAGGGGATAATACAGATGAAACTATGAGAAACATACAAAATGCAGAGGAGAAGCAGTGAGAGAGAGAGAGAGATTAGGAAGGCTCAGGGGGAGTATAAAAGACTGTCCCTCAACATGAAGGAAAATACAGCTTATATAAGCACATAAAAAGTAGAGCATATTCAAAGAAGTGATAGGACAACTTAGAAATGAAGGGGACCAACTTGTAGATAAGTGTTAGGGACTGGTTAAGATGCTTAATAAGTGTTTTGCATCAATTTTCACAGAGAGATGAAAGTAGAAATGCAGGAGTACCTGAAGAGAATCAGGAAGACTCACTACTGGAGATAAATATTCAAAAGATAAAGAAGTTAATGGCACTAAAAGTAGAAAAACCATCAGACTGAGATGGTATGCATCAGAATACTGAAGGAAGGAGAGAGTGGAGGTACTAACCACAATCAACCAAAAGTATTTAGAAACAGGAATTGTGCAAAGGACTGGAGGGTGGCAAATGTTACAAAAAGGCCAGCGATATTAGTGAATTCTCGGCCAATTAGTCTTACCTTAACTTAATTGAATTTTTTGAAGAAATTAAAGAGTGATAAACGGAAAGTGATGGAACTTGCATATATGGATTTTCAGAGAATTTTGATAAGGTGCTACATAAGAGACTGGTTACAAAAAATAGGGCATATAGGAGACAATTTTTGGATTTTCCAATATATATTCTGAATGGGTTGTTGGGAACATGTATTCAAAAATTTGGTCCTGTGGTATTAAAAGGAATGTAGCCACATGGATTGAGAGTTGGCTAGGGGTTAGAAAGCAACAAATAATTTTTTTTTGGATTGGAGGCATGTGGGTAGGGATGTGCCCCAGGAATCAGTACTGGGATCATTCTTATTTTCCATTTATAAAGATGATTTGAACAAAGGATATAATATTAAGATTTGATGATGATACTAAATTAGAGGACATAGCAAACTGTGTGGAAGAATACAGGAAATTGCAGGAGGACATAGGCTGGTGAGCAGGTTGGGCAGATGCTGTTGAATGGTAAAAGGAAGCATACTTTAAATTATAAGACTTAATTAATATAGTGGAAGAATAGAGAGATCTTGGTGTGCATATATATAGATGGGAAAGATAGGAATGCAGGTAGAAAAGGCCATAAGAAGGCAATAAGAAGATTCTGGATTCTATATATGGAGCATTGCATATAAAAGCAAGGAAGTGATGCTGAATTTGTACAAGATATTTGCTAGGCCAATTGAATAGGCCTTGAAGGGGTTCGTTGAAATATGTCACGCAGCTCTGGGCATGCTATTTTTGGAAGAATATTAGAACCGTGGATAGGTACTGCAAAGATTCAAGAGAACATTACTAGAAATGATAGATATAATTGAGAAAAAAGGTTGAAAATGATGCTTTTTCACTGGAACAGAGAAAGTTAAGAGGGGATCACACAGAGGTTTTCAAGATTTTGAAAGGTTTTAAGAGGGCAAATAGTGAAAGGTTGTTTTCACGGGTCAGCAAATCAGTGACAAGAGGACACAAACTGAGGATTGTCACCAGAAGAATGAACTGGGAATTAGAAGATTTTTTTTGCACAGAACATTACTACAACACTAATGCTTCACTTCAAAGAGCTATTGAGGTAGAGACTAACATTTTTTAAGGGGAATGAGTTTGGAGCAGACAACTTCGGTTGAAGGACGAGCACCAACACCTGCATGATGGGCTAAATGGCCTCATTCTCTGCAGTAATTTCTATGATTTCTATGCTTAATTTGGGTATTGCCTCTGATCAGCAACCCTCATTACCTTTAATGAATATATGGAATAGTGAAACAAGAAGACTTGTGAACAAGCGTGCCAAGAATAATGAGAAACCATCAAAAAAGAACTGAACGTTCTTTCTAGCCATGAAGGTTTAGAACAGTAATATTTTTATTAAAAAAGTTACAATAATATATGTATTTTACAAATGGATAGAAAGATCTGCTAATATACATGAATCACAATACAAAAATATGTGTAAAATTTGTAGCTGATCAACATACGGTCCTTATTTTTAGGACAGCAAATTACTGTTTTAGTACTGAAACAAACGGATAAATATTTAAGATATGGGTATACAGAGATTACCTTACAGAGCACGTAAATCAGAGACTCATGGCCTACTGGCCACAAGCGGCACTGTCTTCATAATTTATATTTCTGCATAAATTTACAATATACTTATAAAAATGTACAAGAAATCAAGGTTTTATGATTCATTACACATATTCACAGCATGATTTCCTGAGTCTAAACTAAATCCATTCACCATGCAAATAAAATTAGTGCTTAAATATAACAATATTTTAATGCTGACATCATAATGTGTTGGAGTTAATTGGCTTTCAAATACCCAAACTAATGTATGCTACATATGCCTGGCTTTGCTGCACTACAGCAAAAGCTTAATTAAAAATGCACCTCTTAAAAGTTGTTAATTCTTTTTGTTAACAAGCCGTGTAAGGCACTCTGGAGTTCTCTGAAGGCTTTAAAATACCGGGTATATTATTCTATTTCGAATAAACTACTGTTCTTTAAACAGCTTAAACGATACAATAAACAAACCTTAAGTGGAAAACATTTAGTGGGTATCAGTTAATATCAGCAAAACTTGGGTCAAAGTTTAAATGGAGTTTAGTTTAGACAATTCAAATGGCCAAAATTGAACTGAATAATGCGATAGACAATTCTTTACTAATTGTGATCAAAATAATCCCACTACAGCTTTTCTGTACACAGTACATTTCAACTTTGTACATATAAATAATAAAAAGCATTCTAAATCCATCTATCACTGGATCTATCACATGCTTCATTGGTTTCTCCTGTACATTTGTTGTCAAAAACTTTCCTTTCATGAGCAGTTATCATTAATTGTGCATAAATCACTATTTTGACAAACTGCCACTCACATATTTACAACATGCACAAGCATGGCTTGACTAATTCTTCTCATCAAGTCAGCTTCAAACACATTTATCCACAATAGTTTGTTTACATAATCCAAATGCCATCCAATTTTATCGGTGTCACAGAAAGCCTTAATGAACTATGTGATTCCAATAGTTGGAGTAGTACTCTGCTGCATATACTCAGTCGATGGGCTCATTCTAAGCCAAGGCATTTGAACAAGATGCCTGCTTAGTACTTTCAAAATCCCATAGATAAACACAATGATTTATTTTTCTTTCAACACATTTGTTTTCTTGCAAGCTTACATCAATACATTTCCATATACCTGTATATGACCTGGCAAAAAGTTGAAATGTATTTTGACACCATAAACTTGATAACATTATTTAATATATATAAATAATACACGTATGAGGACATTGTTGTCAGTATTTGATTAAGCACTGTGCCAAGTTTCCAAATTGATGATAAATGAGGGCTTTATCTATTTTAAGCTCAATTTATTCTTTAATCATTATGTCACAATATTTTCTTTACTATATGTTTTATTTGCACCTTTTAATAATATAATACTTCTTGCCTGCAGTTCTTGTATGTATACACTGATTTATAACCTTTTTCTAATTATGATCATTCCCTTTGTAATTAACAGCAATGTATGTCTTCCAGTTCCTTCACTTTACTATATTGAAATATAAAAACTAGAATATTTCTGAAATCTGATGGGAGGAATGCATGGACCTATTTTCACAGATCTCTTCAGGAAAGTATTAGACTCTGGAGTAGCAGAGGCACCTCTAAGGCAAATAACAGGAGTTCAAATAAACAGAAGAAAATTGCACAGGACATAATCGGCCAGTACCACATGAGAAATAATGAACTGGGCCTCAGCACTTTCTGGATTCTGGCAGGCATAGAGCTGGTTCATAATGTTTGAATGAGTTTGGCTGTCTTCAGAAATAAGGCTGAAAGCAGAGATACATCCAGGTGCCGCTGAAAAAGAATAATAAATAAATAAATGATGTTCCAAAGGTGATCCATTTAAAAATATGTACAGGATATTATAACCAGTACTGAAAGAAAATCATTTCATTACTTGGTTATTGCAAATATGTCTATAGGTAATTAAATTCTTGCATATAGCACACACTTCCAGTAAATATCAGTTATTTCTTGTAACACTTTCCCTGTCATACTTTGTTGATAACACTCCTACCATTATAAAACAGCCTGCCCTGAGTAACCATGAATTAAACCCAAAATGAAGTTATTTATAATCAGCACAAATAAATTCAATTCTGTTTCGATTCACCGCCTGGTAAAATATCATGATTAAGTTTAATTTTTCTAACATTTTATCATTAAATAATTTTTGCTAATTTTACATTTCCAATCTATTTTATTTTAAAACTTGTGGGACGCGATTTCCCCTACCCCGGCGGGTCTGGTGCAGCCGAGGTCGGTGGCGAGCTCCAGCCCGCTCTGCAGAATGATTTTACCCTGATTGGGCTTGTTAAGCCCGCCCAGCGCGTTTGCCGGCCAATTGAAGGAAGAGGGTCTGATGACGTCACTTGATGATGCGTCATCAGCTGGTTTCCTTAAAGGGACCATGCGCAAATTGATTTTGACAGTTGTACTGTCAGTGTTCTACAGCATTGAGGTGGTGCAAATACTGACAAGCACTGCACAGAGGTGCACGGCTGCACCCAGACTCTTCCATGACAGTCACAGCGCGTTATCTTCCCTTCCAATGGGTGGAGGAGACCTCCTCAGGAGATCAACGCAGCCTGGTTGCACATTGCACAGGAGGACACAAGCAGGGATGTTATCAGGAGGACCAGGCTGGAGTGGCACAAACCTTTTAATGATCTCAGCAGATCACAAAACATTACTGCAAAGCCACACTGAACCTCGTCCTGCTGTGCCACTCATCACATCCTCATCACGCTGCCTTCCCTACCCTACTCCTGTACATTCTTACTCACACCAACTTACCTTGCACCTTCACCTAACCCTCTCTATCTACATTATCACTTCCCCATCTCATTAGCCACCCTTCACACTCACCCTCATCCTAGTCCAGTCATACCAACTAACAACACACAAGGGTAGGCACTTGTGTGTTTTAGACAATGTTTCCGTACAGTTTCTGTTAATGTGCTGTCAAACATTGAAATCATTATTTTCAACACTTTGCGTTCTTGGACAGATTTCTTTGTACCTTTGGAAGTGGCTTAGTGAGTTGCAGTGAATGGTGAGACATAACGGTACCCCCCGCAATGGTGATGAATGTGAAAGGAATGGCTTGGGCATTGAAGGGGTGCTTTATGGTGTTGGTATGGGGTGGTGCCAACCTGGCACATCATGTGGCAGCCAGGATGTTCAGCATCAAGTGAAGTAAATCTGGCTATGGTGAGTCCATGCCTGGCATCCTGGGCAGCAATGTGGTCAGGTGCTGATGCCCGTGTCCTGTGCAGCATCAGTTGATTGTGGAGAAGGTTGGTGTTGTTGTGCTGCTGGTGTGCCTGGTGCTGCTGGTGTTGGGGCTGATCATGGTGGGATTCTGAGGACCAAGGTGAGATAGTTTCAAGGCCACTGATGCTGACATAATAGATGGCAGGTGAAGTAGAGATGACAGAAGCGATCTGTCAATGGTGAGAGAGGTTGTTCCAATGAGGTGATACAAAGTTTACTGCAAACACTTGCAACCTGCATAAAGCTCAATCTGTCTTCAAATGCAGTAAGCAACAGCTTCTGAGCTTGGAAAGTGACGAGCTATGAGATGGGAGCTTTTATAGCACATTTGCAGCTGTCAAGTAACTCCCAAACTCCTTACCTGACATGGTCCCCGAGCAACGTGTACCCTGTGGGCGACCGTGTAAAATTTAAAGGTAAGCTCAAAACACTTTTTAAGTGGCTCTTAACAAGGTCATAATGACCTAAATTGCCTCCTCCGCCGCTGCATGTCGGGTCTGTTCAGCGTTGACAGACCCGACATCTGGGAAAGTCGCATGGCGGCGGGTTGACAGCGGGCTCCTGACCCGCTGTTAAAAAACATTTTTCCCCACTCGACTCACCACCAAATGCTCCCACTGACCCCCTGAAAAATTCCCCCCAATATGTCTTTCAGATCTGCTTTTCCTTGTGAATTCTAAGTGAGGCAATTTAGTGCTGGTACACTTTTCTACTTTGACACTCAGTATGAAGCTCTTTCACATTAGCTATCGATGTCCAGTTGCCTCTAACCTGCACCAGCAATATCGCTTCACCTAAACCTAGGAAGAATATCTCCCAATGTTTCATTAACTTTTCCTTTTCTTACATTAGCTATCTTTATGGAAAGCATGAAGCTACAACTTCCACTATAGAACATTTTGTGAGGCTAATAAATAGTCGAGACATCCTGTACCTGAGGCTCAAACACCTACAGAGATTAGTGTGTCTACCTTCAAACTGATGACAGCAGAACACTAGCACCATTTGTACAATGTTGTGGCCATCATGCACATTGTGGTGCAAGATAAGCTGGGAAAGGTTAACCTATCTGTTACCAAAACCTCCATATCTGAACTGAATATTCTCCACCTGAGACATCTGCATGCTGGACCAATGGTTAGCTGAAGTGGAAACCTTGGTGACACAAGATGAGCAACACTGGACATTGCTTCACCAACTGCTCTAATGTATTGTGTGGGCTCTACTATCTGCAAAGGCCCACATTTAAGGCTAATTCATCTTGGGTTAAGAAGACAGTCATATATAAAGGTGAGTTTTGTTTATCTTATACATACACATTGTTCTATCCTCAGACAGATCAATGACAACCATTAATGGACTGGTCAGAAAAGTAGTAAATGGAATTCAGTCTGGAGAAGTGTGAGGTAATACATTTGGGGAATATTCTTAAGGGAATACACAAAAAATGGTAGGATACTGAGAAGTGTAGAGGAACAGAGAGACTTTGGAGTGCATGTCCAAAGATCCCTGAAGGTAGCAGGACAGGTAAATAAGGTGGTTAAGAAGGCATACGGGATACTTTCCTTTATTAGCTGAGGCATAGAATATAAGAGCAGGGAGGTTATGCTTGAGCTGTATAAAATACTAGTTAGGCCACAGCTAGAGTACTGCATACAGTTCTGGTCACTACATTACAGGAAGGATGTGATTGCTCTAGAGAGGGTACAGAGGAGATTTACAAGGACGTTGCCAAGACTGGAGAATTTTAGTTATGAGGAAAGATTGGATAGGCTGGGGTTGTTTGCTTTGGAACAGAGAAGGCTGAGGGGAGACTTAATTGAGGTGTATAAAATTATGAGGGGTCTCACAGTAGCAGTCAAGGTCACCGTCGCCCTCTATTTCTTCACCAGTGGATTCTTCCAGTCTTCAACAGGAGATATAGCTAACATCCCACAGTTCGTCGTCCATCGCTGCATCCGGGAGGTCACAGAGGCTCTCCACTGCAGGAGAAAGGACTACATTTCCATCACCAGAGAGAAGCAGGACAAGTGTGCATGTGGCTTTGCCAGAATAGCGGGATTTCCCATGGTGCAGAGCACCATTGACTCCACCCACGTGTCTTTGCGGGCACCTCATAACAATCCTGAGATCTTCCGTAACTGCAAAGGCTACCACTCACTTAATGTACAGTTGGTGTGCGACCACAGACAGCAAATCCTTAATGTGAATGCCTGCTATCCTGCCAGCAGCCACGATGCCTTCATCCTGCACCAGGTCGGTGTTCAAGCACTCTCCCAGCCATCACGTCAAGCTCGTGGCTGGCAGCTTGGAGACAAGGGCTATCTGCTCTCCGCCTGGCTCATGACTCCCCTCCGGAACCCTAACACTCCTGCCCAGCACTCATATAATGAGAGCCATGCTGCCACCAGGAACATCATCGAGCTGACCATCGGGGTGCTCAAGCAACTGTTCCGCTGCCTTGACTGCTCGGGAGGACCCCTCCCATACTCAGCTGAGTGGGTGTCCCATTTCATGATGGTCTGCTGAATGCTCCACAACTTGGCCGTAATGAGGGCCCAGCACTTGCCTCCAGGGATTGTGGGACCACATCAGGAGGTGGGAGAGGGAGAGGAGGAGGAGGAAGAGGAGGAGGAGGAAGAGAATGAGGAGAAAGAGGAAGATGAGGAGGATGAAAAGGAGGAGGAACAGGGGCGAGGGAGAAGGCAGCCACTCAATCGGCCTTCTGGAAGGGCGGTCGTGACTGCCTCATCAGACTGCGGTTCGAATGAATTAAACTCCAGTTCCCCATTGTTCACCACATCCCCATCATTCCATCCCTGTCGCAGGCCATATCACAGCACAAAGCTGAAATGAGAGGCACCACAAAAGAATCCAAACTGAATTAATAAATTTACCAATAATCAGTGAACACATATTTACAACAAAAATATTAACTATTCACTATTGTGCAATCCCTTAGTACCTGTCGTTACTGTGCCTTTGCCTACTCTAGTGCTCCTACCAAGTGTTGGCCCAGTGGCTGCAGCAGGGCTGGTGGAAAGCTGCTGAGTGTCCGTGCGGAAGACTTCAGATGGCCTTGCAGGATGCCCTCAAACAGCTCTGGGCCTGGAAGGCCCGGCTGTAGACTGCACCACATCAGCATGAGCAGCAGCAGTCTGGGCTGGCTGGATGACAGGCAGCAACAAGGGCAATGGTGGAGTGGCATTGGTGGGAGCAGGAATGCTGTCATCCTGAGAGAGGGCAGCAGGTTCCTGCTCCACTGACCCACTGTCACTCCCCCAGGGCAACAACTCAGCATTCCAAGCAATCTATTGGAGCTCAGGTTGCTGGCCTGTTGTGACACCGTGAAAGTCCCGATCGATGGTGGTAGACCCAGCCACGATGGCAGCAGTCAGAGCTTGCATGGCATCAAGCTGAGACTGCATGAGAGCAGTCTGAGATTGGATGCCACCAAGCATAGACTGCATTACAGCACTAAGGCGTTGTGTTGCTTCCGCCTGTGCTGCAGTGAAAGCTGCCAGATCGCCCATCACACGCGGCATCAGGTCTGGGTCGCCATGGTCTCTCTGGGAGTCTACCATCCTTTCCAGACTGAAAATGATGGGCTCCATGGTGTGCACAGACTGTGCAATGTTGGAGACGGACTCCTCCACGCTCCTTACCATTGCCAACAGACCATTGGGCACCCTTGCCATTGCACCTATAATCTCCGTGTTCATTCCTATCACCCTTCTTCTAAACGCCTCCCCATTGAGGTCCTCATCTGAGTCCTGGGCAGCAGAACTCGCATGTGAACTCACCCTCCGGGGAGCTGGCCCCCGAGCTACCCTTTCGCTCTGGCCTTGCTGCAGCCCACACATCCCTGGTGCCTCACCCTGTGCAGATCACGCTACTATACTAGCCTCTAAAGAACGCGTAACGTCAGTATCTGAGCTGGTGCCTGCAGGTAAGACATGCAGTGACGCGGTGTGTTCTTCCTCCTCCTCTTCTCCTGCCTCGCTCTCTACTGTGCCCTCAGGGACAGGCTGCTCAGGTGCTTGCTCATTATCTGAAAGCATAAAGGTACAAGAGTCAGGTTAAAGTGAGGGGAGGGGGGCAGGAAGGGAAAAAGGCATGCATACAGCATGATTAGCTGGAAAGTGCAAAAGGCTTGTGGGGTGAGGGGGAAGTGGGATGTGAGAAGAAGGAGTAGGGATGAACATACCATTGTTGTCCCCAAGGGGGTCAATGTCACCGGTGGCCACAGCATCCACCACCTAGCGCCCAATGGTCTCCAGCACTCGATTCTCCAGTGCAGACTGTGGTTGGGTGACAGCTTGTCTCCTGCCTGTGCGCTCCTGCTCCCTCATGTTCTGAGCCACCTTGGCCTGCAAGAGAAAGGAAAGTGTGTGAGTGAGTGTGGAGTAATGTGTTTGGGTGATGTGCTTGCCATAGTTGAATAGCTGTCATTGTGTGCAAAGTGTGAGATGTGGGTGTGAGGGTTGGTAGGTAGAGATTGTTGATGGGTGAGTGCTGGGGTGTGTGGTGCTTTGGGCAGTGTGTGAAGACTGTGGTTCAGATGGTGGTATGTAGCATTTGTTGAAGCATTCACTCGCCCTGACCACCTGAGTGAGGTCATTAAATTTCTTCCTGTGTGGGTCCTGGGGACTCAGTGCTGCCTGTGACGTGCTGCACTACTTCCCTCCACATGGTGCGGAAGACTTGCAGCGAGGGCCTCCTGCCACTTGCCGAGTAGAGCACTGCCCTCCGTCTCTCCACAGCGAACACCAACGCCTCCAATGCTTGATCGCAGAATCTGCGGGCTCTCTCCCTGGGGCGTGGATCTTCCATGAGTACAGCTGCTTTAGTCCTCCGGCTCCTTCTCCTTGACCTGCTGCTGCTTGCTGAGGCAGATGCACAGCCAGCAATGCTGAGAATGAGGTTCTGAAGCATCAATGAACCTCCCCTTTAAGGACTGGGAAAAGCCTGTGGCAATCATGACTTGCGATTAGACTGTACCTGATATTGGTCCACCCTTTGAGTGTAACCCCAATGAGCTTGTGCTTAAATACTTGAATTAACGCCCCAATCATTTCTTTGAGCAGTGAGGATGAAGTTTGCGTGCAGTTTAAAGCATTAGCACCTGCGCTAATTCTCCAACTTTTCCAATTCTACTGCCCATTCCTGGGCTATAAGGAATTTCTAACCCTAAATATTCTGGGCAACCATTCACTTAATTAATATTGATTAAAGCTGAAATAGAAACTGTTACCAGAAACACATAAACAGCAGGGTAACAATTTAAAGAATCTGAAAATACATAAATAGAGTTGACTGTCGAGACAATCTGCCAACAATAGCCCAGGGATGGGATCTATATTCCTTTGTCCTGTCTCCTAAGCTGGCCCTCCCTAAGGTGGCCATCAGTAGCAAGTCTCATAACTGTGGATCAAATCTCCTTCCACTACTTATGCATATCTAGATCTCATCCCATGTTTCATAATTGGACTGGAGTTCACTCACTCCATGAATTTAAAAAAAGCAAATCAAAAGCTGAAACTGCCTTAAACTCTTGAGGAGAACAAAATTAGACACCAGAGCCATAATGCACAAATAAATTTAGGTACAAAACTATTTATATATTAAACAATTTGTAATAGAAGCTGGTTAATGTAATTCATAGTGAACTCACTGTAACAATATGATCATTTCAAGTGTATGAAACAAGATGAATGTGACCATATTTCCATATGAATCTGGTTACTCTTTGTTATCCAACAATCTAAAATCTATGCTATGTATGTATTTTTTTCTATGTTCTAAAGGGCATTTTGTTTTTACTAAGACACCTATGCCTAGTGAAAATATAAAAATCATATATTTAAAATGCTCTCAATTGTAGCATTATAACAGTATTCAAAATGTTCTGTGCCACAAAATGGCTTCCTTGGTCAGTGAAATAATTCAGTCAGTATGATCAAAATGGCAGCTCTCAGCGATGATCACAATAAGCAGCTTCCACTGCATTTTTATTAACGATCTGATAAGCTTGAATTCCTTTTGTGCCTACAACTTTAATGCAGGGTGCTGCAAACATGCAGGCAAATCAGATAAGGATAAATTTTGATGAAGAGTATGTTTGAACTATTTTAACATCTTTGTGCTCACTCTCTTGATAAATTTCCAAATTTAATTCAAGCAGTTTTAGCTTATAAACGAGTGTGCATTCAAAGGTGACCGTGCATCCTTTTGCTTTGTAGTTAGCACCATTAATCATCCATTACTGATCTAGAAAAATACAAAGCAGCAGAGGCTAAAAATAATAGTAAGACATTCTTTCAGTACCACAGCAGTCAGTGGGCAGTCAGAGATGAAAACCCACACGGACAGAAACAGAGGTTCAAGACAAAATAGTAAATATTCTGAATGATTACTTCCTCCATGTATTCCCGGGGAAGACCTGAGCAACATATAATCGCAGGGGCACACCGGCTAATAGGGTCAGTAATGCACATACTTATTAGAATATTCACACACTTGCAAGCTTTTTATTTAGAAAGATATGCTTGCAACAGGAAAGATGTGATTGCAATAGAGAGGGTACAGAGGAGATTTACGAGAATGTTGCCGGGACTGGAGAATTTTAGCTATGAGGAAAGATTGGATAGGCTGGGGTTGTTTTCTTTGGAACAGAGGAGGCTGAGGGGAGACTTAATTGAGGTGTATAAAATGATGAGGGGCCTAGATAGAGTGGATAGGAAGGACCTATTTTTCTTAGGAGCGAGGTCAATATCCAAGCAGCATGGATTTAAAGTAATTGGTAGAAGGATTAGAGGGGAGTTGAGGAGAAATTTTGTCACCCAGAGGATGGTGGGGGTCTGGAACTCACTGCCTGAAAGGGTGGTAGAGGCAGAAACCCTCATTGCATTTAAAAAGTACTTGGATATGCACTTGAAGTGTCGTAACCTACAGAGCTACGGACCAAGAACTGGAAAGTGGGATTAGACTGGATAGCTCTTTTTTGGCCAGCACAGATACAATGGGCCGATTGGCCTCCTTCTGTGCTGTAAATTTCTATGATTCTATGAACAATAAAACACTTCCTCAGGTGAAAAAGGCAAATTTGTTTCAAATTAGCTCATTGAATACATCACCCCTAAGTAAAGAAAGGTAAAGGAAATAGAGTATACTTAATGGACGGCCTCTAATTATAGAATTGATCCTGAGTATGCAAGACCTAATTACTCACAAGCGACATGGGCATGAGTGAGTTGTGTAGGTTTCTCTCACAGGTGAAATAAACTCAATAGAGTTTGGGGCAATAACTTTAGCGGTAACGAAAAAGTAGCTCCGGGCGCTAGGCCAGTGAATCTGACGCAAACTTTGGGTTTAGCGCTCCAGGAAGGAAGTGGAGCGCTAAATCAAGTGCTATCACTTCCCTTGGCGCGCTAAAGTTCGGCAAGAGGGGCAGTAGCGCTGCGGTGCCGCCCAATGTCAAGAGCAATGCTGCCGGGAACAGAGGCTCCTTCCCTCCCTTAAAGGGAAGGGCCATCGTTGCAAGCTCTACAATAAATTGATGTCCCTCGTCGCCGACGGCAGCCGCGATCTGCAACGATCAGCCCCAAGCACTCTAACAGACTGCAGGGCTGATCAATCGCGGCACAGGAAAAAGTTGAAAAAACAAACTAAGGGGTGAAAACAAATTTTTCATTGACACAAGCGGCCTTACCTTTAAATACTGCTCCCCAAGCGGCCAGCCTCCCTAACAATGCCTCTTGCAGCTGTCGGCGTTATCGCCCGGCGAAGCTGCAGGCGGCAGAACCGAAGTTCGGATCCGGGGTGCTACTGGGGCGCAGCGCAGCCCGATGACATCATGATCTCCGGACGCAGGAGATCGTGGCGCTAGTAGTTATCGCCACCGCAAACCTCCACATCAATTTCGTGGGTGTCGGTACTATTGCCGTGCATGGTTGCAAAGCTGGTAGCACCCCATTAACCTCCCTCCCCCCGAGGCGCTAACGGGAGGCGCAAAGGAGGCCAATTTCTCCCCCTATGTTTATTGGCTGATTATTGAATAAACTATTTGTATCACAAGTACAATATCATAATCATAATCATAATCATAATCAACTTTATTGTTATTGTTAGTGCACAAGTGCAGTACAATGAAATGTAGGCTTGCGGCTCCCGAGAGTGTACATTTAGATTAAGACATTTAAACATTCAACATACATTTGGCTTGTAATACATTAACATAAACATAACCATAATAAAGTGCATTGGCAGATGTGCAGGCTTTAGAGTTTATTTGTGGAGTTCAGTAGGATGACAGCCCTGGGAAAGGAGCTGTTCCTAAATCTGGTCGTACGGGTGCGAATGCATCTGTAGCGTCTCCCAGATGGCAGGAGGGCGAATAGACTGTGGCTGGGGTGGGTAGGGTCTTTGATGATGGTCCGTGACCTCCGTAAACAGCGTTTCTGGTATATGTGCTCTATGGTCGGTAGCCGGGTGCCGGTAATGCGTTGGGCAGTTTTGACTACCCGCTGCAGGGCTTTCTGGTCATAGTAGCTACAGCTGCCATACCATACTGTGATACAGTTCGTCAGGATGCTCTCTATTGTGCAGCGGTAAAAGTTAGAGAGGATCAGGGGTGACAGGTTACATCCCTTCAGCCTCCTTAGGAAATATAGGCGCTGCTGGGCCTTCTTCACCAGAGAGGAGGTATTGAGGGACCAGGAGAGGTCTTCCGTGATGTGGACTCCGAGGAACTTAAAGCTGTCCACCCTTTCCACCACAGCCCCATGGATGTGGATGGGGGGGGTGACTTCCGCCTTTAGACTTCCTGAAGTCCACAATGATTTCTTTGGTTTTCTTGATGTTAAGGGCCAGGTTGTTATCGGCGCACCACTTCACGAGATGCTGGACCTCCTCCCTGTAGGCTGACTCATCGTTGTTGGTGATCTGGCCTACTACCGTGGTATCATCCGCAAACTTGATGATGGTGTTGGAACCATGAACAGCCACACAGTCGTGGGTGAAGAGGGAGTAGAGGAGGGGGCTCAGCACACATCCTTGTGGGGCCCCCGTGTTCAGGGTCAGGGGGGGGGAGGTGTGGTTACCTAATTTGACAGACTGGGGTCTATTTGTTAGGAAGTCCAGGGTCCAGTTGCAGAGGGAAGTGTTCAGGCCAAGAGTGTGGAGTTTGGTGGCCAGCTTGTTGGGGACGATAGTGTTGAATGCTGAGCTGTAGTCTATGAACAGCATTCTGATGTAGGTCTCTTTACCATCTAAGTGATTCAGTGCAGAGTGTAGAGCAGTTGTGATTGCATCCTCCATTGATCTGTTTGCACGGTAGGCAAACTGGTGTTGGTCGAGAGAGGCGGGAACACTGGCTTTGATGTGAGCCAGGACCAGTCTCTCGAAACACTTCATTATGATGGGTGTGAGTGCGACAGGTCGATAGTCGTTCAGGCACGTCACAGCCATTTGCTTTGGCACAGGAATAATGGTAGCGGTCTTGAAGCATGTAGGGACTACTGCCTGGGCCAATGACAGATTGAAGATGGCGGTGAAGACATCAGCCAGCTGATCAATGCCATCACATTTTATTTTCTTACTGCATTTGGGGGGATTTTCCACTTCTGCCCACAATTTTCCAAGCATTAAAATGAATGGGGGAAAATTGCAGCACGGGGAGTGGAGAAATGGAAGATCCTGACCATTTTTGTTGTTTATTTGGACTATTATAAACATATGGCGATTTGAATAGCGTGGCCTAGAAATTCGGTGGGCTGCGCCACCAGTTAGCGCCTAAAGAGGGCACTCAGTGGCTTTAGCATCACTGGCCACGCCTCCCGTGATATTTAGCGGGGTGCTAATGGCGGCGTTAGCCTGTTGCGCTGTGCCGCCGATGACGTCATCGGTGTGCGCAGCGCCCTGCTACCGCCCTGATCGCGATCTTTGGTAGCGCCCGCCTCTGTAGCGCCGTTCGCAAATCGCGCCCGGTTCACGGGGCTTACCTGTGGCGGCAGTGGCGCAAATTAAGGTGGAAGCGCGGGGCGGCCATTTTTTCCAGTGGCCGCCTGCCAGCACCTCCGTCTCCGGCCTCCTGATCCCCCCCCCCCCCCGGGCAGTGCCGGCTGTGTCCCGAGAGCCCGGCACTTCTCCTCGGTGCCGGGCTCTTTTGCCGGCACTCGCGATCGCTCATCGCGCTGGTGCAGGCCCCTCCCCCTTAAGAAGCGGAGGAAGGCCTGCAGTACCGCAGCGGCCGTGCCGCGGCGTGTGGCGCTGCGGCACTTTGCGCTGCGATATTCAGTTTCAGCGCCCTAAGAGGGACGCAGGGTGCCTCGAGCAGTGCCCCGAGTCTTTCTTGGGGCGTTCAAGATGAATTTCCAGCGGTCGCAACTGCTCCGATCGCAGCGGTAATTCCGGCGCCCAGGCGAGCTGGGCGCCCCGTTTGCGGCTCCACCGAGTTTCTCCCCCCTTATATTTTGAAATGACTTTCAACTCCCTCCAGAAGATTTTGTCCACCATCTTGAAAATCCCATAAATGAAAATTGCAGTTACAAAATATTGGTGGGTTCAGGTTGTTCAACTGAACACCAAACCTTCTGGGTGCCAGTACAGATTTCTGTTTCTTCTGAATTTTAACTTACTAGAATATAAACGCATTTCATTAGTACCAATATGCAGCCTTACAGCTAATCATTGTTCATTTTAAAATATACCAGCAGGTATCTTGTGGTGTTGCTAAACAGGTCGCCTGGGATCTAGAGCACGGTTGTGATCTTAAGCTGCTAACCTGGCTGGTTCACTTAAGCTCATAGCCCAAGTCCTCCCTATTAAAAATCCTGTCGCATAACATCAGTTGAGTGTCACCCTCCAGCATCATTACAAAATCATTGGATGGCAGCCCAGTAATCTTTCCATCATTATCACAGACTCTCTGGGCCACAGATAGATGTTTCCTAAAGTGCAGCAATGTAATAAAAATGTAACTGTTTATGATTAGTATTCTTCTTCTTTCTAGCAGAACACTAAAAATAAGATTTCCAACTTCCCAATCAAGTCGCTATATTTTCACATGAAGAGGTCTACCTTACCAAACTCCACTATTGGCCAGTAAATGGTCTGTTCCAAACCCATCAAGCTTGTGGAAATCCATGCCTTTAACCCCTCTGAATGACTTCAGACACCCCCTCCCGCCAAGAACTGAGTGTTGGTTATCTGTATGGACTTCTTCCCCACGAACATTTGCAGAAGGTGCTGTTGACGCCCCCATCCTCCAGATCAGCTGCTGACCTTACTCCTGGCATCCTCCTTACAACTGCTGAGAAGTAGATGTGTTTGAACCTGTAAGCTTCCTCAAATGTGGCAGCTGCATGCTCATTCATTGGATGCAGCACCATTATGTACTGTTAATCATATAGCCTTCAGAGACTTTTCCCCCCACCTGCTGGGGTCAAAATCAAAAACTGGAGCAGGCGAGATAAGTTCCACCCCAACCTGCTGTGATAGGAATCCAGGCCTGGCCAAGGGAAGAGCAGCTCCCCTTTTCAGGCTGATGCAATCCCCAAATATTTAGCAGCCCACCACCCTCCTGTGCTTAAATAATGTCTATTCATTCCCAGCTCAGAACAATGACCCTTTGCTCCTGAGCCCCCTTCCCTGCACATATAGATGCCATTTATGTCGGGCCTGGCTTTGTGAAAGTTTGGTGCTTGCGTGGTATTTGTCTTGACAAACTCAATCTTCTCTGGCTGCAGGCAGCAACAACTTCCCCTCTAGGTGTAATCACCCTTCGGTACCTGCAGGGAAATGCGTCTAACACCTCCCCCACCCCCCCACCCCACAACATTTCATGTAGAAATTGGGGCTTGTAGAGGAGAGAGCTTTAACACACAGCCCCCACCACCACTGAGCTCACCAACCCCAATCCCCCCAGCTGCCTTCCCTGCCACTGAGGTAGAAACCATGAAGGGGGGTGGGGGATGAGGGTAGCTTACTGAAGCCCTTCCCTCCCTATTTCCCCAGTGAGGTAGGATCATTATTGCTTTCGTTGCCCCAATTCCCATCTCCCTCCCCTCCCCATTTCACCCTTCCTTCTCCTTCTCCCTCCTGCTTTTCCCTTCCTCTCCAGCAGCCCTCCCGTTCCCCTTTTTCCCTCTTCATTTTCTCATTTCTCCCTCCCTTTCCTCCCCTCCTGGACCTGATTATCCCCCGCACTCTAACCCTGCTTGACCCGAATACTGCTTTTGGTCCTGACTCCCTGTGTACACCATGGCAGATTGACTGTGTGTACACACAGGCATATATACACACACACACACACACACACACATGCTATTTTTCTAGCATTAATGAGGAAGTGCTCGGACTGGGTAGATGGGGACATTCCAGTTCTAATACTGGATAAATTGTACGTGGGGAGCCTATTGCATGACAAAAAATGAATTAAATTGCTTGTACAAGAAGTGTAATTGGACACTAATAATTTTTTACAATTTTTGAACGCTATTGAATCTGCAATAAGAAGCCTTCTTTATGACAACAGTACTTTAGAGGTTTTTTGTGTGTGTGCTAAAGCAGGGTATTAAGTAATCATGATATTGGGAAAGCTATGTAATAAGCAGGGCTACCTTGATTAGCATGTCTGGAAACCCTTTTATGGATCCTTTACTCAGGAATTGAGAAGGGAGAAAGTTAGAACAAATATCCTGGAGGCTTGGAATGTAGGGGTGCAACCATTCTGAATATAACGATGAACATGTTCCCAAAAATTCTAGGAGCAAACGCTTTTTTATTTGTTCTTGGCCCTGATGGACCTTCTAGCTACCCTTTGTTCAACCAAAACCAAACCAAATATAACATCCTTTATAGAACCTAACATTCATAACTACACATCTCTGCATAGGAACAGGAGGAGGCAATTCAACACCTCAAGCCTGTTTGGCCATTCAGTTAGATCATGGCTGATCTGTACCTCCACTCCATTTACTAACATAGAATATTGTTCTAGAGAAGGTATGTTGTATTTAGCATCCTGGCTAAATCCACACTTTATTTTCCCTCCTCTCCTGAAGATGGAAACTAGGCATCCATCCAGTACCACACCAAAATAAGCCCCCATTCTTCAAAACATGAGCCCATGTAGGCGGGTAATGCTGGGAGTGTACTATAGGCCCCCAAACAGCCAGGGGGAGATAGAGGAACAGATATGTAGGCAAATCTCAGAGAAGTGTGCAAATAATAGGGTAATTATAGTGAGGGATTTCAACTTCCCCAATATTAACTGGGATAGTCAGAGTGTGAAAGGCTTAGAGGGTGCAGAATTCTTAAAGTGCATCCAGGAGACCTTTTTGAGCCAGCATGTAGAAAGTCCTACAAGAGAGGGGGCGGTACTGGACCTAATTCTAGGGAATGTGGTCGGGCAAGTGGTAGAAGTGTTAGTAGGTGAGCACTTTGGTGACAGTGACCATAATTCGGTGAGATTTAAGGTAGTCATGGAAAAGGACAAGGGTGGACTGGAAATAAAGGTTCTAAATTGGGGGAAGGCCGATTTTAATATGATAAGGCAGGATCTGGCCAATGTGGACTGGGATCAGCTACTTGAAGGAAAATCCACATCAGAGCAATGGGAGTCTTTCAGAAAGGAAATTGAGAGAGTACAATGGCAACATGTTCCCGTAAAGGTCAAGGGTGGGATCAACAAGCCCAGGGAACCTTGGATGTCAAGGGATATACGAGAATGGATTAGGAAAAAAAGGGGGGCTTTTGGCAGATACAAAGGACTAAAGACAGAGGAAGCACTAGAGGAGTATAAAAAGTGCAGGGGGATATTTAAAACAGAAATTAGGAGAGCGAGGAGGGGCCATGAAATAACACTGGCGAGCAAAATAAAGGAAAATCCTAAGGTGTTTTATAAGTATATTAAGGGCAAGAGGATAACTAGGGAAAGAGTAGGGCCCATTAGGGACCAAAGTGGCAAACTGTGTGTAGAGCCAGAGGATGTAGGTGGGGTTTTAAATGAATTTTTGGCATCTGTGTTCACTATGGAGAAGGACGATGTGGACATAGAAATCGGGCAGGGGAACTGTGATATACTTGAACATATTAGCATTGAGAGGGAGGAGGTACTAGCGGTTTTAGCAGGCTTAAAAGTGGATAAATCCCCAGGCCCGGACGAGATGTATCCCAGGCTACTATGTGAGGCAAAGGAGGAGATTGTAGGGGCTCTGACACAAATTTTCAGAACCTCTCTGGCCACAGGGAATGTGCCAGAGGACTGAAGAACAGCTAACGTAGTACCATTATTCAAGAAGGGTAGTAGGGATAAACCAGGGAATTACAGGCCAGTGAGCCTAACATCAGTGGTAGGGAAATTATTGGAAAAAATTCTGAGGGACAGAATTGGTCTCCACTTGGAGAGGCAAGGATTAATTAGGGATAGCCAGCATGGCTTTGTCAAGGGAAGATCATGTCTGACCAATTTGATTGAATTTTTCGAGCAGGTGACTAGGTGTGTGGATGAGGGTAGTGCAGTGGATGTGGTTTACATGGATTTCAGTGAGGCTTTTGATAAAGTCCCGCATAGGAGACTGGTCAGGAAGTTAAGAGCCCATGGGATCCAGGGTGCCTTGGCACATTGGATCCAAAACTGGCTTAGTGGCAGAAGGCAGAGGGTGATGGTGGAAGGTTGTTTTTGTGACTGGAAGCCTGTGTCCAGTGGGGTACCGCAGGGATCGGTGCTGGGTCCCTTGCTGTTTGTGGTCTACATTAATGATTTGGATGTGAGTGTAAAAGGTATGATCAGTAAGTTCGCAGATGACACGAAAATTGGTGAGGTGGTAAATAGCGAGGTGGGAAGCCTCAGGCTACAGGACGATATAGATGGGTTGGTCACATGGGCGGAACAGTGGCAAATGGGATTTAACCCTGAAAAGTGTGAGGTGATGCATTTTGGACGGACTAACAAGGCAAGGGAATACACAATGAATGGTAAGACCCGAGGAAAGACAGAGGATCAGAGGGACCTTGGTGTGCATGTACATAAATCCCTGAAGGCAGCACAGCAGGTGGATAAGGTAGTTAAAAAGGCATATGGGATACTTGCCTTCATTAGCCGAGGCATAGAATATAAGAGCAGGGAGGTTATGATGGAGCTGTACAAAGCGTGGCAGAGCGACTACAAGAGGCCCCAGAGGCTCAGGTAGGCCTCAGTGCGGCATCGGCAGCGGGTGGAGGCAGAGCAGCGCGGCAGAGCGACTACAAGAGGCCCCAGAGGCTCAGGTAGGCCTCAGTGCGGCATCGGCAGCGGGTGGAGGCGGAGCAGCGCGGCAGAGCGACTACAAGAGGCCCCAGAGGCTCAGGTAGGCCTCAGTGCGGCATCGGCAGCGGGTGGAGGCGGAGCAGCGCAGCAGAGCGGCTACAAGAGGCCCCAGAGGCTCAGGTAGGCCTCAGTGCGGCATCGGCAGCGGGTGGGGGCGGAGCAGCGCGACTACAAGAGGCCCCAGAGGCTCAGGTAGGCCTTAGTGCGGCATCGGCAGCGGGTGGAGGCGGAGCAGCGCGGCAGAGCGACTACAAGAGGCCCCAGAGGCTCAGGTAGGCCTCAGTGTGGCATCGGCAGCGGGTGGCGGCGGAGCAGCACGGCAGAGCGACTACAAGAGGCCCCAGAGTCTCAGGTAGGCGTACCAATCTCCAATCTCAGGCAAGGAGAGAGGTAAAAAGTATTCAAGGTGTGACGTCACCACAAAACAGGTAGGTGATTGGTTGGAGTATTTCTCTCGTTTTAAAACTTTAAGTCTGTGGTTTATAGTTTTTAAGGTTGCGGTGGTGTATCAAGGCCTTTCTGGTGCAGAGTGACTGTTGGTAAACCATTTAACTGGTGTAACTAGAGGGATTGATTTAATTTAAATCCAATTAATTAAAGGAGATATAGCATCTAAAATCGGGCAGAGGGTGTCCATAACTAACAATAAAAAATTTAATTAATTACATAGAATGGAGCAGGTGATGTGTTACTGTTGCGAGATGTGGGAGCCGGTGAACCCCATTGAGGCTCACGGTGATTACGTCTGTGACAAGTGTCTGCTGCTACAGGAACTCCAGCTCTGTGTTGATGAGCTGGAGTCTGAGCTTCAGACACTGCGACACATCAGGGAGGGGGAGAAGTACCTGGGCTCTGTGTATCAGGAGGTGGTCACACCTATGAAGTTAAGTAATTCAGATGTAGCCCATGGTCAGGGACAGGACGGTGTGACTATGAGTGAGGCAGGTACGGGGATCCAGGAGGTAGAGCTGGAGGAGCCGCAGCCCTTGCTCTTAACCAACAGGTTCGAGGTTCTTACTCCCTGTGGGGACAGGAGCAGGGACTGCAGGGAGGATGAGCAACCTGGCCACAGCACCGTGGAACGGGGGGCCATTCAAGAGGGGGGAGTAAATAGAAATGTTGTAGTGGTAGGGGATAGTATTATTAGGGGCTAGATAGAGTTCTCTGCAGCCGAGAGTGAGAGTCCCGAAGGCTGTGTTGCCTACCCGGTGCCAGGGTTAAGGACATCTCCTCTGGGCTGGAAAGAAACTTGCAGTGGGAGGGGGTGGATCCAGTTGTCGTGGTCCATGTTGGTACAAACGACATAGATAGGACTAGGAAGCCGGTTCTGTTAAAGGAGTATGAGCAGCTAGGGGTCAAATTAAAAAACAGAACCTCAAGGGTAATAATCTCTGGATTATTACCTGAGCCACGAGCGAATTTGGCTAGGACAAATAAAATTAGAGAGTAAAATGCGTGGCTCAAAGACTGGTGTGGGAGAAATGGGTTTTGCTTCCTGGGACACTGGCACCAGTACTGGGGCAGGAGGGAGCTGTTCCGTTGGGACGGGCTTCACTTGGCCAGTGCTGGGACTAGAGTCCTGGCGGATCATATAACTAGGGCTATAGAGAGGGCTTTAAACTAACTAGTGGGGGGGAGGTTCCCAGAGAGAAAAATATAAAAATGACAACAGAGAAGGTCATAGAATTAGGTAGCAGTGGGGAAATTAAAAACCAGAGCGTGTCAGGAAGGGGCAGAAGGTATGGAGTAAAAGGTAAAGTAATAAAAAGGGCAAAAGCAGGAACTAAGTGTCACAAAACATATTTGAAAGTTCTCCATCAGAATGCACGTAGCATTCGTAACAAAATAGATGAGTTAATGGCACAAATAACTACATATGGGTATGATCTTGTGGCCATTACAGAAACATGGCTGCAGGGTGACAATGCCTGGGAATTAAACATACCAGGCTATTTAATGATCAGGAAGGACAGGCAGGAAGGAAGGGGAGGTGGGGTGGCTATGTTAATAAAGGAAGGAATCACTGTAATACAGAGAAATGATATTGGGTCAAAAGATCAGGATAATGAAACAGTTTGGGTGGAGGTAAGGAATAATAAGGGGAAAAAAACACTAGTGGGCATAGTCTATAGGCCTCCGAACAGTTGCAACTCTGTTGGACGGAGTATCAATCAGGAAATAGTTGAGGCTTGTAATAAGGGAGCATCTATAATTATGGGGGATTTTAACTATCATATTAATTGGACAAATCAAATTGGGCAGGGCTGCCTTGAGGATGAGTTCATTGAGTGTATTAGGGATGGGTTTCTTGAGCAGTATGTAACTGAACCGACCAGGGGGCAAGCAACCTTAGATCTGGTCCTGTGTAACGAGACAGGATTAATTAAAAATGACCTAGTAAAGGATCCCCTTGGAATGAGTGACCATAACATGGTTGAATTCCATATTCAATTAGTGGGTGAGAAGGTTGGATCTCAAACAAGCGTGCTAAGCTTGAATAAAGGAGACTATGAAGGTATGAGAGCGGAATTGAGTAGAGTGGATTGGGAAAATAGATTAAAGGGTAAGACGATACATGATCAGTGGTGTACATTTAAGGAGTTATTTTACAACTTCCAAAAAATATATATTCCACTGAGAAGAAAAGGGTGTAAAAGAAAAGACAGCCATCCGTGGCTAAGTAAAGAAATTAAGGATAGTATTCAACTAAAAACAAGGGCATATAAGGTAGCCAAATCTAGTGGGAGGATAGAGGATTGGGAAAACTTTAAAAGACAGCAAAAAATAACAAAAAGATTGATTAAGAAAGGGAAGATAGATTATGAAAGTAAATTAGCAAAAAATATAAAAACAGATAGTAAGAGTTTTTACAGTTATATAAAAAGAAAAAGGGTAGCTAAAGTAAATGTTGGTCCCTTAGAGGATGAGACCGGGAAATTAATGGTGGGAAACATGGAGATGGCAAAAACACTGAAAGAATATTTTGTATCAGTCTTTACAGTAGAAGACACTAAGAATATCCCAACACTGGACAAACAGGGGGCTATAGGGGGGGGAGGAGCTAAACACGATCAAAATCACTAAGGAAGTGGTACTCGGTAAAATAATGGGACTCAAGGCGGATAAATCACCTGGACCTGATGGCTTACATCCTAGGGTCTTGAGGGAAGTGGCGGTAGGGATTTTGGATGCATTGGTAATAATTTTCCAAAACTCCCTGGACTCAGCAAAGGTCCCGGCAGACTGGAAAACTGCTAATGTAACACCCTTATTTAAAAAGGGCAGTAGACAGAAGGCTGGAAACTACAGACCGGTTAGCCTAACATCTGTGGTAGGTAAAATATTGGAGTCCATTATTAAGGAGACAGTAACAGGACATTTGGATAATCATAATTTAATAGGACAAAGTCAGCATGGTTTTATGAAGGGGAAGTCATGTTTGACAAATTTGTTGGAGTTCTTTGAGGAAGTAACATATAGGGTGGATAAAGGGGAACCAGTGGACGTAGTGTATTTAGACTTCCAAAAGGCATTTGACAAGGTGCCACACAAAAGATTATTGCGTAAGATAAAAAATCACGGGATTGGGGGTAATATTCTGGCATGGATAGAGGATTGGCTATCTAACAGAAGGCAGAGAGTTGGGATAAATGGTTCATTCTCGGACTGGCAACCAGTAACTAGTGGTGTTCCACAGGGGTCAGTGCTGGGTCCCCAACTCTTTACAATCTATATTAACGATTTGGAGGAGGGGACCGAGTGTAACATATCAAAGTTTGCAGATGAAACTAAGATGGGAGGGAAAGTAGTGAGTGAGGAGGACATAAAAAACCTGCAAGGGGATATAGACAGGCTAAGTAAGTGAGCAGAGATTTGGCAGATGGAATACAATACTGGAAAGTGTGAGGTTATGCACTTTGGCAGGAAAAATCGTAGAGCAAGTTATTATCTTAATGGCAAGAACCTGGAAAGTACTGAAGTACAAAGGGATCTGGGGGTCCTGGTGCACGAAACTCAAAAGGTTAGTATGCAGGTGCAGCAAGTGATTAAGAAGGCCAATGGAATGTTGGCTTTCATTGCTAGGGGGATAGAATATAAAAATAGGGAGGTATTGCTTCAGTTGTACAAGGTATTGGTGAGACCGCACCTGGAATACTGCATACAGTTTTGGTGTCCATACTTAAGAGAAGACATACTTGCTCTAGAGTCAGTACAAAGAAGGTTCACTCGGTTAATCCCGGGGATGAGGGGATGGACATATGAGGAGAGGTTGAGTAGATTGGGACTCTACTCATTGGAGTTCAGAAGAATGAGAGGCGATCTTATTGAAACATATAAGATTGTGAAGGGGTTGGATCGGGTGGATGCGGGGAGGATGTTCCCGATGATGGGTGAAACTAGAACTAGGGGGCATAGTCTTAGAATAAGGGGCTGCTCTTTCAAAACTGAGATGAGGAGGAACTACTTCACTCAGAGGGTGGTAGGTCCATGGAATATGCTGCCCCAAAAAGCTGTAGAAGCTACATCATTACATAAATTTAAAACAGAAATAGACAGTTTCCTAGAAGTAAAGGGAATAAAGGGTTATGGGGAGTGGGCAGGAATTTGGACATGAGTCTAGGTTCGGATCGGTCATGGCCCTGTGGGTAGCGGAGCGGGCCCAGGGCCGTGTAGTCTGACCCTGCTCCTATTTCATGTGTCTAATTCTGTTAGATTCAGGAGATGGTTCTGTGATGGTAGATTGGCGGTTAGGATCAGATCAGCCATGATCTTATTGAATGGCGGAGCAGGCTCGAGGGGCCAATTGGCCTACTCCTGCTCCTATTTCTTATGTTCTTATGTTCTTAAGGCCACAGCTGGAGTACTGTGTGCAGTTCTGGTCACCACACTATAGGAAGGATGTGATTGCTTTGGAGGGGGTGCAGAGGAGATTTACCAGGATGTTACCTGGGCTGGAGCGCTTCAGCTATGAAGAAAGACTGGACAGGCTGGGGTTGTTTTCCTTGGAGCAGAGAAGGCTGAGGGGGGACCTGATTGAGGTATACAAAATTATGAGGGGCATAGATAGGGTGGATAGAAAGGAACTTTTCCCCTTAGTAGAGGGGTCAATAACAAGGGGGCATAGATTCAAGGTAAGGGGCAGGAGGTTTAGAGGGGATTTGAGGAAAAACTTTTTCACCCAGAGGGTGGTTGGAATCTGGAACTCACTGCCTGAAAGGGTGGTAGAGGCAGGAACCCTCACAACATTCAAGAAGCATTTGGATGAGCACTTGAAATGCCATAGCATACAAGGCTACGGACCAAATGCTGGACAATGGGATTAGATTAGATAGGGCTTGATGGCCGGCGCGGACGCGATGGGCCGAAGGGCCTCTTTCTGTGCTGTATAACTCTATGACTCTATGACTATGACATTGACGATATCGATCTTGTCCTCATCTGATGTTCTCAAATGCATTTTCCAGGAGGAACCACTGAAGAGTAAACAGGATCTGGAACGTGAATGATGTTTCTCCCCACTCCCTAGCCCATACCTGTTTTAGCCTAGGGTTAAACTGTGTTACTGAACTGAGAAAGTAGTTGCAGAGAGTGGTTTGCAGCAAGCAGCACCGTGTTAAACTGTGAGCTGGAAATCACACTCATGTTGTCATGAGAGAGCGCCAGGCCACGTGCTTACACAGCCTGAACAGTAAATTTTTTATGTTTTCAGAGTGCGGGCAGGAGTGACTGCTTTCTCAAAACATTCAAATAAATCTCTGTTTCACCGTAATGAAGTCCTTGAGCGCTTTGCACCCGGCTTGACACTACATTGAAGTCATGCTACATACAATGGCAAGCCGAAGCAGTGGGATAGCTTCAGACCATGTGCAGCAACTCAGAAGTGTTATAACTCCAGCCTCAGCCTATCATAATGTAAAGTTGCTTTCAGAATTCAAAGCACATCCATGCTCCTGACTTTGCATATGAATGTTGAAAGAAGCGAGGTCTTCTGACTTTAACTCCAGGACACTTGCATCTAATAGGCAACTTTGACACAAACGCTTATAAACCAACTGCTGATACACAGCCCTCAAAAATCTAATCAGTTACAGTTCTATTGACCCCTTGTTTATCACACCTATTTTAGTGTTTAAATTGAGATGCAAGTCATTTTATATTTGTTCCTTCAGCTGCTTCAGCCATGCCACATACACCAAATACTTTATATCATAAAATGGAGGTTGTTTGAATCAGCTGAATCCAAATGAATGCACTTGATGTGAATACTGACCTCTTCCCATACAACTGGACCAAGGTCAAGAAAAGTGTCATATGTGCATTCTACATCTGCTTGTCTAAGTCTCTTTTGTGAACATCACTGGGGCAGGCAAAATATTATTAACTTTAGAATGAATTTAGATCAAAGAGGTTTATACATGCTTGATAAGGGCTCATTTCAATTGGAGTTAGTGCGATATCACATATAGTGAAGGGCTAATTGAAAATCACTTGAGATTAATTCACTCTTAATTTCCATGCTTGATGTACAACAACAACAACAACTTGCATTTATATAGTGCCTTTATCGACAATCCTGAGATATGTATAACTGCTTCTCCACCAGTTTTGTTCAATAATCCAGGATGGACACTTAAGCGGAGTTCTAGCATTAATTTATAAAAATTCTGTTTTAAGCATAGAATAATCGTACAGTTAAGAAGAGCTTAAACAAATTAAAAGTGTGACATTTGTACTGACTAGACTGCAGCAGACAATGAATAAGAAAGTTTGGATACTTCTACCAGCAATGTTTTCTGCAATTATTCTTGTGTGCAGCTTTAGACATTTACCGGCATTGTACAAATTACATAAGTTACATTTTCAAGTTTATTGTGTAACATATTACCATCATATTCAAAAATGCAGTTTGCAAGTAGATGGTGTGAGAGCACAAACTGTTCCCTAGCTACAATCCAAATTTCATTGGGCAAGTGAAATTGCCAAATATTAAAATTGCACTACTACTCCCCCTTTTGTATGAATTTTCTCCCTACCCCCTCTGCTGAGGGGAGGGTTTTCCTTGCTGGGTACAGTTGCAGGGTAGAAATCCCCTGCTCTTCTTCGAAATAATGCCGTAGGATCTTTTATGTCCACCTGAGAGGGCAGATGGGGCCTCCGTTTACGGCACCTCCAACAGTGTAGTACTCCCTCAGTTCTACACTGGAGTGTCAGTCGAGATTTTGTGCTCCAGTCTCTGGACTGGGAGTTGAACCCATAACCTTCTGACTCAGTAGGCAAGAGTGTTACCACTGAGCCATGGCTGACACTTATTCTCTAGAACATAGAGACCATGGAGGGAATTTTTCGGGGGATCAGCGGGCGCATTCGGTGGCGGGTCGGGTGGGAAAATGTTTTTTTTGGACAGTGGGTCGGGACCTCACTCTCCACCTGCCGTCACGCGCCTTTCCCAGATGTTGGGTCTGTCAATGCTGAACAGACCTGACACACAGCGGCGGGGGAGGCAACTCAGCCCATTAAGAAGTATTTTGAGCTCACCTTTACATTTTACGAGGTCGCCCACGGGGTCCACGTTGCTCGGGATCACGTCAGCTCAGCAAGTCAGGAGTTATATGACCATGGAATCATCTCATTACTTGACAGCTGCAAATGTGCTATAAAAGCTCCCATCTCACAGCTGCTCACTTTCCAAACTCAGAAGCTGTTGCTTACTGCATTTGGAAGACAGATTGAGCTTTATGCAGGTTGCAAGTGTTTGGAGTAAACTCTCTATCCAGTGTCACCTCATTGGAACAACCTCTCTCACCATTAACAGATCGTTTCTGTCACCTAAAGTTCACCTGCCATCTATTACATTAGCATCAGTGGCCTTGAAACTCTCTCACCTTGGTCCTCAGAATCCCACCACGATCAGCCCCAACACCAGCAGCACCAGGCACACCAGCAGAACCAACAACAACACCAATCTTCTCCACAATCACCTGATGCTGCACAGGACAGAGGGCATCAGCACCTGACCACATTGCTGCCCGGGACGCCAGGGATGGCCTCGCCATGGCCAGATTTACTTCACTTGATGTTGTACACCCTGGCTGCCACATGATGCGTCAGGTTGGCACCACCCCATACCAACACCATAAAGCATCCCTACAATGTCCAAGCCATTTCTTTCACACTTATCACCATTGCGGGGGCGGGGGGGGGGGTCTCGCCATTCACTACAACTCACTAAGCCACTTCCAAAGGTTCACACAAATCTGTCCAAGAATGCAAAGTGTTGAAAATAAAGATTTCAATGTTTGACAGCAGATTAACAGCAACTTCACATGAACATTGGCTAAAACACACAAGTGCCTACCCTTGTGTGTTGTTAGTTGGTATGACTGGACTAGGATGAGGGTGAATGTGAGGGGTGGCTAGTGAGATGGGGAAGTGATAATGTAGATAGAGAGAGATGGGTCGAGGTGCAAGGTAAGTTGGTGTGAGTAAGGATGTGCAGGAGTAGGGTAGGGAAGGCAGTGTGATGGGGATGTGATGAGTGGCACAGTAGGATGAGGTTGAGTGTGGCTTTGCAGTAACGTTTTGTGATTTTGAAAGGTTTGCTCCACTGCAGCCTGGTCCTCCTTATGACATCCCTGCTTGTGTCCTCCTGAGCAATGTACAACCAGGCTGAATTGATCTCCGGGGGAGGTCTCTTCTGCCCATTGGAAGGGATGAGAACCTCCCTCTGTGCTGTGACTCCCTCCATAAGCATGTGGAGGGAGTCATGTGGGAGCCTGGGTGCAGCTGTACACCTCTGTGCAGTGCTTGTCAGTTTTGGCAGCACCTCAATGCTGTAGAACACTGACAGCACAACTGTCAAAGTAAAATTGCACATGGTCCCTTTAAGGAAACCGGCTGATGACGTGTCATCAAATGACATCATCGGACCCGCTTCCTTCAATTGGCCAGCAAATGCGCTGGCCAGGCTTAACAAGCCCAATCAGGGGAAAATCATTTTGGACAGCGGGCTGGAGCCAGCAGCGGGGTCAGGACCCGCCACTGACCCGCTAAGGTTGGTCAAATCCAGCTCCATTCTTATGTGTATTCTTGGAAAATGACTGTCAGCAGGCCATTCAATACTTGGGGGATCAATATCCCCAAATTTATAGAGGCGGAAAAGTTCCACCCAGCTACTGGACAGAGAATTACTTTATCCTTTTCTCTTTGCAACAGGATTACTAGTACAACTACTGGCTGAAAAAACCCAATTTGCTGACACTTACCTAGGAGTAAATATGTAGAATTCTCAGCATAACCCTCTATTCCCTTCTCCTTCACATGCTTAACTAGCTTCCCCTTATATGCATACAAACTATTTGCCTCAACTACTTGCTGTGGTAGCGAGTTTTACATTCTCACCACTCTCTGGGTAAAGAAGTTTCTTCTGAATTTCCTAGTTGATTTCTTGGTGGCTATGTTATATTGATGCTCTTCCCCACAAGTGGAAACTCTCTCTCTGTGTCTACTCTATCAAAACCTTTCATAATTTTAAAGACCTCTATTAGGTTACCCCTCAGCCTTCTCTTTTCACCCTGCCTGTTCATCCTTTCCTGATAGGTATAAAATATCTATCGGGGTTAATCAATAGGGTTCTCTTTATAGCCTCATGAAAAACTGACAATTACAGACATCACTAAGTAAACAGTTAAGAGCATTTGTGATTTTTCAATTGATATTCTGATCATATTAAATTATTTTCTGATCAGAGCTTATAATTGTTTTATTTGCACACAATAAAAAAGATGGATGGGTAACTATCAATTACTTTCTTTTTTCCTCCCATCCCTACTAGGGCTTTGCGAGGTGCGCTGGACACATGTACGTCTATTGCCTCGGGAAGACCTATAATAGTAGATTGATAAACTGATTTGTGTCCTAGGGATTAGATTTCACATTACTCATTGCTTTGCTGCTATGCTAGAATGGGGTTAATGGCCAATGCATCAGGCATTGTCAGTGCAATCCCAATCCAGATTCAGCAGATGGCTTTACAGAGGCTGTCTATCAGGGTCCATCTGTCCACTCAACAAACCCTCTTGTGGGTTGCAGCAGCCCTGGCACCATATGGCTGGGAGAATCTAACACCACCATCATAAATGGATCATTTTATGTTTCTCCCAAAATGGCCCTCGATGACCTTTTGTTCTTTTTAATAAAGTTCATGTCATCTGAATCTGAATTGTGTCATTTTCTTTTTATCCATTCTGATATATGCAATATGATAAAAACTAAACAGCTCCTGTCTTAAATGTGCCATATTCTGTCTTTTTGCAACTTTTTGTGCCTTTTGGTAACATGTTGTCTTCATTGTGTCTGTTAGTAAATATCCGACAACACAAAATGTGGTGGCAAAATGCCTAATCAAAATCAGTGCAATGGTAAAATATCTAAATATTACTATATACAATGTATCTTTACTTTGTGTATGCAGAGCTATAAAACAATCAGTGATATTAACTATACAAGTTAGATGCCTAATGGATCTACTGTACTTTCTTCTTGTTGTAAAATGCTTTCAGTTAGAAAACAGAAATGTGGCACGGATCACATATTGGGCAGTCAACATGTAACATCCTCAGCTCAATCAATTGGATAAGATAATTTGTTTGGTCACTTTTTAAAACACAATTTTGCTATTTATTAGAATTAGATTAGATATTTTGGGCCATTTTTTCTTCCCTTTGCTGGATGTTAGCATTGAGCTTACTTGAAACACAAATACCATTAATCTTCTAGGAGCACAGAAATAAATATTGGAATAATTGCTCAGTGGGTTACACCTTTTAGGTTCTAGCTGCCTTTTGACGGCTTTTATAACATCATATTCAATGTTTTGTCTCATCTGCAGTATTATTACTTAATTTACATCACTGGAAATTTTGAAGTAGAATTGTAGAACTTTAACTGGTGAGACAAAATGTGTCTCGAATTGCTATATTTTATGACTGAACTAAAAATCATGTTTTATTAGTGGTGCCTGAAAGGCTCATTATTTCAACACCAATTCATCTGTCTGTCTGTATTTGTATATCTGTGTCTCTATTGGACACTGATAACAAGTATCTCATCCACACAGATGGAGTTTACTGAATGGTCTGATCCATATAAATAAACTAAATGTGCTGTGCCAATTTTAGGCAAATCTAATTTTAGTAATGATCAAAGTAAAACTTTAAAGGGGTACTATATTTGTGAAAAACTGTTTTGTGAAACTGTTTTTCATTCTTTATTTACCAGGTATAAAAATACTGACAAAAATCACGCTGAAATGTGTCATTGTGTCATAAAAATGATCGCTTGCATCTGACAACTTTGTGATGAAAATGCTGTATCACTGTTTTGGATCTTTCTCTTCTCTTGTGATGTTTAGTCTCCTTTAATAGTTGATCATATACTACAATGTCATCAGACAATACAAATTCAGACAATGCTGTCAGTTCGCACTGAATATTCAGTTTGAATTCTTGTGAGATTTGTCCCAAAAATATCCACAGGTTTTTAAAAAAGGCATAACTGAATCATAGAATCATAGAAAGGTTACAGCACAAAAGGAGGCCATTCGACCCATCGAGCTCGTGCCAGCTCTCGGAAAGAGCACTTCAGCTAGTCCCAATCCCTCACCCTTTCCTTCAGGTAATTATCCAATTCCCTTTTGAAAGCCACAATTCAAGTTGCTTCCACCCCCCTTTCAGGCAGTGCATTCCAGATCCTAACCACTCACTGCGTAAAAAAGATTTTCCTCATGTTGCCTTTGGTTCTCAACCCTTCTGCCAATGGGAACAGTTTCTCTCTATCTACTCTGTCTAGACCCCTCATGATTTTGAACACCTCTATCAAATCTGAAGACCTCTACCAGATCTCAAAAATGAGATCGGTACGGTAGAGATAAAAGATCTTGGCTTGGCAGATCGTGATGTAGAACTGGAATCAGTTTGGGTGGAGCTAAGAAGCAGCAAAGGGCGGAAAACATTGGAGGAGTTGTGTATAGGCCACCAAAGAGTAATGGCAATGTAGGGCACAGTATCAATCAAGAGATTAGAAGTGTATGTAACAAGGGCAATATTGTAATCATGGGGGACTTTAATCTACATATTGACTGGGCAAATCAAATTACCACTAATGGTGTGGAGGATGAATTCTTGGAATGCATGCAAGATGGTTTCCTAGATCAGTATGTGGAGAAACCAAACAGGGATCAGGCTTTTCTGGATCTGGTACTGTGTAATGAGAAAGGGCTAATCAATAATCTTGTGGTAAAGAGGCCTTTTGGGACAAGTGACCATAATATGATTGAATTTTACATTACGTTTGAGAGTGATGCAGTCCAATCTGAAACTAAGGTCTTCAATCTAAACAGAGGAAATTACAAGGGTATGAGGGACAAGTTGGCCATGGTAGATTGGGAGACTACACTAAAAGGTATGAAGGTGGACATATAATGGCTAACATTCAAGGAAACAATGCATAATTTGCAACAAACATATATTCCTCTAGGGCATAAAAACCCAAAAGGAAAAGTGGTCCAACCATGGCTAACAAAATAAATTAAAGCTAGTATTAAGTCAAAGGAGGAAGCTTATAAAGTTGCCAGAAAAAGCAGTCAGCCTGAGGATTGGGAGCTTTTTAGAAATCAGCAAAGGGGGACTAAGAAATTGATAAAGAAAAGGAAAATGGGATATGAGCACAAACTAGCAAAAAATATAAAAATGGATTGTAAAAGCTTCTATAGGTATGTAAAAAGGAAAAGACTGGTGAAGGTAAATGTAGGTCCTTTACAGTCAGAGATGGGAGAATTTATAATGGGGAATGAGGAAATGGCAGAGAAATTAAATAAATACTTTGTTTCTGTCTTCACGGAGGAAGACACAAAAAACCTCCCAGAAATACAAGAAAACCAAGGGTGTGACGAGAATGAGGAACTTAAAGAAATTATTATTAGTAAATAAAACAGTACTAGCAAAATTAATGGGACTAAAAGTCGATAAATCCCAAGGACCGGATGACCTACATCCAAGGGTTTTGAAAGAGGTGGCCATTGGAATAGTGGACGCATTGGTTGTCATCTTCCAAAATTCTATAGATTCTGGAACGGTTCTTGCAGATTGGAGGATAGCAAATGTAACCCGGCTATTTAAGAAGGGAGGGAGAGAGAAAAGGGGGAACTACAGACCTGTTAGCATCACATCTGTAGTTGGGAAAATGCTGGAATCTATTATAAACAAACCGGGCACTTAGAAACTAATAGTAAGATTGGGCAGAGTCAACATGGATTTATGAAAGGGAAATCCTGTTTGACAAACCTATTGGAGTTTTTTGAGGGTGTAACTAGTGGAGTAGACAAAGGGGAACTGGTAGATGTGGTGTATCTGGATTTTCAGAAGGCCTTCGATAAGGTCCCACACAAGAGGTTGGTGAACAAAATTAGAGCACATGGAATTGAGAATTGGTTATCAGACAGAAAACAAAGAGTAGGGATAAATGGGCCTTTTTCAGGATGGCAGGCTGTGACTAGTGGGGTACCGCAAGGATTGGTGCTTGGGCCCCAGCTATTCACAATCTATATCAATGATTTGAATGAGGGGACTAAATGTCACATTTCCAAATTTGCTGATGATACAAAGCTAGGTGGCAGTGTCAGTTGTGAAGAGGATGTGAAGAGGCTTCAAGGGGATCTCAACAGGCTCAGTGAGTGGGCGAGAACATGGCAGATGGAATACAATGTGGATAAATGTGAAGTTATCCACTTTGGTAGAAAAAACTGAAAGGCAGAGTATTTCCTAAATAGTGAAAGATTGGGGAATGCAGATGCTCAAAGGGACCTGGGTGTCCTTGTACATGAGTCACTGAAAGTGAATGTGCAGGTGCAGCAAGCCATTAGGAAGGCAAGAGGTATGCTGGCCTTCATCACAAGAGGATTTGAGTACAGGAGTAAAGAAGTCTTACTCCAATTATATAGGGCCTTGGTGAGACCACACCTGGAGTACTGTGTACAATTTTGGTCTCCTTATCTAAGGAAGGATATACTTGCTATAGCGGGAGTGCAACGAAATTTCACGAGATTGATTCATGGGATGGCGGGACTGTCGTATGCTAAGAGATTGAGTAAACTAGGCCTGTATTCTCTTGAATTCAGAAGAATGAGAGGGGATCTCATTGAAGCATACAAAAGTATTACAGGGCTTGATAGGGTGGATGCTGGGAGAATGTTTCCCTTGGCTGGGGAGTCTAGAACCAGGGGCCACAGCCTTAAGATAAACGGTAGGCCATTCAGGACTGAGATGAGAAGAAATTTCTTCACACAGAGGGTGGTAAATCTTTGGAATTCTCTACCCCAGAGGGCTGTGGAGGCTCAGCCATTGGGTATATTCAAAACAGAAGTTGATAGATTTCTGACTAGTAAGGGCATCAAGGGCTATAGCGATAGGGCCGGTGAATAGAGTTGAGGCAGAAGATCAGCCATGATCTCATTGAATGGCAGAGCAGGCTCAAAGGGCCGAATGGCCTACTCCTGCTCCTATTTCTTATGTTCTTATGTGCTCTCAACCTTCTCTGCTCTAAGGAGAACAACCCCAGCTTCTCTAGTCTATCCACGTAACTGAAGTCCCTCATCCCTGGAACCATTCTTGTAAATCTTTTCTGCACCCTCTCTAAGGCTTTCACATCCTTTCTAAAGTGTGGTGCCCAGAATTGGACACAATACTGCAGTTGAGACTGAACTAGTGTTTTATAAAGGTTCATCATTACCTCCTTGCTTTTGTACTCTATACCTCTATTTATGAAGCCAAGGGTCCTGTAAGCTTTTTTTAACCGCTTTCTCAACCTGCCCTGCCACCTTCAACAATTTGTACACATATACCCCGAGGTCTCTCTGTTCATGCACACCCTTTAGGATTGTACCCTTTAGTTTATATTGCCTCTCCTCTTTCTTCCTACCAAAATGTATCACTTCGCACTTTTCTGCATTAAATTTCATCTGCCACGTGTCTGCCTATTCCACCAGCCTGTCTATGTCTTCTTGAAGTCTATCACTATCCTCTTCACTGTTCACTATACTTCCAACTCTTTTTGTGTGTGAAGGCAAAGGCATTGAAATTAGCCTCTTCAGATGTTAGCATAAGAATGTTTAACACGTTTTCAAGATACTCCTTTGTTGGCTATTTGAATTGAGATGTTAATCTGTTTAAAATTGGATTGTCCAATTAAAATCAGGGTTTGCATAGAAACTTGTTAAGCATGCATAACACTAGTATTTGCACAGCATAATCTCAAGGCCAAAATCTGCCTAGGAAGCCTTGCTTGACAATTTCACAGTGATTAATGAAAATCTGGAGCACCACAAATTGGGTGTGCTAACCTCTGGACTCGATTCTCCATTCTGTGCAGAGGTAAAGCTCTGCAAAAATTGACCTTTATGTCTTTCTAACATGAAAATATGTAGATTACCCCCCCCCCCCCTGTAAATAATAGCAGATTATTTCTCAATAAATCATACAATAATGATGTCACAGTTATTGTGTGAGCCTCACCACATATTGAGGACACAGCTGGTGTCTGCATGGACAGCGAATGCTAGGGCAAGAATTTAATAAAAGTCTTATATAAAATTGATCCAGGTTATAAATAATAGCTGCCAGTAAGGACCTCTGGGCTGTAATCAAATCCTGAGCTTTACTCTCATGGTTTATGGTATCACACGGACCATCAATTAGGTTACTGTCTGCTTCACTCCCAGGTGACCAAGTACTTTCTGTACTGGATTTAAAAAAAATCCACTATACAGCAATTTTATTGCAAAACACATTTTAATGAAGCATTGGAAATCTCAAAGCTTTTGGCAACAAAAGGTGTTGGATATTATGGTTTGATCACCTTGTCTCCCTGAAATTCACTTCTGGAACTTGTCATCCCTATTTCAAAGGGGATCTTTTTATGATCAAATTTGCTTAGCAACCAAATATGACCTCAATATGAGGAGAAGGGCAGAGCACTCAACCTCGGTCGAGGGGGAGCTGTACCGGCCAAAAGTCGGGTCCAACGGCGTCGGGTGACAGCCGGACCGCGATCGGCGGGAAAAATCCGGGCAGCGACCGCAGCCACGAAGCACTGAACCTGCGAGTAGGTGCGGGAGGAGAAACCCAGCCGCAGCCGGGGAGGGAAACACCGGTCTGCGAGAGGGCTGGGGAGGCGAACGGGAACCGTGCGGGTGAGAGCCGGGTGCGGAGTGAGAGACTGCGAGGAGCCAGTCCAGCGGCTGAGCTGTTCTCCACCAACGGGGTACTCAGAGCCGGCAAAACCGAACGTGCGGGAGTGGGAGAGCGAACAGGAGCCGAGAACGGGGAGAGAGACTGCGCGAGAGCCAGTCCAGCGGCTGAACTGTTCTCCACCTACGGAGTACCCAGAGCCGGTAGAACCGAACGTGCGGGAGAGGGAGAGACAGAGCCGAGCACGGGGAGAGAGAGACTGCGCGAGAGCCAGTCCAGTGGCTGAACTGTCTTCCGTTAACGGGGTGTACCCAGCGCCGGTAGAGCCGTGCGGGCGGGAGGAAAAGACAGAGCCGAGTAAGGGGAGCTGTGCGAGAGCCAGCCCAGCGGCTGAACCTGTCCGCTGTGGGGAAAGCGTACCCCTTACAGCAGGGAGAAACGCGGAAAGCCGCCATTAGGCAGAGAAGACGACAGAGGCGGGAAACCGCCATTGAAGTGGGCGGGGAGAGAAAGGAAGAGCGGGAAACCGCCATTTTCGCGGGAAAAGAACCGCCATCTTAACTGCCATTGAAGTGGGCAGAGAGAGAGAGAGAGAGAGAGAAGGGAAGAGCGGGAAACCGCCATTTTCGCAGGAAAACCGCCATTTTAGAAAAAAAAAGATAATAAATAATACTTAAAGAAATACTGTGCTGCTTCAAAGAAAGAAAGATGCCTAAGCGAGGGAATATTAACGATTTTAATTCTGAAATAGAAGACTGGGCCACGTACGTGGAACGCATAGAGATCTATTGCGAAGCCAACAAAATAGAGGAAGACGACAAGGCGATAACATTGCTAAACTCGATGGGGGCAAAAACATATGGGCTCTTGAAGCATCTAATAGCACCAGCTAAACCAGCGGATCAGACCTTCGAAGAAATTGTGGCTGTGCTGAAGGACCACTTGAACCCCACACCGTTGATGCTGGCTGAGCGATTCAAATTCTACGCAAGAACGCAGAGGAAAGACGAAAGCAATGCGGAATACTTGGTCGAACTGCGTAGGCTAGCGAAATACTGCCAGTTCGGAGGGAATCTGACAGAGGCACTGCGGGACAAGTTCGTATGCGGATTGTCCAAAGAAGGAACGCAGAAGCGACTACTGGAAGAAAATGACCTCACACTGGACAGGGCTGTCCTCATAGCTGCATCACACGAAGCCGCAGCGAAAGGAACGGCCGAAATGCAGCTAAAGGCGGCGGCACTCGGGGTGGACCAAATTACTTCGAGCACAACAAAATGCTACCGTTGTGGGAAGACCACGCACGACCAGAATCACTGCTGGTTTAAGAACCAAGAGTGTCGGAAATGTGGCAAACTGGGTCACATCGCGAAGGTATGCAGGTCCGGGAAAAAGACCAACAATCAACGGAAGCCACCACAAGAAAAGTACAACAAGGTACACAAGGTGGCTGAAAAGAGTTCAGACGAACAGAATTCAGACTCAGACCCAAACAACCAGGAGCTGGGTAGTCTGAAGATCCACAATGTGGGGAAAGAAACTGATCTACAAACGATTTGGGTCGTACTAAAAATAGCTGGAGTCCAAGTACGAATGGAGCTGGACACTGGATCAGCTCTATCAGTCATCAACCGAAGGGACTACCACCGGCTGTTCTCTCACATACCTTTGAGAAATACCAAGTTCGTATACAGACATACACGGGGCATAATGTATACCCCATGGGGAAAATAAGAGTCAAGGTGAGAGATAGAGGGAAAGAACACCCAAGAATGAATTTGTACGTATTACCTGAGGGAGGACCACCACTTCTAGGATGGGAGTGGATTAAGAAAATAGACATGGAATGGCACTACCTAAAAGCCATAATGAAGGAGGATTCGGTGCAAGCTATCAGCTCAGATTCTGAGATGGATGACGATAAGACCAATTCAAATATGCATGACAAGGCTAAAGGGGACTTGCCGACGATGGGGAAGGAAACAAAGACATGCAGAAAGACTTATGTCACCAAGAAGAATAAAGTTACAGAGCAGAACTCCAGGTTGACAGAGAATTCTGAGCCTGTTCAAGCTAAGGATTCATCCACGACGGAAGAACACCGAGCTCGGACTCAAACTTATGTCAAAGTACGACAACAATTAGAACAGTGGAGTGACCGTCTCGTACAAGAGATGAAAAATATGGAAAAGTTCTGGGACACTGAATGGGAGAACCTGGAAAGACAACAGAGACAGCTAGCTCGAGAAAAGAGCGACCATAGAGCCATCGTGGCCAAGTACCGATCACATCTCCCTGAAACTGTTCAGGAACTAGACTATTTACAGAACGACCTAAAGGAAGAGGAATCTTCAGGAAGCCAGGATTTTATCCCAGTTCATCTCTACGACTCGTTGCAAGCAGAGTGTAACAAGTTGAAGGAACAGTATGAACGGGCCCAGACTACAATCCTGGAAGGGGTTAACTCGGCAACCTCCGAAAAGCTAGTTTTAGTGAAAGCATATGAACAACTAAAGTTTGAACATGAGCGAGAATTACAAAGGCTGCAGGAAATGTTTGACGAGCTCCAGGCCAAGACAGACTCATCGGTAGAGATTCCATCCGTAGATGGAAAATTAGAGGTGGAAGACATAGCAGAACGTGAAATTCAAGATGTCCAAGAACTCGTTAAATTATTGAAGGAAACCCAAGACAAATATGAGGCGGCAATGGCAGAGGTCCAACAACTTGAAGAACATATTCAACTAGGAATCCGGGCAGTGGAAGGAAAGGCCAATGGAAGGAACACAGAGACTGTAGGAATGGCCCCTGATCAGGAGTTAGAGAACACCAAGGCGCAATTTCTTCGAGCGCTTAAAACCAAAGGACCGGAGGAAAGGAAGGTGAAAACATTGGAGGGAAAGGTGGATGAAATGGAGAAGGCGCTAATCCACAGTGTCCCCGTAGAAGAGTTAACGGCCAGCCAACTCTTATACACGCTGAGGGACAAGACTCCAAAATGGGAACACGAGTTTCAGGTTTCAAAGGGAAAGAATTCGGAGCTTCCAAAAGTCACGGAGAGAGCTGAGGGGGCAACACAGCTTGCACATGGATGTCAAAAGTATGCTGAATTACGTCAAGGGGAACAGAAGAATGCGGAAACAGCTACTTCAGTAGAAGGATTAAATAGCCTGATAACGGAATCCCCGATGGAAGGGAAGGTATTGAACTCACAAATGAGGCCAGGCGTGAAGGAATGGCAGACATCCCAGGAAGAGCGGGATGAATATGAATGCTTGAAGAAGTCTTTTCAAGAAAGATGGTCAGAGAAGGAACCACCGTCGGCTAACGTCCAGTTGGATAAGAAGGAAGTAGAAGGGCCCCTCACTGGCCTAACTCAGGACGACCCCGAATACTATCATGACCTATTGAGTGACACTGAATATTACGAGGATCTGGTCTGCCCAGTTTGTGATGAAAACTCCCAAAGTACAGAAATCCGCATGAAGCACTTAAGGTCTAATGAACATAGAGAGTTGGTGGCGCTACAGATGGCCGCAGAGAAAGGAGCTCCGAGAGTTTCAAAAAGGCAGAAAAGAAAAAGAGGAAGCAGGAGATAATAACTGTCTAAAATACTATCATCTCAGGCGGGATACCATGAAAGGAGCTAAATTAGTTGAAAACCCGAAAATTATCAAGACAGCCAGTTGGTTGTAAAAGTCCGCACTGCTGGTTCAACAGGACGGAAGGTCAAGCTGTTACGTTAAGAAAAAGGCTATGGAGGAGTCACGCTAGCCATGTGAACCGGCTATACCAAAGAGATGCTGTTCGGAATGAGTCAAGATCAGAGACTGAATCTATGAACTGTTTCCGCAGAGACTGAACCTGTGAACTGTTTCCACCGAAAGTATATCTGTAAACTGTTTTATATGACGTTGACTCCACCGGAATTATCTCTGTAAATTGTTTGTTCTCCACCGAGAGTATATCTGTAAATTGTTATGTGAAGTTGAAGATATGTATGTTTAACGGGGACCCTGTAAGTAATAAGCTAAAAAGGGAGGATTGTAGTGTATGTACCCATCTACCTTTAAGGGAACGATTGAGTGTAACCGTTCACCTTTAAGAGAACTACTTTAGGTGTGGCACTATTTGATTGGCTTCTGTATACGGTAATACCGACAGTGACCACACCAGTATATAAGTGATGTTACAGGATAACTAGGGCAGATTCGCCCTGACCTCTGAATAGTAAAGACCTGTTTGTTTGTACTTCAAAAGTCTGTGTATTTATTTACTGCACAACCCACAGACTTTAAAAAAATGACCTTATATTACTTGCCTAGCAACATATAATGGCCTATTGAGATATCACTGTCTTAGCAACTGTGACAGAGGATATGATGTGACTGGTCTAATTGTGCACACAGCCTATTTTTGGGCAATACTTTGCTGCTTGAAATATTTGATCAGCAAAGGTATCAATCCCACACATCACTAATTCTACACCTATACAGTGAGACAGAACATCACTAAGGCTGAAGTTTTACTGCAGTTACTAGCTCCAGACAAAGGCTGTACCAGGCTGGAATTATTGGGATCTGATACTTGAGTTAAATTACTACTTTCAAAGCACTGTGCACCTGAAGCTGCTCCATGTCAGTACAAAGGTGACAGTCTAACTGAGTGCTAAAAGAGTGCTAGATTTAAAATTGGTGGCATTTAAATATGTATTTTCATGTGCTCCATATTTAATGGACAAACTCTTTGGCCCCAAAGTTGCTCGGAGTTCTGCTGGTTTTCTGCTGTAACTTCAGCAGGAGGTTTAGCGGAACTCTCTGGTTCGAGACCAGTTGTACCAGGTCTCCGCTGTTTACAGGAGTCTCCTGGTTGCCTTGTAAGGGGTGGAACGTCTGTCCATCTCTTCCCTCACCCAAACTTTTCCCCCCAGTTATTTATTATTGAAGATACAAGTACTTTATTTGTTTATTCTTCCCTTCACACTGCCCAAACTTTTTCTCAGTTATTTACATGATTATAAAAGATCTGTTGTTCGCCCCCTCACTTTCACTGTTCACTTATAGATTTTGATGAAGCTATCAGTGTCACAGCAGGGAAGTTGATCCTCCCACTGTCACCCAAAGACCAGTACCTTGAACAAGTTGCCATTTGCCATGCTCTCGACCTGATTGACTCCAGCTTTAATATCGGCATCAAAGTGCCTCATAAACATCCCACTATAGCCCTGGTGCAAATAGCACTGGGAAGGTCAAAAGCAAACATACTCATCAAAAGTGCTGTAAAATTTAGCATTATACAATGAGGAAAGCCATATTGACAGGCCAGGGGTTGAAATCTCACTGCAAGAAGTCAAGCAGAGTAGGTCGACTGTTTATGGGACTGATTCCTTTCCCCACACCTGCAAGAAGTACACCAGGCCTGGGGCGGGGAGTGGGGGGAAGTGGCTGAAAGCAGATAGCAACAGTCAGTTCCCATAGCCCTGGATGTGGTTGATTCACAGTCTAATGAGGTCTAGGGCAACCAAAATCTCATCAAGCTGTTAGTTAAACCTTACAGCCAACCGGCACACTTGTCCTCCCACAAGGGAATCGTTTAAGAGTGATAGATTGGATATTGCACATCTGAAATTAAAAACAAGAATCAAGGGGCAGCCTTATGCCAACTCATGCTATAAACATTAACACATGGCACAATAGAGGATGTAAATGTCCTGCACTTAATTTAAAATGTACTGGCACCACTCTGGACTGGGAACTTGGGAGACGGTGGAGGGGGAACTTGAGGTTTGGTAGCACTGGGGATGGAGGGGGTGGGGGGCAGGTGGGGGAATGTGGCTTAGCTCACTGGTGGATTCCTGGTGTCAGTCAGCAGCGAGGGGAGGGGGAGGGCGTGGGCTTAAGATCACTAGTGGGATCGGGGTTGAAGCACTATTTTGTAACTCTGCAAACATTTTATATTTGGTGTTTTTGCCACTGATTCCAGGAAGTATATTTTTGTGTTTGTCTGTCTATCTGTATTTAATAAATCTGGGAACTTGTGGGCTAGCAACATAAAATAGCTATGAAAGCCTGTGTATTGCAGTAAAATCCCAATTGTTTCACTAATGTCCTTCAGGGAAGGGTGCCTACCACCCTTATTTCACATTGGCCTGCTTGTGACCAGAGTCCCACATTATAGTGGCTGACTCTTAATTCCTTCTGAAGTAGTCTAGCAAGCCATCCTGTTGGAAATAATTGCTTTGAAGCTACCATCATGGAAACACCATCACCACAAGGACTGTAGCAATTTGAGGAGAAGGTCAACCACCACCTCAGGGTAACTAGAGATGGGCTACAAATGCTACTAATGCATTCTGGGAAATTGTACATCCTACTCATGCTCAGATCTTTGTTATTTGTTTCAACAGAATCCAGGTCTAGAACCCAGCAGCACCGTGTGAGCCCAATACAGCCTCGTCCTGTGACAGGAAACATAATGGAAAGGTGAAAGTGTGGGCCCTGAGTTGGTCACATGCGCAAAACGACACTGAGGGGCCATGCATGCACAGAGATCCGAAAAGAGACAATGAAGGTAAATACATTGTGCATAGCTGAAGCCCAAGGGAAACTGGGGATGGAAAGCTCACATGAGCAAATCAGGAAACTAACCCAAGCCCATAAAAAAGGTGAAGCCTTTGGGGAGGAGAATTGTGGAAGAGATTTATAACAGTCCATGGGTAATTTTAGTGATATTTCAATTTTTTAAAACATTTTTATAAATATTTTTTAGCTGTCTTAGCACAATCAAAATGGCCACTAAAATGCTTGGAAATAAATTCAGCAATTTGATTGGGTAGTTTTTGGGATAATTGCTGGTTCCTGATTTGTAGCTTTGGAAAACAAAATGAGCTATATGCTGGTTTCTGATTGGTGGTAGCCTGTCCTCAATGTCTAGTGCTGATGGGATATTTGAGAGAACCACGATTGTTATTTTATCATATCAGGGTTATTGAAGCCAATCATGACTTTTGAGGTGTGATGCCCAACATGTATTTTTAAAGTGTGATGCGTGTGACACTCCACGGATGCAGGTCTTTTAATTATATCGGTACATGCTTTTCACTCCTGTGGTAAACCACTGTATTGTATATTGCCACCTCTGGGTGGCGCTGTGTATGGAGGCATGCCTCAGCTGACTCCACCCACCACTGTGTGGGTTTCGTTCAGACTTGTTCAGTCACTCACGAAGAAGCATGGTCTCTTCTTAGCTAATAAAAGCCTTATTCATCTCTTCTTTCGACTCATCATCTCTTCTTCGACTCATCACCTTTTATGAAGTAATTGATAAGCGTATCAATTTTATTAGCTAACAGTTAAATGGCGACACCTGAGGAGCAACAACAGCAACGGATACAGCAGACATTGCTGAGAGCCCTCAGACCACCACGCCTGGACCTCGACCCTCAAGATGTGGGTGCATCAGCCAAGTTTGAACACTGGCTGAGCTGCTTTGAATCCTTCCTCGCAATCTCACAGGTTACAGAGGAGGATCACAAACTGAAAATTTTGACCGCCCAGGTGAGCCATCAAGTATATATGCTAATCCGGGACTCTAATACGTACGTGGCGGCCCTCGAGCTACTAAAAGGGCAATATACGCGCCCAGTGAACACAATTTACGCCCGACACCTCTTGGGATCCCGCAGGCAGCAACCGGGAGAATCGGTAGGGGCATTTGCACGGGCGCTACTGGCACTCTGCAGAGACTGCGATTGTAAAGCGGTAACGGCTGTGGAGCACGCGCAGGGACTCGCCTGTGATGCCTTCGTCAGGGGCCTCCAGTCAGACCACACCCGGCAGAGACTGCTAGAAAGCAAGGAACCCGACCTGAAGACGGCCATTGCCCTTGCGCTTTCGTTAGAGGAGGCCCACCGAAACCTCGAGGCATACCCCCGTAACGGCGCCGAGACATGGCAATCGAAACCGTGGGACACGGGACCGCCGCCCCCGGCACCAACCGCTGCAGCGACCCAACCGAGACAGCAGCCTCCGGTAAGAACTGCTTCGATGCCCAGTAACCAGGCCCAAAAATGCTATTTCTGTGGCCAGTTAAAACATCCCAGAGCGCACTGCCCAGCTAAGACAGCTACCTGCTCGGGCTGCGGGAAGAAAGGCCATTACGCTAACGCCTGCAAGGGGAAGCCAGCCAGCAGCGCAGCGTGCGGGCCGTGGGAGCAGCCATCTTATCCGCCATTTTGTGTACCCCCGGCCGCATGGCATCCGCCGCCATCGTATCCAACGCACTCAACCGCCATTTCGTCACCGGAACCGACCACCGTCTCGGCGGATGACTATAGTGACTCACTAAGCCACATACTGGCCTCCGTGATGCTGGATCAAGGCCACCCTCACCATCTATCCAGCTCCATGATGGATATCGCGGTAAACGGCCGCGCCACCAGTTGCCTGATCGACAGCGGGAGCGCAGAGAGTTTCGTCCACCCCGACACGGTACGTAGCCACTCCCTCACGATTCTGCCAACGCACCATCGCATTTCTATGGCGTCCAAGTCCCAGTCAATGGACATCAGCGGCTACTGTGTGGTGACCCTGTCAGTAGGGGGCACTGAATATCAAAAATTTAAACTGCTAGTCCTGCCCCGTCTTTGCGCTGCCGTCCTGCTAGGGTTGGATTTTCAGTGCCACCTTAAGAGTGTCACACTAGCATACGGTGGACCCCTCCCCCCACTCACAGTCTGCAACCAACAACTTTTAAATCGCCCGCTGCAAACCACCTGCAGCCTTTCCACATTAAAAGTCCCCCCCCCTCCCCTGTTCGCTAACCTCACCCGCGACTGTAAACCCATCGCTACCAAAAGCAGGCGGTACAGTGCCGGGGACAGAGCTTTTATCAGCTCTGAGGTGGAGCGGCTCTTGAAGGAGGGCATTATCGAAGGTAGCACTAGCCCCTGGCGAGCCCAGGTTGTAGTCGTTAAAACCACTGCAAAACGCCGCATGGTAATCGACTACAGCCAAACCATAAACCGGTACACCCAGCTGGACGCGTACCCCCTCCCTCGCATATCTGATATGGTCAATCAGATTGCGCAATACAAAGTATTCTCCACCATCGACCTTAAGTCAGCGTACCACCAGCTGCCCATCCGCCATGAGGACCGCCAGTATACTGCCTTCGAGGCAAACGGCCGCCTCTACCACTTCCTTAGGGTCCCCTTCGGCGTCACCAACGGGGTTTCGGTCTTCCAAAGGGAGATGGACCGAATGGTTGACCAGAACGCGCTGCGGGCAACCTTCCCCTATTTGGATAACGTCACCATCTGCGGCCACGACCAGCAGGACCACGACGTTAATCTAGCAAATTTCCTCCGTACGGCCCAACGGCTGAACCTAACGTACAATAAGGAAAAATGTATGTTTCACACCAAGCGCCTGGCCATCCTCGGCTGCGTGGTGGAGAACGGAGTCATCGGGCCCGACCCCGACAGAATGCGCCCCCTAATGGAGCTACCCCTTCCCCACTGCCAAAAAGCACTGAAGAGATGCCTGGGGTTTTTCTCCTACTACGCCCAGTGGGTGCCCCTCTATGCAGACAAAGCCAGGCCCCTCATCAAAGCCACCTCCTTCCCCCTGACACCAGAGGCGTGTGCAGCCTTCACTCTTATCAAGAACGATATCGCGAAGGCCGCAATGCACGCGGTGGATGAGTCCATCCCCTTCCAAGTGGAGAGCGATGCCTCCGACTTCGCCCTAGCCGCGACCCTTAACCAGGCGGGCAGACCCGTGGCCTTTTTCTCAAGGACCCTCCAGGGCCCCGAGACGAGACACTCCTCCGTCGAAAAGGAGGCCCAGGCTATTGTAGAAGCGGTGCGTCACTGGAGGCATTACCTGGCCGGGAAACGATTTACCCTGCTCACTGACCAGCGTTCAGTAGCTTTTATGTTTAATAATAAGCAGAGGGGTAAAATCAAGAACGACAAGATCTTGAGGTGGAGAATCGAACTCTCCACCTACAATTATGATATCTTGTATCGGCCAGGGAAACTCAATGAGCCCCCAGATGCCCTATCACGTGGTACATGCGCCAACGCGCAGAGTGATAGGCTGCAGTCCCTCCACAATGACCTCTGCCACCCGGGGGTCACCAGGTTTTTCCATTTTATCAAATCCCGTAACCTGCCCTACTCCATCGAGGAGGTCAGGACCATGACCAAGAGCTGCCAAATCTGCGCCGAGTGCAAACCGCACTTCTATAGGCCGGACAGAGCAAGCCTGATCAAGGCCACCCGCCCCTTCGAACGCCTGAGCGTCGATTTTAAAGGGCCCCTCCCCTCCGCTGACCGCAATGTGTACTTCCTCAACATAGTTGATGAGTACTCCCGTTTCCCCTTTGCCATCCCTTGCCCAGACATGACCAGTACCACGGTCATCAAGTGTCTGAATGACATCTTCGCTCTGTTCGGGTTCCCCAGCTATATACATAGCGACAGGGGCTCATCGTTCATGAGCGACGAACTTCGGCAGTACCTGCTAACAAGAGGTATCGCCACGAGCAGGACCACCAGTTACAACCCCCGGGGGAACGGCCAGGTGGAAAGGGAGAACGCGACGGTTTGGAAGGCAGTCCTCTTAGCACTAAAATCTAAGGGCCTTCCAACCTCCCGCTGGCAGGAGGTCCTCCCTGCAGCGCTTCACTCCATTCGGTCACTGCTTTGTACTGCCACTAATGCGACCCCTCATGAGAAAATGTTCGTTTTCCCCCGGAAGTCTACATCGGGAACCTCGCTACCGGCATGGTTGACTTCTCCTGGGCCCGTCCTACTGCGGAGGCACGTGAGGACGCATAAAACGGACCCCCTGGTCGAGCGGGTGCACCTCCTACACGCCAACCCCCAGTATGCCTGGGTGACATACCCAGACGGGCGGGAGGACACGGTCTCCATACGAGATCTCGCACCCTCGGGTACCCCTGAATTACCACCGTTATCCCCCTTACCACCGTTATCCCCCTTACCACTGTTATCCCCCACCACCCCTCCCAACCCAACCCCTGCAGACGGCATGCCAAAGCCCCAGGAATCTTCGCCAACCACCCAGACACCAGACCCGACGTCGGATGCTGCAACACCACCGCCGCCACCACGACGATCAGGACGTCAGACAAGGCCTCCTGATAGACTTAACTTGTCGTACCCTTCACCCCGCCGGACTTCACATTAAACAAGGGGTGAATGTGGTAAACCACTGTATTGTATATTGCCACCTCTGGGTGGCGCTGTGTATGGAGGCATGCCTCAGCTGACTCCACCCACCACTGTGTGGGTTTCGTTCAGACTTGTTCAGTCACTCACGAAGAAGCATGGTCTCTTCTTAGCTAATAAAAGCCTTATTCATCTCTTCTTTCGACTCATCATCTCTTCTTCGACTCATCACCTTTTATGAAGTAATTGATAAGCGTATCAACTCCCGAATCAGGTCTGCCTAGGCTGGCAGGTAATCTATCATCAAGCCTCTCGTATTGGTGCTCCATCACTAGTTGATAGATGACACATTAATGCAATTGGGAGTGGCTCAATTTTCAGCCCAGTCAAGATCAGAACTCACTGTAAGCAGAAATGTGTGCACCTACTGATCTGTGATGCAACCGGTTTTCATGGCAGGACAAGTGGCTTCAGTCTGTAAAGATTCATATATATTTACAAGTGTGCAATGAATTTCAAATCCTCCAACAGCAGGTGTAAAATAGCTTTTCTGTTATCCCATTGCACTTTTGCTTTGAGAGTGTTAGCTCTCTAATCCAGTTGGAGGGAGGACTTTCTCTTCCTCCTTTGTCTGAATTCTCCAGCACCAAAGAGATATGCACACAATGATAATTTGCTAATGCATAGTATCCCCAGTTATGGTAGGAAATGCTCCTTCAGTACATGAAGTTGAGCAGTAGTCTATTTGATTGGTATTTATTAATGCTATTGTTTAAATGAAAGATAAAGCTCCCCAGAATTTAAATGCACTGTGTAGTATGAACTAAGCCATACGGGCCAGAAGGGTGACAGATTTGGCCGCTAGTCCGTGCTAGGTTACACCATTGTGTCGGGGGCACTAGAATTGCCTTCGCTGTCCCTTGACTAAGGATGGCAAAAGGTCAGCCAGGGTTTCTGCTCCTGATCACTATCCAGTGATGTCGGCTAGGTAAAAAAAAACACGAACAGGCTCAACTCTCCATAGCCAAACAATTTCCAACACTCACTGTATAAGCCCACACATGAAGAAGTGCACTCAGGTGAGGTACTAATGGGCTGCCTTGGAATCACATTTCAACACTACCATCGGATAAGGGGAGACAAATGGTTGGAGAATAATGAGAATGGTACAAATAACAGCAATTTCACCAGCTGTAAAATTACACTGACTAAAGTACCGCTGCTGGAAATACTGTTCAGATTCTAGGTAAATTATAGCTCAGTTAACTGTGAATTAATAAAGTTATCTTTAACTGATTTTCATTGATCCAAGTAATTTTAGCGCTGATGTGGCATTATAGTCCTGAAAGAGTTAATTACAGGAATAAATGTCACTAATAGTGGAGCAGCCCATCAATTCATCAATCATGGAGGGGCAGGACATGGGTTTGTTTTTGATCTCTGCTATGCGGAGATAGTGAGTGCCAGCCAACTGCTCCTCTCATAGGAAGTGAAAGAAGGAAAGCACTTGCATTTATACAGAGCTGGATGGTGCAAAGATGAGCAATTATACCAGCTGTAAAATCACACTAACTAAAATACCACGGCTGGAAATTAATTAATAGAGGTTGATTGCTATGATTAGTTAACAATTCCATTATCATTGTATCATGCAACTACCAGGATGGTACAAAGCAAACTAGTGGACCTCGGTCTTTTTACATCTAGCAATTCCTATGTTCCTATACCTTTCACATTTTCAGGACTTCGCAAAGCGTTTCACAGTCAAAGAAGTAATTTTGAAGTGTCTATTGTAATGTAGGCATACGTAGCAGCTAATTTGCACGCAGCAAGGTCACACACACAGCATTGAGATAAATGACCAGATAATGTATCTTCAGTGGTGTTGGTTGAGGGATAAATGTTCAGGGACACTGGGATAAAACCTCTGCCCTTCTTCAAATAGTGCCATGGGATCTTTTATGCCACCTGAGAGGGCAAACAAGACCTTGGTTTAATGTTTCATCCAAAATACTGCACCTCCAACAGTGCATCACTCTCTTAGTACTACACTGAGGTGTCAGCCTAGATTATGTACTCAAGTCTCTGGAATGGGGCTTGGACCCACAACCTCTGGCTGAGAGGTAAGAATGCTACCACTGGGCCAAGGCTGACACCTGAAGGAAACTTTGAAGCCAAGTCACCCCACATGATTCTTCTTCAACATCTGGGGGCCAGCTCAAGAAACCAAGGCCCATGGGTAGTTGAGGAGTGGTATATAGCATGAAAGACTCTGGAAGGAAAACTAATTATAGCATGCAATAAATAAGCAAAATATTTGACACATCAAATGCAAGGTTGTACCTATAGTTTCAGTCAGGCTATCTAGGCAATGTGCCCTGGAATACTTTGCAAATGCATCCCTTGTGCCAGATTCAAAAATAGTATTAGCTAAGGTTTGGTGACAGGTGGTCTCCCAGAAACCCAGCCAAGCACTGTAAAATACAGAAAAACTAATGATGCAGGAGAAAATAACTTAAGCAGGAGAAATGCATTAATACACTACAAAAGTGGAAATCTTGCTAAAATCTGGCATTTACAATTACCTAACAATCAACAGACCAAAAAAGCACTTTGTGACACTTATCATATTTCGAGGCACTGACCGTCCATTTCTGAATTTCCCCCCATCTCTGCAGTTTTCTCTTGAATAGGTTATCAATACATAAGGAAATTGTAGGTCCTAGAAGACAAAGTAACTCAGAATTAAAAGAATATATCTAACGGGCTGTGGCAAGATGTTAAATCGAGCAGTTAGAAAAATGGAATTTGGGGCAAGTTGGTTGATTATTTTGAACAGTTATTTACTTCAATAGATTTCATGGCTCAAGCAAAATTAATTCATAATTTTTCACTATATCCTGATATCTGTGTTGCAGTTTCTCTGTAACAGGGCTTCTCAAACCCTTAGTATGATCATGAGGTTGTAAATGTTCTGAAACAGCTGGGCTGCATTTGCCGCTGACATTTGACTCTGTTAAAGTCCATTGTACCAATTAATTATTACAGAGAGAGTGTTATTTCCTTCCTATGCCAGGTAAATCCTTATGGCAGACAGGCCTGTTTAGCCATGCTCAGGACAGTTCAGGCCAAATATACATCAGCTTAAACGATCATTCATAATGTTATTACCACACACTGTTACCTACTCTTACTCAGCAACCCTTACACGCACACAGATGGTCAGAACACGTGGTAAAAATGCCCAGCTTTCCATGGCCTGTAATTAATTAATCCACATTAACACCTAATACACTGGGTTATGTTGTAATATAAAAAATAACATACTTTGGACTTTATATAGAAATGATCAGTGGCAGCTCACTCTTGGATCTGAGTACTTGATTTATTTTACTGAAGGCATTAATATAATCAGAGTCTGTCAGACGGTTCCTTCAAAAGTTGAGAGGAAAAAGTCAGATTATCAAACCATTGATTGGTTTATTAAACCTGATTACCTGTAAGTAATTACAGTGAGTTCCCCTTAAGACCAAGGAGGATTTTCCTGCCATGACTTGCCCTTAAGGTTTTAGAAAATTTTAATTAATCCATTGACCTCAAATCCCAAGTAATGTTGATTGTAGAAACTCATTTGTTCCCAGCCTGCTTCAGTTCTATTTACATCAGCCAAAGTTAGTTCCATTGAATTGCAAGGAAGCACAAAAGTTACAATGAAGAATTATCTATTTCTGGAGTGTGTACAGATTCCAGTTGTATTTTGTGGTAAGCACCTCAGGCCGTTTTACTACGTTAAAGGCGCTATATAACTTCGGATTGGATTCTCTTAGGCATCAGTAAATGCCAAAAATGTGTTTTTTTGTGCAGAATTCAAAAAGAATATTTAATTTAAAACTCCTTACCCACTTATGTTTTAATCAAGTTAAAGACAATTTCACAGAGTTGTGAGGCTGTGTAATTCACTTCTAGGGTTAGAAGTTGAGCCAGAAATGACATCAACATTCAAGGTTAGATTGGACAGGTGTATGAAGGGAAAAAAACATTGAAAGGATATGGCAACAGGGTGAGTAAATGTGATTAGAATTATTTGCTCATGTGGAGGGGAATTGCCGACTCATACTGCTTAGGCCGAATGGCCTTTGTCCGTGTTGTAATTTCTATTTATTTCACCATGTTTTGTCAAAAATCACTGTCAGAGAAAATTATAATTAACATGAATATCTATTTGATGTATACTTGAGATACTGGGATCATTTCCACTGAAGCAGAGAAGGCCAAGAGGAGATTTGATGGAGGTGTTTAAAATTATGAAGGGTTTTCATGGAATGAATGAGGAGGGACTACTTCCTCTGGTTGGGGAGTCAGTGATGACGGATCATTAATTTACACTGAAAGTGAAGAGGGGAGGTTAGGAAAAAACGTCTTTATGCAGAATTTTTAGAACGTGCAATTTTTTGCCATAGGGAGTAGTTGAGTTAGAGACCATTACATTTTTAAAGGAAGTGTAGATAAACATTTAAAGCAGAAGATATAGGGCAATGGGAAGAGAGCAGGGCAGCGGGATTAGTGTTGAATTGCTTCAGTAAAGACACAAAGGGCTGAATGGCCTCCTTCTGTGCTGTAAACTGCTGTGATTTCATTTTTTCTCCAATTCTGTAATTTTCATTATTTGAGTCCTGTTAACATTATTGGCAGTTCTGAATTGGATGATGTACTGATTTTCACTGTGTAGGAAAGCTGAATTAACACCAGCCAATAAAATCATTAATTCAGAATGCCTTGGCTTCAGTCATGTGCATGTTAAGTCATCTCCCTCATTATATTGGGGCCAGTAATTCCTCCAAGCCATTCTTTCTAATTAGTTCTTTGCCACTTGTGCAAAAAACTTAAAAACAGAAACAACAGAAAAATTGCCAAGAGATGCTTAATTGTTTTTAAGTAGTTGATTTTTAAAGGAGTCCTGATGGTGAACCTCATTTTCTCATAGAACAGTTTGAGCTACATTTCACATAGCTTATAGCATTTTCTTAATTGATCCATGAACAGTAGCTTTATATATAATGAAAATCATTTTAAATAAAATGAAATGAGATAGACGGCTGTGGAGGAGGTGACTGTAGTGAATTGAATGATGACCCTGTTAATGTGTTAGCATGTTGATATTGCACACCTCAATTTCACCCCACAAGAATCTAATAATAAAATGTTATTCTTCCTCCCATTATTCATTCGGTCATCTAGAAATTGGGGCATGGGGTAAATTCCTCTTCATGGAACAGCATTTTATTTTCTAATGAAATAGAATGAAGCTTGTGGCTGACAAGACAATTACATCTCTGTTACCGCCAATCGTACTCAGGGTACAATAACTTATAGATCATTAGTCTCCAAACATACAATATAGCCTTGATAAAATAGTTCAAACATTTACAAGGAAAGTCCTTATACAAATAATCTGTAGATCTCAAAACCAAGAAGATGTATGTGCCTTTGTGCTTGAATAAAGGAAACAAGCAATTCAACCTTTTGTGTGCCTTGTTTTATGTTTTAAAAGTACTCAATTAGAGGTTAGCAATTGTTTTTGAAATCTTCCAACTTCCTTTGGGAATATGCCAATGCCCTTTCATAGTTAACTGTTACCAAAAAGAGAGAGAGAGAGCCCTTTGTTAATGAGTGAATGGTTCGAGTATTTCCAACCTTACAGTAATATTGTTCTGGCTATTAGTGTAAAAGGGTGATAGGCGCTGCTTTGATCGTGGAGATTAGTAGATGGGTGACGCGATCAAGTATGTTGAAAAGCAAACTTTATTTGACAGCTGACATAGACCAAATATCTCTCTGCGCTAACTAAACAACCTGACACTACACTGAATTTTGATCTTTCAGAGCAGATTATTTATACAGTGTCAAGCTTTTGTTATCTAACTATGGGTCACTTGTTGACTACTGAACATAAATTAATCAGCAATCTATGCACTAATCTATTACACAAAACTTGTCCATATTTCAATGACACAATTATACAGTGATACAATTGTGGGCTATTTTTACCTCAAATACAAACGACAGATTGAGCCAGAGAAAATAATGCATGTGATCTTCAAACCTACAGAAGGGGGGAACTAGTAATCAATTAAACTTTATCTCCTACCTTCTTGATTTATGTATTGAGATTTATCCAATAATTGAACAGACTGCCATCTTACATGCTAGGCAAGGGACATGAACATTGGCAAGTGACTACAAATCTGGCAATGCTAACTGTTTTCCTATTTAGCTTCTTCTCTGGAATCAAAATGATAGTTACATAAAAATAAAATGGCTCAGCTAAACAAAAGTGAAAAAAGAAAGAAGAAAACAGCACAAGGCAACTATATTTTGCTTGTTTGCCTAACAATTATAATGGAAAGTAATACATGCAAACAAGAAAATCAGAATGGAGAGTTTTGTTACAATGCAGCACTTGAGCCAGTAATTGACTTCCACCTTAAGATGTTGAGCTGAGATGACTGAAGAAGCGTAGAGTTACAATTGGCACTGGCTGCATTGAGCTCCTGCACTATAGATCAGAATATGAATGGAAAAGCTCTTGTGCAATTGTGGGCCATTTTTATCTCAAATACAAATGACAGATTGAGCCAGAGAAAATAATGCATGTGATCTTCAAACCTACAGAAGGGGGGAACTAGTAATCACAAGGAATTAAGTGACCTGCAATATGATTTATTTCTCTTTAATTGCTGAACATTATAGGGATAATTTTACAGGTCCGCACTTCCCAACCATCGTCGGAAAATTGGGTGCAGCGTGTGCCTGAATTTCCGAATTGCCCTGCTGCTGGAGAGGGATTCTTGCTGGAAATATGGACACATAAAATTATCCCTTAGATCCTTGTAACCTGTGTCTTCCTGTATCAGAACGTTTAAACTATTTCCCATAACGTTCCTTCTCCAATGTCATACATGCATTATAATTTCACTTCAGACGTATCATTGTCCATTACAAGCAACCTTCTCACCGACAATCAATTTACTTTGACATGAAACATGTCATTTTGATTTTAGGCTTTAAAAACAGAAATGAGGACAAAAATATGACGCACATAAGCAGAGACCTTGGCCAAGGGTGAAGCTGGATAAATATACTCACATTAACCTAAGGGCCTTTGGACTGTGGAGGAAAAAAATCAGCCATAATCCTTGCCCTTAATTACTCTGTAGCGACTCCTACTGAAAAGTGCAAGGGTGAAAGTACAGCTGTCATATCCCTAATGGATGAGCAAGGCTGACACTCTCCATGTTCATAAATAGCTTGGTTTCTGAAAGGCTGCTGGCACGTGAGGAAATTGTAATGTAGCATGAAATGAAGAGTGAGGGGAAGAAATTAGGGAGAATGCCTAATTATCAGGAATTCTCCATTTGTTAAAGGCATTTTGTTTCCTTCTCTTAGGATGCCACTCGGCACACAATATTTGCTGCCAAGAAGATAAGTAAGCATTAAGCACCCAAGCATCTAGTAATACCGCTTTTGTACTGACCACTAGGAGGCACACATGAGCACTCCAGCTGGCTTGTAAGGTCAGGTACATGACCCATGTTCTACCCTACTGTTCCTTGGCATAATAGGTTGCAGCAGCAGTGTGCCGTGCCACAGCAGCATCTGGTGCCAGGAATTTCTTTAGGGAGAAGAAAAATTCCTGTATGTAAACAGAGAAACAATGTTTTAACTGTTCAAGCAGCATCATGACAAAGTGTCAATCAAGACATCTCCAACCTGGATGCAATTTATGTTCAGGAATGTTTGCTTTTAAAATTGGCATTGGTATTTAAAGGAGATCATTCATAAGTCTGAAGCAAACACTTGATCACTTCAAATTTTACAAATCATTTCTGAAAGTTTCTAATAATTTTCAAAATAGACCATCATAAATATCAGTGTAAATGAACACTATGATGAATGAACAAGGCTATAAAGTTTGTGTGGCAAATGAAACAGATTATTAGACATCCACTTTTGGCATTTTGTGCCAGTAGATAAATGAGGCCAGTGAAAGTACCTTTTCAGGGCTTCTGTGATTTCTAATTTAATACTGGACAACAATAAAAGAATCCTGTATTCATGGTTTTATGGCACCCCCTGGCTCTGTACTGTTTTAATACCATCAAGGGAAAGGCTGATGTAGACATACAATAAAGGTACTGCCAATAAATGAGCCCAGCTCTAATTCCCAGTAGCTCCTGCTTTTATTGTAGTCATTCCCTTTAATGATTTAATGTTACATTCTGAGAAGACAAGCCTACTTACTGAAGGCTAAGTTCTGTACTAATGTACGTCTGATGCACAGTGTGTTGTGGGTGTTACACAACGCGTGCTGCATTCCATAACTCTTTCTGCTTCAATGCAGTTTGTGACTTTGTAAATTGCACCTTTCTGAACAGATTGTGACTTTATTCCCAGACTTCTACATCAGTCTTTCCTCCGATCTATGGTTCAGGCTGACTGATGGCAATTCATTCCATTGGTCTGCAACAATTTAATAAAAAAGGGCATCCCTCATAATACAATGTTCAATAGCAAAATACTGCGGATGCTGGAAATCTGAAATAACAACAGAAAATGCTGGAAGCACTCCGCAGATCAGGCAGCATCGAGGAGAGAGAAACAGAGTCAACGTTTCAAGACGGGGACCCTGGGCAAAAATGGCTGCTGATGTCAGTTTCAAGCTGACTGATGGCAAATCATTGCATAGTGTAGTGTATGTACCTTTAAGAGAGAACTACTTTTACAGCTCCTGTATACTGTAGTACCGGCAGTGACCACACCTGTATATAAGCCTTGAGCATGCCTCTGTACTGTCAGTCTTTAGACTACCCTCCTCCAGTAAACACCTGTTGATTGTTAAGTTACAGCCTCCGTCTAGTTATTGGAAAACATCATACTTTAAGAATCACGGATTCAACAGTGGCGACGAGGTTGATTCGAATCTACCTGCAACTCTGCATTTCCCTTCAACGATTCACTCCGGGAGGGCAGTGGAAGAAAGTCGAGGCCAGAAGCACGGGCGTCGACCACGAGCAAACGCCCAGTCATCCGGCAGAGAGTGAACATCACAGGGAAGGCTGTTGAGAGCCGGGCTTGGTTCCCCAGCCACGACGATCCAGCAACAGACTGGCAACAGGTACAGCGCAGTCCCTTCCCGGACAGCGGCGGCTGGAGCCGACCGACGGCACAGAAAAGGCCGAGCAGCGTCGACGGGGTAAGAGAGAGGGTGAAGCGCACAGGGCGCAGCCGGGGGTTGAAAACCGAGCGGCGTCGAGGAAAAACAAAAAAAAAGAGAGAGAGGGTAAAGCAGCAGCCGGGTTCAGGACCGAGCGGCGGCAACGGGAGAGGCGCACAGGAGAACGCGCAGAGCACAGCCAGGGCTCAAGGGCTGAACAGCGTCCGTGGGGGAAAGAAAGGAAGCGCGGGAGACGCCATTGAGCCACGGAGAAGGGAGAGTGTGGGAGATGCCATTTTAGAAGCCGCAGCGGAGAAGAAGGGCGAGCGCGGGAAGAAAGGAAAGCGCGGGAGACGCCATTTTGTGCCAGCGGAGAAGAAGGGAGAGCGCGGGAGACGCCATTTTAGACAGTTTAATCACACCCAGGGATGCCGAAGAGTGGCAGTATCACTGCGTTCGACAATGAAGTCGAACATTGGGCGACATATGTGGAACACATTGAGGTGTACTGCAGGGCGAATTAAGTGCCAGATGCTAGGAAAGCACTGGTTTTGTTGAATTCCATGGGTGCAAAAACTTATGGCTTACTGCGAAACCTAATAACCCCAGAGAAGCCAGTGGATAAGAATTTCGAAAGCATAGTGGAAATCCTACAGGACCACTTAAACCCCACACCGCTGCTGATAGCAGAAAGATTTAAGTTCCACAAAAGGAACCAGCATAAAGACGAAAGTAATGGTGAGTACTTAACGGAACTGCGCAAGCTATCAAAACACTGCCAGTTTGGATTGGGACTAGCAGATACGTTAAGGGACAAGTTTGTGTGTGGGCTTCAAAGTGAAGGAACCCAGAAATGGCTTTTTATCAGAAAAGGATCTTACGCTGGACAAGGCTTTCAGCATGGCAGTATCACACGAAGCAGCCGCACAGGGCGCTGCAGAGATACAACGGAGACCGCAAGAATATGGCACCAATGAAATGTCATATGGAGCAGGGAAGTGTTATCGCTGCGGCAGAACAACACACGACCAGAAGGATTGTTGGTTTAAGGACCAAGTGTGCAGACAGTGTGAAAAAGCAGGACACATAGCAAGAGTCTGCAGGTCAGGGAAGAAAACCAGCAGCAAGAAATCTCCACAGGAGAAGTACAAAAAGGTACACAAGGTGATGGACAGTAGTTCAGACGAACAGAAAAGTGATACAGACTCCGGAAGCAAGGAGCTGTGTTGCCTGAAACTACATAAGGTAATCAAAATGGAGGATCACCAGACTATCTGGGTCACGCTCAAGATAGACGGAGTCCAAGTGAAAATGGAATTGGACACAGGATCAGCCCTAACAGTCATAAACCAAAGGGACTACAAGCGGCTATTTTCACATATACCCTTGAAAGCTACAGAGATTGTCTTGAAGACGTACACGGGGCAAAAAGTCTACCCCAAAGGAAAAATAAGGGTGAACGTGATATACAAAGGCCAGAAAATACCTAAAATGGACCTATATGTATTGCCAGATGGAGAACCACCACTGCTAGGACGTGAATGGATCCGGAAGATCAATTAGATTGGCATTCCATACAGGCACTGAAGGTTGAGGCCAAAAAGGATGACGACGTCACACCTGGACGACTGTCAAAAATGCTAACTGATGCACAAGAAGTGTTCCAGGAGGGACTCGGAACACTAAAAGGCATAACAGCGATGATTAAAATAGAGGAAAATGCAAGCCCAAAGTTTTTTAAGGCCAGACCGGTGCCTTATGCGATCCGACCAGCCGTCGAAGCAGAGCTAGAAGGGTTGGAACGTTCAGGAGTACTGTCCAAAGTAGACTGGAGCGAGTGGGCTACACCCATCGTTCCTGTAATGAAGAGGTTGTTGAGTAATACGCCTGGGGAACCAAAGAAGGTCCGCATCTGTGGGGATTTTAAGGTGACAGTGAACCCAGTCCTTCACACAGTACAATATCCACTTCCACGGATTGAGGATATTTTCACCTCGCTATCTGGAGGTAAACGCTTCACCAAAATTGATCTGGCCCAGGCGTACCTGCAAATGGAGGTAGAAGAAGCCTCGAAACAATACCTCACGATCAACACTCATAAAGGTCTCTACCAATACAACCGGCTGGTGTTCGGGGTAGCATCGGCTCCGGCTATTTGGCAAAGGGCAATGGATCAAGTCCTGCAAGGGATTCCAGGGACCCAGTGTTATTTGGACGACATCCTGGTCACGGGCAAAAATGACAGTGATCACCTCGCCAACCTGGAGAAGGTGCTCAATAGATTAAAGGAATATGGGCTACGAGCTAATCGCCACAAGTGCGAGTTTTTGCAGAAGCAGATCTCGTATTGTGGTCACGTTATTGATGAAGAGGGGTTACATAAGTCCCCTGAAAAGATTGAGGCAGTAGTCAAGGCTTCAGCACCGGAAAATGTGTCACAACTGAGGTCGTTCCTCGGGCTGGTGAACTACTACCATAAGTTCTTACCAAATTTGTCTACAGTATTACACCCACTGAACACCCTACTGCAAACGGGGATACCATGGAAGTGGAATGACGAATGTAAACGAGCTTTCCAGAAGTGCAAAGAATTGATCACATCAAAAGAGGTGTTGGCCCATTTCAACCCAGCACTACCAATTCGGTTGGCACGTGATGCATCACCCTATGGTATTGGAGTGGTGCTGTCGCACAAATTCCCAGACGGGTTGGAGAGGCCAGTAGCCTTTGCGTCTCGGTCACTAACCTCAGCTGAGCGCAACTACGCCCAGATCGACAGGGAGGCCCTCAGCCTAGTATGGGGAGTAAAAAAATTCAACCACTATCTGCATGGGCAGAAGTTCACCTTGCTGACTGACCACCAACCACTTGTCTCCATTTTTAATCCAAAGAAGGGCATTCCGGTGATGACTGCACAACGGCTACAAAGATGGTCCCTTTTTCTAGGGGCGAACCAATATGAAATAGAGTATAAGGGCACAAAACAGCATGGAAACGCTGATGGGCTATCATGCCTGCCACTGCCTACTGTGGAGGAAGCACCAGCAGTGGACCCTATCGAAATATTTTATTCGTCGCTAATTGAACGATTGCCAGTAACTAATGCGGATATAGAGAAGGAGACCCGCAATGATCCGACACTGTCTCGGGTATACGATTTGACGGTGAAGGGATGGCCAACACATGGCGACTCACTGTTGCCAGCATTCTCATCCAGAAGAGAACAGCTGTCAGTATGCCAGGGGACAGTGATGTGTGGATCCCGAGTGGTAATTCCGCCCAAGTTAAGGGAGAGAGTGATCAATGAGCTTCACGAAGGTCATCTGGGAGAGGTGAAAATGAAAAGCCTTGCTAGGGCTTATGTGTGGTGGCCGGGGATCGATCAACAAATCGAGGACCTAACAAAGAGCTACTCAGGATGCCAGAAGGTCCAAAATGCACCACCACATGCCCCTCTACACCCATGGGAGTGGCCCTCCTCTCCATGGCAACGGGTGCATATTGATTTTGCTGGTCCATTCATGGACTCAATGTTCTTAATAGCAGTGGATGCGCACTCGAAATGGCCTGAGGTGATCAAAATGTCCTCAACCACTACGGAGAAAACGATTGCAGTCCTACGGACCATATTTGTCAGGAACGGTTTGCCAGAGCAGATTTGCTCTGATAACGGACCACAGTTTGTGTCCGAAGAGTTTCGGAAATTTATGAGAAGGAATGGGGTAAGGCATTACACATCCGCCCCGTATCATCCAGCCACAAATGGATTGGCTGAGAGGTTCGTACAAACCTTTAAAAAGGCGATAATGGCCATGTGCGATGATGAAATTCCACTACAGCATAAGGTGGACAATTTCCTGTTAGCCTACAGAAATGCGACACATGCAGTTACCAGCCAGACCCCGGCCATGATGTTCTTTAACCGAAGGTTGAGATCTCGTCTGGATTTGATCAGACCAAATGTGCGAAGAAATGTTGAGGATAAGCAATTCCAGCACATCAATGAGAAGCCGACAAGGAGCTTCAATGTAGGACAACCAGTCTTGGCTCGCGACTACCGAACAGAGAAATGGCAACCCGGAACAACATGCACACGGCAGGGGCCATTAATGTACACAGTGGATGTCGGGGAGAACATTGTGAGACGCCACGTCGACCAGATCCTAGCGTCACAGGAACGAGTCAACCCCATGTATCGCGTACCTGGGGATGAACCCGACATACCGGTAGCATCTACCTCAGAAACAGTAGCAGTGGAAACTGATGAACTAACCGACGAAAGGGGGCCAGAATCGCCTCCGCACCAAGAACAAGAACCTCACGAAAGGCACTATCCAGAAAGGATCAGGAAGCCGCCCCAAAGATTGAATCTATAAATGGACTATTTCAGTTTAATGTGCATGTTAAAGTGTTAACTGTTATTTGAATGTTATGGGTACTGTTAATCTAAAAGGGGAGGAATTGTAGTGTATGTACCTTTAAGAGAGAACTACTTTTACAGCTCCTGTATACTGTAGTACCGGCAGTGACCACACCTGTATATATGCCTCTGTACTGTTTGTCTTTAGACTACCCTCCCCCAGTAAACACCTGTTGATTGTTAAGTTACAGCCTCCGTCTAGTTATTGGAAAACATCATACTTTAAGAATCACGGATTCAACACATAGGTCTGCAACCGCCTGAGACAAATTTCTAGGCCAGGGACTTAAGGTAGACAAATTTCCAGGACCTGATAGTTTCCACCCCAAAGTACGAAATGAATTAGGTGAGGAAATTGTAGATGCATTAGTTATAATTTTCCGAAGCTCTCCAGATTCAAGAATTGTACCTTTGGATTGAAAAATTGTAAATGTCACTATGTTATTTAAAAAGGGAGGTAGGGAGCAACCAGGTAAGTACAGACTTGTCAGTTTAATATCAGTTGTGGGAAAGTTACTGGAATCTATCATGAGAGACAGGGTGACTGAGCACTTGGGCAAGTATCAGCTGATCAAAGAGAGTCAGCCTGGATTTGTGAAGGGCAGGTCATGTCTGAGTGCTCTAGCTGAATTTTTTGAGGAGGTCACTAGCATGGTGGATAGGGAAGTGTCCATAGATGTTGTCTATATGGATTTCCAGAAGGCAGTTGATAAGGTTCTGCACAAGAGAGGATTAGGAAAAATGAGAGCACATGGAATTAGAGGTAACCGTGTGACGTGGGTCAGTAATTGGTTGGGAGGAAGAAGACAGGGAGGAGGGACAAAGAGTTTGTTCTCTGATTGGCGGGATGTGACAAGTGCTGTTTCCCAGGGATCTATACTGGGGCCTCAGCTATTCACCACATATATTAATGATTTGGATGAAGGAATAGAGAGTTGTATATCCAAGTTTGCAGATGACACTAAGTTAGGAGGTAAGTTGTGTGGACGGGAGCAGGAAGTTGAAAAGGGATAGAGACAGACTAAGTGGGCTGAATTTTGCTGGCGCTCAGAGGGTGGGTTCGGAGGCGGGTCCACTGTCAAAATGGCAGTGATTGACAGCGGGGCGGAAGTCTGCTCTGAACCCGCCTCCTTGTTAATTTCCCAAGCGCTGGCTCTGCCTGCGGTTAGCAGACCCGGCACTAAGCGGCAGGTCAGGCAATTGAGATACTTAAGAAGCTGCTTAAAGTTATTTAAGCAGCATTTTACCAGGTCCTAATGATTTTTCCATGTTTTTTACGAGGTTCGTGGCGCTCAGGAATCACGTCAGGTAAGTGTGTCGGGTTCCCAATGACTCTCCATTGCTGTGAATAGTTGACAGCTGCAAGTGTGGTATAAAAGCTACCATTTCACAGCTGTTCAATTTCCAACCTTAGCAGCTGCAGCCTTCAGGATTTGTAATACACTTTTCAGCTTTATGGAGGTTTGAAGTATTTGGAGCAAATTCTATCCAGTGTCACCTCCTTGGAGCAACCTCTCTCACCATTGCCAGATCACTTCTGTCATCTCAACTTCAGCTGCCATCTATTCTATCAGCATCGGTGCCCTTGAAAAAATATCACCTTGGTCCTCTGAATCCCACCACGATCAGCCCCAACACCAGCAGCACCAGGCACACCAGCAGCACCAACAACAGCACCAACCTTCTCCGCAATCAACTGATGCTGCAAAGGACAGAGGGCATCAGCACCCGACCACATTGCTGCCTGGGAGGTCAGGGATGGCCTCACCATGGCCAGATTAACTTCACTTGATGCTGTACACCCTGGCTGCCTCATGATGTGTCAGGTTGGCACCACCCCACGCCAACACCATAAGGCATCCCTACAATGCCCAAGCCATTCCTTTCACACGCATCACCATTGGGGTGTTACCGTTATGTCTCACCATTCACTGCAACTCACTAAGCCACTTCCAAAGGTTCACACAAATCTGTCCAAGAATGCAAAGTGTTGAAAATAAAGATTTTAATGTTTGACAGCACATTAACAGCAACCTCACATGAACATTGGCTAAAACACACAAGTGCCTACCCTTGTGTGTTGTTAGTTGGTATGACTGGACAAGGACGAGCGTGAGTGTGAGGGGTGGCTAGTGAGATGGGGAAGTGATAATGTAGATAGAGAGGGATGGGTGGAGGTGCAAGGTAAGTTGGTGTGAGTAAGGATGTGCAGGAGTAGGGTAGGGAAGGCAGAGTGATGGGGATGTGATGAGAGGCACAGCAGGATGAGGTTGAGTGTGGCTTTGCAGTAACGTTTTGTGATCTACTGAGATAATTGAAAGGTTTGCGCCACTGCAGCCTGGTCCTCCTGACAACATCCCTGCTTGTGTCCTCCTGTGCAATGTGCAACCAGGCTGCATTGATCACTGGGGGAGGTCTCTTCCGCCCATTGGAAGGGATGAGAACCTCCCTGCGTGCTGTGACTCCCTCCATAAGCATATGGAGGCAGTCATGCGAGAGCCTGGTTGCAGTTGTGCACCTTTGCGCAGTGCTTGTCAGTGTTTGCAGCACCACAATGCTGCAGAACACTGACAGCAAAATGATTGTGGACATGGCTCCTTTAAGGAAACCAGCTGATGACTCGTCATCAAATGTTGTCATCAGACCCGCTTCCTATTAATTGGCCGGGAACCTCGCAGGACGGGCTTAACAAGCCCCATCAAGGGAAAATCTTGTTGGAGGCCGGGATCGGGACAGATGCGGGGTCCCCACACGCCACGGACGTTGCCTGCCCTGGACTTGCCGAGGTTGGAAAAATCCAGCCCAGTAGTAGGAAAAAATATGGCAGATGGAGTTCCATGTGGGGACGTGTGAGGTTATCCACTTTGGATCTGAGAAAGACAAATCGGAATATCGTAAGCCTGATTAGAAATGAGAAAGTAAATCTTCTGCAGGATGAAGAAATGACAGAAATATTAAATGAGTACTTTGTTTCAGTTTTCACAGAAGAGTGTAGTAATGGAAGTCAAAGGTGCAATAGAAGGAGCTGTAGCAATTAGAAGGATAACTATAGATAAGGAAATATGGGCCCGGAATTTGCAGTGAGTAATAACAGTGAACTAACAATGTTTTCTGTTATTACCCCTTTGAAACTGACCACAACTTCAAGATTCAGGATTTAGCACATGCGCATCTAAACGTGGAAATCCTGAAGTTGAGGTCACTCATTCACAGCTCCGACACTGGCTACGCTGTGGCCCCACCCAGCCGCCCCCCACTCCCCATAGTCTGCAATCAGTGTAATCTGTGAAATCAGTGAAATTGGTGAAAACTTGGGCTTTTCTGCAGTAACACCGCTGTTAAATACCCCATTAAATGTTAGGCCTTGTTGGATTAGGTGTAACTGGGGTTTTAACAGTGTATTGACTGCTAAACAAACATTATGGCCCTGAAAATTTTGTGGCGTATCAAATTTCTCCACAACGATGAAAATTACAATTATTAAGAAACTTCAAAAAAAATTATATTTTTAAAAGTTTGTTCATATTTATTTCAGGCTTACCTTTTCCCCACTCTTTGTTTTGCTCTCTGTAACATTTTTAATAAATCTGAATAAAAACATCTTTTTCACTTCCTGGTTCCCTGTCTGTGAGAATTCTGCATTGTGATTGGTTACTTAGACAGCTTGTTTACATCACAGTAGCTCGTACTAGGGATTTCCCACTATTCTACACTGATCTCACTTACGCGTCAAGATAAACTTCTCGCGAGATCTTTGTGGGCAGCTTTCTTCGGGGCAAGCGGTGAACGCCTTTGCTTCGCCGCTGACTGCAAATTCCAGGCCAATAGAGCCACGGTTCTAACCACAATCTTTCAAACAGTCTTGGATATGGAAGAGGATTGGAGGGTTGCCAAGTTAACACCTCTGTTCTAAAGGGGAGAAATATATAATCCAGATAACTATAGACTATGACATTGATAGTTGGTAAATTAATACTGACCTCAAAAGGCATGAGTTAATTAAATACAGCTAACATGGATTTGTAAAAGGCAAGTCATGTCTGACAAACGTCATAGATTTTTTTGAGCAAATACTGGAGTGTTTTGATATAAGAAATTCAGTGGATGTTGTGTATATGGATTTACAGAAAGCATTTGATATGGTGCCTTAATTTTATCAACACAGTTTTGAAGGGAGTGTGGCAGCATGGACAGGAAGTTAGTTAAATGTCAGAAAACAGAGTAGTGGTGAATGGATATATTTCCGATGCATACAATGGGGACCCAGTGGTCGGTGTTGGGACAATTGCTCTTCTCAATATATATCAGGGAAGAGAAATTGGGCACCTTAGCACCTCCCATTAGCACCTCCAGGGGGCGCTAACAGGGCGCTACTGGCGTAGCGACCTGGCGCGGCGATAGTACCGACGCCCACAAAATTGAAGTGGAAGTTTGCGGTGGTGGTGACCACTAGCGCCACGCTCTCCTGTGGCCGAAGTTCGTGATGTCATTTGGGTGCGCAGCGCCCCGGCTCTGAAATTCACTCTCCCCCTCTGTTTGAGCACTTGCCGTTTAGCAACGACAGGTAGAGGAGGCAGAATGCAGTCAGATGAGCGCTGGAAGAGCGCTATATAAAAGCGTCAACTTCCGTTTTTTTTGTCGGCAAAGAATGCTGCCTTGTCAGTTTGACAAAAGCAAACAGGTGTTTTGAGCGATTTGAGCGTTCTTAACTTGAAGAAGTATTCTGGCTGAGAAAAATTTATCACTTTCATTTGGGTTACCTTTGATAGTGCAACATTTCCCTCATTTAATGGGGGCTGTACTGGCACTGGACCTCACCCTCCAGCGTCACTGTCGGAGGCAGCGGAGGCAGAGAGAAAGATTGCTAAATGTGGCCAGTGGGAGGAGGGCCAACAGGGCACTCAACACGAGGCCTTATCCTCCCAGGGTATTCCGGCAGCATTTCTCCCTGAGGAGCAGTGTCTTAGAAAGCTCCGCTTCACCAAGGACGTGGTCACAGAGCTCTGCCACCTCCTGCAGCCAGACCGCGAGCCTCACATCAGGAGCACCGCATCTCTCTCAGTGGCAGTCAAGATCATTATCGCCCTAAATTTCTACACCAGCAGATCCTTCCGGTGTGCAACAGGAGACATATCTAACCTATCGCAGTTTGCCATCCATTGCTGCATCCGCGAGATCACTAAAGCTCTGTACAGAAGGAGAAGGGACTACATTTCCTTCCCCATGACCAGAGAGAAGCAGCGCGAGCGTGCATGTGGCTTTGCCAGGATAGCGGGCTTCCCCGTGGTGCAAGGCACCATTGACTGCACCCACATCGCTTTGCGGGCACCTCATAACAATCCTGAGGTATTCCATAAACACAAAGGCTACCACTCACTTAATGTGCAGTTGGTGTGTGACCACACACGGCGAATCCTGACCGTCAATGCCCACTATCCTGGCAGCAGCCACGATGCCTTCATCCTGCGCCAGACCGGTGTGCCAGCACTCTTCCAGCCACCACATCAAGCTCGCGGATGGCTGCTGGGAGACAGGTGCTATCCGCTCTTCACCTGGTTCATGACTCCCCTCCGCAACCCAAGCACTGGTGCCCAACACTCATATAATGGGAGCCATGCTGCCACCAGGAACATCATTGAGCAGACCATTGGGGTGCTCAAGCAACAGTTCTGCTGCCTTGACCGTTTGGGAGGAGCCCTCCAGTACTTGGCTGAGCGGGTGTCCCTTTTCGTCGTGGTGTGCTACGTAGTGTTTCCCCAGTGGCTGCAGCAGGGCTGGTGGAAGGCTGCTGTGTATCGGTCCCATAAACTACAGATGACCTTGCAAGATGCCCTCGACCAGCTCTGGACCTGGAAGGCCCGGCTGTAGATTGCATCACCTCAGGATGGGCGGCGGCAGTCTGGGCTGGCTGAATGACAGACAGGCAGCAGCAAGGGCAATGGTGGAGTGTCAGTGGTGGGATCAGGAATGCTGTCATCCTGAGAGAGGACAGCAGGTTCCTGCTCCACTGACACACTGCCACTCCGCCGGGGCAGCACCTCAGTATTCCCACCAATCTGCTGCATCACAGATTGCTGGGCTGCTGCAACACCGTGAGATCTCCAGTGGACTGTGGTGGTCCCAGCGATGATGGCAGCAGTCAGAGCTTTCATGGCATCAAGCTGAGACTGCATGAGAGCAGTCTGAAACTGGGTGGCATCAACCACTGACTGCATTACAGCACTAAGACATTGCGTAGCTTCTGCCTGTGCTGCAATGGATGCTGCCACATCGCCCATGAAACGCGACATCAGGTCTGGGCCCCCATGGTCTCTCAGGGAGTCTATCATCCTTTGCAAACTGCCAAGGATGGGATCCATGGTGTGTGCAGAGCTCTGTGCAATGTTGGAGGTGGACTCCTCCATGCTCCTTACCATTGCCAACAGGCTCTCAGGCATCCTTGCCATTGCACCTATCATCTCGGTGTGCATGGCCATCACCCTTCTTGTGAACGCCTCCTCATTGAGGTCCTCGTCTGAGTCCTATGCAGCAGGACTCACCCTCCGGGGAGCTGGCTCCCGAGCTACCCTTCCCCCTGGGCTTGCTGCAGCCCGCTCATCCCCGATGCATCATCCAATGCAGATCCCGCTACTAAACTTGCCTCTAAATATCGCGTAGTGCCAGTATCTGAGGTGGTGCCTGCGGGTGAGAGATGCAGTGACACGGTGCTTTGCTCCTCCTCCTCTTCTCCTTCCTCACTCTCAGTGGGGGGCTGAGGGATATGCTGGTCATCTGGTTGCTGATTCTCTGAAAGTATAAAGATACAAGACTCATGTTAAGGTGAGGGAAGGGGGGCAGGAAGGGAGCAAGGAATGTAGACAGTATCAGGAGCTAGAAAGTGGGAAAGGCTTGCGGTGTGAGGGGGAAGTGGGATGAGAGAAGGAGAGAAGATGAAGATACCATTTTTGCCCCCAAGGGGGTTGACGTTGCCAACGGCCACGCCGCCCACCACCTGCTGCCCAATGAGTCGCAGCAGTTGCTCCTCCAGGTCTGAGAGCTGCTGGAGCTGCGCATCACCCCCGCCTCTTCTCTGTTGCTCCCTCCTATTGTGAGCCATCTTGGCCTGCAAGAGAAACAAATGCTTTTCCAGTCAGAGTCCAGCGTTTGGGAGATATGCCTACCATTGTTGAATAGCTGTGATTGTAGGCAAGGCGTGAGATGTGGATGTGAGTTTGAGTAGGTGCAGATGCTTGGTGGGTAAGTGGTGGGGGGTGGGGTAGTGGTGGTTTGTGCAGTGTGTACAGACTGAGGTTCAGATGCTGGTATGTAGGACCTGTTGAAGCATGTACTCACCTTGACCGCCCGAGTGAGGTCGTTGAATTTCTTCTGGCACTGTGTCAGGCTGCGTAAGACCACACTACTGGCCGAGACCTCCTGGGACACTTCCCTTCACATTGCCCTGAAGACCTGGGGCAATGGCCTCCTTCCAGTGTCCGGGAACAGCACTGCCCTCCTTCGCTCCACTCCCGCGACCAATGCCTCCAATGCCTCATCCGTGAAATGACAAGCTCTCTCCCTGGGAGTGGGATCAGCCATCACAATCACGGGATTGAGTTCCTTGCAGGTCGCCTTCACATAAAGAACTGCTGATAATGAGGATCTGCACAATGATGTAACCTCCCCTTTAAGAGCTGGAAGGGGCCAGTGTGAAGGATCATTCCCGCTTGCATAGCACCTGAAATTCATTATTGCTCTGCTGGTAGCGCCCCTGTAGTGTCCTGCTTAGGTCATTAGAGCTTGATTTAGTGCTCCGGCTCCTTCCAGGAATGCTAAAAGCCAATTTAGGGAAACCTCAGACTCATTAGCGCCTGGCGCTAATTTTTTATGATTTCAAAATTTAGCGCCCCAAACGGAGCGATACCGAATTTCTCCCCCCAAAGGATCTGGATCTGGATACGGGGGCACAGTATCAAAATTAGCAAATGACACAAAAATAGGGAGCATAGTTAACTGCAAAGAGGAATGTAAGTGACTTCAGAAGGACATAGACAAGTTAGTAGATTGGGCGTATTGACATTTCATTCAGAGAAATGGGAGCAGAGAGATTTAGGGGTTCAGATACAAAAATGTTTAGAAGTGGGAGGACAAGGTAATAAAGCTGTTTAAAAAATCATATGGGATCTTAGGTTTTATAAATAGTTGCACCGGGTACAAAATCAAAAAGGTATTGCTAAACCTATAGGGGGAAAAATTAGGTGTCGCCGAAAGAATTGGTGCCCCTCCGCCTGAAATTCAGTTGTAGCACCCCAAGCAGGAGGTGGAGTGCTACTGGAAGCACTCCACCTCCTTTGTGGGGTGCTACAACTGAATATCGTAGTGCTATGTGCAATGGCGCCACGCGTGTCGGCACGTAGCGCCGTGTCATTGCAGGCCTGATTAAAGGGGAGTGACCTAGCGCCGCACGCACTGGGGTCCTGCTAGACCACTAGGGAGCGGGGTGCCGTGAAAATTCAAGAGGAGTGCCGGGCTGAGTGATCGCGACCGGCACCCCGAAGAAAACATGGGAAGGGGGCAGGTGCTGGCAGTCGGCCAAAAAAAAAAGTCCGTCCGACACCTGCCCTTTAAGTAGCGTCACCACCGCTGCAAAAATACCAACCTGGCCCTGTCGGACATATCGTCCGGCGATAGTTCTGGGGGCGCAACCCAAGTTTGCGGCCGGGGTGCGAGCGGGACGCTGCGCACGGTGATGATGTCATCGCCGGCAGTGCAGCGCCGTGGGGCACTACCGGCTACTGCCACCGCTAACCTCCCGCTGAATTTCGCGGGAGGCATTAGCTGCGCTGTGCCCAGGCACTAGAGGGTTTTCGCTCCGTTAGCACCTCCTGGGGGCGCTAACGAGAGGCACAAATCAACCCAATTTTTCTCCCATAGAAATGATTGATTCGGCCGCAGTTAGAATATTGTGTCCATTTTTTGGTAAGTTACTTTTGGAAAGATGTCAAGACCATGGAGTGGATACAAAAGAGATTCATTAAGATACCAGGGATGAAAGGCTTTAGTTATGAGGAGAGACTAGAAAAACTGGGGCTCTGTTCATTACTGCAATGAAGGTTAAGAGGAAATCACATAGAGGTTGATATCACAATGAGTTGGATATATTTCTTAAGGCTAAAGGGATCAAGGGGTATGGGGAGAAAGCAGGCACCGGGTACTGAATTTGGATGATCAGCCATGATCGCATTGAATGACGGAGCAGGCTCGAGTGGCTGAATGGTCTACTCCTGCTCCTATCTTCTATGTTTCTATTCAAGAGGTTTTGATTGGGTAAATTATGAAATACTATTTCCACTGGTCAGTGAGTCAGTAACTAGATGGCGTAAATTTAAAATCATCACCAAAATAATGAAGGGCGAGCTTAGGAGCATTTGTTTTCTCTCTGCCGAGGTCTGTTAGAATGTAAAATGCCCTATCAGAAACAGTGGTGGAAGCAGACCCTATAATAGCTGTTAAAAGGGAAATGGATAAATATTTGAAAAAGAAAATTGTATTGGAAAAGGGTAGGGGAGTGGGACTAAGTAGATAGTTCTTTCAGAAAGCTGGTACAGGCATGATGGGCTGAATGACCTCTTTCTGTGTTATAAAATTCTATGGGCGGAACTTTCAACTTCAGCAGAGGCACAAAACTGGTGATAGCGGATCGGCTGCCCGTTATACATCTCGCCTGATTGTCCTTTCCATCAAACTTCCGCCATATGATTCATGATGATGATGTCACATGAAAACAAAATAATAAAGTACAGTATTTCTTATAGCATTTCATTGGTTGGTTGCAAAAAAAATGTTTTTCCAAATGCTTTCTCATGAGAATAATGTCCCGTTAAGTAAAATACTGCAGCACAATTTTGAATTGTGGTGGTTTGATGAGAATGGCTACTCACATACATTTACCCTTTGAAAAGCCACTATAGGCAATCCCAATGTGCAAGTCTGTTGGAGATTGATCCACATATAGAACATGTTTTACTTGCCCCTCATCCAATTTTACTAAAACAGCTTCCATGTCTGGAAGAAAGCCATTAGACCATTGATTGAATCATGTACCTGTAATTTACTCTCTGGAACTGTTCAGCATGGTCGCACAATTAACCTACTCGAAGCAGAGCTGATGCCTCAATTATTCAGCACACATTAAGGATTTGACTCGAGTTGATCTGCATAGAGGAACTCCCTATAGTGCATTAAATGACTGAAAAATGACTGTAATTTCTGCAGCTCCTGCTAAAGAGTTTAAAATGAAGCTGAACCAGAAATAAATATCGACAAGAATTGAAATATAGTGTTATTGAGGTAGGGGTATCTCAGGGATATATCACTGATCACACACTATGGGCTAGATTTTCAGTTGCTTGCGCCAGCAGTTAGCGCCTTAAGAGAAGTGATTTTTGGGCGCTATGCGTGTAGCGCCCGGGCGCAGCGCAGTTTGCGCCCCGCCCCAAATTAAGTTGCCCGTTAGCGCCGGCGCAAAGTTTAGCGGCCGCCCGGATGCGCGCGCAGAAAATGACGTCACATCCTCGTGCAACGCCCTTTGGCCGCCCCGAATCCAAACTTCAGTCGGACCACCCCATTGTGCGGCTGGCATCCAGAGCGTTTGTAAAATGGAACGCAACACACCCTGGGGAGCGCAAATTAAAGAGCACTCCTCCTGCACTCTGCATGTGTTGTGTGGAAGGATCCAGTGTGTTGTTGTGAACGGTGTATTTATGTTTCTGGCCGCCTCCTCCTCCTCCTCCTCCTCCTCCTCACTCTGCCTTTGAAAAAAACACATGCACCCTTCCCCTTTAAGAGCTCACTGGCACCAGAGTGTCTGCCGTGCGCTGCGCCCGAGCTCGGGTGTTGCGCTCTGCACCGCCGGCTTAGCACCTAAAGATAGTAGTGGAACGCCTCTTTTAGCGCTCCACCAACCTCTTAGGGCGAAGCCACTGAATTTCCGGCAACGGGGCGCTACTTTGGGGCGGGCGCTAACTTCGGGCGGGCGCTAAGGTTAGCGCCCCAAAACTGTCTATACTGAAAATCTAGCCCTATGTGTTCAACTCCAATTGAAGTGAATGATGGACTCAGTTAAACCAAGTGGTTGATCTTGATTCATTACTTCTATTCCATGGTTTCTGACAGCTACAATTTTGAAATATTTAGATAAGTATTTGCAATTATAATTTTTAGAAAGGGTAGAAAATCTCTTTTAAACAGTCATCTTGATTGAGATTATAATTTAATGCTGTCACATGCAACCAGATTGCGACCTTTTTTGACATCGTATGAATAATTTAGTTTTCTTGGTAATTGTTTGCATTCAAAATAACCTTTACCTTTGCTCATGAATAAGAATCATGTCACAGTAATTTAACAACTACTGTATTTCTTTTTATGTGTTGCCAATGCCCCATAGTGATGGTACTAAACTTTGGTGACTTTAATGAATGTATTTCAATGAACCTGTTGAGATTCTGATGAGTGGGGGTTTGTGCTTACAATTTTCAAGTAATTGTATTTAGTAGCAGAAGTAACATAATTATATTGGAAGATGCTGAACACTTTCCCAGCAGGGCTAACTTGGCAAGAGCGAATTATGTTGGATCTCTGGTGAGTTGAAAACAAAAGCAACTCACTCGTTTATAAATTCCATTGATATGCTTCTTTCTGCATCTCTCCTTCTTTGATCCTTCATTCTCTGCTCCCTCAATTTCTCTGCTTTTTTGTGGCTAATCAAGGATTAACTGAACATTGCCCCATGTTTTTGAGTTAGACAAAGTACACCCACTAATCCATGTTTTTGGAGCTGCATTAAAATGCACACTTCAACATCAGCATTGTGGGTCAACCAGCAAAGGGGCAGAAGTAATAACACAGACTAGTCTTTGGGTACACAGCAGGATCAGGGGGGAGAGTGTGGGCAAGGGGAAGCAAGGGATTGGAGTATTGATGGGAGACAGAGGTCCACAGCTGGAGCCTGGAAAGAGGTTGGGGGGAGGGGGAGACGGGGAGACTGGACCTAAGAGTAATTATGGGGGATGCCATGTGGGAAAGCTGTGACCTGGGAACACCCGGTGGGATTGTGATCAGAGGATTTGCTCTGGTAGCATTTGATGGTGGTGGGGGAAATATGGGAGTACTCATGGGAGTTGGCTGTGAATCCCGGTAATACTGTGGGGTGGGGTTGGGGTGATGCCGAGGAGTTCTGGATTGGTGGGAATGCTTAAGGGGGAGCCTGGAGAGTAGGTGAACTCAGGACACTAAGGATGTGGGAGAAATGGAGGAATACTGAAGGGTTTGGGGGCACTGTGGAAGTGGCTGGGTGAATGAAGCACCATGATATGGGACCAGTGGCAGTAGCCTCTACTGATGAAACTAGTTAGGAATAACGGTGCTGACACTTTGCCAACATTTTTAAAGATGGCTGAAATATGACAGGTTAAACTTTGCACTTGAATTTTTTCCTTTATTTATTTTTTAATGTGTTCTGGGGGGCAATTGCACCTCTTCTGTATCTGTGTGTATCAAAGAGAGAACACAAAACAAGAAAAGCAGAACTGTGGCAGAGCCACTGAGGGACTCTGAACAACTGTACATAATTCCCTTTAACGATGTGTTAGCTACAGACTAAATCTGTACCATTGTATATACTGTTTGCATGTACAGTGCGCGGTCCCTTCAAGAGCGCGGGCAAACGCGATGATGTCAGGCCGCTAATCACATGATCACCCAAACGCAGGAAAAACGTGATAACGTCATGACATCATCCACGGGACCGCCCTGGCAGTCCTCGTGGAGCCTCCGACCTGTTAAGACCTGTATTCATAGTTCTCTTGCATCAATCTGTTTAAACTCATTAGTTTGACATTAAAAACCTTTTTGATTGATTGCCTGCGTCGAACTCAATCTCTAGATAGGAATTTGACCATTCCTACAGAACAAGTGTTAACTTAAAGGATGAAAATCTGAAAGGTTTGCACCATTTGGAGGGAAGTGTGAATAGTGTAATGATATCAGCAAATAGTGATGGTATTTGCCTGTTTGATTACCATGTCTTACCAGCATATTTGCCTGATTGATTACTTATGCCTGACCAGCAGAGGGCATGTGACAGAGACAAAGAGTTTAGTTTTGCTTTCGCTTTAGATGGATCACTAACATGGTGTCTCCTGTAATGCTGTATAAAGAGTTGAACAGACTTTAGATTAAAAGACATTCTCTTTCATAAATGTCTTGTCATTGAACCCACAAAGAAATCAATACATGGTGTCAGAAGTGATTGAAAGAGATGAAGAGAAAAAATCTGAAGTTAAATCAGCTCTCCACAAATTAGCAAGCCAAAAGAGAACATCGTTGCTTACCATTGGAGAATAGCAAACAAAGTGGAAAAATGGAAGGTTTACACCCACCGGCGAAGCTTCAGTTGACAGGTAATGTGGCTGAAAATTGGAGGAGATTCAAACAACGTTTGGAGTTGTTTTTATCAGCAATCGGAGCTGACGAGAAAATTGATAAACTGAAAGCGTCAGTGTTCTTACATGTCGTGGGTAATGAAGCGCTGGAGGTGTATAATAACTTCACATTCGCTGCTGATGGAGACAAAATGAAGCTGGATAAAATAATGGAACAGTTTGAGGCCTACTGCATACCTAAACGTAACGTGACGTTTGAGAGGCACAGATTTTTCACGTGTTCAGAAAATGGGTGAGACTATTGATCAGTATGTGACTGAACTGAGAAACCGAAGCAAAACATGTGAATTTGGGGGACTGACAGACTCGCTGATAAAAGACAGACTGGTGTGTGGTATTCCAGATAATGGTCTAAGGGAAAGACTGCTAAGAGAGCAAGATCTAGACCTGGGAAAAGCCATAGCACTGTGTAGGGCTACAGAGACTGTGAAGTCACAGGCAAAGGAGCTGTTCAGTGACAATAGCTGCAACGTGGATGCAGTGAGAAAGAACGGATACAAACCGTTTAACAAAAAGAGCGCCAATGTGAAAAAAGAGGCGAGGCCAGCGAACAAAAATGAAAGGGGCAATCGAAAGTCATGTAGTCGATGCGGTACACAGCATCCACCAAGAAAGTGTCCAGCATATGGTAAAACATGCAATAGTTGCAACAAAAACAACCATTATGCCCGTTGCTGCAAGAACCAAGCGCAACAAAGCAAGGTCCATACAGTAGATGAAAGCGAGATAGAGGAGTTCAATGTAGATGTTGTGTCTGAAAACAAAAAAGAAAAAAGAGACTGGATGTTGACACTAAAAGTGAATGACATACATATTCCATTTAAATTGGATACTGGAGCACAAGTTAATGTGATATCAGAGACTGATTTTAAGAAAATTAGACCCAGACCAAAGATACATGGAATAAAAGTGAAAGTGACAGGATACTCAGGTACTGATATACCAGTGAAAGGAAGATGCATTGTCAAAGTGACACACAAGGACAGAGAGCACACGCTAGCACTAATCGTGGTGCCAAAGGATGTGCAAGCCATACTAGGTTTAAAAGCCTGTGAGAGACTGAACCTGGTAAAGAGAGTCCTCATTGTGGAAAGCGAAGGAGAGACAGTCTATGATGAACTCACGAAAGAGTACAATGACCTATTTAAGGGTCTAGGCTGCATTCCAGGAGAACACACGATTAGAGTAGATAAAAGTATGCCAACGGTTATACATCCATGCAGAAAAGTTCCGTTTGCTCTTCAAAAGCAACTGAAGGCAGAGTTGGACAGGATGGAAAGCCTGAACGTGATTCACAAGATAGATGAGCCAACTGAGTGGGTGAGTTCCCTCGTCGTTGTGGACAAAAAGAATGGAAAGCTCAGAATTTGCCTGGATCCAAGAGATCTAAACAGAGCAATAAAGAGAGAGCACTTCAAGCTTCCTACACGTGAGGAAATCATGTCACAGTTTGCAAATGCAAAGTATTTCAGCAAGTTAGATGCATCATCAGGATTTTGGCAGATGAAATTGGACGAGGCAAGTTCAAGACTGTGCACGTTCAACAGTCCATTTGGCAGATACAGATTCCTAAGGTTACCATTTGGCATTGCCTCAGCTCCTGAAGTGTATCACAAAACTATCCATATGATCTATGAGCACCTGGAGGGAGTTGATACATCAATGGATGACATCATAGTATGGGGAACCACGAGAACTGAGCATGACGAGAGACTGAAAAAAGTGCTGGAAGCAACAAGGAAAACAAACCTGAAGCTGAATAGAGAGAAATGCCAGCTCGGGGTGACAGAACTGACATTCGTGGGAGATATCCTTAGCAGTGAGGGCATCAGACCAGATCCCAGAAAGGTGTCTGCCATTGAGAATATGCCAAAGCCACAATGCAAAAAGGATGTGCAGAGGTTTAATGGAATGATCAACTACATGGGTAAATTCATATCCAACCTCTCAGAAAAGATGGCGCCACTGAGATGACTAACTGAAAAGAACATAGAATGGGAATGGAATCATGAGCATGAGAAGTCATGGAGCGATCTAAAGAAACTGCTCACAGAGGAACCAGTTCTGAGGTTTTATGACCCAGCGAGACCCATCAAGATATCATCAGATGCATCACAGAGTGGGCTCGGTTTTGTTCTTCTGCAAAAATATGACTACTGGCAACCTATTGCATATGCATCACGCTCAATGACAGATGCGGAGATGCGATATGCTCAAATAGAAAAGGAGCTGCTCAGCATCACATACGCCTGTGAAAGATTTCACCAGTTTGTGGCAGGACAAGCAATCAGCGTAGAGACTGACCATAAGCCCTTGATTGCCTTGTTCCAAAAGCCACTAAATAGCTGTCCGCTTAGAATACAAAGAATGATGATCAGCCTGCAACGCTATACACTGAATGTTGCGTACACTCCGGGTAAACTGATGTATACAGCAGACACATTGTCCAGAGCTGTTGACCCAAGTGAGCCCGCAAACACCAAAATGGATGAAAAAGTGAACGCCTACGTGGACATGATCACAAGTGCACTGCCCATAGCAGATGCAAAAATGGAGCTCATAAAGCCTGAGACAAACAAAGATGAAACAATGAGACGACTGAGGAAAAGCATCTTGGATGGATGGCCCAACATGAAGCAAGACTGCTCACCTGACATGGCAGAGTACTGGAACTGCAGGGCGGAACTATCAGTGGTCGAAGACATCATCTACAAAGGAAGTAAAATAGTTATCCCAAAGAGTCTGAGAAAAGAGATGCTAAAAAGGATCCATGGAGGACATCTGGGAATCGAAAAGTGTAAGAAAAGAGCACGAGAGGTGATGTACTGGCCACGAATCAACCAAGATGTGACAAATGAGGTGTCAAACTGCACAATATACCTGAAATATCGAACAAGCAATCCAGTAGAAACACTAAAGCCACACCCAGTACCAGACAGACCTTACCAGAAGGTAGGCGCTGACCTATTCGTATGTCAAGGGAAGGACTATCTGGTAGTCACAGACTATTACTCCCTGTATCCAGAGGTTTGTAGACTGTACACCACCACTGCAGATGCTGTGATAAGATGTATGAAAGCCATATTCTCCAGACATGGCGTGGCAAGCGAGGTCTTCACAGACAACGGACCCCAGTTTTACAATGCAAGTTTCCGACACTTTGCCAAAGAGTGGGACTTTGTCCACACAACGTCAAGTCCTCACTTTCCACAGTCCAATGGACTAGTGGAAAAATCAGTCCAGACAGTGAAAAGACTGGTGTACAAGGCAAAAGACAGTGGAACTGACTTCTACCAGAGCATGCTTGTATACCGCACAACGCCGCTCGAGTGTGGTAAGTCACCAGCCCAACTCCTTATGGGACGTCGGCTAAGGTCAAACCTACCCATCCCGGAGAACCTCCTGAAAACAAAAGAGGGGGAGAAAGTGAGGAAGTTCAAAGAACAACAGAAAGAAAAGCAAAAGTACTACTATGACAGAGGAACACAAAACCTACCTGAACTCCACACTGGTGACCAAGTAAGGTTCAAAGACAAAACAAACATATGGACTCAGAAGGGAACTGTCCTGAGTGAAGTTCAACCAAGATCATACACCATTCAGACAGATGAGGGTGCTGTTCTGAGAAGAAATCGTCGAGATCTTCTCATGGGACCAGCCACAGCAAGTCAAAAGACTGATACTGTTGAACAACCTGATCACACAGCTGAGAAATCATCATCTGAGGCAACAACTCAGATTCAAGGACAATCAATCAGAAAATCCTCAAGACGTGTGAAGCCTCCTGAGAGACTCATTGAGCAAATTTAAGGACTATTGTTATAGAAGGAAGTAATGTTATCTTATTCTTTTGTCAAGTTCTAGTGTATTTACATATTTCAGGTGAACACACAAAGCAAGGTTAAAAAACCTTGATCATGATAATGATAATGTAAGTTCATTAAGTGTTACAGTTAAAATGCAGATTAATACAAAGAAAACATGTTGTTAGTTAAAAGTAAAATACTTTTGTTTTAAGAAAGGGAGATGTAATGATATCAGCAAATAGTGATGTTATTTGCCTGTTTGATTATGATGCCTTACCAGCATGTTTGCCTGATTGATTACTTATGCCAGACCAGCAGAGGGCATGTGACAGAGACAAGCAGTTTAGTTTTAGTTTCATTTTAGATGGATTTCTAGCATGGTGTCTCCTGTAAGGCTGTTAACCAGAGTTGAACAAACTTTAGATTAAAAGACATTCTCTTTCATAAATGTCTCGTCATTGAACCCACAAAGAAATCAATACAAATAGAAGTCCTGAATGTAAAAATGTATGCATAATCTCTTCAGGAGCATTGCTGCAAAGAATATTTTTAAAGATAAAATGATACAAATTAATTTAGGGGGAAAAATTCAGTTGCTTTGCACCTCCCGTTAGCACCCTAAGAGGGTGCTAACAGGCCGCAAAGCAACTAGCGCCCAGGTGCGGCGCCACCAACGCCTCCCACGAAATTCAGCGGGAGGTTAGCAGTGACGGTAACCGTTAGCGCCCCATGGCGCTGTGCCGCCAGCGATGACGTCATCACCATGTGCAGCGCCCCACTCGCGCCCTATCCGCGATCTTCAGTAGCGCCCCCTCACATACCGCCGGACACTATGTCCAACAGGGTCAGGGGGGCCTACCTGTGGCCGGGGCGGCACTCTTTAAAGGCGAGGTGCCGGGCTGCCATTTTTGTTGCTGGCTGCCTGCCAGCACCTGCCTCCGCTGCCATCCCCGGCCACCTGACCCGCCCCCCCCACGGAGTGCCAGCTGCACTCCATGAGCCCGGCACTTCTCTTGAGTGCCGGGCTCTTTTGCCAGCACTCCGATTCCTGGTGGCCCAGCTGGGCCCCGGGTTGCACTGCGACAAAGCCCCTCCCCTTTAAGAAGGGGAGGAAGGCCTGCAATACCGCAGCGCAACGTGCCACAGCGAATGGCACTGCGGCACATAGCACCGCGATATTATCTCGCAGCACCTCAAGAGGTAGCGGGGCGTTTCTACGCCCCGCTTCCCTCTTGGGGCGCTACCACTCAATTTCGGCCGCGGGGGCGCTAGTGCCCTGGTGAAGTTAGCGCTCAAAGGGGGCGTGACTCAATTTTTCCCCCTTAATCTTTTCTTAAGTTATATAATTTTGATCTTCTATAAAAACTACATCTTAAACTGATGCTACAGGTAAGCCTGATAAATTCAATCTCCATTCTGGTTGAGCTTTGAAAGATATTACAATTTGTATTAGTTACATTCAAAAGTATTGGTCCTGAACCATAGCTTCAGTGGGAGATTGGTGGCACCTTCAGGGCAACAGAGTACATGGCAATAAATAGCCATTTACATTGTTTCCCTGGGGCTTCTGCCAGTCTGCCACTGAAGTTACAGCAGGAAACCAGAATAATCCTTATGGAATTTCAGAACCATTACTGTGTTTTATATGTCTAAACATGAAAGAAACATAATCTGCTGCTTTACAGCACTTAAAGCTGTGTTGAGAATGAAAGAGGCCATAACATGGTTCATGTGCATTAGTTTGTGTAATAGAGGACAGGTAAATTGAAGATGTGATGTTACGTCTTACCTATGATGTTTTGTTTGCTCAGAAAATGTTTATTTAATAAACATTCAGCATATTTGATATTTGTGGATGGCTGTGTTGGCCTGGCCTTGATGAAACCACATCTATTCTGAATAAAAGTTGTTGTTTTAATCACATCCAGTTGAATCACGTGCCTAATTGTGTGTGTGTGAGAGAGAGATGAGAGGGATAAGTTGGTGTGAGCACAGTGTGCCTGTGTACTTAATAAAGATATTGGCCTGTATTTTACGGTCAGCGGTGAAGGAACAGCGCTCGCCGTTCACTGCACTGACAGCTGCCCACATAGATTTTACGGGGTTTTGAGTGGAGATTTGCTGCCTTATCCAGTGCGATGCCCTCTACAGAGGGTCTGTGGCATGTGTGAGCAGGGAAAGCAACAGCGTGACTCTTCAACCAATCAGATTGAAGAATCCTCACTGAGACACGCAGAGGGGAATTTTAACATGGTGGAGTGCATGGGTTTGGGTGAGGGTGGGCGTTAAATCCATGGAAAATGACCGCGTGTCGGGAAGCCAGCTCCAACCTGCCAACATCTGCATTTCACTCGAGGGCGTTCAGCTGTGTGCGCGCAAACCCTTCGGGAGAGGCAGGTTGTCAATTAACATATGTTAATCGCTCAAATAGAGCGATAGTTACACACACTTTTTGAGTTTAACGTCTGGTCTATGGGTTTCCTGGGCTTCCTGAAACTCGCCAGTGAATGCAAGGCGAGAACACAGCAGCAAATGAGGGGGTCAATCAAGCTCATGAAAATATGGCAATAAATATTCAGTACTCACAGCTGCCTTCTTACTTGCTGCTGGGTTTGTTCACAGTACTTTTGCTGAGAGTTTACTTTCTACACCTTGGAGGTTTGTTCTAGCATATCAGGATGGGTGGTGCTTTGGCTGCCTTAGTTTGGACCTCAGATGAGGAACAACATGAGCAGCACCAGCAGCAGGAGCAGCAGCAGCAGCCTGCTGGTCACAGACCTGTAGCTGCACAGGACAGAGGGGAGCAGCTGAGAAGGCTTGATATGCAGGAGGAACAAGGCAAACAACTCAGATCCTCCTCAGATCATTTGGAGGAGGAGGAAGAAGAAGATGAGGAGAAGGAAGATGATGAGAGCAATGCATCCACAGCTGCTCACATCACTGCCCGGGATGCCAGGGATGCCCTTGTTCATTTAGGTTGCACCAGTGGACTTATGTCACATGCAATGGCCACTGACACAAAGCAGTCCTGCAAACAACTATCCACCCCTTCAAAATCCCTCCATTGGTCCTCATGAATTCATGTCTTCCCATTCATTATCAAACAAGTGAAAAAGCGACTTGCCACCCAGCACCCAAGAATGGACAAGACAGGAAAGCGGTGCAAAATAATATTTATATTACCTAACTAAAGAACAGAAACTTAACACAACATTTTCTCATACACCCACATGCATAGCCTTGTGCAACTACAAAGCTTTACTTTTCCTTTTCCTACTACTCCCATGTGGTACAATCCCTGTGGCTTGAGCAGAGGTAGAGGCAGGCTGCTCAGGTCCCTGCTCTGACTGTTGAGATGCTCATGGCCAACGTCCTCTGGGTTTTGGAGCCTATGAGGGCCCTGCGAGGGGAAGGCTCGCCATTGGGAGATGAAACAGCATGTGGGCTACTGACTGAGGTGGGGAAATGGGTGAGAAGTGGAAGCTCTTTGAGTGGAGTTCTCACTTCCATGTCCCCTTTTGACATCATCCCGCTCATGGCCCAGCCGCAGTTCACTGCTACCACTGTGTTGGAGAACACTTTGGTGCGGATCAGGGCGGCATTGTAAGGCCAAGGCTAAGGTATCTGTCAACCTATTTAAGGTTGCAGACATTTTGGCATCCAGAGGCTGCATGGTCATGGTCAAGGTGTGCATGGACTCAGTTGCTAGCCGCGTTTGATGTTCCATGGAGTTGGCCATTCTATCCATGCAAGAAGACATCATCGCAATACCCTGTGACATCAACCCACCCATGCTTGAGGTGGACTCCTCCATTCCCTCTACAATCATGGTCAGTGTGCTTGGAAGGCCTGTCAGTGCATCCAACATTGGCTGCTGCTGCTCAATGCTTCTCCTTTTCATTGATGGCCCCGGAGTACAGCATCTGTGTCCAGCTAAGCTGACGCAGATTCTCCACAGCTGTCCCTGTCCCCACCATCTGCTTTTGTTCACTTGTGAAGTGTGAGTCACCAGGTGAAAACCCAACTATCTGCCTACGTGGTCCCACCAAAGTGCGAGTATCTGAGTTGGTGCATGGTTGCATGAATCCTGGGACGGTGCACCCTCAGAAGGACTCAGCTCCTCTGAGGAATCAGCGGCGGCGACCTCCACCAATTTCTACTGCACGTGTGAAGGCCCTGTCGGAGATAAAAGACATTATTTAGTCCTGGCAAGATAAAAAAATATGTTGCAGGTTATCATTATGAAGATGATCATATTTCACTCGCTGTTGAAATCAAGTCAACATGACTGAGTGCCGTATGATATGTGGGTCGCTAATATTTAATTGTGTCACCAGGTAGCAAGGAGGTCCCCGTCTCCCCACCTCCAACAGCCAGCATGCCGAAACACCACTGGTTTTCAGCGCCTCATCCTCTGCGTTTGTCAGTTGCTAGATGTTTGGAGGACCACTTCTAGTTCTCTCCCTCTCCCTCGTGTTCTGTGATTTCTTCTCCTGCAACAAAGGAAAGAACAGACCTATGAGTGAGTGTAATGGTATGTGTTCAGCTGATAGATGGAGAGCATTTGGTGAGGGTGAGTATCAGGGAGAGGCATGAAATTGCCTATGGATGAGGGTGAGTGAGAATGGTGGAGGGATAGATGGGGATGTAAGGGAGTGCATTGATAGGGGAGGATGGGTGTACCTGCAAGGTAAGTGGGTGTGAGGAGTGATGTAATGGAGTAGGCTTGAGAAGGCAGAGTGAGCGGGTTGGGGTGATGCGCACAGAAGGATGTACGTGAATGTGTCACGGTACTCACCTCTCCTGACCCGGTTAGGTCATTAAACCGCTTCCTGCACTGCATCCAGCAGTGTGGCACTAGGCTCCTGCTGCTCACCTCCTGGGCAACCTCCAAATTCGCCTTCTTTGTTTTTGCCACAGGTTTTCTTCTCCCATTGCTGGGAAATTGTATGTCTCTCCGGCTGCTCACAGCCCCCAGCAGCACATCAAGGAAAGTATCAGTGAACCGGGACGCAGCCTTCGAACATCTCGAATCAATTGTTGAAGTTGCTCCCCTTTTCTTCTCAACTCCAACTCCTTCCAAATTGTATCTTTGGATTGTCCCTTTAAATACTGGAGTTGGGATCGTGTCATGTGGGTCCTCACCACGCCCACTGCCATGGATTGGATGGCAAACCTGGAAGTAAAATGTTAATCATATGGCTAAGTCAAAAAGCCACTGACAGACGTGCTCCACATTTCCTGTGTGATATTGGATGCCCCCACCCCCCCCCACACACACTGCTACCAGCGGGTCACCCAGTTAATATCGGGGCCGCAGACTCTAAACCAGGAATTATAAATTAGACCTATATCATGTACAGAAAGCAAAATAAAGATTGTGAAAGAAAGCTGGGATTAAGAGGACGAGATAAAAGAGACAGACCTAAAAGTTAAAAAAAATAAAATAATTATTTTTTAAATCTCCAACACTAATTAAATTCTGAAAGAATGAAACACCACACTTGCAAAATTACATTTTCAGGGCAAGAGAGTTTGTTTGGCAGTAATTGTGACTTATTACGCTGTTAAAAATTTGTTTACACCTGAATGCATCAGCCCTAACTTTTTCTGCCATGTTTAGTGGGTAACTACTGGGTAAGTACAGCAACTTCACACCCTTACATTGATTTCAATGCCATGTCTATCGGCGAGTACTGTTATAGTGCAGCCTGTGGAGGAGCAGGATAACTCAGACAGCAACTTCTGGATTTCCGCATTTAACTGCGCATGTGCAGACTCTGAAAGTTGCTGCCCGATTTACTCCATAATAATGGTGAGCGCTGTTAACCTCACCGTTATTATCAATGCACAATCCGGGCCATTAAAACAGCTGCAGGAACCAATGGACCACGCATATGGAGAGGACCAGTTTTGCAGCAGAAAGTAAAAGTGCCTTCTCCCCCTGTGACATGGGAAAGACATCCTTTAGATGAGACAAAACTGAAGAGGCTGCAACAAGGCTTTTACATGGGAAGAGGGTGGCAGGTAGCAGAGGGGAGCAGCCCACTGAAGCAACGTTCATTCTTAATGATAAATATCACAAAAACATATTCAATTCAGCAGTTCTCAATTTTTTGGGTTGAGCCCCGCCAAAAAAAAACCCACTCAGCCTCTTGTACTCTTTTAGCTATGGATAATGGTCAGCTTGCAAGGAAGTTCCTTTTTTTCTTTTATGTTTCATCGAAAGTCAAAATGATTTCCAGACCCAAGGGAGGTAATTTTAACCCCCAAAAACAGATGGGTATGGTTCAGGTGGGAGGTTAAAAAGTGAAAAATCTGAAACAGGAACGCAACCCGCCTCCAACCCGCCCACGGAGAGGGAATGAGGGGCGGTGACCAATCCGCTCGCAGGAGGTGGGTCTGGCGTTTAAGGAGACCGTGAGCCTACATTTTAACAGTGTTTCTATTTTTAATCACAGTTGGCCAGGTTTCCCAGGCCTCGGGAAACCCGGCAGGTATAAAGAGGTGAGAAGGGCGCACCTCGAAGGCACATGCGTGTCTTTACAGCATTGCTTGTGGGCCAGGAGGAGCAGGAGTGTTTCCTCCAGGCCCAACAAGCTTACCTGTAAACCACACCACCCCCTGTGCAATTGGACTCCCCCCACGCTCCCCAACCACCATCTTATATGCCCTCGACCACCATCTGCTCCCCCCCCAACCTGTCAATCAGGCTGGCTGTTGGGTGGGAAACCTGAAGAACAAATGTAAAAGATGTCCTTCAGTTAAAAACTGCAGGACTTTCGGGAAACCCGTACTTCAGGGTTTCCTGACAAAACTCCTCCCCCCCCACCCCCCACTCCGAGCGAGCCTCCGAGATAATATCGGGCCAAGGTAATACAAGTGTTCATTGATATTAAACATATGTTTGACTTTTCTTTGTGGGTAAGGGAATTAAAAGTTATTTTAAAAGAACTACTGTCATTATCATTACCCGTTTAAAATCACTTACAAAGCTTTATGATGGACCTGAGCATGAAATGGAAATGTGTAGCTGATGTAAGTTTAGAATTGACTGAATTTACAAGTCAGACTGATGTCAGTCTCCTTCAAATCTCCATTCATTCTCTGACCATGAGGATAACCACATGAATGTATACACTAGAGGCTGATCATTTAGTGCTAGATAGATCAGGGGAGAGGGGAATGAAAATACATTTATGCCATGCTCAGTTTAGATCAAATCAGATCAGCTTGGCTTCAGCTGGAAAAAAAACTTCAGGTGGCCATTTGGCTGTAAAAAAAAAGTTGTATTTTCAAAATAACCCTTTTATATAAGTGAAGTATACAGTTAGTATAATTTATTAGCCAAAATAACCTGGTAAAAATGCATAAAAGTTATACATTGAGGCAATACTTCATTAAAACTCATAAGCCCCGATTGCAAAGATAACCCCAACTTTTTTTCTCTACTGCTAACTGTCTTCTTAAACCCCTCTCCCTTGTCTCCTCCACACTCAACTCCAACAAGTGTGAGGAGCTCATGGACTTCTTTGTCTCTAAGATTGAGACCATCCATTCAGCTGCCTCTGCCACTTCCTTTCCTTCCCCTTGCCCATCGGGCTAAACTTCCTCTAATGTTCCTGTCTTGTTTTGCACACTTTGTACAAAAATAATAACTTGCAGGACAACGGAGTATTACAGTTTAACTCTTTGATTAAGCATTAGGTCTGATCTTACTCATAGCAGCACAGTGGGGAAAGGCTGGCATTAGGACCCCTAGCCTGGGTTTTCAAAACAATAGTAGTCCTTACAGATGCCTGCAGGCCAATGACAACTCAGCATGTGATCACATGTGAATATAATAGGTATTCCTTACAGGTGCCTGCGGGCCAGTGATAATTCAATATGCAAATGTAACATCCCCTTTCTTTCAAAAGAAAAATGTTATGCATTACTTTTAAACCTTTCTTCTACATAATGTTCTCGGTAGCATAAACATATAAGTAAACTCAGCATTTAAATAGCACTGAAAACATCTCAACGTTTCAATAACGGTGTGCAGTTTTTTTAGGGCAGTGATCCGCCTACACCCTTTGACAGTTCACAAGTCAAGGATAACTCTAGACTTGACCTCTCGTCCCGACCTTGTGTGGTATGAAACTGAGCATGCTCCTGAATCGGTCAACAATTCAGGTTCAGGTTTAGGTTCAGGTAAGTATGATGTGTTTTGTGTACTGCTCTGTTCATCACACTCTGTTGAACTGATCCTCTCGTCGGAATGACGGTGTTGTTCCTTGGTGTTCAGGAGGTGCCTGCGATTGCGGCGGTACACCTGTCCTTCTGGGGTACGGATGTGATACGATCGCTCTGTGTCAGCTGGCTGGATGACGACTGCTGACTTCCAGTAGTCATGCTCCTGGATTCTGACGGATTCTCCATTGTGCAGCGGCGGCAGTAGTCTAGCTGACCTGTCATAGTATCTCTTTTGGTGTTGCTGTCTCTGTACACGTTTTGCATGCACTTGCTTGCAGCTGACGACCTCTGGCTGCAGCTGTTGGTTGGTGCTTGGAAGGATTGAGCGAAGTCTGCGGCTCATCAACAGCTGTGCTGGTGGCTTGAAGTTGTCAACCGGAGTGTTGCGGTACTCAAGGAGACTGATGTAGGGGTTTCTTTTGTCCGCTTTGGCTTTGTCCATGAGTGTTTTTGCAATCTGGACAGTTTTTTCAGCAAGGCCATTACTTTGGGGGTAAAGTGGGCTTGATGTGACATGTGTGAAATCCCATGCCTTGGCAAACAACTCGAACTCTTTTGATTTGTATTAGGGGCCATTGTCTGAGACTAAAGTCTCTACCATGCCATGCCTGGCAAAGGCTGCCTTTAGCTTGTGGATCACAGCTGCAGATGTGGTGCTGTGAAAGTTGTCCAATTCAAAAAATCTGCTGTAGTAATCAACAGTCACTATGTAGTCCTCATGGTTCCATGTGAACAGATCCATTGCCACGACCTGCCAGGGCCTGTCTGGGATACGGTGAGGCTCTTTGACATTTGGTGGGCGGCGTTCTAGACAAATGGAACATTTTCCGACAATGTCCTCAATGTGTTTGCACATTCCGGGCCAAAACATAATGTCACGTGCTCTTTGTTTGCATTTTTCCATGCCCATATGTCCAGCATGAATTTTTGTCAACATCTCTTCTCTGAAACTGGTAGGAATGATGATTTTCTCCCCTTTGAAGATGATTCTGTTGATTTGTGACAGTTCGTCTCTGTGGTTCCAGAATTCAGATATGCTCTGAGGGCATTTCCTCCTTTCCTCAGGCCATCCTTCATGTATGACTTTGCTCAGCAGTGTGAGTTGTGCATCTTTCTCTGTTCCTGCTCGGATCTCCTTCAGTTTTGAGTCACTCACAGGTAAGCTGTTGTACACCACATCCATGCCTTCACTGAGGCTGCTGTCCTGGTAGCTAAGAGACTTTCTGGAGAGCGTGTCTGCGACAGGAATGTCTTTGCCTGGACGGTGAATGATTGTGAAGTCGTACTTCTGTAGCTGAAGGATCATTCTCTGTAGCCTTGGTGGGGCTGCCGCTAGTGGTTTCCTCATGATTGACTCGAGGAGCTTGTGGTCGGATTCCACAATGACTTGTTGGCCATAGACGTACTGGTGGAAACGCTTACATCCAAACAGAATTGCATATAGCTCTTTCTCGATTTGAGCATAGTTGATTTCACTGTCTGTGAAAGATCTGAAAGCGTAGCCGATGGGCTTTCCTTCTTGCAGTAATACTGCACCTAGTCCGTACTTTGACGCATCCACTGAGCTGTCTGAGCTCTTTGTTGGGGTCGAAGTAGGCAAGAACTGGTCCTGGTTCTCTGGTGATTAGGTCTTTCATTTTCTGAAATGCTGTGTCATGTTGTTTGTCCCACAGGAACTCATTGGATTGTTTGAGCAACTGATGCATGGTTGCGTTGATTTCGGAGAGGCTCGGGGCAAACTTGGCTAAGTAGTTAACCATGCCTAGTACTGTCTCTAGCTCTGCGCGGTTCTTCGGCGGCTCCATCTTCTTGATGGCGGAGATTTTCTCTGGATCCGGCTTAATGCCATCAGTTGAGAGGCGATGCCCGAAATAACTGATCTCGGTAGATCCCAATTACACTTTTCTCGGGGTTCAGCCGGATACCTTTCTCCCGTGATCTTTGTAGCATCGCACGGAGGTTCCTGTCATGTTCCTCTCTATTCCTGTCATAGATGAGGATGTCATCTACGATTGCGACTACTCCGTCGAGGCCTTCATAGGTTTCGTCGATCTTCCGCTGGAATTCATCCTGAGCTGAGATAAGACCAAATGGTAAACGCAGAAATTGGTAGCGTCCAAATGGTGTGTTGAACGTTGTTAGCTTAGATGACTCTTCCGTGAGCTTGATAGTCCAGTATCCTGATCGTGCGTCCATTACACTGAAGTAACGTGCTCCCACTAGCTTGGGTGTGATGTCATCTAGCGTTGGTAGAGGGTAGTGAGGGCATTTGGATAGCCTTGTTCAAATCTCTGGGGTCGAGACAGACTCTGAGCTTGCCTGTACGTGGTTTCTCAACCACTACTAACGCGTTGACCCGCTCTGTCGGTTCTGTTTCCTGGACGATGATTTCTGTATTCTCCATGCTCTGCAGCTCCTCCTTCAGGCGACTATGTAGAGCAAGGGGTATCCTTATCGGTGGGCAAACCACAGGGGTTGATGCTGGGTCAAGGTGAATAGTGCATTCACCTGGGAATAGTCCAATTCCTTTGAAAACGTCAGCAAACTCCTCCCTGACTGTCTGCTTCTCAACTGGTGCTCTCAATGATAGCACTAGCTTGACGAGGTCCATGTGTAAACATGCCTTTAGACCTAGCACTGGAGGTGCTCGAGTGTCAACAATGTAAAAGTCCAACATCATGTCGTTTTCTTTGTACTTGCATTTCATCACGCATGTGCCTTTTACAATGAGCTGCTCACCCCCATAGCTGGTCAGTCTGCATGAGGTGGGCTGTAGCTCACACTCATCCTTCAAGCTGTGATACTCAGAGGAATTACATTAACCTAAGCTCCAGTGTCTAGTTTAAACTTAAGCTCTGTGCCCTGTTTTCCTATCTCAATATCTGCAAAGGCTTGCTCAGTCTCTGAAATCTGTTTTTTCTGTGACACAGAATCAATAAACAGTTCCTCTGTATTTGGCTTTCTATCTGGCATTTGGCTGTCACTCACTGTGTGTACTGCTATTCAAAAAACAGTCCTGCAAGCTTTAGCAAAGTGGTTCCGTTTACCACATTTAGCACATTGCCTTCCTTTTCCCCATGCATCTTGTTTCCACAATATCCACAGTTTTTGAAGCGTTTTATGTCCGTGTCGCTCATTTTAGAACTCTCTCTGTTCTTTCTGTTCTGAAACACGCTCTCTGGGCGGTGTTCTTTGGTGTCTGTCTATTAACTGCGTGCACTGTTTGTTCACACGAGCTGCTCATGGCGCCAGTTATGGTTTTCAACTGTGCTTGGGCTATCTCATGCGATCTAGCTATGTCCATAGCTTTGTCCAGCGTTAGCCCGAACCCAACATTTAAAAGTTTCTCTCTCACTTTAGCTGAATGTATTCCAAACACGATGCGGTCTCTGACCATCTCATCTTTATCTGCATATTCACAGTCTTTTACCAGCAGTTTTAACTCAGTCACGAACTGTTCAAACGACTCACTAGCTCCTTGTACTTTCTCCTGAAACTTCTACCTAGCGAATATCGTATTTGTCTTGGGCATCACATATGATTCAAAATGGTCAAAATAACTTTTCAGTACCTTTGCTTCATCCGCGGTGAGAGACCATGTGTTAAGAATGTCTCTCCCTTTTTTTCCGATCCACAGGAGTAGGTAGCTGCATCTTTCTTCCTCCCCTTTACTTTTCAGCGGACCCGAGAACATCAACTCCACGTGTTGCTTGAACTTGCGCCATTCTCTAGGTAAGTTCAAAGATCCCCAATTCATTCGAGGTAAGGGAGCTCCAACGATGTCCATTTGCAATCCCTATTCTGACACCATGTCTTGTTTTGCACACTTTGTACAAAAATAATAACTTGCAGGACAACGGAGTATTACAGTTTAACTCTTTGATTAAGCATTAGGCCTGGTCTTACTCATAGCAGCAGTGGGGAAAGGCTGGCATTAGGACCCCTAGCCTGGGTCTTCAAAACAATAGTAGTCCTTACAGATGCCTGTAGGCCAATGACAACTCAGCATGTGATCACCTGTGAATATAATAGGTATTCCTTACAGATGCCTGTGGGCCAATGATAATTCAATATGCAAATGTTACAGTTCCCCCCTGCCCTAGCCCTGAACTCACATCTTTCTCCAGTTTCTCTCCAATCTCCCCTCTTGACCTCTCCACGCTCATCCCATGAGACCCACTTCCTTCTCCCTCGACTCTATTCCCACTAAACTGCTGACCACCCAACTTCCTTTTCTGGCTCCCATGTTAGCTGACATTGTTAACGGTTCACTCTCCTCAGGTACTGTCCCCCTCTCCCTCAAATCTGCCGTCATCACACCTCTCATCAAAAAAACAATTCTTGAACCCTCCGTCCTTGCAAACTACCGGCCCATCTCCAACCTCCTTTTCCTCTTCAATGTCCTTGAATGTGTTGTCACCTCCCAAATCCATGTCCATTTTTCTTGGAACTCCATGTTTGAATCCCTCCAATCAGGTTTCCACCCTTGCCACAGTGCCGAAACGGCTCTCATCACAGTCACAAATTACATTTGTGACTGTGACAAAGGTAAACTATCGCTCCTTGTCCTTCTCGACCTATTTGCAGCCTTTGACACGGTTGACTCCATCCTCCACTAACGCCTTTTCACCATCGTCCAGCTGGGTGGGACTGCACTCGCCTGGTTCCATTCCTATCTATCTAATCATAGCCAGAAAATCACCTGCAATGGCTTCTATTTCCGCTCCCACATCGTTACCTCTGGGGTCCCCCAAGGATCTATCCTTGGCCCCCCTCTTATTTCTCATCTACATCTGTCCCTTGGTGACATCACCCGAAAACCCGTTTCCAGATGTATGCTGATGAGACCCAGCTCTACTTCACCACCACTTCTCTTGACCCCCTCCATTGCTTCTAAATTGTCAGACTGCTTGTCCACCATTCAGTACTGGATGAGCAGAAATTTTCTCTAATTAAATATTGGGAAAACGGAAGCCATTGGCCGAAATTTTCCCCAGGTAGGCGGGTTGGGGGTGGGGGGGCCTCCGAGGCAGGCGAGAAACCCGGGAGGCCGACTTTAATGGCAGGGCCTGATTTGATTGTGAGGCCTTGGATTCCTGCCCATAGCCAGCCAGCCAGTTTGTCACATGGCTTAATATGAGTATGCTCAGTTCGCTCTGGCCTAATAAACAAACACACGGACTAGCAACTCATCGTATCTCTGTCCTTCATTTGTTCTACCCACGTATATTACATTTTGGTGACAAGGATGGGATCCCAAGGCCATTTTTAGGGGTCATGAAAGGACACAGTGTTCAACCTTTGAGTGGACAAGTTTAAGGTGAATTTGTGACTCCTAAACTGTATTTTTGCGATGTTTTACCGTTAGCGCTCATGCAGAATCGTCTGTGCTTTGCCTTCACATATATGTATACACAGCAACAGCAGTGTTGATTCTCACAGGTATACAGGTAGCATGCTGAGTCACTGTTTGACAGGATCGGGACAATCATGGCCACGCCTACGGGATTCATCGGAAGCCTCGGCATGTATGACCAAGTTCGCGAACCATTCAGTTCTTACACTGAGTGGATGGAGATGTTTTTTAGGGCCAAAAATATTATTGAGACCAAAGGTGCAGATGAGAATGTTCAAGCTCAAAATAAAGTAATTCGTGAATGGAAAAAAGCAATTTTTCTAACAGAGATCGGGCCAGATATGTACGGAACGTTGACAAACCTACTCGCGCCAGGGAAAGTGAAGGATGCATCGTTTGAAGACACCATCGAGAAACTCGAGGACCATTTTGACCCAAAGCCATTAGAAATAGCAGAGAGCTCTAAGTTTGGTACCAGAAATCAACAACAAAGTGAAACCATCAGTGAGTACATTGTAGCTCTTAAGAGCCTGTCTTTGCATTGTAACTTCGGCACATTTTTGGATCGTGCGTTGCGAGATGGTCCAGTACTACGAACGTTTCTAACTTGAGTTAGTGACTATGTTAGATCCATTGCATGAGCTCCTTAAGAAGGATGTACAGTGGAAGTGGACAAAAGTGCAACAGGATGCTTGTAAGAGAAGTTTTTCTGGCGATGCTCTACTTGTGCACTGTGACACTGAGTGTAAGCTTAAGTTAGCATGTAATGCTTCCAGCTACAGTGTGGGAGCTGTCATAAACTACGTAATGGATGATGGCCAAGAAAAACCAATCACGTTCGCATCACGAACCCTCACAAAGAGCGAAAGAAACTACGTGCAAATTGAAAAGGAAGCACTGTTTGGAATCCAGAAATTCCAACAGTTCCTGATCGGCAGAAAGTTTACCCTGATAACCGATCACAAACCGCTCCTAGTAATATTGGGGCAGAAATCTGCCATCCCTGCAATGGTCGCATCAAGAATGCAATATTGGGCAGTGTTGTTGTCACAATATGACTACACGATTGAATATCGCACTTCAAAGCAAAACACAATTGCAGATGCCTTGTCCAGGTTGCCACATGAGGACTCCTGTGTTGGGAGTGAAGGTGCTATTTTCACGTTAGGTGCAGTTGACAAAGGTTTTCCTGTGAATGCAACTGAGATTGCAGATGAGACTCAAAAGAACTCAGTACTGAAAAGAGTGTATGAAAACACCTTGACTGGATGGACTGATCAGTGTCTGGATACCTAATTGAAACCATTCCATAACCGTCGTACTGAATTGTCCTGTGAGCAAGGTTGTATCAAGTGGGGAAACAGAGTGGTGGTACCTACTTCTTTGAGAGATAGAATTCTGGCCGAACTTCATACTGAACATCCAGGGATCGTCAGTATGAAATCAATTGCAAGAAGCTTTGTTTACTGGCCTGGGTTGGACAGTGGTCTTGAACCACTTGATCATGAACTGATACATGAATTTGACTCAGTTCAGACTTCAGTTCAAACAAATCTGAGATAGAAACAGGATCATCCTTGAGTTCGGATCCAAAACAAAACAGCCCGAAAATTGGTTCAACACCAAAACCTTCTGTAAGGAGATCAGGAAGGCTCTGCAAGCCTGTTATAAAACTGGATTTGTAGTTCATTTAAAAGAAAAAAAAACAGGAGTTCTTGTTTTGTGGTACATGTAATGTTGGGAAAGGTGGGACCATAGTTCTGTTGTATTTGAGAGGGGAATACGTACATTTATTTTAAGGAGAAAGCAGTGTAATGTATTATCACATGGCTTGTCACATGGCTTAATATGAGCATGCTCAGTTCACTCTGGCCAAATAAACAAGCATATGGACTAGCAACCCATCCTGTCTCTGTCCTTCATTTGTTCTACCCACATACATTACACCGGTAAAACCGGAAGTGGGCGGGTTGGCGGCGGGATCAGGTCAGGAATCCCATTTTTAACACTTTAACTGGCCCCACACTCCAAACCCACCTGTTATTTTAGGGGAAAATTATAGCCATTGTCTTTGGTCCCCTCCACAAACTCCGTTCCTTGGCCACTGACTCCATCCCTCTCCCTTGCATCTGTCTGAGGCTGAACCAGACTGTTCGCAACCTTGGTGTCATATTTGATCCTGAAATGAGCTTCCAACCACATATCCGCAGCATAACTAAGACGGCCTATTTCCACCTCTGCAACACTGCCTGTCTCTGCCCCTGCCTCAGCTCATCCGCTGCTGAATCCCTCATCCATGCCTTTGTTACCTCAAGACTTGACTATTCCAATGCACTCCTGGCTGGCCTCCCATATTCTACCCTATGTAAACTTGAGGTCATCCAAAATTCAGCTGCGCATGTCCTAACTCACTCCAAGTCCCGTTCACCTATCTCCCCTGTGCTCACTGGCCTACATTGGCACGCGGTTAAGCAACGTCTCGATTTCAAAATTCTCATCCCTGTTTTCAAATCCCTCCATGGCTTCGCCCCTTCCTATCTCTGTAATCTCCTTTAGTCCCACAACCTCACGAAATATCTGTGCTCCTCAAATTTTACCCTTTTGAGCATCCCTGATTATAATCGCTCAAGCATCGGTGGCCGTGCCCTCTGTTGCCTAGGCCCTAAGCTCTGGAACTCCCTCCCTAAACCTCTCCGCCTCTCTACCTCACTTTCCTCCTTTAAGACACTCCTTAAAACCTACCTCTTTGATGAAGCTTTTGGTCATGACATGCTAGATCAATTGTTAATTTTAAATCAGAGATTGATAGTTTTTTGTTAACTAAAGGTATTATGGGATATGGGGCAAAAGCGGGTAAAGGGAATTAGGTCGCAGATCAGCCATGATCTCATTGAATGGCGGAATAGGCTCGAGGGGCTCAATGGCCTACTCCTGTTCCTATGTCATCTGCCCTAATTTCTTCTTATGTGGCTCGGTATCAAATTTTTGTCTTAAAATACACCTGTGAAGCGCCTTGGGACATTTTACTATGTTAAAGACGCTATATAATTACAAGTTGTTGTTGTTGTTGATGATTTTAACTCGGGTCATGACTGCAGCGTGCAGGGGGCCGGGGTGGGTGGGAGGTGCCCATTACAGCGCCAGTGTGAGTCTTGGGTCATTTTAATTCTCAGGCTTCATGACTGTGTTTCAGGACAGACTCCCGCCTGAACCTGGCAGGAATGAAAAGGTGGCTGGTGGGCGGTAGCGCTCAGGGGCGGGACATCCTGGGCAGGGAAGGTGCGAGGTTTCCCCGTGGGGCCCAGTCTTAAAAATTGAAACTTACCTGTGCCTCTTCTGGCCACGATCCTGCCTGACTCCAGGTTTCACTGGCAGAACTGTGTACGACTTTCGCAATCCAGGGTTAAAGTCGCAGTGGGGTCTGATTGATGCTATTGGAGAATGACTTTTAAATATGAATGAGGTCCCCACCTGTCTGTGGCGGGCACCTTCCTGCAACTGGAAACAATGCGGTTAAAATGGTGACGACTGCAAATGCATCAGCAGTGTAGCAGGGAGCACGCAGCCGCCATTTTAAACAGGGTTAAAATCAGGCCTATAAGGGCCTATGATACAAAATTACATTTTTAAGATCCTATGTCACAAAATTGATTCTGTTTGTCCTAAGTCACATGGTGCCACTTTTTCTCAACGAGAACAAACAACAGCATTGCACAAATTATTTTCCCTTTGCTTAACTGTTTGTTCAATGTTAAAAGTTCTTTTTTATGTCCACAAAATATGTACTTTACAAATTTTCAGAATTATAAATAATAACCGGTAGGGTCTTCGCAGATTTGAGAGGTAACCCAGTCTCAAGGTTCAATTATAAACCATTCAATCTTTAGTCATGCAGATTGTGACATGCTCTGAACTCTGATTGTATTCCTGTTTTCTAATTCCTGTAGTCTCTGAATGACAGACATAATTCCCCATCTAATACAACAAAAAGAAAATTAGCTGAACTTAAGATGTGCTATTAAATAGGATAAATCAAGTGTGAACATTTATGTTCGTCCTGCCTTCTGATTTAAATGAAAGGTGCTTAATGGAACATTTAGACAGTTAACTGGGCTAGATAGAGCAAAATCACCCTGAAAAATAATGGGTTACTTGATGCGAGAAATCTATTCCAATGTTATTGCTCACTCTATCATGCTTATCCAAAAAAAGTGCAATTAAGTGACTGCAAATGTAATGGTTGCAATGCTGAGATTAGATTTGATTGATTATTCAGACAGCATATGGATAGGACAGGAAATGCCACTTTTTAAAAGGGATATACAAGCTTTAAAGTCAGCACTGACCTCCTCTCCTGAGGGGGCTGTCAGCCACCTCAGTTTGTGTATCCAGTTCCGATCCATTTACAAGGCCTCAGTGTACTGAATGTTTAAAAAAATACACTAAATACTCAGTTGAAGAAGATGAACACCTTGTGATACGTAATTGTGTTCTCTCATCCCTCAAACAATAAATATATTATTGCACTTCAGCTGCATTAGTGGCACAGGATGCTAATAAGTTGTGCAAGAAGAGAGGAGGCATACCTCATTTAGCTTTGATGGTAAAAGCAATTTTCAGCAAACGTTAGACAAGAATTGTTATTGCAATTCATACCAGGGGGGAAGAGAAACATTTTCCTCTTTTTTTATGCAAAGTCTTTGAGTAAGTTCCCCTTTTTTATATTACCTTTCTTTGTCCATCCAGTCGTATACATGCAGCAAGTGGGCACCTGGCCTGTTGCCAGGCCACCAGCAACAGGGGATGTCGAGGACCACCTTCATGTGACTTTCTCCTTCGATTTTGCCTCTTCTTTGCTTTAGACTCTGCAGCTTCGCTCGGCACCTCCCTGCTCAATGCAACTCAAACTGGGCGCTGAGCAGAACAGTCCCGACACCAGTCGTTGAGTCACAGTACGTCATGCTCAAATCCACCAAAGTAGTCCAAAACACATTTTATATCATGTTTGAGGGCTACACTAAGTCTTTGATATTAAAATAATTTAAAAAAACATAAAGTAAAATGATAGAGCATGCATTCCAGAATCCTAATGGGTATTTATCCATTACATACATCAACTTGAAAATCACACAAGAAATTAAATTGTGAGTGTATTAAGGCATTGGGTATACTTGTTGGATAAATATTGCATAATAGGATGCCAAACACCTTTTTCTTTATTCTAGAAAACACCTGTATTTTTTAAAAATCTGTCTGTATTAAAAAATGGTATGTCCACACTTAAGATGCTGTCTGCTTCTTTCTGCAAACTGAAATTAGTCCAGTCTCCATAGTTCCCTGAGATAAATGAGTGAGCTTTGGGCCTGTGTTTAGTTAATAACAATTAGAAGGAAGAATCTCAGTCTGACCTTTAATGATTGAAGCAGTCATTTAAAAATTGCTGATCAACTACGTCTGGTAGCCTTAAAGAATCACAAACCTATTCTTTAGGATCAGGATTATAAACTGTGTGATACATGGTCTAATTCTCCTGTCCTTATAAAACAGTGCACCTTCTGACGTACACCAAAAGTGCCATGGGAGAGCCATTAGCTTTTTTAAAAATATACTAGACAAAAGACTCTGATATATTGCCACTCATTTTAACTTGCTGAAATTGGTGGTAATGGGGCTTCAAAATGGGCTCGGTCGGCTTACTATAGGCTGACCATACGTCCCCGTTTTCTGGGGATGGTCCCTGGATTAGGTACAATGACCCGGCAAAAATTGTCCCTGGAAGAGTCCCCGGTTCATAAAACTTGTCCCCGTATAGATTCTTTGGGGGAAATATTTGGTACCTTAGCGCCTCCCGTTAGTGCCAGCAGATGGCGCTGACGTGGCGCTAGAGCATTATCGCCAGGGTGAGACGAATCCAGTTCCGCATGATAAATCCCACCCCCCGCAGTGCCGCCGCTAAGTTATCGGTGGGAGACTCAACGCCAGATGGATCGTGACGTCAGTGAGTGCGCAACGCTCATTAACTGACCAATCTGCGAAATTGTCACCTTAAGGCGGATAAATCTCCCGGACCTGATGGCCTACATCCTAGGGTCTTGAGAGAAGTGGCGGTAGGGATTGTGGATGCATTGGTGGTTATTTTCCAAAACTCCCTGGACTCAGGAAAGGTCCCGGAAGATTGGAAAACTGCTAATGTAACACCCTTATTTAAGAAGGGAAGTAGACAAAAAGCTGGAAACTATAGACCAGTTAGCCTAACATCTGGGGTTGGCAAAATGTTGGAGTCCATTATTAAGGAAACAGTAATAGAGCATTTGGATAAACATAACTTAATAGGACAGAGTCAGCATGGTTTTATGAAGGGGAAGTCATGTTTGACAAATTTGCTCGAATTCTTTGAGGACGTAACATACAGCGTGGATAAAGGGGAACCAGTGGAAGTAGTGTATTTGGACTTCCAAAAGGCATTTGACAAGGTTCCACACAAAAAATTACTGATCAAGATAAAAAATCACGGGATTGGGGGTAATATACTGGCATGGGTGGAAGATTGGCTATCTAACAGGAAACAGAGAGTTGGGATAAATGGTTCGTTCTCGGGCTGGCAATCAGTAACTAGTGGTGTTCCGCAGGGGTCAGTGCTGGGACCCCAACTCTTTACAATCTATATTAACGATTTGGAGGAAGGGACCGAGTGCAACATATCCAAGTTTGCCGACGATACAAAGATGGGAGGGAAAGCAGTGAGTGAGGAGGACATAGAAAACCTGCAAAAGGACATAGACAGGCTAAGTGAGTGGGCAGAGATTTGGCAGATGGAATATAATATTGGAAAGTGTGAGGTTATGCACTTTGGCAGAAAAAATCAAAGAGCAAGTTATTATCTAAATGGAGAGAAACTGCAAAGTACTACAGTACAAAGGGATCTGGGGGTCCTGGTGCATGAAACACAGAAGGTTAGTATGCAGGTGCAGCAGGTGATCAGGAAGGTCAATGGAATCTTGGTTTTTATTGCAAGGGGGATGGAGTATAAAAACAGGGAAGTCTTGCTGCAGTTATACAGGGTATTGGTGAGGCCACACCTGGAATACTGCGTGCAGTTTTGGTTTCCATATTTAAGAGAAGATATACTTGCCCTCGAGGCGGTTCAGAGAAGGTTCACTCGGTTGATTCCAGAGATGAGGGGGTTGACGTATGAGGAAAGGTTGAGTAGGTTGGGCCTCTACTCATTGGAGTTCAGAAGAATGAGAGGCGATCTTATCGAAACATATAAGATTGTGAGGGGGCTTGATCGGGTGGATGCGGTGAGGATGTTTCCACTGATGGGTGAGACTAGAACTAGGGGGCATAATCTTAGAATAAGGGGCTGCCCTTTCAAAACTGAGATGAGGAGAAACTTCTTCACTCAGAGGGTAGTGAATCTATGGAATTTGCTACCCCAGAGAGCTGTGGAAGCTGCAACATTAAATAAATTTAAAATGGAGATAGACAGTTTCCTAGCAGATAAGGGAATTAGGGGTTACGGGGAGAGGGCAGGGAAGTGGACGTAGTCTAGATTCGGATCAGCCATGATCCTATTGAATGGCGGAGCAGGCCCGAGGGGCCGTATGGCCTACTCCTGCTCCTACTTCTTATGTTCTTATGTTCTTACCACCTACCTTAGCGCCTGGAGGAAACAGCGACAGGGAGAGCTGGTGTGAAGCAGCAGGAAGCCGGCTCCAGGGACGTTATTTAAAGGGATCATCAGTAAAGAGTCGCAGCTGTAGGTTAGTGGAGTTTCAGTGTTTTCTTGTCAGTTTCATACAATGCAACAGTCTCATTCCATGATTTCAAGGTTATTTAGTATCAGGAGTGTTGTGGCAACTAAAAAGTAGCTAAATTTATTCTTAAAAAGATCAAACTGTTACATTAATGGGGGCAGTCGACCTCAACCTCTAGGGTCTATGGCAGAGGGAGCAAAGGCAGTGAGAAAGACTGGGTGCCTTACCCTCTGAGGGTATTCCGAGGGCACTTCTCCTACCTCCAATTAAGCGAGGAGCAGTGTATTAGAAGGCTCCGCTTCACCAAGGAGGTGGTCACATAACTCTGCCACCTCCTGCAACCAGACCTCCAGCCTCAGATTAGGGTAACCATGGCTCACTCAGTGGCAGTCAAGGTCACCGTCACCTTCAATGTCTTCGCCAGTGGATCCTTCCAGTCTGCAACAGGAGACATAGCTAACATTTCACAGTTTGCCGTCCATCGATGCATCCGGGAGGTCACAGAGGCTCTCTACAGTAGAAGAAGGATCTATATTTCCTACCCCATCACCAGAGAGAAGCAGGACAAGTGTGCATGTGGCTTTGCCAGAATAGCGGGATTCCCCATGGTGCAGGGCGCCATTGACTGCACCCACGTGTCTTTGCGGGCACTGCGTAACAATCCTGAGATCTTCCATAACCGTAAAGACTACCACTTGCTTAATGTGCAGTTGGGGTGCGACCACAGACAGCGAATCCTCAATATCAATGCCTGTTATCCTGGCAGCAGCCACGATGCCTTCATCCTGTGCCAGACTGTTGTGCCAGCACTCTTCCAGCCACTACATCAAGCTCACGGCTGGCTGCTCAGAGACAAGGGCTGTCTGCTCTCCACCTGGCTCATGACTCCCCTCCGCAACCCCATCACTCCTGCCCAGCACTCATATAATGAGAGCCATGCTGCCACCAGGAACATCATCGAGCAGACCATCGGGGTGCTCAAGCAATGATTCTGCTGCCTTGACTGCTCGGGAGGAGCCCTCTAGTACTCGGCTGAGCGGGTGTCCCATTTTGTGGTGGTCTGCTGCATGCTCCACAACTTGGCCATCATGAGGGCCCAGTCCTTGCCATCAGGGATTGCGGGACCACCTCAGGAGGAAGAAGAGGGACAGGAGGAGGAAGATGAGGAGAAAGAGGAAGATGAGGAGGATGATGATGAGGAGGAACAGGAGCGAGGGAAGAGGCAGCCACTCAATCGGCCTTCCGGAAGGGCTGTCCGTGACCGCCTCATCAGACTGCGGTTCGAATGAATTAAACCCCAGATCCCCATTGCTCACCAAACCCCATCATTCCATCCCTGTCACAGGCCATATCACAGCGCAAAGCTGAAATGAGAGACACCACAAAAGAATCCAAACTGAATTAATAAATTTATCAATAATCAGTGAACACATATTTACAACAAAAATATTCAGTATTCACCCTTGTGCAATCCCTTAGTGCCTCTCGTTACTGTGCCTTTGCCTACTCTAGTGCTCCTATGAAGTGTTGGCCCACTAGTGGCTGCAGCAGGTCTGATGGAAGGCTGGTGAGTGCCCGTGCGGGAGACTTCAGATGGCCTTGCAGGACGCCCTTGACCAGCTCTGGGCCTGGAAGGCCTGGCTGTAGACTGCACCAACTCAGCATGGGCTGCAGCAGTTTGGGCTGGCTGGATGTTAGGCAGTGACAAGGGCAATGGCGGAGTGGCAGTGGTGGGAGCAGGAATGCTGTCATTCTGAGAGAGGACAGCAGGTTCCTGCTCCACTGACACACTGCCATGCCCCCGGGGTAGCACCTCAACATCCCTTGCAATCTGTTGGAGCACAGATTGCTAGCCTGATGAGACACCGTGAAAGCCCCAGTCGGCGGTGGTAGACCCAGCCACGATGGCAGCAGTCAGAGCTTGCGTGGCATCAAGCTGAGACTGCATGAGAGCAGTCTGAGATTGGATGTCACCAAGCAAAGACTGCATTACAGCACCATGACGTTGCGTCACTTCTGCCTGTGCTGCATAGAATCATAGAAAGTTACAGCACGGAAGGAGGCCATTTCGGCCCATCGTGTCCGCGCCGGCCAACAAAGAGTTATCCAGCCTAATCCCACTTCCCAGCTCTTGGTCCGTAGCCCTGCAGGTTAGAGCATCCCAAGTGCACATCCAAGTACTTTTTAAATGTGGTTAGGGTCCCAGCATCTACCGCCCTTTCAGGCAGTGAGTTCCAGACCCCCACAACCTGCTGGGTGAAGAAATGTCCCCTCAAATCCCCCTAAACCTTCCACCAATTACTTTCAATCTGTTCCCCCTGGTTTTTGACCCCTCCGCTAAGGGAAATAGGTCCTTTCTATCCACTTTATCTATGCCCATCATAATTTTATACACCTCAATAAGGTCTCCCCTCAGCCTTCTCTGTTCCAAGGAAAACAGACCCAGCCTATCCAGTCTTTCCTCATAGCTAAGATTCTCTACTCCCGGCAACATCCTTGTAAATCTCCTCTGTACCCTCTCTAGTGCAATCACATCTTTCCTGTAATGTGGTGACCAGAACTGCACGCAGTACTCTAGCTGAGGTCTAACTATTGTTTTATACAGTTGAAGCATAACCCCCCTGCTCTTGTATTCTATGCCACGGCTAATAAAGGCAAGCATTCCGTATGCCTTCTTAACCACCTTATCTACCTGGCCTGCTGCCTTCAGGGGTCTGTGGACATGCACTCCAAGGTCCCTTTGTTCCTCTACACTACTCAGTGTCCTACCATTTAATGTGTATTCCCTTTCCTTGTTAGCTTTCCCCAAATGCATTACCTCACACTTCTCTGGATTAAATTCCATTTGCCACTGTTCTGCCCACCTGACCAATTTATTGATATCTTCCTGCGGTCTACAGCTTCCTTCTTCAGTATCAACCACACAGCCGATTTTAGTATCATCTGCAAACTTCTTAATCATACCCCCCATATTGAAGTCTAGATCATTGATATACACCACAAAAAGCAAGGGACCTAGTACTGAGCCCTGTGGAACCCTATTGGAAACAGCCTTCCAGTCACAAAAACACCCATCAACCATTACCCTCTGCTTCCTGTCTCCGAGCCAGTTTTGAATCCAACTTGACACTTTGCCCTGGATCCCATGGGCTTTTAACTTCGTGACCAGTCTGCCATGTGGAACCTTATTAAAAGCCTTGCTAAAGTCCATATACACTACATCAAATGTACTACCCTCATCTACCCTCCTTGTTACCTCCTCAAAAAATTCAATCAAGTTTGTCTGACATGACCTTCTCTTAACAAATCCGTGCTGACTATCCTTGATTAATCCGTGTCTTTCTAAATGAAGATTTATCCTGTCCTTCAAAATTCTTTCCAATAATTTTCCCACCACCGAGGTTAGGCTGACTGGCCTGTAATTACTTGGTCTATCCTTTTCTCCCTTTTTAAACAAGGGTACCACATTAGCAGTCCTCCAGTCCTCCGGCACCACACCTGAAGCCAGAGAGGATTGAAAAATGATGGTCAGAGCCTCTGCTATTTCCTCTTTTGCTTCGCTTAACAGCCTGGGATACATTTCATCCAGGCCTGGGGATTTATCCACTTTTAAAGCTGCTAAACCCCTTAATACTTCCTCTCTCACTATGTTTATTTCATCTAATATTTCACACTCCTCCCCCCTGGTAGCAATGTCTGCTTTGCCCCTCTCCTTTGTGAAAACAGACGCAAAGTATTCATTTAGAACCCTACTGACGTCTTCCGCCTCCACACACAGATTACCCTGATGATCTCTAATAGGCCCTACCCTTTCTTTAGTTATCCTCTTACTCTTAATATATTTATAAAACAATATAAGCAATGGAAGCTGCCAGATCACCCATCGCACATGGCATCAGGTCTGGGTCGCCACGGTCTCTCTGGGAGTCTACCATCCTTTGCAGACTGGAAATAATGGGCTCCATGGTGTGCGCAGAGCCTTGTGCATTGTTGGAGGCAGACTCCTCCATGCTCCATTGCCGAGAGGCTCTCGGGCACCCTTGCCATTGCACCTATCATCTCCACGTGCATGCCCATCACTCTTCTTCTAAATGCCTCCCCATCGAGGTCCTCATCCGAGTCCTATGCAGCTGGCCCCCGAGCTACCCTTTCGCCCTGGCCTTGCTGCAGCCCACTCATCCCCGGTGCCTCACCCTGTGCAGATCATGTTACTATACTAGCCTCTAATGAACGCCCAGTGCCAATATCTGAGCTGGTGCCTGCGGGTAAGACATTCAGTGAAGTGGTGTGTTCTTCCTCCTCCTCTTCTTCCGCCTCACTCTCTATGGTGCCCTCAGGGACAAGCTGCTCATGTGCTTTCTCATTATCTGAAAGTATAAAAGCACAAGAGTCGAGTTAAGGTAAGGGGAGAGAGGCAGGAAGGGAGAAATGCATGCATACAGAATGATTAGCTGGAAAGTGCGAAAGGCTTGTGGGGTGAGGGGGAAGTGGGATGTGAGAAGGAGGAGTAGGGATGAACATACCGTTGTTGTTCCCAAGGGGGTCAACGTCGCTGGTAGACACGGCGCCCACCACCTGGCGCCCAATGATCTCCAGCACTCGATTCTCCAGCGCAGACGGTGTTTGGGTGTCGGCTTGTCCCCTGTCTGTGCGCTCCTGCTCCCACCCGTTGTGAGCCACCTTGGCCTGCAAGAGAGAGTGTGTAAGTGAGTGTGGAGCAATGTGTTTGGGTGATGTGCCTGCCATAGTTGAATAGCTATCATTGTGTGCAAGGTGTGAGATGTGGGTGTGAGTGTTGGTAGGTAGAGATTGTTGGTGGGTGAGCGCTGGGGGTGTGGTGCTTTGGGCAGTGTGTGAAGACTGTGGTTCAGATGGTGTTACGTAGCATTTATAGAAGCATTCACTCACCCTGACCACTCGAGTGAGGTCATTAAATTTCTTCCTGCGCTGTGTGTGGGTCCTGGGGACCACAGTGCTGCCTGAGACATGCTGCGCTACCTCCCTCCACATGGTGTGGAAGACTTGCAGCAAAGGCCTCCTACCACTTGCCGGGCAGAGCACCGCCCTCCGTCTCTCCACAGCAAACACCAACACCGCCAATGCTTGATCGCAGAATCTGTGGGCTCTCTCCCTGGGACGTGGATCTGCCATGAGTACGGCTGCTTCAGTCCTCCGGCTCCTTCTCCTTGACCTGCTGCTTCTTGCTGAGGCAGCTGCACAGTGAGCAATGCTGAGAATGAGGTTCTGCAGCCTCAAGGAACTTCCCCTTTAAGAACTGGATAAAGCCTTTGGCAATCATGACTTGCGATTCAACTGCATCTGATATTGGTCTACCTCTTGAGTGTAACACCAATGAGCTTGGGCTTAAAGATGTGAATTAGAACTCCAATCATTTCTTTGAGCAGTGAGCACGAATTTTGCGTGCAGTCTAAAGCATTAGCGCCTGGTGCTAATTCTCCAACTTTTCTAATTATACCGCCAATTCCTGGGCTATAATGAATTTCTAGCCCATAGTTTTTTTAAACACGAATGTACAGAAAACCTGTGGGGCAGGGGGTGGGGCAGGGTGGTAGGGGGGAGATTCTGAGCCCATTCCTGCCTGGTCTGAGCTCAGGAACGGATTGCAGGAGCCGGTTGAATGGAGGTGACGATAGTGGGCCCGCCTTCCCACGATTCAGCGCGGCGGAGAAAAGGCCCCATCGATAACCCGGGCCGCACTGCACTCTGTGGGATTGAGTCACCTGACTCTGTGTTTCAGCCAATAGTGACTGGCCGGAGGGCGGTACCTATAAAATGCGTGGGAGAAGCTGAGGGCACAGTGAGAGCTGGTGGGTGAGTGGATTTACTTTACCTCAGATCAGTATGGTGCATCGTGTTTTTTGTATTAAACAAGGGAAGTTCTAAACTTTCCCACTGGGAAGAGGTTTCTGAAAACGTTTGAGACAATGGCCGCGATTTTGCGGACCTCGGCGGGTCCGTGGTGGGTGACGTCAGTGGCAGGTCCCGATCCTGTTTCTGCCTCCATCTCGCTTTGTGTAATGATTTTCCCTTGATTGGGCTTGCTAAACCCACCCAGAGCGTTTCCGCCCAATTAGAGGAAGTGGGTCTGGTGACGTCATTTGATGACGCGTCATCAGCCGGTTTCCTTAAAGGGACCATGTCCAAATTTATTTTGACATTTGTGCTGTCAGTGTTCTGCAGCAGTGAGGTGCTGCAAACACTGACAGGCACTGCACAGAGGTGCAGTGCTACATCCAGGCTCTCTCATGACTCCCTCCATATGCTTATGGAGGGAGTCACAGCACGCAGGGAGGTCCTCTTCCCTCCCGATGGGCAGAAGAGACCTCCCAGGACACCAACACAACCTGGTTGCACATTGCAGAGGAGGGCACAGGCAGGGATGTGGTCAGGAGGACCTGGGTGCAGTGCCGCAAACGTTTCAATGATCTCAGTAGATCACGAAACGTTAGTACAAAGCCACACTCAACCATCCTGCTGTGCCTCTCATCACATCCCCATCACTCTGCCTTCCCTACCCGACTCCTGCACATCCTTACTCACACCAACTTACCTTGCACCTCCACCCATCGCTCTCTATCTATATTATCACATCCCCATCTCACTAGCCACCCCTCACACTCACCCTGTACCTAGTGCAGTCATACCAACTAACAACACACAAGGGTAGGCACTTGGGTGTTTTATGCAATGTTCATGTAAGGTTTCTGTTAATGTGGTGTCAAACAGTGAAACCTTTATTTTCAACACTCAGAGAGTGTAAAGGGCACCCATGCTGATAGATTAGATGGCAGGTGAAGTAGAGATGGCAGAAGCAATCTGTCAATAGTGAGAGGGGTAATGAGGTCAGTCTGGATGGTGATTTGTGTAAAGACTTGCAGCATGGTGAATCTGTTGTGAAAATGCAATGAGGAAGAACTTGTGGCTGAGGGAAGATATCTGTGTAAGGTGGGAGCTTTTACTGTACATTTTGAAGCTGTTAACTCATCAGCTGATTCAATGGCCACTGAACTCTGAGTGCTGTTGGAGTTTTGCTAAGTGGGAGAAAAATCATTTAAGTGTATTTTGTCAATTTTAGTGTGTTAAGAAGTCAATTATTTGAAGTAAGTTTAATTTTTTAAGGGTTTTTTAAACTCTTGGGCAGTTTAAACAGGAAGTAGAATCTGGGTATAAAAGGGGAAGGGCTAGTGCGGTGCACAGAGTGCTTTGTGCATTGAGTGCTGTTGGAGTTTTGCTAAGTGGGAGAAAAATCATTTAAGTGTATTTTGTGAATTTTAGTGTGTTAAGAAGTCAATTATTTGAAGTAAGTTTAATTTTTTAAGGGTTTTTTAAACTCTTGGGCAGTTTAAACAGGAAGTAGAATCTGGGTATAAAAGGGGAGGGGCTAGTGCGGTGCATGGAGTGCTTTGTGCATTGAGTGCTGTTGGAGTTTTGCGAAGTGGGAGAGCTCGGATAAGTGGGAGGTGAGGGTGTGTTTTTTGCTCTGTTTTATTCCCCACTCCCAGGCTTAGACAGCACTGCGGAGGTGGAGCAGCGAGACAAGTCAACCAAACAGGCTCCACAGACAGTATTCAAGGAGGAGGTTGGTGATCAGCTGGTTGGTTGGTTTTCTTCCTTCTCTTCTCTTTCATACCTTTAAGTTGGTAAGTCCTATTGAATAGTGGTGTGATATTATCATATATATCTGGACAGGGTCTTCATAACTAATAATAAGAAATTAAATTAATTATATAGAATGGAGCAGGTGATGTGTTACTGTTGCGAGATGTGGGAGCTGGTGAACCCCATTGAGGCTCACGGTGATTACATCTGCGACAAGTGTTTGCTGCTAGAGGAACTCAAGTTCCATGTTATGGAGCTTGAGACTGAGCTTCGGACACTGCGACACATCAGGGAGGGGGAGAAGTTCCTGGACTCTATGTTTCAGGAGATGGTCACACCTATGAAGTTAATTACTGCAGATGTAGTCCGTGGTCAGGGACAGGACGGTGTGACTACGAGTGAGGAAGGTACAGGGATCCAGGATGTAGTGTTGAAGGAGACACAGCCCTTGTTCTTGTCCAGCAGGATCGAGGTTCTTACTCCCTGTGAGGGCGGGAGCGGGGACTGCAGGGAGGATGAGCAACCTGGCCACAGCACCGTGGTACAGGGGGCCATTCAAGTGGAGGGAGTAAAACGAAATGTTGTAGTGGTAGGGGATAGTATCATTAGGGGGATAGATAGGGTTCTCTGCAGTCAAGAGCGGGAGTCCTGAAGGCTGTGTTGCCTGCCTGGTGCCAGGGTTAAGGACATCTCTTCTGGGCTGGAAAGAAACTTGGAGTGGGAGGGGGAGGATCCAGTTGTCGTGGTCCATGTTGGTACAAACGACGTAGATAGGACAAGGAAGACGGTTCTGTTAAAGGAGTATGAGCAGCTAGGGGTCAAATTAAAAAACAGAACCTCAAGGGTAATAATCTCTGGGTTATTACCTGAGCCACGAGCGAATTTGGCTAGGATAAATAAAATTAAAGAGTTAAATGCGTGGCTCAAAGACTGGTGTGGGAGAAATGGGTTTTGCTTCTTGGGACACTGGCACCAGTACTGGGACAGGAGGGAGCTGTTCTGTTGGGATGGACTCCACTTGGCCAGTGCTGGGACTAGAGTCCTGGCGAATCATATAACTAGTGCTGTAGAGAGGGCTTTAAACTAATTAGTGGGGGGGAGGTTTCTAGAGAGCAAATAATAGAAATGACAACAGAGAAGGTCATAGACTTAGGTAGCAGTGGGGGAATTAAAAAACAGAATGTGTCAGGAAGGGACAGAAGGTATGGAGTAAAAAGTAAAGTACTAAAAAGGGAAAAAACAGGAACTAAGTGTTACAAAACATATTTGAAAGTTCTTTATCTGAATGCACGTAGCATTCGTAACAAAATGAATGAGTTAACGGCACAAATAATGACATATGGGTATGATCTTGTGGCCATTACAGAAACATGGCTGCAGGGTGACCATGACTGGGAATTAAACATACCAGGTTATTTAACAATCAGGAAGGACAGGCAGGAAGGGAGAGGAGGTGGGGTGGCTATGTTAATAAAGGAAGGAATCACTATAATACAGAGAAATGATATTGGGTCAAAGGAGCAGGATAGTGAAACAGTTTGGGTGGAGATAAGGAATAATAAGGGGAAAAAAACACCAGTGGGTGTAGTCTATAGGCCTCCGAACAGTTGCAACTCTGTTGGACGGAGTATTAATCAGGAAATAGTTGAGGCTTGTAATAAGGGAACAGCTATAATTATGGGGGATTTTAATTATCATATTAACTGGACAAATCAAATTGGGCAGAGCAGCCTTGAGGAAGAGTTCATTGAGTGTATTAGGGATGGGTTTCTTGAGCAGTATGTAACTGAACCGACCAGGGGGCAAGCAACCTTAGATTTGGTCCTGTGTAATGAGACAGGATTAATTAAAAATGTCCTAGTAAAGGATCCCCTTGGAATGAGTGACCATAACATGGTTGAGTTCCATATTCAATTAGAGGGTGAGAAGGTTGGATCTCAAACAAGCGTGCTGAGCTTGAACAAAGGAGACTATGAAGGTATGAGAGCGGAATTAATTAGAGTGGATTGGGAAAATAGATTAAAGGGTAAGACGGTACATGACCAGTGGTGTACATTTAAGGAGTTATTTTACAACTTCCAAAAAAAATATATTCCACTGAGGAAAAAAGGGTGTAAAAGAAAAGATAGCCATCCATGGCTAAGTAAAGTAATTAAGGATAGTATCCAACTAAAAACAAGGGCATATAAGGTAGCCAAATCTAGTGGGAGGATGGAAGATTGGGAAGTCTTTAAAAGACAGCAAAAAATAACAAAAAGATTGATTAAGGGAAGATAGATTATGAAAGTAAATTAGCAAAAAATATAAAAACAGACAGTAAAAGTTTCTATAGTTATATAAAAAGAAAAAGGGTGGCTAAAGTAAATGTTGGTCCCTTAGAGGATGAGACCGGGAAATTAATGGTGGGAAACATGGAGATGGCAAAAACACTGAACAATTATTTTGTATCAGTCTTTACAGTAGAGGACACTAAGAATATCCCAACACTGGACAAACAGGGAGCTCTCGGGGGGGAGGAACTAAATACAATTAAAATCACTAAGGAAGTGGTACTTGGTAAAATAATGGGACTCAAGGCGGATAAATCCCCTGGACCTGATGGCTTGCATCCTAGGGTCTTGAGGGAAGTAGCGGTAGGGATTGTGGATGCATTGGTAATAATTTTCCAAAACTCACTGGACTCAGCAAAGGTCCCGGCAGATTGGAAAACTGCTAATGTAACACCCTTATTTAAAAAGGGTAGTAGGCAGAAGGCTGGAAACTATAGACCTGTTAGCCTAACATCTGTGGTTGGTAAAATGTTAGAGTCCATTATTAAGGAGACAGTAACGGGACATTTGGATAAACATAATTTAATAGGACAAACTCAGCATGGTTTCATGAAGGGGAAGTCATGTTTAACAAATTTGCTTGAGTTTTTTGAGGAAGTAACATACAGGGTGGATAAAGGGGAACCAGTGGACGTAGTGTATTTAGACTTCCAAAAGGCATTTGACAAGGTGCCACACAAAAGATTATTGCTCAAGATAAAAAATCACGGGATTGGGGGTAATATTCTGGCGTGGGTGGAGGATTGGCTCTCTAACAGAAAGCAGAGAGTTGGGATAAATGGTTCGTTCTCAGATTGGCAACCAGTAACTAGTGGTGTTCCGCAGGGGTCAGTGCTGGGTCCCCAACTCTTTACAATCTATATTAACGATTTGGAGGAGGGGACCGAGTGTAACATATCAAAGTTTGCAGATGATACAAAGATGGGACGGAAAGTAGTGAGTGAGGAGGACATAAAAAACCTGCAAAGGGACATAGACAGGCTAAGTAAGTGGGCCGAGATTTGGCAGATGGAATACAATACTGGAAAGTGTGAGGTTATGCACTTTGGCAGGAAAAATCATAGAGCAAGTTATTATCTTAATGGCAAGAAACTGGAAAGTACTGTAGTACAAAGGGATCTGGGGGTCCTGGTGCACGAAACTCAAAAAGTTAGTATGCAGGTGCAGCAAGTGATTAAGAAGGCCAATGGAATGTTGGCTTTTATTGCTAGGGGGTTGGAATATAAAAACAGGGAGGTATTGCTGCAGTTGTACAAGGTATTGGTGAGACCGCACCTGGAATACTGCATACAGTTTTGGTGTCCATACTTAAGAAAAGACATACTTGCTCTCGAGTCAGTACAAAGAAGGTTCACTCGGTTAATCCCGGGGATGAGGGGGTGGTCATATGAGGAGAGGTTGAGTAGATTGGGACTCTACTCATTGGAGTTCAGAAGAATGAGAGGCGATCTTATTGAAACATATAAGATTGTGAAGGGGCTTGATCGGGTGGATGCGGTGAGGATGTTCCCAATGATGGGTGAAACTAGAACTAGGGGGCATAATCTTAAAATAAGGGGCTGCTCATTCAAAACTGAGATGAGGAGAAACTTCTTCACTCAGAGGGTGGTAGGTTTGTGGAATTTGCTGCCCCAGAAAGCTGTGGAAGCTACATCATTAAATAAATTTAAAACAGAAATAGATAGTTTCCTAGAAGTAAAGGGAATTAAGGGTTACGGGGAGCGGGCAGGAAATTGGACATGAGTCTAGGTTCGGAATGGTCATGGCCCTGTGGGTAGTGGAGTGGGCCCAGGGGCCGTGTAGCCTTGTTCTGCTCCTACTGTGTTCTAATTCTGTTAGATTTCAGGAGATGGTTTTATTCCTGTTCCTGGCTGGGGTGGAGATCGCCTTTACAGAAGGTAAGTACTGTAGAAAATATAGGGACAGAGTGATCTCCTGGAAGAATTTCGATCGCCTAGATGGGTCGGAGAGGAATTTCCCAGATTTTTTTCTCCCAAATTGGCCATTGGGTCTTTATCTGGTTTTTCGCCTCTCCCGGGAGATCACATGGGTTAGGTTGGATGCAGAGTGATAGAAGATTTGAGGTTAGGATCAGATCAGCCATGATCTTATTGAATGGTGGAGCAGGCTCGAGGGGCCGATTGGCCTACTCCTGCTCCTATTTCTTATGTTCTTATGTAACTCCCGCCTCAGCTTGACAGACATGGTTCAGACTAACGTGGAAGCTGTGGGCGAGCTGTTAAATCAAAAGGTAAAGTTAAATTCACTCTTCAGGGCTTGTCAACAAGCCAATAATTGATTAAATTTTCCCCCGCCGCTGCCGGTCGGGTCTGCTCAGCGTTGGGAGACCCGACACTGGGAAAGGCAAGTGTGCACGATTTGACAGCAGGTTCCCGACTCGCTGGCAATCAAATCAAATTTCACTACCAACCCACCACCGATCCCGTCTGCTGAGCACCGGCAAAATTCCAGCCAGAGGGTGTTTCACACCTTATATAGAAAATCTCAGTCTGTTTGCAACAGATTTTAAATTGAGAAGTTCAAAATTAGGGTATTCGGGGACGAATTTAGATGGTACAGCACTATTACCAGAAAACACGCAAGATTTGAGATTCGATGTAAGGCGAACATGGCGTTGTCGCTACGCGTATTCCACTAGCAGAAGCAACAAAATCGTTATGCTGGTTTTCTTGAAACGTGTCCTGGCTACTTTGCTGTGCTTCCACCCTATGTGTCCCCGGATTCGGTTTAGAAAATATGGTCACCCTAACTTACCACCCCATTAAAACCAACCATTGGTCCGCTGCCACTTTCAGAGAGTGGGATGCTGGAGCTGGAGCACCAGCTTGTTTCAGGTGGTGGGCCCCTTTAATTGTGCAAATCGGGGCCCTATAACATACATAGGACCCCGACTGCCATTTTAGGATAGAACTGGTTGTAACATGCACCGTGTAATCTCTGGCCATTCACACAGCATCAAACGGCCCGGACGGCCTCTGAACTGGAAGTAAGTCCATGGGAGTGGCCCACAATGTTTGAAGGGGGGTGGAGCTGGAGTGGCTGCGGCCCAGGCTGATTTGGTGGCCCCACAAAAATAAAGAGTAACTTACCTTTGGGAGCATCTTTGGTGGGGCCGCTAGCTGATACTGATCAGAGCGTGCATAGCGCACACTCCACCCAGCTCAGTCCCAAAATGGCAATTGGGGTCCTGTGTATGTCATACGACCCTGATTAGCATTTTAAATGGGCCTATTGCCTGACTCAAGGGGCCACTCTGGCCATCCAGCAGCAGGCCCAGGGGAACAGCGATAGCGGCAATGGCCCACCATTTTGGGAGCGCCACCATCCCATTTCCGCCAGACAGGAGGCCTGAAAATTCACTCCATAGCAACCAAAATAGATCACATATAAAATATCACGTTGAACGTTAAAGATCACTCCCTGACTGATACGAGTGATGCTATTGCTGTTTGGAAGCAAATCTCAAGCATAACTTTTCTTATCGCGGTGACTGTTGCATTCATCCTAAAGTTTGGACATTATGGGGGTGAAATTGGGTGCCTTTGCACCTCCCGTTAATGCCCCCGGGGGCGCTAACGGGGCGCAAATAGCTTTGCGGTCACGTGTGACGCTGACATCGAATCCCGCCATATTCGGCGGAGGTTCTTTGGCGGCACTACGATCTCCTTCCCCCGCATCGCCCCGATAGTGCCCCGGACCCGAAATTGACTTCTGTGCTCTGCAGTAGCGCCGGTCGAAAACACCGACAGCTGCAGGAGGCGCGCATCGGGCGGCCGGCCACTTCAGGGGCAATGATTAAAGGCGAGGTAGCCGAGGTAAGTGGAAAAAAAACTTATCTTTCCTGTTCTAGTTTTTTTCGCGGGTTCCTGCCTGCGATCGATCAGCCCGGCACTCTGCTTGAGTGCTGGGCTGATCGCGTGGGATCGCGGTTGCCTTGGTGGTGCAGGTAGGTACTTTTTATATTGCAGAGCCTGCAGCAATGCCTCTTCCCTTTGAGGGAGGGAAGGAGCCTTTGAACGTGGCAGCGCTGCACGGCCCAGTGTGCAGCACTGCTGAAGTCTCCGCCGCACTCTCTGACGTTAGCACCCTAAGAAGGACGTGAAGTGCTTGATTTAGTGCTCCACTTCCTTCTTGGGGCACTAAAACTCAATATCGCGGTCGCCAGGCGCTGAAGTTAGCGCCCAGGTGATGTTAGCACCCCAAAAAGGTCGATAGCAAATTTTCCCCCCTAAGAGCTCCTCTCTTTATCTGGTTGGGTGAGGTCCTTGTCCCAAGACGCTAATGACGTTATATATACTGAACCAGCAGACTCAACTGCAACAGTCACTTCCTGTTTGGGGGAAGCTACAAAAAAAGTCACAGAATGATGCATTTATGAATTATTAATAAAGAACTTGTTACCTTAGAATAGATTTTTTTTAGTTGAGGGAGGGAATTAAGTAAATGCAGATCTTCTGGATCCTTCACAAGACTGTTGGTTCGTAAATATTGTGCAGTATTTATGTGGCGTACACTATCTGGAAATTACATGCAGTATTTATTGAGCCGCTGTGTACTTTTAACAGGACTGGAGGGAATGCCCTTTTAAAAGTCACAGCATGAAAGATATTGAGAACTGCTGGCAGATGGGAGCAATCAATTCTGTATCAATAAAAATTATGTAGTCTCCACGCAGCAGCTGTGAAGACAAACTAAATGGGGAAAGGCTTTTTCAATGTTAATGAAGATGGTAGCGCTGCATATTCACTGAGGCCTTCATACGCTGATTACAGCTCTCTAACTCTGCTGGTCTTTGTAATTACACAGTTACTCTATTCTTCACAGAAAGCTCCACCAAAAAATGTCTGACAGAACCATCAGCTACTGAAAGCAGTGATTAAATAGACTGCAGTACTGAAGCACCTTCAGAAACCACTATTAAAACTTAAGATTTTGTACAGTGCTAATTTTAAACACACTAAAAGTGATAAATACTGTAGCATTAACAACTCTAAGAATATTTTGTTAATAATATTGTTATTTTGAAATTTGTGAAAAATGGTTCAAGTTACAATGAGGCATGGTGGTGATGCATGGCAGTAGTGTTGCATCTTGCTGTGTCATGTGGTAGACTGTTTGCCCCAGTGACTCTCCATACAATGAGTTCCTAAGCTTGGCCATGCCAATCAGGAGGAAGTACCATTTGGAGGGCAGGGCACTATCCAGATGAAGGAAAAGCAAAGTTAGTGAATTAATCAACACCATTCCTATCAATTCCTGTATGGCTGGTTCAAGAGCACCAAAGACAGAGGCTTGGGAACAGGCGATGAGCTAACACTCTTGACAGGGAAGGAATGAGAGGTATGGGTGAGAATTTGGAAGTAATCTAAGTGGTAGATAATGCATATTAAAGGAAATATGTAATTGTATGTTTTCAGTGCATAAGACAGGTATCACCATACTTAGGTAGGCCATGACTGTATTACAGTAAAATACTATACCTCTGTAAGATTTGCAAAATTTCTACATTTCCCCAAAGGTTATCATTAATAAAAGGGACCCTGCGTGGACATTTTAAATCAAGAAGGGTACCCAAGATGGCGTCCATGCCTCGTGGCAGAAAGCCTGTGAGATTTTAAAAACTTGGACTCTGTGGCACAGGCAGCTCGTGGAGAAATCGAAACCAAAGCTGCAGTTTCTGTGAAGAGAGACTTTGCATTTTGAAAACCAGACAGGACTTTGAATTATGTATTAGATCAAATCGGAGACAGATCAAAACCCAGTTAGGCCTATAGTCAAGGCCATCAAGCAGTTTGCATAAATAATCGGGAACAGATTAAGGAAGCCATCGAGGCTGGACAGGCCCATCAAGGTGTATTAATAACAAAACAAGTCAATTATCAGGCCAGTAGATGCGATTACCGGCCATCTAAAAACAGTTAGTGTAGATTGCTACCATTATTTAAAATAGCCCGTCAAGATTAAGACAAAGAACTAACCTGATTTGGTGCGCAGATAAGGGCCATCCGTAGGAGTATAATTGAAGGTCCTGGGTAGCAATCTCTCTCACTGGCCTCTTCTTCTTGCTCCTCGCCCTCGTGGCTGCTGCTCTTCCCCCGTCCCGCACTTACCCCCTGGCCTCTGCCCGTGCCTTTCCCCACTCCATCAGGAAACGCCCAGGCATTGCATCGGGCGGACACGGACAATCCAGGCCAGGCGAGGCGGGTCGCGACAAGGTGAGGAGGTGAGACGAATTGAGAAGACGAATTGGGAAGACGATTGAAGACAAGCTTCGAATGATCGGGCCTTCAGTCTCAGCTAACCTGTGACTATCTTCATGCAAACTTCAACTGCCGACCGAGGAAGAGGAACCATCATCCCTGCGAGGTAAAGTACCCAAGCAGAGACTTTAACTTTGGGGTACTCGTACCTGGACAACGCCCTTGCAGCACCCGGAGACCACGTGACGACGGCAGACTCCAGAGAGCACAAAGAGTGAACCCCAAACCCCACTGCTGTTTTGAGTTCAGCAGATCTTTGATTGGTGAGCATAAATTCTGGCCCCTCATAGCTTAATCTAGTTAGGTATAGGGGGTGGGATAAGGATAAGGGGATTGTTAAGATAGTTGTTTTCCCTCGATGTGCTGTGTGTTCCCCATTCCCTGTATAAGTATATAGTTATTTGAATTCGCCTGTAATTTTACACTAGTCACTTCTCATAAGCCTGTGTTATTTTTCTGTTTAATAAAATCTTGAGTTTTGCTTACATCCAAACCACCTGTCTACTCGAGTCTTTTCTGTATCGCCGCCTGTACCTAGAACCCAGGGGCGTGGGAGCGATTCGAACTGCTCATAAACAGTCAGAGGCATAACTGACTGGGCGTACGCGCCAAACACCACCACACGCCACCCCCTACAACCTCATCAAGAATAAGGCATTTTATTTTGTTGAAAGGACTTTGCAACTTTGCACGTAGATGTTCTAAAGAATGCCTAAATTTTTAGGAATAGGAAAAAGCTATTAGGCCAAATAAGCCAATCAGTTTTGCATTACATTTTTACTATACAACTGGGATCGTAAATGAAAATATTTTTATAAGGTTCTTGAGCATGTTGTCATCTCCCAGCCCCATGCTAATTACTCCTGAATTTCCCTGAACAACATTTTATGCAATGGAACATTTCCATTTCAGGTGCCCAGTGTCAGCATCAAGCACTTACATTATAACAACAACTTACATAAGAACATAAGAACAAAATAATTAGGAGCAGGAGTAGGCCATACGGCCCCTCGGGCCTGCTCCACTATTCAATAGGATCATGGCTGATCCAAACCTAGACTCACGTCCATTTCCCTGCCCGCTCCCCGTAACCCCTAATTCCCTTATCAGCTAGGAAACTGTCTATCTCCGTTTTAAATTTATTTAATGTCGCAGCTTCCACAGCTCTCTGAGGTAGCAAATTCCATAGATTTACCACCCTCTGAGTGAAGAAGTTTCTCCTCATCTCAGTTTTGAAACGGCAGCCCCTTATTCTAAGATTATGCCCCCTAGTTCTAGTCTCACCCATCAGTGGAAACATCCTCCCCGCATCCACCCGATCAAGCCCCCTCACAATCTTATATGTTTCGATAAGATCGCCTCTCATTCTTCTGAATTCCAATGAGTAGAGGCCCAACCTACTCAACCTTTCCTCATAAATCAACCCCCTCATCTCCGGAATCAACCGAGTGAACCTTCTCTGAACTGCCTCGAGAGCAAGTATATCTTTTCTTAAATATGGAAACCAAAACTGTACGCAGTATTCCAGGTGTGGCCTCACCAGTACCCTGTATAACTGAAGCAAGACTTCCTGCTTTTATACTCCATCCCCCTTGCAATAAAAGCCAAGATTCCATTGGCCTTCCTGATCACCTGCTGTACCTGCATACTAACCTTCTGTGTTTCATGCACCAGGACCCCCAGATCCCTTTGTACTGTAGCACTTTGCAGTTTCTTTCCATTTAGATAATAACTTGCTCTTTGATTTTTTCTGCGAAAGTGCATAACCTCACACTTTCCAACATTATATTCCATCTGCCAAATTTCTGCTCACTCACTTAGCCTGTCTATGTCCTTTTGCAGGTTTTTTATGTCCTCACTCACTGCTTTCCCTCCCATCTTTGTATCGTCGGCAAACTTGGATACGTTGCACTTGGTCCCCTCCTCCAAATCGTTAATATAGATTGTAAAGAGTTGGGGTCCCAGCACTGACCCCTGCGGAACACCACTAGTTACTGATTGCCAACCCGAGAATGAACCATTTATCCCCACTCTCTGTTTTCTGTTAGTTAGCCAATCTTCCACCCATGCCAGTATATTACCCCCAATCCTGTGATTTTTTATCTTGTGCAGTAATCTTTTGTGTGGCACCTTGTCAAATGCCTTTTGGAAATCCAAATACACCACATCCACTGGTTCCCCTTTATCCACCATATTTGTTACGTCCTCAAAGAATTCGAGCAAATTTGTCAAACATGACTTCCCCTTCATAAAACCATGCTGACTCTGTCCTATTAAATTATGCTTATCCAAATGTCCTGTTACTGCTTCCTTAATAATGGACTCCAACATTTTACCAACCACAGATGTTAGGCTAACTGGTCTATAGTTTCCAGCCTTTTGTCTACCTCCCTTTTTAAATAAGGGTGTTACATTAGCAGGTTTCCAATCTGCTGGGACCTTTCCTGAATCCAGGGAGTTTAGGAAAATTACCACCAATGCATCCGCAATCCCTACCACTACTTCTCTCAAGACCCTAGGATGTAAGCCATCAGGTCCAGGGGATTTATCCACCTTAAGTCCCATTATCTTACCGAGTGCCACCTCCTTAGTGATTTTAATCGTGTTTAGCTCCTTCCCCCCTATAGCCCCCTGTTTGTCCAGTGTTGGGATATTTTTAGTGTCCTCTACTGTAAAGACTGATACAAAATATTTGTTCAGTGTATTTGCCATCTCCATGTTCCCCACTACTAATTTACTGGTCTCGTCCTCTAAGGGCCCAACATTCACTTTAGCCACCCTTTTTCTTTTTATATAACTGTAGAAACTCTTGCTATCTGTTTTTATATTTTTTGCTAGTTTACTTTCATAATCTATCTTCCCTTTCTTAATTAACCTTTTAGTTATTCTTTGCTGGCTTTTAAATGCTTCCCAATCTTCTATCCTCCCACTAGATTTGGCTAATTTATATGCCCTTGTTTTCAGTCGGATACTATCCTTTATTACTTTACTTAGCCACGGATGGCTGTCTTTTCTTTTACGCCCCTTTTTCCTCAGTGGAATACATTTTTCTTGAAAGTTGTGAAATATCTCCTTGAATGTACACCACTGCTCATGTACCGTCTTACACCTTAATCTATTTTCCCAGTCCACTTTAGTCAACTCTGCTCTCACACCTTCATAGTCTCCTTTATTTAAGCTTAGTACGCTGGTTTGAGATCCAACTCTCTCACCCTCCAACTGAATTTGGTATTCAACCATGTTATGGTCACTCATTTCAAGGGGATCCTTTACTAGGACATTTTTTATTAATCCTGTCTCATTACACAGGACCAGATCTAAGATTGCCTGCCCCCTGGTTGGTTCAGTAACATACTGCTCAAGGAACCCATCCCTAATGCACTCTATGAACTCTTCCTCAAGGCTGCCCTGCCCAATTTGATTTGTCCAGTCAATATGAAAGTTAAAATCTCCCATGATTATAGCTGTTCCCTTATTACAAGCCCCAACCATTTCCTGATTTATACTCCGACCAATAGAGTTGCAACTGTTCGGAGGCCTATAGACTACGCCCACTAGTGACTTTTTCCCCTTATTATTCCTTATCTCCACCCAAACTGTTTCACTATCCTGATCCTTTGACCCAATATCATTTCTCACTATTGCAGTGATTCCATCCTTTATTAACATAGCCACCCCACCTCCCTTTCCTTCCTGTCTGTCCTTCCTAATAGTCAAATACCCCTGGATGTTTAGTTCCCAGTCATGGTCACCTCGCAGCCATGTTTCTGTAATGGCCACCAGATCATACCCATGTGTAGTTATTTGTACCGTCAACTCGTCTATTTTGTTACGAATGTTGCGTGCATTCACATATAGGACTTTTAAATATGTTTTGTGACAATTTATTCCTGCTTTTACCCCCTTTACTACTTTACCTTTATCTTTATATATTCTGTCCCTTCCTGACACGCTCTGGTTTTTAATTTCCCCACTGCTACTTTGCTCTATTGCCTTCTCCGCTGACATTTTTATTTTTTGCTCTCTTGAAACCTCCCCCCCACTAATTAGTTTAAAGCCCTCTTTTGTCAAGCGCCTTTAGTATAGCAAATTCTCTCAATTGGCTTTACAAAGAGGAGGAATTTGGGAGGAGCGTTAGGGGAAGTGACCAAAAGTACAGTTGAAGAGGTAGGTTTTGAAAGTGAGCTAAAGTGAACAGCTTTACGAAGTGAGTGCCTGAGTGCTGGGCTGTGATGGCCTGAGGCTCTTCCACTGATGATGGAATTAGGAAGAGGGATAGATCTGTAGACTTACTGTAGAAGTCTTGCTGGAATTATATAGGGCTTTGGTGAGACCAGATCTGGAGTACAGTGTAGAGTTTTGAGCTCCTTACCTAAGGAAGGATATACTTGCCTTAGAGGGGGTGCAACAAAGGTTCACTAGACTGATTCCTGGGATGAGGGGGTTTTCCTATGAGGAGAGTTTGAGTAGATTGGGCCTATACTCTCTGGAGTTTAGAAGAATGAGAGGTGATCTCATTCAAATGTATAAAATTCTTAGAGAGCTTGTCAGGGTAGATGCTGAGAGGCTATTTCCCCTGCTCAGAATACTGGAGTCAGAAGAGTGGAGCTTTCAGAAAGTGATATAGGAATTGATGTCAGACATAGGGTGGAGCAAGACCATCAAGGGATTTCCAGATGAAGACAAGGATTTTAAAATATCATACATTGTGGAACCAGGAGCCATTGCACGGCAGCAATGACAGGGCTGATGCATGAACGGGACATAGTATGAGACAATTTTCTACACTAAAGGCGCTTGGCAAATGTAAGTTGTTATACCTGATCTGCCAGTGCTTGATGTTTGATGCTGGCACTGGGCATCTGAAATGGAAATGTCCTGTTTCCAGCAAACACATCTCTCACTTTGAGCAATTTTTCTGATTTAAAAAAATTCCTTTTGTACCCACTTCTGATCATTTGAGTTCCTTAAAGAAAATTTTAAAAAACTATCACCATATATGTGCAAATGCATAAAAGGGAGCTTTATGCGTTAAATATTTAAATATTTAAACATGTCATTTTGCATAACCCACCATAATGGTGAGTGGTGAATAAATTGGAACCATTGCAGCAAGAGATTATTTTTGTCCTGTTGAATAGCCCCTACCAGATGGTTATCCTTACAAGATGTGCCTGAAATAAGAATATAATCTGCTTGTGCCCTATCGTGTCAGTGCAGCTCACCAATCAACAGTCAGTTTTAAATTTGCTGCAAGGCACAACATAACAAACATATTTATGTACAATCAGTGGAACCTAGATTCAAATAAATTCCTGCATAGTCTACCCAAATTAAAACATGGCACATTGAAACATACAACAAACATTTTGGATTCAAGGGGCAAACGGTATACTGCTTTTTTTATTTGTTCATGGGATGTGGGCGTCACTGGCAAGGCCAGCATTTATTGCCCATCCCTAGTTGCCCTTGAGAAGGTGGTGGTGAGCCACCTTCTTGAACTGCTGCAGTCCGTGTGGCGAAGGTACACCCACATTGCTTTTAGGGAGGGAGTTCCAGGATTTTGACCCAGCGACGATGAAGGAACGGTGATATACTTCCAAGTCAGGATGGTGTGTGACTTGGAGGGGAACATGGAGGTGGTGGTGTTCCCATGCGCCTGCTGCCCTTGTCCTTCTAGGTGGTAGAGGTCGTGGGTTTGGGAGATGCTGCCGAAGAAGCCTTGGCGAGTTGCTGCAGTGCATCTTGTTGATGGTACACACTGCAGCCACGGTACGCCGGCGGTGGAGGGAGTGAATGTTTAAGGTGGTGGATGGGATGCCAATCAAGTGGGCTGCTTTGTCTTGGATGGTGTCGAGCCTCTTGAGTGTTGTTGGAGCTGCACTCATCCAGGTAAGTGGAGAGTATTCCATCACACCCCTTACTTGTGCCTTGTAGATGGTGGAAAGGCTTTGGGAAGTCAGGAGGTGAGACGATCGCCACAGAATACCCAGCCTCTGACCTGCTCTTGTTGCCACAGTATTTATGTGGCTGGTCAATGGTGACCCCCAGGATATTGATGGTGAGGGATTCGGTGATGGTAATGCCGTTGAATGTCAAGGGGCGGTGGTTAGACGCTCACTTGTTAGAGATTGTCATTGCCTGGCACTTGTGTGGCGTGAATGTTACTTGCCACTTATCAGCCCAAGCCTGAATGTCATCCAGGTCTTGCTGCATACAGGCATGGACTGCTTCATTATCTGAGGTGTTGCAAATGGCGCTGAACACTGGTGCTTAGGAATCTAAGTATGGAGCTATCACCTCTTAGCTCCATACTTAGTCCTTTGTCATCTATCAACATTCTTAGCCTGATTTTCTCCTGACCTCAAATGGAACCCTCTTATTTCTCCATTGCTAAAGCTACTCCAAAAAGGTCTGTTTCCTCTTCTTTTCCCCATAAAAACGTTTAAGTCCATAAAGTGCAAGCACATCCAAGACCTGCATAGTGCTTCCATATTTGGGGAAGCTCTTTGAGCTCTGCTTATAACAGGATACAAGAAAATGCTTGTTGTTTGACAGATAATCCATCTCTAGTCTCCAACCTATCTCTCTCTATCAATCAGTATCTTTCTTATTTCTCTCTATTTTATTGATATTACTATGGTCAGTGCTTCTCTTGACGTTCCTCTGTTATTCGTAGTAATTTTCAAATATACCATTCTACATATGCTTTCCTCCCTAATCTTCACGATATCAAAATCAAGATACACCGCACAAACTGTTGCAAGCCATTTTTTCGCAGGCCCTCATAAATGTGGAATTAGCTACTTCTTTCAGTCTTTCAAACTTTGGTCTTTAAAATCCAAGCTTGGTTTTACATAATTACTACTTCCTGATTTACCTCACCTCTTTTAGTGTTTTTACCATTGGTGTTGTTCTGCACTTTGAGCCTTGGACCTTCATCTTGGCTTCTGAGTTAAAAAAAAAATACATGCACTGAAAATCAAACACTAATTTATATAGCATCAGTCCTGGCTCATTGATTCAAATGCTGCATCAAAAGGCAGGCTTGGACTATCTGAATCAATGTATTCAGCTCCATGTCCTGTGTATCATATTCCTGGATAAGTGAAATCCCTTTAATCACATTTTTAGAAAAACATACTTTATGAACAATATACTTTCTCAAAGGAGCAGTCTGCATTCAGTTTACTCGGTATTTTGAATTTGCCAATGGAAGGGATATATTAATGCTGTTTTTAAATTAAGTGGAGTTGTCTTGAACTTTAATACATTATTTGAATGCTGAAATATATTTTATCAGCTTGAATCCTATTATAATCTGTAACAGTCCAAATACTTTAAACTAATGACACAGCAGGTATAACGTAAAAGGGAACACTGACTGTAGCCTTCATTTATTAACAATGGGCTGATAAAATGTTATTTGTTATTTTGTATTCTTATTTTCATCCTTCCCCTTGGTTTCGTCACTCCACTCAAAATTCTGTGACTGAATGGCGCCAAGTGTTGAGGTCTGAGCCTTCCAGCAATACTGTTTTTGAACGGGTGGTTTGGGGGTTTGTGAGAATGGCCAGGGCTGACTATGCCATTGAATTTCTTTATCTACATAAGGTAGTTTTCAATATTTTTCTGGAACCTAGCTGGAACAGCATTCATAATGACTAAATTGCCACACAAATTCATGTTCAAACTCCATTTATAAATCCTTTTGGATGTGGTTTCACAATGTGATGTAATGGTCTGTGACTTAAATTTCTCATACTGAGGGATGGATTGAAGACCAGTGTCTGAGCAATTGTGTACGTGCAAAATCTTGGGCCAGGTTGCCTTCAGGAGCAACATTATAATATAAATAGGCTATAAATAATCCTCCTGGAGAGCCAAATCCTTGTGTGCCCTGTTTTGAAATAATAGAATTTTCTATTCCCTAATGAATGGCCAGCTTCTTTAAAATTCTATTGTGACTCAGAAGTATATGCTTAAGTGGAATAATTCTTCCTCCGCCAAGCAGAGCCCTTCAGGACACTTGTTCCTTTCCTTGGATAAGGCCATGTTGCAGGCAAATCAAATATTTGCTCCAGTATCACATTGCAATGTAGTTTTAAAAAGGCTTTCAGTATCGTTGAGTGCCTTTCCATGTTAGGATCAACCCCAAGCGAAAGGTGCAATTTATAAGCAATGGAATCAAGTATTATTAATCACATGCCCTTTGCTCTTGTTCCTATCTCATCTGTACTTTTGGTACCAGATACCTGCAACACGAATTAAAGTTAGATTATATCGGGCCGCCCTCATAGGGCAGCAAATGAATGCTGCTTTTATTTTGGCCTTGTTTTAATTTGTATTCTAGGCGACTGGCATCCATGAGCTGACTCCTGCTGTGTATACGGTTAAATTCAACAAGAAGGGGAGAGTTGTAGACTAGTTTTTGCGTGGGTTAAGTGAACTTGATTTCACAATGTAGATGGGAGCTGGTTCGTGGAGTGAAGTCTCCTGGAATCCAGATGATTTCAAGACCAATATAAAGTAGCATAATAGTTGGCAAGGGTCTGGAGCATGTAAAAGTTGTTTTTGGAATTTATAGTACCAACGTAAGACTGTCTAACACTATTAAATGGAAGTGTCTGCGATAGCATCATAACTTATTTTTCAAGACAGCAAAGTCATTGTAGCAATGCACCCATGGATACCTTCTCACAGAGCTCCACTTTGTAGCCTAGATTTTCCACTTGCTCAAAGGTCTGAGCGGAAGTAGGGGAGCGTGTGATTCCTGCCCAATGCACAGTATTCCGATCTTCCCAGTGCCCCCTGTTCCCCGCTGATCCCAATTACTCACTTCCCCGTTGTCCACTTTCCTCAGGCTCGCTCACCCCTCAACTGCTTTCGAACCCCTTATGCAGTATCTACTCCCTCGACTGCTATACTTGTTACCTTCCCCAATACTAAATACTCCCTCCTCAATAACTCAGGGTGCTCTTGCCACCAATTTTAAATTCTCATAACTCAAACACCCCACTCCGGGTACTTGCTGCCCCAACTCCTCTCCAAATACTCACTGCCCACAATGCTCACTTCCTCCTCGACTACTTCATGTCCTTACTTGACTCTTCACTACGTACTACTGTACCCCAAGTACTCATTACCAACCAAATCTTTGCTACTTTTCCCCTCCATTTACTCACTAATCTCTCCCTAAACTACTCACCACCCTGTAACCACTCACTTCCCCAGTCCCCTTAACTGCTCCCGCACCGCTTCTCAATTGCTTGCAAACCTAGCATTTCCCCTCCGAAACAACATGTGCTTTCAATTAATATGAGCATCGCTGCTAAAGGTCCACATCCTCATAAGACATCATATCCCCTGTTTTTCCTCCAAGATCAATTAGTTATATATTAATATAAGCATCCAGCATGCTCCAGAAGGCATAGGCCTAGAAATTGGGCTGGGGCGCCAAAGTGGCGCAAAAGTCGCCTGAGCCCAGGATTTAGCACAGCGTTCGAGGCTTTAGCGATTGTCAGATATTCAGTTCCATTGCCCCTAGAGGGAGACGGGGCAAGGCTCGACGTGCTCCACGTCCCTCTTAGGGCGCTGAAACTGAATATCGCAGCGCAACGTGCCACAGCGCCACACGCTGCGGCACGGCACGCTGCGGTACTGCAGGCCTTCCTCCCATTGTTAAGGGGGAGGGGCCTGCAACAGCGCGATCCCCGCTCGCGAGTGCCAGCAAACGAGCCCGGCAGCAAGGAGAAGTGCCGGGCTCTCGGGAAACAGTCGGCAATGCCGCGGCGGGGGGGGGGGGGGTGGTGGTCAGGAGGCCGAGGACGGAGGTGCTGGTAGGCGGCCGCCGAAAAAGGCGGCCGCCCCGCACCTCCACCTTAACTTGCGCCGCTGCCGGCACAGTAAGGCCCCGTCAACCGGGCGCGGGTAGCGAACGGCGCAACTGCGGCGTTCGCTACCAAATATCGCGAACGGGGCGCGAATGGGGCGCTGCGCACACCGATGACGTCATCGGTGGTGGCGCAGCGCAAATGGCTAACGCCACCATTAGCGCCCCTGCTGAATATCGCGGGAGGCGCAGCCAGTGGCACTACAGCCACTGACTGCCTCTTTAGGCGCTAACAGGTGGCGCTACTCACCCAATTTTCCCCCCATAGTTTCTTACAGGTGCAAAACAACTAAAATACTGGGGGTGCTTCTCAGCTGAAACTTGTAACTGACAGACACGTTCTAATCTGTAAAGTCCCCAGACAAAACAACAATTAGGGGTGGAATTTCCTAAACTTTTGTGCCCAAAGACATGTGTAATTGGGGTGTAAAGCAGATACCCAGCAAAAAAGAAGAAACTCGGGCACATGTGTGCTAGAAATGTAAATATGCCTGAGTTCCCTCACTCTTTTACACCTCGCTATTGATCCCTGCGCTCGAATATATTTTGGTTCATTACAATGGCTCTACCCCCAGATATTATTACACTAGTTCAAAACAGGCGTAAAATTAAGCCTTGAAATGTAGGCGCAGCAGGAAGCAGTAATTTTACTGGTGTTTTGTTGTGATTTTTCGAGCGATTTTTAAAAACAATTATCCTCACTGAGACCTGCACTGTTTTAAGTCACATTGAAAAGGAAAAAGCAGTAAAATAAATGTAACAGAAGGTGGCAGCAGTAGTTCCCACAGTACAAAGTTGAGGCATAAGTAAAGTTCGCTTCCTTGAGCAAAAGTCAGAGCTGCTTGTGTCTGAACTCATAAGAGACTGGTACACAGTATCTAAAATAGAGCATGCCTTGGAAACCTGGGCTGAGATTGCCCATCATGTAAAGGGCCACTCTGAAAGTCAAGAGGGAAAGGAGTGAAGACTATGCTGGATGAATGACCTGAAACAGGGAGGTAATAAAAAGTTGGGCAAACTTCTTCTTGCTTGTGCCTTTTTACTGATGCCTTTTTGTTTATGACCGAGCAACTTGAGGGTAGAGCAGAGGCAGACACATTGACAGATCCAGAAACAGTTGGATCCCATCATTGCCAGCTCACTTCACTGCTTCTGAACCAGGTAACGTGCGTGGGAAAGCACTGCATGGTGCTTTCGCTGCTGTCACCCTGACAACCACTGCCAGCAGCATCATTGACTATGACTGACAATTTGGCACTAATTAATGCTGAATTATGGGCACATTTGCACTATTGACTAGGAACTGAATTGAGACTGTCTAAACTCATTTCACTTAGGGCAAACACAGCCAGCAGGAAGGGGTGAATTTCATCACATTACTTGGGGCTAAATTTTAATTAGGCCTCAAAGCTGAATGCAAAGTGTTCGAACTTACTACCTAACTCAGTCCTTTCTTCTATTGTTCCACTACAACCAATACAGCAGAGATGCCACTGTGGCTATCCTGATGTAACCACAAGCATCTAACGTGATGTCTGAATATGAAAAGTAGGCAGCCAGAATTTTCCCGCTGCCGCGCGTGCGGGTTTGGAGGCGGGTCAACAATAAAAGTTGCTGAAAATGTGAGCCCGCCGTCATCCCGCCTCCTCGCGCCTTTAACTCGGGTGCATTTGCCAGCACGCCACCGACCCGAACGGCAGACCTACTTAAGCTCATTAAATCCTTGTTGTGAGACCCTTAACAGGGATTTTAACATGACCTTTTGATTTTGAGAGCATCACCACGGGAATCATGCAGCTCAGAAACCATGTCTGTCAATGTGAGGCGGAAGCTCAGTGGCCATTGAGCGAGGTCATTAATGCAGAGCTTGGAAAACACAATAAATACTCCCACATGACACCTGCCTAAGGGAAAGGCTCTTGCGGACTCCATTTTGAGCACAGATTTAGGTGTCTAGAGTTTGCAAGTCTTTGCTGCAACCTCTGTGCTAGTAACTATCACACCATTGACAGATTGCTCCTCTGATCTCTACTTGACCTGCCATCTACTACATCAACATGGGTGCCACTTATACTGTGTCACCTTGGTCCTCAGAATCGGACCAGAGTGAACCCCAACACCAGCAGCAGCAGGCACACCAGCAGCAGAAGCAATAACACCAACAACCTCAACGCCCTGATGCTCCACAGGACAGAGGGTATCAGCACAGGGCTGCACCGCGCCAGAGGCGATACCCCCAACACAGGGTATACAGGCAGAGGATGAGCTTCCTCAACATGACTGAGCAGCAGTGCCAGAGGAGGCTCAGGCAATTGCACCAAGTCATCACCGATATTTGCAGCTTGCTGGAGCAAGACCTGCAGCCAGAGGACCTGGTGGACACGACTTACCAGTGACTGTCAAAGTCGCCAGCGCCCTCAACTTCTTTGCCTCAGGCTCCTTCCAGGGATCTGCAGCAGACATTTGCGGCATCTCACAGTCGGCCGCCCACAGATGCATCACACAGGTCACCGATGCCTTGTTTAACAAGTCAGCCAATTATGTCAACTTTGCCACTGATGAAGCCAGTGTTCATGAGCGTGCACTTGGCTTTGCCACTCTGGCTGGCTTCCCACGGCTGCAGGGCATCATCGACTGCACACATGTGGTCATCAGGGCACCTCCACATCACCCAGGAGTGTTTGTGAACTGCATGGGCTTTCACTCCCTCAATGTGCAGCTCATCTGCAACCATAGGAAGATCATCATGCATGTCTCATGACTCCTTCGCCCTGCGCCAGTCCACCCTCCCTCAGCTCTTTGCACCGCCAAACACACTTACCGGCTGGCTGCTTGGACACAAGAGCTATCCATTGAAGATGTGGCTTATGACACCCTTGAGGAGGCCAAGCAATGAGGCTCAGGAGTGCTATAATGAAAGCCACATGTCCACCAAATATGTCATAGAGCAAACAATAGGCATACTGAAGATGCACTTCAGATGCCTTGACAGATCTGGAGGAGCCCTTCAGTATGCACCACCGAGGGTCTCCGGAATAGCCGTCGTTTGCTGCGCGTTGCACAACATTACGCAGCAATGAGGATTAGTGTTGCCTGAGGAGCAGGGCACAGAGCGCACAGTCTCTTCAGAGAAGGAGGAGGAGGAGGAAGAGGAGCATCAGCTGGAAGACATAGAGGAGGAACCTGAGGTCCAGATCCCACAAGCACCCGAGCACATTGCTGCCTGGGAGGCCAGGTAAGGCCTCATCATGGCTAGATTTACTTAACTTCCTTCATTGCACCCATATGGTTGCCAGATGCTGTGCCAAGGTTCTCCCCCAACAACACCATAAAGCATCCCTACAATGAACAAGCCATTCCTTTCACACTGACCCCCATTGTTGGAGGTAACATTACATCTCACCATTCACTCCAACTCACAAAGCCACTTCCAAAGTAGCAGACAAAAATAGGCATGACCAGAAAGTGGTGAAAATAAACAGTTTTATCTGTGTCATAACAGTAACAAAACGTTAACAATAACACTTCTTTAAACGCCCATGTGCATACCCATGTGCATCTACTTCTATGTCATTTTTTTTACGCGTCCTTCTACGAAGTGCAGCCCCACAGTGTGGCTTCAGCAGAGGTCAAGGCAGGCTGTTCACTTCCCTATTGCGACTGCTTAGACACTTTTGGCATATGTCCTCTGGGTTTTGGAGCTTGTGATGGCCCTGCCAAAGTCTGCTCCTCCTGTGACTGTGCAGGGGCAGACCTGGCCATCGCTGTCCGAGAAGGCATCTGGAGCTCTGACTGAGGGAGGCAACTGGGGAGAAGTGTAAACATTTTGAGAGGAGCCCCCACTTCCATGTCCCCTCTCACTATCATCCCTCTCATGGACCGCCTGCACTTTCCTGCTAGCAAGGAGCTGGAGAGCACCTTGCTGCACAGCAGTGGGGCCATGAGGACCCAAGCCTACATTTACATCCCTCCTAGAGAGGAGGTCTATGAGCCTCTGCCATCTGCTGTCCATAGCTAGCATGTGCTCATGTGAGTGGCTCATTAGCTGCTTCATGCAGGTGGCCATCCTTTCCATGGAAGAGCACATTGTCGCCATCGCCTGCGACATGGTGATGCTCATGCTGAAGATGGACGCCTCCATTCTCTGCACATTTGCAGACATCACAGCTGCAAAACCTGCCTGCGCCTCCTGCATTTCTTGCTGCCCCTCCAGGATAACCCTCTTTCTCGATGGCCCCTGAGGCTCAGCGCCTGCATACAGCTGAGCAGAGCTTGAAGCCTCCTGTGCCCTCCGGCGAGGAGCCTTCAGTGCTGTTCCTGTCAATCCCATCTTCTCTTGCTCACTTGAGACACCAGGTGACAACTCTATCACGCATAGGATCCAACGAGGTGTGCGTACCTGTGTTGGTGCTGGGTGTGCTTGGGTTTGGTGCCGGTGCACCCTCAGAAGCTGGATGCTCCTCTGAGGAGTTGTCTTCCTCCTCCGGCTGGACAGTGGTGGGGAGGCCGGGGGGGTGGGGGGGGGGGGTGGCGGCGGCGGAGGGCAGGGGGCTGGGGGTTGGATGGTGGGGGGGGCGGGCGGGAGGTTCGCTCTTGATGGACCACTCGGCGAGTAAAGGGATGATTTGGAAATGTTATATTAAGAATGGGTAACGATACCATTATGTACATGATGAACATTCACTGGCTGCTGATATCAGTCACCATAGAGTGACTGCTGTTTGCCATGTGGCTGTATGAGATATAATTCTGTCACCGGGTTGTTGAGAGGCGCCCCTCTCTCCGTCTCCCACCGCCATCAGCTCTGCAACTCTTGAGACCTCCAGGGCCACCTCCTCTGCTGCGGTTAAAGGACTTAAGGATGGAGGGCCACCTCAGGTTCTCTCCCATTCCCTGTTGTTGAACGCTCTCTTCTGCAAGGAGGGAAAGGAGAGAAGTTTGAGTGATAGTGATGGCATGAGTGATGAGTGTAAGGAATGTGTGGGTTACATCTGTAGAGGATGACTATGAGGGAGTGTGGTGCCAATGCCAAATGGCCTCTTTCTGTGCTGTTACTTGGTATGCTTGCATTAAGATGAGGGTGAGTGTGAAGGGTGGTTAGTCAGATGGGGATGTGAGTATGTACATAGAAAGAGAGGGATGGAAGGTATGTTGGTGTGAGTAATGATGTGCAGGAGTAGGCTTGGGAAGACAGAGTGATGGGGATGTGATGAGAGGCACAGCAGGATGAAGGTGAGTGTGGCTTTGCACTCACCTTTCCTGATCTCATCAGATCATTGAAGTGCTTCCGGCACTGTACCCAGGTCCTCCTTATGACATCCCTGCTGTTGACCTCAGCAATTTGGATACAGGCCTTTTTGGTCTCTTGGGAGGTCTCTTCTGCTTATCAGCAGGGAAGAGGACCTCCCTGTGTGCTCTGACTCGCTCCTCAATAATATGTAGGGAATCATTGGAAAAGCGGGGTCTTTGGGAAGTGATTTCTCTATTTCTCCGCAACAAGACACTGCTCTCCAATCCTCCCTCCACACTCCTACATGAATACATGAACCTTCAAATGCGATGTGGCCAAGGCTGCTTTAAATATCCCCACTGGAAATGAATCATCAATGACATCATCAGACCCACAGCATTTAATAGGGCCGGGAAATGCGCATGTCTGCCTTAATTGGGGCCATTACGTTAAAGTCGCTCTGAAGAGCGGGCTGATCAATACATCGCGGTACCGACCCGCTACGCAGCCCACACGCACCAGGTCCTCCTTATGGCATCCCTGCTGTTGACCTCCTCAGCAATTTGGACACAGGCCCTTGGTAGGGTAAATTCTGGCCGTTGTCAGTCTGCTAGAACGAAAGCATGGTGCTAAAGAGGCTGTGACGATTTTGCAGATAAAGCATGTACAATGACATATTTATTGTAAGCGAAACAAGATAATTTTTAAAACCATATGTAAAAAGGTTTTAACATTTTTGTTATTACATTTCTGATATTAATTCAATGAAATTCATCTCATTCTTCATTTTTTGGTTGATAAGCTATTTTATTACATTGGTCTTTGTAATCTTCCACTCCCTTTCTGTGGCATGCTCAATTTGCTCATGAGGATAGCACTTGTCTCCTCAGGGTGTATAAAGAAAACTTAGGCATTCACGTATATCCATCATCCCTATTTTTGCTATTCACTGTATTTCAGGCTTTTGCTACTGTTACCCAGCCACCTATAGGAAATAATTACAGATGATGTCATTACAAATTTGCCCGATGGCCAAATGATCTTCCTGCTGCAAGTCTTGTCATCTGCCTCCACCATCTGTCAGTCATTGATGACTTCAAACAGATTGACGGTACTACCATGCAGTGTTGCCATATTGTGCATAATGCAACAGGCAACAAAAAATCTATACTTACGAAGTGCTGATTTGTGAGAAGCTCCTTTGTTATCTAAACATCTGAATCATTGATTAATAGAATTTGACAGCACAGAAGGAGGCCATTCAGCCCATCGTTCTGCACCAGCTCTCTGAAAGAACTATGAACTTCATATCAATTTCCTTGCTCTTTCTCCACACCCTTTCTTTATTTTCTTTCCAAACACTTTCTTTTTAAAAGTAATTGAGTATCCTGATGTTAAAATAGCCCTCGGCATAAAAATATTCTCCTCATCTCTCCATGTGTTCATAGAAACATAGAAGATAGGAGCAGGAGTAGGCCATTCGGCCCCTCAAGCCTGCTCCGTCATTTAATGAGATCATGGCTGATCATCCAAATTCACTACCCTGTCCCTGCTTTCTCCCCATATCCCTTGATCCCTTTAGCCTTAAGAAATATATCTAACTCCTTCTTGAATATATTTAATGAATTGGCCTCAACTACCTTCTGTGGTAGAGAATTCCACAGGTTCACCACTCTCAGGGTGAAGAAATTCCTCCTCATCTCTGTCTTAAATGGCTTACCCCTTATCTTTAGACTGTGACCCCTGGTTCTGGACTCCCCCGCCATCGGGAACATCCTTCCTGCATCTAGTTTGTCTAGTCCTGTTAGAATTTTATAAGTTTCAATGAGATCCCCTCTCATTCTTCTAAACTCCAGTGAATATAAGCCCAATCAACCCAATCACTCCTCGTACGTTATTCCTGCCATCCCAGGTATCAGTCTGGTGAATCTTGGTTCATTTGGTGATGATCCCATATTAATACTCTTTGGGCGAGAAATTGATGTCCTTACCGCCACCTGGTAGCGCCAGTGATGCGTGAAAAAATGGTGGCCGCTGCTTTTGCGCCAGCTGGAGGCAGTCCCGGCGGCGGCCGCCATATTGGTCGCCCCCTTTGTTAACTTGGCGTGCAAGCAGGCTGACGGACGCAGACAGGGGCAATATCTGCAGCTGTTAAAGGGACACACACATCAATCAGGTAAGTTTGAATGATAGGGTTTGGACTAGTTTCTTTTTAATTTTATTGAAGTGGTGACTTACTGCAATAGATGTGAAAAGTTTTTTAAGTGTTTTGGGAGTGCTGCTGGACGCTTGCAAGGGTTTGGATGGTAAATTAATGCATTTGAGAAAACAGAACATGCTGCGAATACTCAGCAGGTCATGCAACATCCGTGGAGTTCATGTCTCAGGTCGACATGCTGCCTGACCAACTGAGTATTTGCAGCATTTTATGCTGTCATTTCACATTTACAGCATTCGCTTGCAGAGGGAAGAGGAAGACACAGAAGAGGAGCAACCAGACGGAAGGATGCATCCCAGACAGCCCCTTTGTGGCCGGCATATCCGGGATGGAATCATCCGCCTGCAGTCCTACTGGCTGGGAAGGATGCATTTCTTGTGTGTGTGAAATGAGGAAGGCACAAGGGTGGAGTTGTGCTGATGGGAGGGCCAGAGGCCTAGAGGAGCCTGCCAGAAGGAGGATAATGTACGAGGATACCCGCATCTTGTATCCTTTCAGCGCCACTGTTGGCCAAGGGCTCAGCCATGCCCCTGCCAAGAATGGCCTGCGCTGTCTCCTCCAAGGGGGTGAGGTGATGCTAGGGAGATGTGCCTCGTCATCAATGCAGATTGTTGGTAGGGGGTCATGCATTGAGCAGTGTGTGAGGCTGGTGATTCAGTTGGTAGGTGATGGCTTTTGAAGATGCCTGGGTTTACAACATCAAGTGAAGAAAATCTGGCCATGGTGATGCCATCGTGGCCTCCTGGCCAGCAATTTTGTCAGGGGATGATGCCCTGTGTCCAGTGCAGCATCAGGTGATGGCGGCGAAGGTTGGTGATGAGGTTGGTGATGTTGGTGTTGGGGCTGATCGTGGAAGGATTTGGAAGACCAAGGTCTAATTGTTTCATTGGCTCCAATGTTGCTGTAATAGATGGCAGCTGCAGGTGAGATGACAGAAGCGATCTGTCACTGGTGAGAGAGGTTCTCCCAATGAGGTGGCACTGGACATACAGATGGATCTAAAAACTTGTAAGCTAAAGAAATCTCTATATGTATTAAAAATGCAGTAACCAACATTTTCTTTGCTCTGAAACTCACCATCTGCAACATGGCATCCTTGACACCACTTCTGCAGCTGTCAGCTTTTCACAAACATCACAGCAGACTCAAAACATGCCAGGTTGAGCTTGGTGTGTTCCCTGAACAATGGGTAACTAGTGGGGGAGAAGCTAAAATTACAGGTAAGCCTCAAAATAATCTTAAATTGGCTCTGAACAAGCCATTTAATAGGTGAATTGTCTCCCCCGCTGTTTGGTGTCAGGTCAGTTCTGCACTGACAGACCCGACACCCAGGAGACTCGCATGGAGGCGGGTTGACAGCGAGTTTCTGACCCGCTGTCAATCTTTGCGATTTTGACAGTGGACCCGCCTCCAAACCCACCCCCTCAGCGCGATTAAATTCACGGCCTTAGTGTCCATAAACAGGAGCCAGAGGGCTTAAGCCCCAATGATCATTTTGCCATCTCAGCAAAGAAAGTCACCTAAATTTGCTACCTCCATGAGTGCGCTGCCTGTTCCTCCCCGATTCTCCGATCAGAGAGGTGATGGGTGCAGGGCCTTGGGTTACACTTCTTCAGGGTGCCCCTCAAAATGGGTGCTTATCCAGCAAAGAGGAAAATGAGGAAGGAGGGCCACGAACATCCCTTCCCACATCATTCACATGATTGCCCTTACTCCCCATCAATAGTAGGTGCAAGAACTTCGCCTCCCAGAGGAAACCAAGGAAATCCTGGAGCAATGGCAAAGGCGCGGAGACTTGTACTTGTCCCCTGGGGCAAAGTAGAGGAAAATCGGCACCAAACAATGTACAGTGCACCAGATGTATCTGTTTTCATTATTAGAACCCAAAAAGCTGCAATTTTGAGTAAGGGAATAAAATATGAAGAGGCATTCCCTGCCAATGCTACATCTCCAACATATGCCAACATCTAAATTGAATTAGATATGCACAGATCTTTTTGCATGTCTTTTGAGCTCTTCTATCAAGTCTTCAAATGCCTCATGAAGCTTTGCTAGATATAGTTATATTAAATAATGGATTCAAAGAGCATTCAGACTCTCCAGATTGAATGGATCATTACCATCAACATAACAATAAACTTAGGAGCTAATTCTCTTTTATTATTGTGTTCATTAATCTATTCTGGTATACTGATATCTCATTTAACCCTTTGTGGATGCCAGTTTCACTTCAGTTCCAATAAGGGATAAATAAATGGATCAGTTTCAAAACTATGAATTAAATGGCATCTAGTTTTGTGTATTTTGTGGATTCTGTTTTCAAACAAAAAGAGACTTTTATTTCTCAAAGCACTTTCCCCTAATAGCAGAGGGAAACCTCATCCTGGATGCATCAACATCTGTTTGTTGTTCCGAGGCGAGGAGTGCGGTATAAAAACCGGCGTGACCAGCGAGGCCCGACCAGTTCGGACCAGGGAGCAGCGAACGAGGCGAGGAGCGCGGTATAAAAACCGGCGCGACCAGCGAGGCCCGACCAGTTCGGACCAGGGAGCAGCGAACGAGGTGTGATGAAATATGCCATTCATCAAGCACTGTATTCCCTGTGTTTAGTTTAGTTTCAGTTTCATTTCCTTACCTGTATTGTATTGTGTGTAGGGCTCTGCCCATACCTGGCCCCTACTTAAGCAAGCCCCAGCGTGTCTCACAGCAGTACAGCAGATCTCTGGATGAGAGACACTTCTCCAATGTGTATTACTTTCTGAGTTAATAAAAGCCTTGCTTTGCTCCGTTAACGTCGAGTCTCGGATTCATTGAGGCACATCAATTTTATTAACTCATTTTCAACGCAATGGACCAACTCTTGAAACCCGAACGTTTGGATTTGGACCCGCATGCTTCGGACGCATCGGCACGATTCGGACACTAGTTTAAGTGTATGGAATTCTTCCTGGACAATTCTGCAGCCATCACAGGCGCTACGGACGCTGAGAGTATGAAACTCGGAATCCTGCGGAATTGGGTAAGCCACCGAGTTTACCCCCTCATCCAAGACGCCGACATATACCCGGCCGCCTACGACATCCTAAAGGCGCATTACCAGCAGCCTACGAACGAGGTGTACGCTAGGCATCTGCTCGCTACTCACACACAGCGACCTGGGGAATCGCTGGATGAGTTCCTAGTCACCCTGAAAACGCTTGGCAAAGACTGCAAGTGCCAAGATGTAAAAGCCGCAGTGTACACTGACGAACTTGTTCGTGATGCCTTTATCGCAGGCCTCAGCTCCACTTACATCCGGCAGAGACTACTGGAAAAAACGGGATTGGACCTGAAACAGGCTGTGAACACAGCGCGATCCCTGGATGTGGCCCAGAGAAACTCGGACGCCTACTCTTCGGCCCGCGCCGCCCACGCCGCCACGTGTGCACCAAGGGTGCCGCCATCTTGGAAGGCATCTTCCCCGCCCGGCAGCCCGACACCGTCGGGGCCCCGCTCTCCCCCCAGAAGCCCTACGACAGCCGCGACGCGTCGGGGCCCCAACTGCTACTTCTGCGGGCAGCCGAAGCACATCAGAAACCTGTGCCTGGCGAAAGGCACCACCTGCTTTAAGTGCGGTAAGAAGGGGCACTTCGGGAAGGTGTGCAGAGGGAACCCCGCTGGAAAACCCGCCACCGCCGCGTGTGCGCCGTGGGAGCGGCCATCTTGGACGCCATCTTGCCCGACCTCGTGGGGTCCGCCATCTTGTGAGCAGACAGCATGGACGCCATCTTGTCTCGATCAGGGCCCTACAGTGGCATCGGTCACAGTGGACCAGACCAGACCGCACCCGCTATCCAAATCAATGGTGGACATCGAGGTAAACGGGTGCGGGGTTAAATGTTTAATTGACAGTGGAAGCACGGAGAGTTTTATCCACCCTGAACTAGCACAACAACTCTCTCTAACGGTGGTCCCTGCTCGGGGCACCATCTCTATGGCTGATAAAACCCAGACATCGACCATTATGGGTTACTGCGCGGTACAATTGTCCGTTAACGGAACTGTATACGATAATTTTAAATTACTAATCATGAAGAGTCTATGTGCGAGCGTGATCTTGGGCCTGGATTTCCAGTGCCACCACCAAAGCATCACGCTCAATTACGGTGGGTCCCAGCCGCCCCTCACAGTGTGCGGTCTGGCTACCCTGAAGGTAAAGCCGCCTTCGCTATTCGCGAACCTTACTCCCAACTGCCGGCCAATAGCGACCAAAAGCAGGAAGTACAGCTGGGAGGACAGGCGGTTTATCGCGACCGAGGTAGACAGGCTCCTGAAGGAGCGCATTATCGAACGCAGCAACAGCCCGTGGCGCGCCCAAGTGGTGGTGGTGAGGGGTAGCGAGAAGAAGCGGATGGTGATAGATTATAGCCAGACGGTTAATCTATACACCCAGCTAGACGCCTACCCGCTACCCCGCATATCCGAGATGGTGAACCAAATCGCCCAATACCGGGTGTTCTCCACCATCGACCTCAAGTCAGCGTACCACCAGCTCCCTATCAGACCAGAGGACCACCCGTACCCCGCCTCCGAGGCGAACGGACGCCTCTACCAATTCCTCAGAGTCCCCTTTGGGGTGACGAATGGGGTCTCGGTCTTCCAGAGGGAGATGGACCGCATGGTCCACTTGCAGGCAACCTTCCCCTACCTCGACAACGTCACCATCTGCGGTCACAACCAGCAGGATCACGACTCGAACCTCGAGAGGTTCCTGAAAACCGCACAAAAACTCAACCTCACTTACAACGAGGACAAGTGCGTTTTCAACACCACTCGCCTCTGCATAATAGGCAGCGTGGTGGAGAATGGGGAAATCGGACCAGACCCCGACCGATTGCGCCCCCTATGGGAGCTCCCCCTGCCCAACACTCCCAAAGCCCTGAAAAGGTGCCTGGGGTTATTTTCTTATTATGCCCAATGGGTCCCCAACTGCTCCGACAAAGCCCGCCCCCTCTTGAAAGCATCCTCTTTTCCACTCTCTGCTGAGGCCCACGCCGCCTTCAAAAGCATTAAGCGGGATATTGAGCGGGCCACGCTACAGGCAGTGGACGAGAACACTCCCTTTCAAGTGGAAAGTGATGCGTCTGACTTTGCCTTGGCGGCCACCCTCAACCAGGCGTGGCGGCCCGTAGCTTTCTTCTCGAGGACCCTCCAAGGGCCCGAGATCAGACACTCCTCCGTGGAAAAGGAGGCCCAAGCCATCGTGGAGGCAGTGCGCCACTGGCGGCACTGCCTAGCCGGCAAACGCTTCACCCTACTTACCGACCAGCGGTCGGTAGCGTTTATGTTCAATAATAAACAGAGGGGGAAGATTAAAAATGATAAGATTCTTAGGTGGCGGATCGAGCTCTCCACCTTCGATTATGACATCATTTACCGGCCAGGGGCCCTTAACGAATCCCCCGACGCGCTCTCACGAGGGATGTGTGCCAGCGCCACCGGGGATCGGCTACAGACCCTCCACAATGACCTCTGCCACCCAGGGGTCACACGGCTGTTCCACTTCATAAAGTCCCGCAACTTACCCTACTCGATTGAGGAAGTTCGGTCTCTGACCAGGAACTGCCGCACTTGCGCTGAGTGCAAGCCTCGGTTCTACCGCCCAGATAGAGCCCACTTAATCAAAGCTACACGGCCCTTTGAGTGGGTCAGCTTAGATTTCAAGGGCCCCCTCCCATCAGTCGACTGCAATGTTTACTTCCTGAACATTGTGGACGAATACTCCTGTTTCCCATTCGCCTTCCCCTGCCCAGACATGACCAGCGCCACGGTCATTAAATGCCTCAACAGCCTGTTCTGCCTGTTCGGTATGCTGAGCTACATCCACACGGATAGGGGGGTGTCCTTCATGAGTGAAGAGCTACGCCAGTACATGCTGTCCAGAGGGATCGCCACGAGCCGTACCACCAGCTACAACCCCCAGGGTAATGGCCAGGTGGAGCGAGAGAACGGGACAGTATGGAAAGCAGTCACTCTAGCTCTAAGGACCAAGGGCCTCCCTATCTCCCGCTGGCAGGAAGTCCTCCCAGATGTGCTCCGTTCGATACGGTCGCTATTGTGTACTGCCACTGATGCCACGCCTCATGAACGAATGTTTGTCTTTCCCCGGAAATCCACCTCAGGCGTATCCATGCCGTCATGGCTCTCCACTCCAGGTCCGGTATTTGTACGAAGGCATGTGAGGGGCCACAAGGCGGACCCCCTCGTGGAGTCAGTGCACCTACTCCACGCCAACCCCCAATACGCGTATGTCCGGCACGCCGATGGAAGGGAGGACACCGTGTCCATAAAAGACGTCGCCCCAGCCGGTAACGACAACAACCACGACAACAAAACCAACAACGATCACAGCAATTCTTACCCACCCACTATCCTTTCACCACCCCCGGAAGAACATCGACCAACGGTGCCCCCACCAACTACCCCTTCAACAACCCTGGCGGCGCCCCCGGCAGAGACCCAGGAGGCCACCGGGGACACCCAGCCAACACCCGCGGCACCACAACAGCTACGTCAGTCACAGAGGACTATCAAACCCCCGAACAGACTAAATCTGTAGAAGGGGTGAATGTGATGAAATATGACATTCATCAGGCACTGTATTCCCTGTGTTTAGTTTAGTTTCAGTTTCATTTCCTTACCTGTATTGTATTGTGTGTAGGGCTCCGCCCATACCTGGCCCCTACTTAAGCAAGCCCCAGCGTGTCTCACAGCAGTACAGCAGATCTCTGGATGAGAGACACTTCTCCAATGTGTATTACTTTCTGAGTTAATAAAAGCCTTGCTTTGCTCCGTTAACGTCGAGTCTCGGATTCATTGAGGCACATCACGAGGCTTACCAACTCAGCAGTGGGGAGAGAGGTAAAAAGTAATCAGAGTGTGACATCACCAGGGAGCAGGTGAGTGATTGGTTGGTGAGTATTTCTCTTTTTTAAACTTTAACTCTGTGGTTTATAGTTACTAAGGTCTTTCTGGTATAGCGGGGACTGTTGGTAAACCATACAAGCGCCTTAGAGTTTATCTTTAATTGGTGGTAGTGAATTAATTTAAATTAATTAAAGGGTAAGTCATGTCAGGACAGCCCAGCCCTGTGTTATGCTCCTCTGGCTCTATGTAGGAATTCAGGGACGCTGCCTGTGTCCCTGACGACCATGTGTGCCAGAAATGCATCCAGCTGCAGCTACTAGCAGACCGCATTGTGGCGCTGGAGCTGCGGATGGATGGGCTTTGGAGCATTCACGATGCTGAGAGGGTCGTGGAAAACATGTTTACTGAGTTGGTCACACCACAGGTAAGGGCTGCACAGGCAGAAGGGAAATGGGTGACCATCAGGCAGAGCAGTAGAGGCAGGCAGGTAGTGCAGGGGACCCCTGTGGCCATCCCCCTCTCAAACAGGTATACCGATTTGGATACTGTTGAGGGGGATGACTTACCAGAGGAAGGCAGCAGCAGCCAACTTCCTGGCACCAGGGGTGCTTCTGCTGCTCAGGAAGGGAGAAAAAAGAGTGGGAGAGCAATAGTGGTAGGGGATTCTATCGTAAGGGGAACAGATAGGCATTTCTGTGGCCGTAGACGTGACTCCAGGATGGTTTGTTGCCTCCCTGGTGCCAGGGTCAAGGATGTCACTAAATGGCTGCAGGGCATTCTGAAGGGGGAGGGTGAACAGTCAGAGATCGTGGTTCACATTGGGACCAATGACATGGGTAGGAAGAGGGATGAGGTCCTGCAGCAAGAATTTAGGGAGCTAGGTAGCAGATTAAAGAGCAGGACCTCAAATCTCTGGATTGCTCCCGGTGCCACGTGCTAGTGAGTATAGGAATAGAAGGATAGAACAGATGAATGCGTGGCTAAAGAGTTGGTGCAGGAGGGAGGGCTTTAGTTTCCTGGATCACTGGGCCTGCTTCTGGGGAAGGTGGGACTTGTACAAGTCGGACAGGTTGCACCTGAACCAGAACAGGACAAATATCCTTGCGGGGAGGTTTGCTAGCACTGTTCAGGGGGGTTTAAACTAAAATGGCAGGGTGTTGGGAACCTGAGCAGGGAGACAGAGGAAAGGGAAACAGGGATAAAAGCAAAAGATAGGAAGGAGAAAAACAAAAGTGGCAGTCAGAGAAATCAATGGTTTAAATCAAACGTGGCCACAGTAAATAATAATTCTAATCGGTCTAAGAGCGTTAAAAAAACAAGCCTGAAGGCTTTGTGTCTTAATGCGAGGAGCATTTGTAATAAGGTGGACGAATTGGCTGCGCAAATAGAGGTAAACAAATATGATTTGGTTGGGATTACAGAAACGTGGCTCAAGGATGGCCAAGACTGGGAACTCAACATCCAGGGGTATTCGATATTCAGGAAAGATAGGCAAAAAGGAACGGGAGGTGGGGTAGCATTACTGGTTAAAGAAGGGATTAACACAATTGTAATGAAGGATATTAGCCCTGATGAGGTGGAATCTGTATGGGTAGAATTGAGAAATACTAAGGGGAAAAAAACATTAGTGGGAGTGGTATATAGACCTCCAACAGTAAGGCGGAGGTTGGGGATAGCATTAAAAGGGAAATTAAAGAAGCATGCAATAAGGGCACAGCAGTTATCATGGGTGACTTTAATCTACATATAGATTGGGCCAACCAAATTAGTAACAATACTGTGGAGGAGGAATTCCTGGAGTGTTTACGGGATGGTTTCCTGGACCAATATGTCGAGGAACCAACCAGAGACCAGGCCATCTTAGACTGGGTATTATGTAACGAGAAAGGATTAATTAGCAATCTTGTTGTACGAGGCCCCTTGGGTCAGAGCGATCATAATATGATCGAATTCTTCATTAAGATGGAGAATGAAGTAGTTGACTCAGAGACTAGAGTCCTCAATTTAAATAAAGGAAACTACGATGGTCTGAGGAGCGAGTTGGGTAGGATTGATTGGGGAATGGCACTCAAAGGGTTGACGGTGGATAGGCAATGGCAAACATTCAAAGACTGAATGGATGAGCTACAGAATTTGTTCATCCCAGTTTGGCATAAAAATAAAACCAAAAAGGTGACTCAACCGTGGCTAACAAGGGAAATTAGGGATAGCATAAGATCCAAGGAGAGGACATATAAATTGGCCAGAAAAAGCAATAATCCTGAGGATTGGGAGCAGTTTAAGATTCAACAAAGGAGGACAAAGGGATTAATTAAGAAAGGGAAAATAGAATATGAGAGTAAGCTTGCAGGGAACATAAAAACTGACTGTAAAAGCTTTTATAGATATGTGAAGAGAAAAAGATTGGTGAAGTCAAGCGTAGGTCCCTTACAGTCAGAATCAGGGGAATTTATCATGGGAAACAAAGAAATGGCAGACTAACTAAATTCATACTTTGGTTCTGTCTTCACAAAGGAGGACACAAATAACCTCCCAGAGATGCCGGGGAACATAGGGTCTGATGAAAGGGTGGAACTGAAAGAAATCAGTATTTGTAGGGAAATGGTGTTAGGAAAATTGATGGGACTGAAGGCCGATAAATCCCCAGGGCCTGATAATCTACATCCCAGGGTACTTAAGGAAGTGGCCCTAGAAATAGTAGATGCATTGCTGGTCATCTTTCAGAACTCGATAGACTCTGGAACAGTACCCATGGATTGGAGGGTAGCTAATGTTACCCCACTATTCAAAAAAGGTGGTAGAGAAAAAGCGGGGAATTATAGACCGGTAAGCCTGACATCGGTAGCGGGGAAAATGCTAGAGCCTATTATAAAAGATGTAATAGCAGAGCACTTGGAAAGCAGTGACAGGATCGGACAAAGTCAACATGGATTTACAAAAGGTAAATCATGCTTGACTAATCTACTGGAATTTTTTGAGGATGTAACTGGCAAAATAGATAAGGGAGAACCAGTGGATGTGGTGTATTTGGACTTTCAGAAGGCTTTCGATAAGGTCCCACATAAGAGATTAGCGTGCAAAATTAAGGCACATGGGATTGGGGGCAAGGTATTGACTTGGATAGAGAACTGGTTGGCAGACAGAAAGCAAAGAGTTGGAATAAACGGGTTGTTTTCCGAGTGGCAGGCAGTGACTAGTGGGGTACCGCAAGGATCGCTCCTAGGACCCCAGCTGTTCACAATATATATTAATGATCGGGACGAGGGAATTGGATGTAATATCTCCAAATCTGCAGACGACACAAAGCTGGGTGGGAGGGTAAGCTGTGAGGAGGATGTCGTGAAACTCCAGTACGATTTGGACAGGTTGGGTGATTGGGCAGAAATATGGCAAATGCACTATAATGTGGATAAATGTGAGGTTATCCACTTTGGTGGCAAAAACAGGAAGGCAGATTATTATTTGAATGGCAATAGATTGGGAGAAGGGGAAGTGCAAAGAGACCTGGGTGTTCTTGTGCACCAGTCGCTGAAGGTAAGCATGCAGGTGCAGCAGGCGGTTAAGAAGGCAAATGGTATGTTGGCCTTCGTAGCAAGAGGGTTCGAGTACAGGAACAAGGATGTCTTGCTACAGTTGTACAGGGCCTTGGTGAGACTGCACCTTGAGTACTGTGTGCAGTTTTGGTCGCCTTACCTGAGGAAGGACGTTCTTGCCATGGAAGGAGTGCAGCGAAGATTCACCAGGCTGATACCTGGGATGGCAGGAATGACGTATAAGGAGAGATTGTGTCGATTGGGCTTATACTCACTGGAGTTTAGAAGATTGAGAGGGGATCTCATCGAAACCTATAAAATTCTGTCAGGCCTGGACAGACTAGATGCAGGAAGGATGTTTCTGATGGCCGGGGAGTCCAGAACCAGGGGTCATAGTCTAAGGATAAGGGGTAAGCCATTTAGGACTGAAATGAGGAGGAATTTCTTCACCCAGAGAGTGGTGAACCTGTGGAATTCTCTGCCACAGAGGGCGGTGGAGGCCAGTTCATTAAATATATTCAAGAAAGAGTTGGATATATTTCTTAAGGCTAAAGGAATCAAGGGATATGGGGAGAAGGCAGGGACAGGGTACTGAATTTGGATGATCAGCCATGACCTCATTGAATGGCGGAGCAGGCTCGAAGGGCCGAATGGCCTACTCCTGCTCCTATCTTCTATGTTTCTTAGCTGCCACCTTCACCTTCAAGAAAAGTGTGCCATGCAGCAGCTTAGCCATAATGAAAGGGTGTGGCCAAAAGGCCAGTGATTGTGTACAATGCTTTAACTAGTATCTCCCAAAAGGAGTGGGAGTTCCCAATTTAGCTTTGAGCCATGGTTGATGGGCCTCACAAGAAATGTGAACAAAGTGAGCAGTACATTTACCTTCATCTTCTTCCTGATACCAGCAGCTTCTGCCCAAAGTTCTGCTCTCAGACATATCAGTGGATATGTTGAGGGAGTGCCCGGCAGCACTGGCATGCCTTTAGTAGTCACAGATGAGGGGGCTGGCATTCAAGACAACACCACGTTAGTGCTGCGCAATTGGCAGTAGAGATACCAGAAAGCCAGCAGGACCAGGGAGTCACAGCAGCAATGGATGCAGGGCCGCTGCAATACACAATTAGTCGTGAATGGTGGTGGACAATTAAACAACTAACGGGAGGGGGAGGCTCCATGAATATCCCCATCCTCAATGATGGTGGAGCCCAGCATGTGAGTGCAAAAGCCAAGGCTGAAGCGTTTGCAACCATCTGCAGCCAGAAGTGCCGAGTGGATGATCCATATCGGCCTACTCCTGAGGTCCCCACCATCACAGAAGCCAGTCTTCAGCCAATTCGATTCACTCCATGTAACATCAAGAAACGGCTGAGCTTACTGGATACAGCAAAGGCTATGGGTCCCGACAACTTCCCGGCTATTGTGCTGAAGACTTGTGCTCCAGAACTAGCCGCGCCTCTAGCCAAACTGTTTCAGTACAGCTACAACACTGGCATCTATCCGACAATGTGGAAAACTACCCAGGTATGTCCTGTCCACAAAAAGCAGGACAAATCCAATCCAGCCAATTACCACCCCATCAGTCTACTCTCAATCATCAGCAAAGTGATGGACGGTGTCATCGACAGTGTTATCAAGCAGCACTTACTCACCAATAACCTGCTCACTGATGCCCAGTTTGGGTTCCGCCAAGAGCACTCGGCTCCCAACCTCATTACAGCCTTGGTCCAAACATGGACAAAGAAGCTGAATTCCAGGGGTGAGGTGAGAGTGACTGCCCTTGACATCAAGGCAGCATTTGACAGAGTATGGCATCAAGGAGCCCTAGTAAAACTGAAGTCAATAGGAATTGGGGGGGGGAAACCCTCCACTGGTTGGAATCATACCTAGCACAAAGGAAGATGGTTGCGGTGGTTGAAGGACATCGCTGCAGGAGTTCCTCAGGGCAGTGTCCTAGGCCCATCCATCTTCAGCTGCTTTATCAATGACCTTCCCTCCAACATAAGGTCAGAAATGGGGATGTTTGCTGATGACTGAACAGTGTTCAGTGCCATTTACAACTCCTCAGATAATGAAGCAGTCCATGCCCGCGTGTAACAAGATCTGGACGACGTTCAGGCTTGGGCTGATAAGTGACAGGTAACATTTGTGCCACAGAAGTGCCAGGCAATTACTATCTCCAACAAGCGAGAGTCTAACCACCGCCCCATGACATTCACCGGCATTACCATCGTTAATTCCCCGACAATGGGGGGTCACCATTGACCAGAAACTTAACTGGACCAGCCACATAAATACTGTGGCAACAAGAGCAGGTCAGAGGCTAGGTATTCTGCGGCGATCGTCTCACCTCCTGACTCCCCAAAGCCTTTCCACCATCTACAAGGCACAAGTAAGGAGTGTGATGGAATACTCTCCACTTGCCTGTGTGAGTGCAGCTCCAACAACACTCAAGAAGCTCAACACCATCCAGGACAAAGCAGCCCGCTTGATTGGCACCCCATCCACCACCTTAAACATTCACTCCCTCCACCACCGGCATACCGTGGCTGCAGTGTACCATCTACAAGATGCACTGCAGCAACTCGCCAAGGCTTCTTCGGCAGCACCTCCCAAACCCGCGACCTCTTCCACCTAGAAGGACAAAGGCAGCAGGCGCATGGGAACACCACCACCTCCAAGTTCCCTTCCAAGTCACACACCATCCTGACTTAGAAGTATATCGCCGATCCTTCATCGTCACTGGGTCAAAATCCTGGAACTCCCTACCTAACAGCACTGTGGGAGTACCTTCACCACACGGACTGCAGCGGTTCAAGGAGGCAGCTCACCACCACCTTCTCAGGGGCAATTAGGGATGGGCAATAAATGCTGGCCTTGCCAGCGACGCCCACATCCCATAAACGAATAAAAAAACATACAGAATACTAGGAGTGCTATGGCCACCAGAATCCCAGCAGGCTAGCAGTGAAATTCTGCCACCAACCAGCACACTTATTGTTTGCATAATGCAATCACTTAGATGTATTAGCTTAGGTGTTGCATATCACAGACCAGCACAAAGGAGAAGCACCATCACAGTACAGACTGACAGCAATCACACACCACACAATGACCTCAAAAATTCGAAAAACCTTGCAGCTTGGCATGGTAAGGGGGATTTTGTGGAATTGACATGTCTCTGGCAGGCTAGGTGTGCATCTGAGGTGCCTCTTCCAAGATGGGGAAAATAACGTGTGGCCGAAGTCCTTGGTCAGTGGTGGGGTGGGTGGGGGTATGTGGCCAGGTGTCTCCTCCCCCCTTCTCCCCAACTGAAACATGTGAAAGAACGATTGACCAAATCTTTGGGAGTCTAAACCTGGACCTACATCCACCGCTTGGTCATCTGCTACACCTGCTCTGACCAGGCGTAACTGGAGCAACCGTATACCGGGACTTTCAGAATTCTTGCTCCCAGCCCTTACCTCCCCTCATTTCAACGGCCTTATAAGGGATGGGTGGAGACTCCTCCCCCATAACAGCATTCTGGAAATTTGGGTGCAAGGCTAGGACCCAGCATATCAAGATCCTAGCCCATTCGCACTGAAGCTACGGTGGGGCTTCTGGCAGAATGGTGACGGATTTTTAAAGCCAAAGAATCCAATAAATACACTGCACTTTTAACATTGTGCCAAGCATTTATGTGGCATTGGTTCAAATTAAGCAGGAGTGCAGTTAAAGGTGAGAATAGGTTGCATTTAAGGAGCTGTGCTAGTGTAGATAAAGACAGTCTGGAAAAGATTAATTTGCAGATATGAATTGCAGGTTTAATAAATGGCACAGCTCTGGCACAGATGTCCTGCTTAGTTTCAGTCTGTTTAAGGCACTGCTTTTCAGCCATTCCTGGCTCCGTAGACCCAACAAGTTGTATTTCAGTGGGATCTGAATGGTACGGCTGACATCACAGCTCGCTCTCTCGTGCCTTTGCTGGTCCTCCGCAGGCCATTGCCGTGCTGGTGGAGCACTAAATCCAGTTCCCATATTGGACAAATTAATGCTGAGCTATGTTGCAATTCATGTCAGTATGGGCAAACTGTTTGCAGTTTCTGTTGCAATTCTGGTTTCATAAAAGGTTGGCAACACACCACACTGCATGTACTTGGATGAGCCTTAGAATGCGGGATAATTTAGATTTAAATATTTATTATGCTAGCGAAGAAATTTCCTTAAGCACTGTAGGGCCCACAGTGCTGAGCCACTTCCTCCAAATAGCATTTTGGCAATGTGTGAAAACTAGACATGAACTATGCGCCACTGCACTCTCCTGATATTACTGCTGTCTAACATATCAATAACACAGGTCTTCATTGGAATAGCAACAGTAACTTTAAGGCTATCGAATTAGGTTTATTGCCACATAAAGAGCCTTGGCTCTAGAGCTGTTTTTTTAAAAAACACACATCTTCATTAACACAGTTTAGATTTAAATAAAGAATCTCTTCTCATTTGCACCCCAGCTGCAAGTTTCCATCCAATGGGGATTTAAGTGCAAACAGCTGTATTGATTCTGTTTAAACTAGATAAATTGCTTCTTGGTTTAAAATTGGAAGACAGCTATGTAGCAGGAAATTCTCACTGAGTAGGTGTAAATGGTGAATAAAATGCTCCTGTGACTTTCCTACGGTGAGAGAAATTTAGTGAAGATAGCAGCTGGGCGGAGCATTGCTAGGAATGCCACTACAGACAGGCAGACACAGTTTTTTTTCTGGGCTTTGGTGGCCTTAATTTTGTGCATTAGTGGAATTCTTGTCCCTGTAATGTCATCCTACTGAACTCCACAAATAAACTCTAAAGCCTGCACATCTGCCAATGCACTTTATTATGGTTATGTTTATGTTAATGTATTACAAGCCAAATGAATGTTGAATGTTTAAATGTCTTAATCTAAATGTACACTCTCGGGAGCCGCAAGCCTACATTTCGTTGTACTGCACTTGTGCACTAACAATGACAATAAAGTTGATTATTATTATTATTATAAGTGTTTACCATTCTACCTGTAAGCTATCTTAGTTCTAATGAGGCGAGAAGGGTTCTCAAGATTCAATACCATGAATTGGATTCATAAACAATTCACATTGAGTGCACAGCACAGAAACAGGCCATTTGGCCCAACTGGTCTATGCCGGTGTTTATGCTCCACATGAGCCTACTTCATCCAGCCTTATCAGCATATCCTTCTGTTCCTTTCACCCTCATATGCTCATCTAAATGCATCAATTTAAAAGCACATTCCAGTTGGATTATCTTGATCTGCATTCATTGTCCTATCATACAATATAGCAGGCTCTAAAATTCAGATAGCTACAAAATTAGTGTGATTTAGGTAGTACAGGCTTTGCTCAATCTTCGAAAGAAACCGAGAACACAGAAGCAAAAAATAAATACATGCAGAAAGGGTTAAACTAATAAAGTGACAAATCATGCAGCATATGGGGGGAAGAGCTAAGTAGCTAAACAGTAAACTGGTAGGGGTGGGTTAAGGAGAGACATACCTGATGGCAGGTAGGAGAGAGATTGGGAAGAAAGGCAGTGAAGGTAAGAGTAAAATGGAAGGGAAAAGGACCCTGAGGAGCTGGAAGTTTCAGGGTGGAGATGTTTTAATATAAATGTACAAAGATTTAAAAATAAAGTTCAGAAATTGAAGGCACTCTTTAGAATGGAGGGACATCATGATGTAGCGTTGACTTCAGCTTGGCTGAGACTGAGCACTAAATATTCCAGATTTTAACATTTTCAGGAGAGATAGAGAAAGAAGGAGGAATGGCCTTATTAATTAAAGACACAATTACAGCCATGGAATGGCAGTTTTATTAATGATGACTGTGCTCAGCTAGAGTCCATCTGGGTAGATTAAGAAATAACGAGGGATCTGTTGCCATATTGGGAGTACAATAACTAAAAGTCAGGTCCAAGTTCATGGTCTAGTCCTGTTTGTAATAAAGAGCATAAATTATCCCTGCAGCAGTTGACATTATTCAGTGGGCCAGTTCAGTTACAAATTGTCATTCAGCAGTGTGGTATTAAAACAAAATAACCAAACTGGAAATCTAACCTTTTGAAAAATCCTGTTTGCTCTCCTTTAGTCTGGAGAAAAGCAAGCATATTGTTTGATGTTTAGTATCACGCACATTGGGAGTGAAATTCGTTCTGGATGGTAGTGCAAGTTCAGAGCCTGTTTTACACTCTGCCTGAGTTTCTTTTCCATTTGGGTGGAGCGTTTTTTGTTATCGCCTATTTTGCAGTACCGCCCTAGACACATTTCACCCCTGTCCAGTGCTGATACATTTGGGAGCATACATTCCTTCTGCTGTGCCAAAGAGGCATACAGAATTTTTTTTCCATAAATATTTGGTGGAGTATGGTCTTCTAGACAACAACTCAGTGTAGTGTATGTGCCTTTAAGTCAGAACTACATTTACAGCTCCTGTATACTGTAGTACCGGCAGTGACCACACCGGTATATAAGCTTTGCGCATGCCTCTGTACCCCCAGTCTAGAGATTACCCTCCTCCAGTAAAGACCTGTTATTTGTTAATGTACAGCATCCGTGTGATTATTTATCCATTGAACCACGGATCCAACAGTGGCGATGAGTGTCGATTCGAATCTACCTGCAACATAAAAGAAAAAAAAAATAGTCGAGGCCAGGAACACGGGTGTCGACCACGAGCAACCGCCCAGCAGTCAGGCAGCGATCCAACTTCGCAGGGGAGGCTGTGGAGAGCCGGGCTTGGTTCCCCAGCCACAACGAGCAGTAAGAGACCGACGACAGGTCCAGCGCAGACCCTTCCCGAGCAGCGGCGGCTGGAGCCGACAGACGGCGGAGAGAGAGCCGAGCAGCATCGACGGGGTAAGACAGAGGGTGAAGAGCGCAGGGCGCAGCCGGGGGTTGAACACCGAGCGGCGTCGAGGAAAATAAACAAACCGGAGAGAGGGCAAGAAACAGCCGGGTTCTAGACTGAGCAGCGTCGAAAAATATCAAAAGAAGAACGCGTAGAGCACAGCCAGGGATCACGGGCTGAACAGGGTCCGCGGGGCGAAGAAAGGGGAGACGCCATTGAGCCGCGGACAAGAAGGAAGAGCGCGGGAGGCACCATTGAGCTGCGGAGAAGCAGGGAGAGCGCGGGAGACGCCATTGAGCCGCGGAGAAGCAGGGAGAGCGTGGGAGACGCCAGTGAGCCGCGGAGAAGAAGGAAGAGCGCGGGAGATGCCATTTTGAGAAGCCGCAGCGGAGAAGAAGGGCGAGCGCGGGAAGGAAAGCGCGGGAGACGCCATTTTGTGCCAGCGGAGAAGAAGGGGAAGCGCGGGAGGCGCCATTGGTGATAGTTAACGCACACCCAAGGATGCCAAAGAGTGGCAGTATCTCTACATTCGACAATGAAGTCGAAGATTGGGCGACATATGTGGAACGTATTGAGGTGTACTGCAGGGCGAATGAAGTGCCAGATGCGAATAAAGCACTGGTTCTGTTAAATTCCATGGGTGCAAAAACTTATGGGTTACTGCGAAATCTAATAGCCCCAGAGAAGCCGGTAAACAAGAATTTTGAAAGCATAGTAGAAATCCTACAGGACCACTTAAACCCCACACCGCTGCTGATAGCAGAACGATTTAAGTTCCATAAAAGGAACCAACACAAAGACGAAAGCAATGCTGAGTACCTAACGGAACTGCGCAAGCTATCGAAACACTGCCAGTTTGGAGCGGGACTAGCAGACACGTTAAGGGACAAGTTTATGTGTGGGCTACAAAGTGAAGGAACCCAGAAACGGCTGCTATCAGAAAAGGACCTTACGCTGGACAAAGCTTTCAGTATGGCAGTATCACACAAAGCAGCTGCAAGGGGCGCTGCAGAGATACAACGGAGACCGCAAGAATATGGCACCAATGAAATGTCCTATGGAACAGGGAAGTGCTATCGCTGCAGCAGAACTAAACATGACCAGAAAGATTGTTGGTTCAAGGACCAAGTGTGCAGATAGTGTGGGAAAGCAGGACACATAGCAAGAGTCTGCAGGTCTGGGAAGAAAACCAACAGTAAGAAATCTCCACAGGAGAAGTACAAAAAGGTATACCAGGTGATGGACAGTGGTTCAGACGAACAGAAAAGTGACACAGACTCCGGAAGCAAGGAGCTGGGTTGTCTGAAACTACATAATGTAACCGAAATGAAGGATCACCAGACTATCTGGGTCACACTCAAGACAGACGGAGTCCAAGTGGAGATGGAATTGGACACAGGGTCAGCTCTAACAGTCATAAATCAATGAGACTACAAGCGGCTATTTTCACACATACCCTTGAAAGCTACAGAGATTGTCTTGAAGACGTATACGGGGCAAAAAGTCTACCCCAAAGGAAAAATAAGGGTGAAAGTGACATATAAAGGCTAGGAAATACCTAAAATGGATATATATGTATTGCCAAATGGAAGACCACCACTGCTAGGACGTGAATGGATCCGGAAGATACAATTAGATTGGCATTCCATACAGGCACTGAAGGTTGAGGCCAAAAAGGATGACGACGTCACACCTGGACGACTGTCAAAAATGCTAACTGATGCAAAAGATGTGTTCCAGGAGGGACTAGGAACACTAAAAGGAATAACAGCAATGATTAAAATAGAGGAAAATGCAAGCCCAAAGTTTCTGAAGGTCAGACCAGTGCCTTATGCGATCAGACCAGCTGTTGAAGCAGAACCGGAAGGGTTGGAACGTTCAGGAGTACTGTCCAAAGTGGACTGGAGCGAGTGGGCTACACCCATCGTTCCTGTAATGAAGAGGTTGTTGAGTAATACGCCTGGGGAACCAAAGAAGGTCCGCATCTGTGGGGATTTTAAGGTGACAGTGAACCCAGTCCTTCACACAGTGCAATATCCGCCCTGTATCATCCAGCCACAAATGGATTGGCTGAGAGGTTCGTACAAACCTTTAAGAAGGCGATAAAGGCATGTGCGATGATGAAATTCCACTACAGCATAAGATGGACAATTTCTTATTAGCCTACCGAAACGCAACACATGCAGTTACCAACCAGACCCCGGCCATGATGTTCTTTAACTGAAGGTTGAGATCTCGTCTGGACTTGCTCAGACCAAATGTGCGAAGAAATGTTGAGGGCAAACAATTCCAGCACATCAATGAGAAGCCGACAAGGAGCTTCAATGTAGGGCAACCAGTCTTGGCCCGTGACTATCGAACAGAGAAGTGGTAACCCGGGACGATATGTACAAGGCAGGGGCCCTTAATGTACACAGTGGATGTCAGGGAGAACATTGTGAGGCGCCACGTCGATCAGATCTTAGCGTCACAGGAACGCGTCAACCCCATGTCTCGAGTACCTGGGGATGAACCCGACATACCGGTAGCATCTACTTCAGACCCAGTAGCAGTGGAACCCGATGAACTACCCGATGAAAAGGGGTCAGAATCGCCTCTGCACCAAGAACAAGAACCTCTGGAAAGGCGCTATCCCGAAAGGGTCAGGAAGCCGCCCCAAAGACTGAATCTATAAATGGACTTTTGTTATTTAATGTACATGTAAAAATGTTAATTGTTATTTGAATATTAGGGGGTATTATTAATCTAAAAGGGGAGGAATTGTAGTGTATGTGCCTTTAAGTCAGAGCTACTTTTACAGCTCCTGTATACTGTAGTACCGGCAGTGACCACACCGGTATATAAGCTTTGCGCATGCCTCTGTACCCCCAGTCTAGAGATTACCCTCCTCCAGTAAAGACCTGTTATTTGTTAATGTACAGCATCCGTGTGATTATTTATCCATTGAACCACGGATCCAACACTCAGCAGTTTTTAAAAAAAATTAGAATAAAAGAGATCTGCTGATGCCTGTGACATGAGCATCAGCACCTGATCTCTTGTGTAAGGCACATAGAGTTGCTCAGTTAATCAGCAAACAAAACATGCTGGATAATAAGCAATTAGTGAAACAGCTTAGCTTAAAGGGAATTGCTACATTCTGCTATTTTTTTCAATTTAGGTAATGTTCTGTAACATTCATATTACAAAATGCTAAGAGTAATAGGCTGAAACTTGTCTTTTGGTTAAATGGTCAATTAAGCAAAATGTTATCCCCGGTTTTGCTAAAATGTTGCTTATAGAGTAGCAACCAGTCTGTTTTCATATGTTGGTCATTATTAATATTTGCCTGGAATGAAAATTACAACTCTAAGCTCCTGTGCATAAGTTATTGAAAAACAAAGTTTTCAATCACTAATTAAAGGACCACGGGGCGACTGTCGGAAGCAATAATACCCATAATGTCTACACGGAGACAAATGAGATGGCAATGTGCAATTCAGTGAGCAGACATATTACTGAGCTAAATACACTTACCATGTGGTGATACAGGATTAAGTGCAGTGCCCATGTGGTGGCTTATCTTTATTATCAAGCAAAATTAATCAGTGAAAACCTTAGCAGTAGGCAATCGAATGCCTGAAATCATCTATTACTTGAATGTGACACTCACAAAATGCTGAGCGATAGTTAACGCTCACTGAATACATATTGCTCAGCATCTATACTCTTACAGTTTTGTTTTCATCAGTTTTGGGGCAATTTTCACAAAGCTTGCAACTTTAAAAAAAAGGATATTTGTTACATTTGATTTTTCTTTTTGCCTTTATGTTGAGGAGATTTTGCAACACACTTTTCAAACAGTAATTTGCTTTTACCCTTTCCCCTCCAAGCATTGCAGATGAAAAGGCCAAGTTTTCCATTCTGCAATAAGTATGTGCAATCTAGCAATTAAGAGAACAGTTTTCTTCAGAATGGCAGGTTCCTTGGGAGAAGAAGTAGAAAGAGGTTTTATTTTTGATGATTTTATTTGAGGGAAGAATATTGGCCCAGGTACTGGGGCATCTTGCTGCTCTTCTTTGAATCGCGCCATTGCATTTTTAACGTCCACCTGAACCAGGCAGATGGGACTTCAATTTAATGTATAATTGAAAGGATGGCGATTCCAACAATGCAGCAATGGACTGTCTGCCTAGCAAATATACTCAAGTACTAGAATGGAGCTTGAACTCGTAGACCTAGAAATTGGATCGTGTTGTGCCTGTTTTCCAGGTGCAAGTTTTGAAGAAATATTAGAAAATCAAACTCTGAATCTTGAAAGGAGGCGAATAACTTTGCAGTGGTATACTGAAGAGATCACAAAGTCTCTGTTTGAAGAATGGACTCAGTCGAGAATATTTTTGTGGACTTTATGGGCTGAGGGTGTTTTCCCTGTGGTGGGATCGTCCTGTGCAGATGTGTGGGGGACTGGTTTGTTAAAACTCCAGAGAACGCATGGCAGTTGGCTGTGACAAAAGAACTGTCAGTCATCCAGAATGTATGGGTTCGCCCGACAGTCCTGGAAAAAGGAAGGGGGCCATTGAACTTGAACTTATTAGAAAGCCACTCTAATATGCAAAAGAACTTCTCACCTCAATCTCAGAAGAGAAGCAGAACAGTGAACCCACTAGCCTCTGCCAGCCGAAGAGGAGTCCGTTTTTCCCAACACAAAGACCAAAGATATGTCCCAGACTTAGGGCCATTAATCCAATCACGGAATACTCATGGGTCCAATGATGACTCATCACTGATTAAGCACCGGAGTGCTCAGAAACAAAAGCATTTTAAAGATTGGCGGGAAAGATAGGGGTAGCCAGACTCCTATAAAGATAGATTCTTTTCCACCATTCTTTCTCTCTCTCTCTCGCTCCCGCTCCAACAAGATCGACCTAACAAGAAGTACCAGAGAAGCCACCGAGCGGAGTGATCGAAACCGACCGCGTGTGGGGGTAAGCATAGTCTCGAGTGTCCCAAGCCGGTAACCCGATATGAGCTGTAAGGGCTCTCAGAAGTGAAGCTTTTGGGCTATTCTGGGGGGGGAGCTTTGTTTGGTTCAGCCAGGCGAAGGGGTTTATGTGACTGGGTAATTCGTTGGTAGGGGTGGAATTCGAGTCCACCATAGCAACAAGGGAATTACTGCTTGTTATAGTCCCCAGTTTTGTACTGTATGTATGTTGTTTGTAACCTGGATTTTATTCTCCACAGAGACAGTGATTTCGTTTAGTAGTGCATGTTTTAGCCAGTATATGTTAGACCAAATAAATATAAGTTTGATTTTTCACCGAAGCATTCCTGTCCGTGACTTATTCCATTTACACTCTGAATAATAATTCCCGGGTGTAGAACTTTCATAAAGCGGGGGTGATTTGAACCGTCCGTCTAGCAATTGGGCTAGGATCAAAACTGCTTACAATACAAGATACCAAATGGAATAGAAATGGTTAATCCAAAGCACTATTTCAAATTAAATCATGACTACAAGAGTGATCAATATATGGAATGAACTCCAAGTGGGGATATAAGCCGGTGTTCACACCTGGATACATATCCAGAATCGCTAGAAATGAGTGCTGACAACCTCTTCAAAATGTCACCTATCTGTCTGAGACTGTGTGGTGTAGTCCCCACTGTGTGTAATGGCTTTAACTGTATCTCTCACGCTGTTCTGCAAATTGATGTGTGATGGGCAAGTGGTCCATTTCTTTTTATTAATGGTGATTTCCAGCTCCACTTCCTGTTCCGATGTTGTTGGACTTGTCTCACACTGTTACATGCATACAATAGTAAGATGTTTTGATCTGAGAGATTAATTTTGTTTTGAATAAATGTTCTTTTAATAATGTTTAAAATTATGTTAAAACATTATTAAAAAAATGAAGTAATTGAGAGTCTGGGAAGCACAGTAAAGTAAAACAATTTTTGTTCACCTCTGGGATTTCCTCTCTACTGGCTGTTAGGTTTGTATGCAAAATGATACAGTCTTAACTAAGTTCAAATGGGTACTGATTCACACTACAAAACTATCCAAATTTGGCAGAAATTGCAACTAAATTTGCAACCTCAGCTGAAGAGGCCATAAGGATACCTTGGGCTCGAATTTCCAAGCCCCGTGGAGGCGGGTTTGGAGGCGGGAGTGGGGGGAAAATTGCAGAATCGGGGGGCACAAATCCTTCCCGCCCCCAACCCGCCTCCATGCCCGTTTCCCAGGAGGCGGGTATCCCACCTGTGCTGGGAGCCGCCTCCCCGAGGCAGGAAGGGGATTAGTGCCAATTAACTGCCAGTTAACAGGTAGTTAACAGGTAGTTTTTGGCCTAATCCCTATTTTTAGCCCTGAAGTGTGGGCTGCCCGACAGCTCCAAACCATGCCAAGTTAGCGAGGCGGACCATCGGGCTGAAGGGCTTGGAGGGTTTGAGATGTCCGGTGTTCAGGTGAGTGATGGGTGCATGAGTGCAGAGGCAAGTGTGTTTGGTGTGTGTAAAGTGTTTAAATAAGTTTTACTTACCTTTACTTACTAATGCAGGCTTTCTTCCTTCAGGCCTCGGGAGTCCCTCATCTCACCGGCACAGAAAGCAGCTGTCAAAAGTTGCATTCTGCTTTCTGTTCTGGAGAGATTTCTAACTGAGCCTGTGGAGAAGGACTCAAGATAGAAGTCAGATTGTCAGTGTTTGACAGATGAAATGTCAATCCCTGACGTCACCTGTAACCGGGTGTCCCTTAATTGGCCTGCTGAGCCCGCTGGGCGGGCTCAACAAGGTCAATCAAGGGAAAATCATGCGGGTTGGCCACAAATCGATGGAGGCGGGACTACAACCCAAAAAGTGGGAGTCCCGCCTCCATCACGTCCCCATTGACAAAATCCAGTCCCTTGTGTCCAACTGCTCGATAGATTTTTATGGTTCTAATCAGACATTAAAGATATTGGCCCTGAAAGTCCAAGGATTACCAACAGTTACACCAGAATCACTCCTGTTGTAGAATTTTGCTACCGATGCACGATCATGGGGAGGAGCATGCAGGAGCTGGCATGTGATGGTGTGAGGTCACATCTGTGACACTTCCTTTTCCCTGCCAAAGACCTTAAATGCGAACGTTAGATGTCTGAGCTGGGGGAGAGGTGGGTAGTTCAGGGCCCCCCTCCCCAGGAAGGGTAATCTGGGTGCTCCTGTGTCAAGGGCTATTTAAGAATGCTATACAAACTTCCCCCGTTATCTTCGGGGGTTCAGGCCTCAACCGTGGATTGGAGCTCCTCTCCAGTAAGGCCCATGCTCACGCTTCACGTGCCTCATCTTACTTGACATGACAGTCTCCGAACTAACTCCAGGTCCCATTTCAGGCTGAGGAGCTCCCAGTCTAGGGAATTGCCACTCTCAGCCCTTCCCCCACCACGTCAGTGGCCTTGTTGGCAGCTGGCAGATCCAGGACTCGGCAAAGTTTCTAGCTGTTCCGTCGGAGTTACGGCAGGAGTCCACTGGAATGGCTAAGTCTAAATGACCAGGGTCTAAGATGTCCTTGGGCAGCTTATCAACTTATTGAAATTAAAAATTGGCACAGTAATGATATTCCACCAATAGATGCCACCACCGGATTGCATTTGCAAAGTATGCTAAAGACAACCAGGTGCAAACCATCAATTAAAGGAGTCCATATTGGTCACCTGAAAATTGACCACTGAGTCTGAATAGATGTGTAGTTTCATACTCTTTGAGCTAACAAGAGTTAGGATGCTTACTTGTGCCACACGTGTATCTCTCAGGATGTAAAGAATGTTTATTACAAACCTAATTTATGATTTGTAGAAACAAAATGTTGGTCCATTCTGTGCTATACTGAGATATCTGTGTTGACTAGTGACTTGGAAAGGTTTGTGTTTTGACTCTTTTTATTCCTGTAACTAAGGCCGCGAATGTAATCGCGCTCAGGGGGCGGGTTTGGAGGTGGGTCTGCTGTCAAAATAGCAAAGATTGACAGCGGGTAGGATACCTGCTGTCAACCTGCCTTCACGCGAGTCTCCCAGGTGTCGGGTTTATCAGCGCAGAACTGACCCAACACCAAGCGGCGGGGGAGACAATTCAGCTACTTAAATGGCTTGTTAAGAGCCAATTTAAGAGTATTTTGAGGCTTACTTCTAATTTTATCTTCTCCCCCACTGGTTACCCGCTGTTCAGGGAACATGCCAGCTCAACCTGGCGTGTTTTGAGTCTGCTCTGAGGTTTGTAATAAGCTGACAGCTGCAGAAGTGGTGTCAAGGATGCCATGTTGCAGATGGTGCGTTTCAGAGCACTGAAAATGTTGGTTACTGCATTTTTAATACATATAGAGATTTCTTTAGCTTAGAAGTTTTTAGATCCAATTGTATGTCCAGTGCCACCTCATTGGGAGAACCTCTCTCACCAGTGACAGATCGCTTCTGTCATCTCACCTGCAGCTGCCATCTATTGCAACAACATCGGAGCCAATGAAACAATCAGGTCCTCCGAATCCTTCCATGATCAGCCCCAACACCATCATCACCAACTTTCTCTGCCATCACCTGATGCTGCACTGGACACAGGATATCAGCCCCTGACAAATCACCATGGCCAGATTTTCTTCACTTGACGCTGTAAACCCTGGCTGCCACATGATGCACCAGGTTGACACCAACCCACACCAGCACCGTGATGCATTCCTTTAATGTCCAAGCCATTCCATGCACACACATCATTATAGCGGGGGGGGGAGGAGCTATGATTGAACAATCACTAGAACTCAGTAAGACACTTCTCAAGGTGCGCTCAGATCTGTCCAATAAGCGGCACTTTTGGAAAAAGAGATTTCACTGTATGACAACACATTACCAGAAACTTCACATGGACATTGGCTAAGCCTCTCAAGTGCCTACCCTTGTGTGTTGTTAGTTGGTATGCTTGCAGTAGGATGAGGGTGAGTGTGTGGCTAGTGAGATGGGGAAGTGATAAAGTAGATAGAGAGGGTTGGGTGGAGGTGCAAGGTAAGATGGTGTCCTGCGGAGGCCTCTTCCACCCTTGGAAAGGAAGACATCCTCCCTGCGTGCTGTGACTCCCTCCATAAGCATATGGAGGGAGTCAGTGGAGAGTCTGGGTGCAAGTGTTCACCTTTGTGCAGTGATTGTCAGTGTTTGCAGCACCTCAATGCTGTCAAACATTGACAGAACAACTGTCAAAGTCAATGTGGATGTGGTCCCTTTAAGGAAACCGGCTGATGATGCGTCATCAAATGACCTCATCAGACCTGCTCCCTGTTAATTGGCCGGTAAGCCCACAGGGCAGGCTTAATAAGGCCAATCAAGGTAAAATCACATCTGCAGAGCGGAGGCAGCTGGGAGTGGGACCGGAACCGGAACCGGAACCGGAAACCACCTGTCCCGCCTCCATCATTAAATTCACGGCCTAAGATTTTGATTTTCAGAGGCTCTAATTTGTCTTCCTGTGCTATAGCTTTGGTCCAAAGATTTTGACTTCTTAAAGTTGACTCAATCTCCTTTGGTTAAATCTTTTCAGATTCCTTTAACCATTTATCTATTTACTGTATTGACAAAGGAAATAGATATGTAATTAATTTGGCTGTCATGGATTTACTGCCTATTTTAATTGGATATGTTCTAATGCATCTCTTCCATGCTGCAGTGTCTCCCAATTGGATTTATTCATTTGTGTTTAGATTTCTGCTCCAGTGAGATAAACTGTAGAAGTCACTCTACTCGTAGTCTGCAAGCTGGAATCGGAGCATTAATTTCAATTTGAGATACTGGTAATGGCCACTCAGTCTCTTTGATTATTTGTTAGTTCCTTCCTGATATTAAAAGAACCTGCACTCTTGTTGCCTTTGCTTAGTTTCAATTTTTGTATTTTTAAAGCAAATCAAAATCCTACATTAACTTAACAAAAACACCAATAGATAGTTTTCCTATGTTGTGTATGCACAATGACATGTTCAAAAGTATGGCCAATATGAACTTGCGGAAATGTGTTTTCCATCTGTGTGTAACTCTATGTGCTATGCAGAGGTCCAGTGACTACAGTGCATTTTTCTCCCAGTAGCTTTGAGTGTAATTTCTCCTAGTCTGGGGATGGGGGTAGATTTAACACCAATTTTCCTCCACTGGTGTAAATCTTTTATAACTGGTGAAAACTGAAGCCAATCTCATTAGAATAGTAATATGCTAAGAGCACACAAATTTCACGTGCCATCCTATTTGCCTAATTATTCCCAGTTCGAGGTCTAGACTTGGGTGGGTGCCAGTAGCGCAATAGTGGCGAGTGTGGAAAAAATGTGTGTAAGTGAAATTTAAAGGGATGGGATCTGTGAGGAAAGAAACAAAGCATTTTTGTCTAGTTTTAAATTGGTATTGATCCCTTTAATTCAGTCATGATGCAAAAGAAGTTAAGAGCCAGCTACACTCACAGAAATAATCTTCCAGCCAAATCTGATTAAATTGTTGAGGACTTAATCAATTGCTGCCAAGCAGGATTCTTGAGGGAGGAGCTAAGCCACATAATTTAAACACAAACCTGCTGTGTGATTTGTTCTGTTTGTATATGATAGCAATTTTTAAATTAAACATGCAGTTATGTAAATTCTGCCTCGCTCCAGTGCCTGTTAACAGCTTTTGAAATCTTTGAGTTGATCTGTGGCTTTCATACCGGCCAATGGCTTTTAGCAACCTTTACAATAATCCAGTCCAAAACTGTGTCAGCTAGCCACATATTCTCACAATTGTTAAGAATATAAAAAGAACAACTACATATAGAAAATTAATAGAGATTGAACTATTTCTTAGTTTTGTTTAAGAGGAGTTGGCATAATCCAACATCATCTTCTGTGTGTATATATATTTTTATTTATTCACTTGTTCACTTACTGTTCAATAATTACATTTGACAGTTAAAGCCTAAAATAAAGCTGAGTTTTGTGCAGTTCTGCTTTTCAATGATACAAGGAGGATTATGTGGAGGGATAGAACCAGTAGCTAAAGCAGACTAAAGAAAAGTTTTCTGCTTATTGTCCTGGATGACCTATGCCACTTCCCTAGATATCAGAGCAAGTGTAAATACTTGAGGGAGTGAGGACACATGAGTAGTATGAAACACCAAAGTCAAAGTATACTGAAAAAGAAATAAATTGCATTTATATAGTGCATTTTATGACCTCAGGATGTCCCAAAGCATTTCATAGCTAACAAAGTACTTCTGAGGTGCAGTCACTATTGTAATGTAGGCAAAAGTGGATGCACAACAGCAATATGATAAATGACCAGATAATGTTTTTAGTGATGTTGGATGAGAGATAAATAATGGGCATGGGATCTTTCACATCCACCTGAGAGAGCAGATGGTGCCTCTGCTTAATGCCACCAGATAGCACCTCTGACAGCGCAGCACTCCCTCAGTGTTGCATTGAAATATCAGCCAACATTATGTGCTTGCGTCTCTGGAGTAGGGCTTAAAACGACAGCCTTCTGATTCAGAGGCAAAAGTGCTACCATTGTCAAGTCTAGAGTTTAAAAAGTCCCAAAATCATAACGGGAATAATTAGGTGACATGAGGTGACAAAAATTCTGAAGTTTTTAGAAAGACTAAAAAGGCATCTCAATTCATAAGGTCGAGCGTGGAGGTGATTTAAGAAGTGACAGGCAAAAATGAAGAGAAAGGAAACCCAAGATACAGACATGAATCTGCAGCAATGGCCACGTTAGTCCCAATAGCATTTGGAGTTCTGGTTCATATGCTTGCTTCACACATATACCTCAGGTAAGTGCCAGCAATAACTCAGATCTCCTACCAAGCCTACCATGCCAGAATTCAGGATAGATCGCAGCCCTTAACTTAAAAGACTGTCTGGTTTATCCTGCAGAAAGCTAATGCTGTCAGTGAGCAAGGTAACAGAAATCCTGGAAGCAAGAACTGGCCACTCTCTTAATACATTACAAACCTGTCTTTCACCACTGAGACCTAAGTTTGCAACCAGTCAACACATGTAAAACTTCTCTCCCTAATGGTGAAAGGTCCCAAATGAAAAGAGTTTGAATTGCCTTTGACCAGTTTTCAATAGACATAAAGGTACATCATTTTTTTCATTTACATGGTAAATATAATTTGCCAACAACTGGATAATACTTTGGGGATGCAGATTTTAGTGGGTAAGAGGTAAGAGGAGGCGGGCTAAAAATAATGGAAAAGGCTTCAAAAGATATTGGAGAGGGTAGTGACAACCATGACTTGTAGGAAGGATAGTGAGTGAAGTAGACCAGCTTGAATGGTTTTAAAACTATTGGAGATAAAGCAAAGACATTTCAATACTAAAAGTTGTTTACAACAGAGTAAACATCAATATAAAGAAAAACTCTGTGTATAAACATTGTTAAAAGTGCTAAGCAACTATGGATTTAGAATTGCTAAGATAAAAAGGATAAATGACAATAAATTCTTCAAGTACATCAGAGGGAAAAAGGGGGGGGGTGAAGCGAATGTAGGACCATTGGCTTCTGCAACAAGGTTCGTGAAATATGGTTATTGCCCAAATATTAAATTATTTCTTTCATTTTCATATTTACAAGAGAAAATATTCTGATTTGAAAGCATATCAGAATTCAAGTTCTAGGCCTCAGAGGGAAGAGAAGGGCAGGCTTTTGGAGGAAAACCAATTCCAAACACAGAAATGCAACTCCATAGGAAAATTTAATGCTGTGGATTTTTTTTTGGGTGTTTATTATGTTATGTTGGTGGATATTTTTCCAGTGGGTACACAGTTAAAATTGCCCAAGTTACTTATCCGCAGGAAAGCCACCAGGATTCCACCATCTGTGAATTTAAACTGCTCCCCTGAGCAGGCAGCAAGGACACCCACTCAAAGCCGGCAGGGTCCTTCTTTAGATATAATGTCCCGATGACATCGTGGGGCCCAACTGCAATTTTAATTCGGGCCTGGGCAGGGAAGCCGCTACAGCTTTCCTGCCAGACCTACCTGGGACAGAAGGGGATCAGCCACAGATAAGGCTGAAAAAGGGAAGGGTATTCTTTCCTTTTTCTGCTATCAGGAGTGCTCCTTTGGGCATATTGAATTACCATTGGCCCACAGGCATCTGTAAGGAATACCTATTATATTCACATGTGATCACATGCTGAGTTGTCATTGGCCTGCAGGCATCTGTAAGGACTACTACTGTTTTGAAGACCCAGGCTAGGGGTCCTAATGCCAGGCTTTTCCCCACTGTGCTGCTATGAGTAAGATCAGACCTAGTGCTCAATAAAAGAGTTAAACTGTAATACTCCGTTGTCCTGCAAGTTATTATTTTTGTACAAACTGTGCAAAACAAGACATGGTGTCAGAAGTGGGATTTGAAATGGACATCGTTGGAGCTCCCTTGCCTCGAATGAATTGGGAGTCTTTGAACTTACTTGGAGAATGGCGCAAGTTCAAGCAACACGTGGAGTTGATGTTCTCGGGTCCGCTGAAAAGCAAAGGGGAGGAAGAAAGATGCAGCTACCTACTCCTGTGGATCAGAGAAAAAGGGAGAGAAATTTTAACACCTCAGATGAAGCAAAGGTACTGAAAATTTATTTTGACCATTTTGAATCATATGTGATGCCCAAGACAAATACGATATTCGCTAGGTACAAGTTTCAGGAGAAAGTACAAGGAGCTAGTGAGTCGTTTGAACAGTTCGTGACTGAGTTAAAACTGCTGATAAAAGACAGTGAATATGCAGATAAAGATGAGATGGTCAGAGACCGCATCGTGTTTGGAATACATTCAGCAAAAGCGAGAGAGAAACTTTTGAATGTTGGGTCCGGGCTAACGCTGGACAAAGCTATGGACATAGCTAGATCGCACGAGATAGCCCAAGCACAGTTGAAAACCATAACCGGCGCCATGAGCAGCTCGCGTGAATAGACAGTGCACGCAGTTAATAGACACACACCAAAGAACACCGCCCAGAGAGCGTGTTTCAGAACAGAAAGAACAGAGAGAGTGCTAAAAATGAGCGACACAGACATAAAACGCTTCAAAAACTGTGGCTATTGTGGAAACAAGATGCATGGGGAAAAGGAGCAATGCCCTGCCAAAGGAAGGCAATGTGCTAAATGTGGTAAACGGATCCACTTTGCTAAAGTTTGCAGGACTGTTTTTGGAATGGCAGTACACACAGTGAGTGACAGCCAAATGCCAGATAGCGAGCCAAATGCAGAGGAACTGTTTATTGATTCTGTGTCACAGAAAAAACAGATTTCAGAGACTGAGCAAGCCTTTGCAGATATTGAGATAGGAAAACAGGGCAAACAGCTTAAGTTTAAACTAGACACTGGAGCTCAGGTTAATGTAATTCCTCTGAGTGAGTATCACAGCTTGAAGGATGAGTGTGAGCTACAGCCCACCTCATGCAGACTGACCAGCTATGGGGATGAGCAGCTCATTGTAAAAGGCACATGCGTGATGAAATGCAAGTAAAAAGAAAGCGACATGATGTTGGACTTTTACGTTATTGACACTCGAGCACCTCCAGTGCTAGGTCTAAAGGCATGTTTACACATGGACCTCGTCAAGCTACTGCTATCACTGACAGCACCAGTTGAGAAGCAGACAGTCATGGAGGAGTTTGCTGACGTTTTCAAAGGAATCGGACTATTCCCAGGTGAATGCACTATTCACCTTGACCCAGCAGCAACCCCTGTGGTTTGCCCACCGAGAAGGATACCCCTTGCTCTATGCCTGAAGGAGGAGCTGCAGAGCATGGAGAATACAGAAATCATCGTCCAGGAAACAGAACCAACAGAGTGGGTCAATGCGTTAGTAGTGGTTGAGAAACCACGTACAGGCAAGCTCAGAGTCTGTCTCGACGCCAGAGATTTGAACAAGGCTATCAAACGCCCTCACTACCCTCTACCAACGCTAGATGACATCACACCCAAGCTAGTGGGAGCACGTTACTTCAGTGTAATGGACGCACGATCAGGATACTGGACTATCAAGCTCACGGAAGAGTCATCTAAGCTAACAACGTTCAACACACCATTTGGACGCTACCGGTTTCTGCGTTTACCATTTGGTCTTATCTTAGCTCAGGATGAATTCCAGTGGAAGATCGATGAAACCTATGAAGGCCTCGACGGAGTAGTCGCAATCGTACATGACATCGTCATCTATGGCAGAAATAGAGAGGAACATGACAGGAACCTCCGTGCGATGCTACAAAGATCACGGGAGAAAGGTATCCGGCTCAACCCCGAGAAAAGCATAATTGGATCCACCGAGATCAGTTATTTCGGGCATCGCCTCTCAACTGATGGCATTAAGCCGGATCCAGAGAAAATCACCGCCATCAAGAAGATGGAGCCGCCGAAGAACCGCGCAGAGCTAGAGACAGTACTAGGCATGGTTAACTACTTAGCCAAGTTTGCCCCGAGCCTCTCCGAAATCAACGCACCCATGCGCCAGTTGCTCAAAAAATCCAATGAGTTCCTGTGGGACAAACAACATGACACAACATTTCAGAAAATGAAAGACCTAATCACCAGAGAACCAGGACCAGTTCTTGCCTACTTCGACCCCAGCAAAGAGCTCAGACTACAAGTGGACGTGTCAAAGTACGGACTAGGTGCAGTGTTACTGCAAGAAGGAAAGCCCATCAGCTACGCTTCGAGATCTCTCACAGACAGTGAAATCAACTATGCTCAAATCGAGAAAGAGCTATATGCAATTCTGTTTGGATGTAAGCGTTTCCACCAGTACGTCTATGGCCGACAAGTCATTGTGGAATCCGATCACAGGCCCCTCGAGTCAATCATGAGGAAACCACTAGCCGCAGCCCCACCAAGGCTACAGAGAATGATCCTTCAGCTACAGAAGTACGACTTCACAATCATTCACCGTCCAGGCAAAGACATTCCTGTCGCAGACACGCTCTCCAGAAAGTCTCTTAGCTACCAGGACAGCAGCCTCAGTGAAGGCATGGATGTGCAGGTGCACATGGTGTACAACAGCTTACCTGTGAGTGACTCAAAACTGAAGGAGATCCGAGCAGGAACAGAGAAAGATGCACAATTCACACTGCTGAGCAAAGTCATACATGATTGATGGCCTGAGGAAAGGAGGAAATGCCCTCAGAGCATATCTGAATTCTGGAACCACAGAGACGAACTGTCACAAATCAACGGAATCGTCTTCAAAGGGGAGAAAATCATCATTCCTACCAGTCTCAGAGAAGAGATGTTGACAAAAATTCATGCTGGACATAGGGGCATGGAAAAATGCAAAGAGAACAGGACATTATGCTTTGGCCCGGAATGTGCAAACACATTGAGGACATTGTCGGAAAATGTTACATCAGTCTTCTTGAGTACCGCAACACTCCGGTTGACAACTTCAAGTCACCAGCACAGCTGTTGATGAGCCGCAGACTTCGTTCAATCCTTCCAAGCACCAACCAGCAGCTGCAGCCAGAGGTCGTCAGCGGCAGCAAGTGCATGCAAAACGTGTACAGAGACAGCAACACCAAAAGAGATGCTATGACATGTCAGCTAGACTACTGCCGCCGCTGCACAATGGAGACTCCGTCAGAATCCAGGAGCATGACTACTGGAAGCCAGCAGTCGTCATCCAGCCAGCTGACACTGAGCGATCGTATCACGTCCGCACCCCAGAAGGACAGGTGCACCGCCGCAATCACAGGCACCTCCTGAACACCAAGGAACAACACCGTCATTCCAATGAGAGGATCAGTTCCAGAGAATGTGATGAACAGAGCAATACACAAAACACATCATACTTACCTGAACCTAAACCTGAACCTGAATTGTTGACTGATTCAGGAGCATGCTCAGTTCCATACCACACAAGGTCGGGACGAGAGGTCAAGCCTAGAGTTATCCTTGACTTGTGAACTGTCAAAGGGTGTAGGCGGATCGCTGCCCTAAAAAAAACTGTACATCGTTATTGAAACGTTGAGATGTTTCCAGTGCTAGTTAAATGCTGAGTTTACTTATATGTTTATGCTACCGAGAACATTATGTAGAAGAAAGGTTTAAAAGTAATGCATAACATTTTTCTTTTAAAAGAAAGGGGATGTAACATTTGCATATTGAATTACCATTGGCCTGCAGGCATCTGTAAGGCATACCTATTATATTCACATGTGATCACATGCTGAGTTGTCATTGGCCTGCAGGCATCTGTAAGGACTACTACTGTTTTGAAGACCCAGGCTAGGGGTCCTAATGCCAGGCTTTTCCCCACTGTGCTGCTATGAGTAAGATCAGACCTAATGCTTAATAAAAGAGTTAAACTGTAATACTCCGTTGTCCCGCAAGTTATTGGGCCAGAAATTCGTGGCCAAAGGCGTGAGTACGGTCGGGGTACTCACGCATCTGGCCATTGGAAATGCCGGCGTTCAGCATGCACAGCGCATGCGGGGAACGCCGGCATTTCCAGACCCGAGGTCTAGGCACAGCGCGTGCGACTGCACAGGCAGCGCTTGCGCAGTGAACTTTGTAGATTTCATTCATGGATTCAGTGAGGGTAAGTCCTTACAAGTTACACTTGAAAAAAGCAGGTGTAAAGTTGTTCCAAGGCTGCGGAGGAAGATATATTTTATCGTGGAGCTTCTGAAATGCAATATTTTTGTTTGGGAAAGGGAGGGAAGTTATTTTAAGAAATTTTAAGTAAGTTTTAAAGTTTAAATTTTTTTTTTTAAACGGGTTTTCAGAACGGTAGGTAGAAGGAGCAATTGTGGCTGTGTGAATGGAATGTGAGAATGAGTTATGTATGTATGTCCACATATATTCCTTTACGTATATGTATGTATGTTTTATATTCCTTTACTAATGTGTATGAATGTATGTTTTTAATTATGATTTTCCAATAAGTTACTTTCTCTGAAAGTCATAATTAAATAATACATTCATACACATAAGTAAAGGAATATATACATAACACGGAAAGGAATATATACAGACATACATACTTTCAGAAGCTCCACGATAAAAAATATCTTCCTCCGCAGCCTCTGGAGCAACTGTACCCATGCTTTTTTCATGTGTAAGTTGTAATGACTTGACCTCACTGAAAGCATGAATGAAAGCGGCGAATTTTACTGCGCACGCGCTGCCTGTGCAGTCGCACGCGTTCTGCCTCTGAACCCCTTCGTTCAGTGGACAGGAAATGCCAGTTTTCCCCACATGCACTGTGCATGCTGAAAACCGGCATTTCCTCCGGCCAGACGCGTAAGTACCCCGACCGTACTCGCGCATTTGGAAGGGAATTACTGGGCCAACATTTTACATGTAAAAAAAATGAAAAATTTAACAATTGCACAATTTGCCCCCTCGCATCTGCGGCTGAGGGTCCAAGGAGGTGCATTGCGCAAGAGGTCATCGTCGTACATATCCTCACACTGTTCCCTTTCGGGAACTGTATGAAGTGGTGGAAGGATTTATGGCCGTGATTAACGCTCATTCCGTGACCGTAACCATCTTTGAACCAGCCATTAGGGTGGTTAGTCCTATGGCGTGAGGGTTTTACGGGCTCCCACAACCCATCTGAGGAGGGGGGGCCACCCACACCCACGGACGCAAGTATCCTGCTGGATGTCCACCCAGAATTTATAGTTGGAGCTCCGACTCCACTTGCCGGGACTGTCTGGAGTGGGGTTCGAAACTCTACTCCTTCTGGCCCAGCGGCGGGGATGCTTACTGCTACGCAAAAGGCCCACTCCGCACAAAAGGTGACACCCATACGTTTCCTGCGCCTTTTCCCTCCCCGTGACTGGAGCCCTATGCTGCCACTTGAAAGACCAAGCTATCATCTGCCCTTTTTGCGGCGCCTTTGACTTCTCATTACCAATGATGAGCAGGCGCTGCGCCTCCACCTCCTTGAGGAGATTGCTGAGGTCATCATCAGTTCAATTGTGAGTTCTTTTAATGCCGTGAAGTGTGCTCATTCCAGCCATTTCACGTTGCTAATCGGATTGGGCCTTTGGCATAGCGGTAGGATCCCCGCCGCTGGGCCAGATCAGGGTAGGGTTTCGAACCCCACTCCAGACAGTCCCGGCAAGTGGAGTCGGAGCTCGGGCTCTAAATTCTGGGTTGACATCCAGTGGGATATTTGCGTCCGTGGGTGTGGGTGGCCCCCCCTCCTTGTATAGCTTGTGGGAGCCCGTAAAACCCTCCCGCCATAGGACTAACCGCCCTAATGGCTGGTTCAAAGATGGTTACGGTCACGGAATGAGCGTTAATCATGGCCATAAATCCTTCCACCACTTCATACAGTTCCCCAAAGGGAACAGTGTGAAGACACGTATGACGACGACATTGCTAAATAAATAAATGGAATTAAAAAAATTCTTTTAGGGCTTTTAAAAGTCTTTAAATTGCTTTAATCTGTTTAAAACTACTTCAGATTCTTCAAAATAATGTAAACGTTTTAAAAATTTTATAAAAGTTCACAAAACATTCATAAAATAGCAGATAACTTACTCTCCCTGCAGCTGTGTAACTACAAAGTCCTCTGCAGCTGCTTGGAGAGAATGGGGGCGTGTCCTGCTACAATGAGACCTTAAGGGGCGTGTCTCACTTGCACTGCACGCTCCAGGCTTCGCGCTGGCTGCACTCCTGGGCAGCGTGACGTCATACGCTGCCCGGGATTCTTCTGTTTGAAACACCAATTCCAGGCGTCCCTGGAGCTGATCGGCAGGAGCGCAGGGTAAGTGCATATACGGGGCTTGCACGCGCGGCAAGCCCCGTTCATGAATTTCTGGCCCATTATTTTTGTACAAAATGTGCAAAACAAGACAGCCCCCAAAAGGAAGGTGTAGGCCTCCCCTGCCCCGGATTCTCCCCATCATTCCCGACCACATGACCCCCTGGAACCCAATCCTGCCTGCTACCGTGGCTGGGATTTTGTGAATGGAGACGTGCTGGAGGCAGGACTGCTGGTTGACGGGTTTCAGTCCTTCCCCCAGCAACGTCTGATGAACCCACGCTATTTTCCCTTGACTGGCCTTGTTAAGCCCGCCCTGTGGGTTTAGCCAGCCAATTAAGGGAAAGCCGGTGACAGATGGTGTCAGCGTATGACGCTTCATCTGTCGAAGATTTTTTGACAGATGAATTGTCAGCGTTTGACAGCTTTGAGAAGCTGTCAAACACTGACAATCTCTGTTCGAAGGTGAGCCCTTGCACAGAAGGCACACCAAAACCTCTCTCCCCAGCAGAGAGCAGATGACTGCTGCATCTGAGAATGCAGCAGCCATTCTGTCATCTCTGCTGTTGAGATGAGGCACCTCCAGATCCCCAAGGGTTGAAGCCTGCAGGAAGAAGCAAAGGTAAGGAAATTTTTTCCAACACTTTACACTCATCTTTCATACTTACCTGTCCACACTTGCACCCATCACTCACCTCTACAGCGGACATTTGGACCCCTCTCACCCCCGCAGACCCACTGCTCGAGCCTCGCTGACCCTGGCGGGGTTTCCCGACGTCAGGAAGCCCGCATCAGCAGGCATAAAATGGGGAAAAGCCTCTTAACCTGCTTCTCCTCCACTTTGTGTGGTCTTGGGCCAGGGATTCCCAGGTGTCGGTGGGGATGTTACACTTTTTCAAGGAGGCTTTGAGGGTGTCCTTGAAGCGTTTCCTCTGCCCACCTGGGGCTCTCTTGCCGTGCCGGAGCTCCGAGTAGAGCGCTTGTTTTGGGAGTCTCATATCGGGCATGCGGACAATGTGACCCGTCCATCGGAGCTGATTGAGCGTGGTCAGAGCTTCGATGCTGGGGATGTTGGCCTGAGCAAGAACACTGACGTTGGTGCGCCTATCCTGCCAATGGATTTGCAGGATCTTGTGGAGGCAGCGTTAACAGGCAGGTAATTGGCTCTAATCCCCTTCCCACCTCGAGGAGATGGGTCCCTGCGCGAGTCAGGGACCCGCCTCCTGGGATGATGGTTCAGAGATGGGTTGGGAGTCGGGTTGGGACCCGCTCCCAATTTTTCCCATTTTCCCACCAGTCCCATCTCCAAACCCGCCTCCTCAGGGCTGGTAAGTGTCGGTGTCCGGCCTCCGGCCGATGCGATTTTTCTATTCTGGGTGGGAAGTCGGCCAGTAGGAGTTAAATAAGGCCCGGGAATTAAAATAGGCCAGGCTTCATTTCTGGAGTCGTGATGAGTTTCTAACTGACTTTGCCACCCAACCTTCCAGAGTTAAAATTGGGGCCGTTGTTTTTATTATTATTTCCTGCGGTACTGACAAGCAAGATGGCAGCTGGAAGCATTTTCAACAACCGTTTTGAGCAATTTGTTTGATTCCCCTTCTCCTTGTATATTTTCAGCAGTTATTTTTTGCTGTTTGCTCATTCGTTATTGTATATTTTCCTATCCGTTCAGTAACAGTTGAGGTTTTCAGCATCATTCAGTGAACAGTGATCTGCTGCTGTTTTTCTGAATATAATATTGCAAGCAAATCAAGGACGTTTGTCAAACACTTTGCAAGTGTGATATTTTGAAGTGTGAAGGATAATTTTCCCACAGACTATGAGCATGTGTTAGACACACTTTTAAATTATGTAGATGAGTGACAATCATCCATTCCTTAGCACTGTAATGCCTTGGAGGATCCATGCAGGAGAGTGAGGATCTGTATTATATACAAACTGTAAATCCATTATATATAACTGTGGAGCACGGCAGTTTCTAACTTCTTAAAACTCTATTTTCATGCAATAATATATATTACAATCAGTCATTTATGGGACACAAATCACCAGATGAGAATTCTACTGATTTAGCAGAAATTTTATTTAAAGAGGACTGTAATCTGGAAAACATTGTTTAGCAAAATATTCTCACTTCTTTGCTAACATGGAATGCAATGCAATAAATCAAATTTAAATGCATTAGCGGAGTCATAAGAATTAGGAGCGGGAGTAGGCCATACGGCTCCTCGAGCCTGCTCCGCCATTCAATAAGATCATGGCTGATCTTCGACCTCAACTCCATTTTCCCTGCCCGATCTCTATAACCTTTGAATCCCCGAGAGTCCAAAAAACTATCTCTCTCAGCCTTGAATATACTAAATGATTCAGTATCCACAGCCCAGTGGGGTAGATAATTCCAATGATTCACAACCCTCTTAGTGAAGAAGTTCCTCCTCATCCCAGTCTTAAATGGCCGACCCCTTATCCTGAGACTATGCCCCCCTAGTTCTAGACTCTCCAGCCAGGGGAACAACCTCTCAGCATCTACCCCGTCAATCCCCTTCAGAATCTTATATGTTTCAATGAGATCACCTCTCACTCTTCTAAACTCCAGGGAGTATAGGCCGAATATACTCAATCTCTCCTCACAGGACAACCCTCTCATCCCAGGAATCAATCTAGTGAACCTTTGTTGCACCGCCTCTAAAGTAAGGCAAATATATCCTTCCTCAGCTAAGGAGACCAAAACTGTGCACGGTACTCCAGGTGTGGTCTTGCCAAAGTCATGGAAAGCCCTGTAAAATTGTAGCAAGACTTCCTTACTCTTGTACTCCAACCCCCTTGCAATAAAGGCCAACATGCCATTTGCCTTCCTAATTGCTTGCTGTACCTGCATGCTAACTCTCTGGGGGGCGATTTTTTGGGGGTCAGCGCATGCATTCAGTGGTGGGTCGGGTGGGAAAAAAATGTTTTTGACTGGATCGGAACCCCACTGTCAACCCACTGCCATGTGACTTTCCCAGATGTCAGGTCTGTCAGGGCTGAACAGACCCGACACGCAATGGTGGGGGAGGCAATTCAGATCATTATGACCTTGTTAACAGCCCATTAAAAAGTATTTTGAGCTCACCTTACCATTTTACAGGGTCCACGCTGCTCGGGGTTCATGTCCGGTAAGGAGGTCGGGAGTTGTATGACCATGGAATCATCTCATTACTTGACAGCTCAAATACACTATAAAAGCTCCCATCTCACAGCTGTTCACTTTCCAAGTTCAAGCTGTTGCTTACTGCATTTGGAAGACAGATTGAGCTTTACGCAGGTTGCAAGTGTTTGGAGTAAACTCTCTATCCAGTGTCACCTCATTGGAACAACCTCTCTCACCATTGACAGATCGCTTCTGTCATCTCAACTTCACCTGCCATCTATTACATCAGCATCGGTGCCCTTGAAACTATCTCACCTTGATCTAGGAATCCCACCATGATCAGCCCCAACACCAGCAGCACCAGGCACACCAGCAGCACCAACAACAACACCAACCTTCTCCGTAATCAACTGATGCTGTACAGGACACAGGGCATCAGCACCCAACCACATTGCTGCCCTGGAGGCCAGGGATGGTGTAGGGTTCGAAAATCCACAACCACGTTTTACCAAAAATTGGATTGCCCTATACAGTTTAAAACCAACATTTTCGGCCAAGGCAGAGGTCCCGACAAGCAGGCTGGGATATGCCTGGGACATCCGAATACAGGGGACTGTGGCTCAGAGGCGAGCCATAGATGTCGGCCAATCGAAGCAGAGTGCATTCTCAAAGGCCAATCAGGGGACCGAGTCAGACCTGAAGCGAGGAAACCCCTGGCCAATGGGGACCACCCGGTCCGGGTTTGAATATGTGACTCACCCCTAATCGGGCTATGAATACAAGCCATCATCACCTTAATCAACTTGGACTAGGGACAATAGTCTTGGGATCACTACAGTTAAGAGGTGGCCCAAACTAATCAAGTCCCAGGACTGACACAATGGGGCAGCAGACTTGGAGGAGCCGATGTGCACTCAAAACAATACCCCTGTCCTCACACCTACCTGTATAATATGGAACACAAGAAGGACCAACGCGGAGAGAGAACTATTACCAGAAGAACGAACAGGAGAGCGAGTTAAGACGCTGAAGGAAAAGACAAGCCCGGGAGGGACGAGCTGGGGCGAACTAACATCTAAAGAACTCCAACCGCGCTGAGGAGAAGATCCACCATCAGGCCCCAGGCTCAATTGGTATACTGAAGGTTTACTCTGCTACCAGACGGCGCAACATTGCCGCAAGAAGCCGTACCGTATACCGACTCCCGTTCCGGGGACCTCGACAAGAAGACACTAACGACCGAAGTGGCTGTGGAAGACGGCATTCACTCCAGTCATTTCAGGAACCTTTTCCATCAAGCACAAACCAACCAACGACAAGCGACCGAAAGCGCAATCAACAAAACCAAACTTCGAGAAAACCCAACCAGATGCAGCAAGGTCCTCTCCGAGGTTCGGGGTACGGCGAACGTCAAGGCACAGGTCGAATTCCGACGATGACAGCAACAACAACAACCCAACAACCGCACTCAAAATTCCATCTGTCAAGGGAGGAGGCTGTGAGTATAATCCAAGGGCCTGCAACTGTCAGTCTAGTTTAGGTAGGAAAGTGGGTTGGTGGGATTGGACTTGGTAAAGATAAAACTGTAAACATTCTCGTTGTGTCCGTTCTCTCTCATTTTTTATTGATAGTTATAAATGTGTGTGTGTGTTTATTACGTTTGTGGTAGAACTTACCTTGGCAAATAAAATTGGTTGTCAACTGTTCTTTTTCCAAGGACTACTTATCTCCGAGTGTCTATTTAAAGTGCATCATTCTCCACCCAAATTCTGGAGTTAGAACCAGTTAGGGGCATTAGGGCGCTTCGAATCCGCCAAACAAGGGAACAGCAGACTAGGGAAAAGAGAGAGGACTCCAGGAGCACTTGGGCTCAGGAGTACCCCACAGATTAGGTATAAACTGTGCGGGTCGCCACCGTATTTTAGTCCTCCTCTATAAGCTGTTGTTCTCTATCTCCTTAGAGGGTGTTTAGTGACACCCGACTGGCAGGCTAACATAAGCTGCAAGGGTATAAAGGAGACCGAGGCCCAATACATCAACAGGCACTAAAGACCCCTGCAATTGGGCAGAGCAGAGCCCCATCCCCCTACACAATAGGGATGGCCTCACCATGGCCAGATTTACTGCACTTGATGCTGTACACCTTGGCTGCCACTTGATGTGCCAGCTTGGTACCACCCCATGCCAACACCATAAAGCATCCCTACAATGCCCAAGCCATTCCTTTCACACTCACCACTATTGCGGGGGTTACCGTTATGTCTCACCATTCACTGCAACGCAAAGTGTTGAAAATAAAGGTTTCAATGTTTGGCAGCACATTAACAGAAACTTTACATGAACATTGTATAAAACACCCAAGTGTCTACCCTTGTGTGATGTTAGTTGGTATGATTGGACTAGGATGAGGGTGAGTGTGAGGGGTGGCTAGTGAGGTGGGGATGTGATAATGTAGATAGAGAGGGATGGGTGGAGGTACAAAGTAAGTTGGTGAGGGTAAGAATGTGCAGGAGTTGGGTAGGGAAGGCAGAGTGATGGGGACGTGATGAGTGGCACAGCAGGATGAGTTTGAGTGTGGCTTTGCAGTAATGTTTCGTGATCTACTGAGATCATTGTACGGTTTGCGCCACTACAGCCTGATCCTCCTGATGACATCCCTGCTTGTGTCCTCCTGTACAATGTGCAACCAGGCTGCGTTGGTCTCCTGGGGAGGTCTCTTCCGCCCATTGCAGCACCTCAATGCTGTAGAACACTGACAGCACAACTGTCAAAATAAATTTGCGCATGGTCCCTTTAAGGAAACCGGCTAATGACGCATTTTCAAATGACGTCATCAGACCCACTTCCTTCAATTGGCCGGCAAACGCGCTGGGCAGGCTTAACAAGCCCAATCAACATAAAATCATTCTACAGAGTGGGCTAGAGCCAGCAGCGGGGCTGGGACCCGCCACTGGCATCGCCTGTCTATATCCCTTTGCAGGTGCTTTGCGTCCTCCTCACAGTTTACTTTCCCACCTATCTTTGTATCATCAGCAAACTTGGATACATTACACTTGGTCCCTTCATCTAAGTCATTAATATAAATTGTAAATATGTGAGGCCCAAGCACTAATCCTTGTGGCACCCTACTAGTTACAGCCTGCCAAACTGAAAATGACCCGTTTATCCCTACTCTCTTTTTTTTGTCCGTTATCCAATCCTCTATCCATGCTAATATATTACACCCAACCCCATGAGTCCTTATCTTGCGTAGCAACATTTTATACGGCACCTTATCGAATGCATTTTGGAAATCCAAATATACTACATCCACTGGTTCCCCTTTATCTACCCTGCTCGTTACCTCCTCAAAAAACTCTAATAAAACCATGTTGACTCTGCCTAATCATATTATGATTTTCTAAATGACCTGTTACCATTTCCTTAACAATGGATTCCAGCATTTTCCCAATGACTGATGTCAGGCTAACTGGCCTGTAGTTCCCTGCTTTCTCTCTCCCTCCTTTCTTGAATAACGGGGTTACATTTACTACCTTCCAATCCACTGGGACCTTTCTAGAATCTAGGGAATTTTGGAAGATCACAACTAATGCATCCACTATCTCTGCAGCTACCTCCTTTAGAATCCTAGGATGTAGGCCATCAGGTCCACGGGATTTGTCGGGTTTTAGTCTCATTAGTTTCTCAAGTACTTTTTCTCTACTGATATTCATTACTTAATTTCCTCGCTCTCATTAGCCTCTTGGTTCCCCACTATTTTTGGTATGTTTTTTGTGTCTTCTACCGTGAAGACAGATACAAAATATTTGTTTAAAGTCTCTGCCATTTCCTTATTCCCCATTATAATTTCACCTGTCTCAGCCTCTAAGGGACCAATGCTTACTTTTGCTACTCTCTTCCTTTTTACATACTTGTAGAAGCTCTTACAATCTGTTTTTATATTTCTTGCTAGTTTACTCTCATTCTATTTTCTCCATTTTAATCAATTTTTTGGTCATTCTTTGCTGGTTTCTAAAGCTCTCCCAATCCTCAGGCTTACTACTATTCTTCTCAACATTTTAAGCCTCTTCTTTTAATCTAATACTATCCTTATCTTATTTAGTTAGCCACGGATGGATCACTTTTCCCATCGAGTTTTTATTTCTCAATAGAATGTATATTCGTTGAGATTTTGGAATATTCTTAAATGTTTGCCACTGCTTATCTACTGTCATAGCATTTATTCTAATTTCCCAATCTCCCTTGGTCAACTCGCCCCTCATACCTATGCAATTGACTTTATTTAAGTTTAATTTGGACTTAAGTATTTTACACTCATTCCCAATGTGAAATTCTATTATATTCTGATCACACTTCACCAGAGGATCCTTTACTATGACGTTACTAATTAACCCTGTCTCATTACATAGTACAAGATCTAAAATAGTCTGTTCCCTGGTTGGTTCCACAAAGTATTGTTCTAGAAAACTTTCTCAAATGCATTCCATGAACTTGTCCTCCAGACTACCTTTGCCCAGTCTATATGAAGATTAAAGTCCCCACATATAATTGCATTACCTTTGTTACAAGCTCCTATTATTTCTTGATTAATACTCTGTATTGACTGAACCCAAATGAGCTGATCTCTCATGATAATGTGATGTCAGCTCATTCATATAGTTCGCGGGTACTCCTGTTGCATATCACATGATGCACAGAGAACGTCTTGTGGGTTGGAGGCCAGAATGTCGAGCACCAGCAGCCAGTGAAGGTCTGCTGGCTACTGATGAAGCAGTGGCCTTTTTTCGTGGGCCCATAGTTTGTGGCAATTTGTGTGTGCGTGTTTTCTTTTGGGCGAGGGACAGATGACGTTAACACAGGGGAAAACAAATGGAGAAAAATTAGTACAATACTGGAGTGCATCTAAGGAGAGTAGAGGATGCTGTACCTTTTTAACAGTACTCAGTGTAAACGATTGTAATGCAATTCTATAAAAATGTACAGTAGGGCCTTGCTAATTAAGCAAAAGCATTAATTCACTGGAACACATAACACTTCCCCAATGTGAGTTTCATCACTCTTTTGTCAGACTACCAACTGGGATATCTCAGCAGGGTAAAGTTTGCTATCCAAGTCTCTCTCACCAAGGACAACGGCCCAGAAATTTGGGTCGGAGGCTTCCCGCGGGTGCAAGCCTCTGACCTGCACTTACCTAGCATGCCGGCCGTTGTGCTGTGGGCCCGCGTGGGATTCCGATCCTGGGCCTCCTTCAACTGCCGGCGTGCAGTGCTTGCGTATCCCAGGGGCGCAGTTAGTTTGAAGCATCCCCTGGGATCACGTGGGTCATGGAGAGCCAATCGTAGCAGGGAATCTCTATTCATAGACCTGTCAAATCTATGATTAGAGTTCAGCCCCAAAACATAGCTAAAACTTCAAATAAATTTTTAAAAATCACATTTTTAAAATAACTAAATTACATAAAATAACTATTTTAAACAATAATTTAAATTTTTGAAAAAATTAATTACAGTTTTTAGCGGGGCTAAAAATAAACTTACCTTTCTTTAAAGTATTTAAAAATAATAAACCTGTGGAAAAAATGTTTTAATTTTACTTAATTCACCACTTACCTTGGAGAAATCTGGAAAAAAAACGGAAGTTCCAGGCGTACGCGCTGCCTCTCTGGCGCACGTGTTTGACCTGTGAACCCATTCCTTTAAGGGAACAGAAGTTCCGGTTTCCCACGCATGCGCAGTGCATGCACGAAACCGGCACTTTCATTGGGCCTATGCGCGCAGTACCCAATGTGTACTCACCCGTGGGGACCCGAATTTCTGGCCCAACATGGCTGTATTAAGACTGTCAGTAGAACAGCAAGAGTAGAGGGGCAGTAGAGTTCCTGGCTTGCTCCTCTTGTGCAACTCATGGTAAGACAACAACGCCAATTTTCCTGTGGCTTCTGTGCCAAGGCGTGAAGCTTGCAGAGTGCACTTGAAGTGACCTGAACCCACCTATATTTCCTGGTTTAGGTCACTTGTGTAGGCCAGATGCTATGTTTACAGGACAGATAGTACCACCACTCTGCACTCTATCTGCAGGTCATATGATAAGTGCACCAGTTCCATTTCTCACCCTATCGCACCCTCCCTGGCAAACCGGGTCAACAACCACATAGCTGCAATTTCCTCAGTCATTTCTATTCCATTCAAAATGGTGGCTCAGATGGGATGGCAAATTTCCATTATACTATTAAAGATTCTACAACCAACAATCATAAAAAGAAAAACTTGAATTTGTATAGCACCTTTCGTGACCCCAGGACGTCCCAAAGCGCTTTGCAGCCAACAAAGTACTTTTTTGAAGTGTAATGTAGGAAACAATGTGATAATGAGGAGATGTTGGTTGAGGGATAAATAGGCCAGGACACCAGGGAGAACACCCCTGCTCTTAAAGTAAGGAATGCAGCTCTTATAACAAAAATGAGTAACAATGTATTCCTTACCTGTCCCACTTATGAATGAATCTTCTCCAGATCCATCAGGGCTGATTTTTTTGGTATGAGAATGATGGATGTCCGTCAATCTTCTGCCACCTAATTTCTTGCAACTCCTTAAATGAATGTGTGGTTAACGTTCAACTCCTTATTTATACATCTGGATAGATAGAACTGTTTGCGACTATTTCTTATCAGGAGTTTTCTTTTCTTCCCTGTGTTCATTATTTAAAGTGTCAAACTCCATGTCTGTGCCAGTTTATTTGCCAGAATTCTCAAATATGAATCTTTTCCTTTTGAATATAATTTCTCCTTTTTGATTGTTGTCTTTTAGGGAAAAAATCCATCTTGTTCCATGTTGGGTAAATACAACTTAAAAAAAAAAATATCTTCCAATTCAGTTCTTTTGTGTTGTTTCCCCCTCACTGAAAATATTAACATCTGCAGTTAATCTCCTTGTGCTCTCAACAGGAATAATATTCCCAATAACACTTGCACCATAGTTTATTTAAAAATTACTGCATGTCTTTACTTGCACATATTTCTTTACTTCTAAATTATTTCCCAATCCCCCCCTTGATTTTCTTCCAGTATATTTGTTTTGTAGTATCTTCTCCACATCCTGAATGTAATCATTTATCTGAGTATATTTTGCTATTCTAACTATATTTTGGTTTTTCTGGAACTCTTGGAATCACATAGCTCCCTTTCTTTGGAAAATGCAGGATGAATCTGGATCCCAATATTTGTTGGGAATCATTCCAGCCAAGCCTCAAAGTCTTCAAGTTTTACCTTCAAATGCCTACTTTTGTAAACATTACCAGCGAGTTTACATTAATCTCATATCTAAAAAGTTGCTTCAACATATAGTTGCTTTTTTGTGCCATCTTGGAATCCATCCCCTTGCTTCAGATGCAACACTTCTAACACAGCGATGTGTTGCATTTGTTCTACCTCTGTGGTGTAGTATTTTATTTCAAAGTTTACAGTACAACTGGTTAACACACGTGCAAGCACCATCCATGTCTCTGAAGTGACATCTGTATGGTTCAACTTGAGAATGCTTCATGTTCAATAATAAGTTGACCTCACTGATTTGGCAGAAGTGTTGCTGCCAAGGTTTTGCAACCTCTGCAGCTACAACAAGTTCCTGATGTAGCAGAGCGTATGAAGTAGAAATGAATCTAGAGTGGAAGTTATGCTTCTATATAGAAGCAGTTTTCTCAGTCTCCTGCACAGCAGGGAAGTTTAAGGTCATTCCTTCATCCACTAAATATTAAAACTGTTCTTTCAGCCATGCTGTACACTCTTCTGTGCTCATTTCCTGCGACGGAAATGAATTGTCTAAAATCTATAACTTTTCATTGTTGGCATAATGTTGTAAATGTTTGCTTTTGGTCCATTTACATTTTCCATTTCTTTTAACGGTTTTGTTGCATTTTTACAGAACTTGTCTTTCAAATCAAGGATATGGTTCTCCAGGGTTTCCTTCGAATTCAGAATTACTTCTGGCACAATGGCCTTTGAGCCCTGAATATTCTTCATGTATTTTCTATTCTCCTCAAAGAGGATTGTGAGGTGTTCTTTCAAATACTTATTGTCTTGGTATAGTGTTGGTCTTTCTTGGGACAATACTGTAATTTGATCATTTATTACAGTATCTAGGTTTCTTTCCTTCACTGTGGCCTGTGAAGAACAACTTCATGATCAAGTACATTGGAAAAAACAACAATAAAAAATACGTTTTACACAGCCTTGCTGTCATTTCATCAGGCGTGTGCCCAAATAATTTTGTAAACCTTTTGTCACTAAAAATAGTTACTTTTATATAAAATAAATAGTTACAAGTAGCTGTGTATATAGATTAAAAGAATAACTTAAATACTGCTGAAGAATGGTAGGTAAACGTCAATCAACACTGGAATTTAAAGGAGAAAGTAGGTGTATGGTTTGATTTGTTCAATGTAAAGAACTTGTACATTTACCTTCATCAGCACTGCATCTTCATTATTTGTAAAAACATCCATAGTTAGAGAGCTCCTACATACAGCTCTGGTGACAACTACTTCAATGAAAAGGAAATGAAGCCAAGAACCCCCACAGATATCTACAGGAAACTCTTTGGTATCCGGCACTGACGGGACCGGGATGGTGCCGGTTGATTAAACATTCCGGATGATGGAGAGGGTTATCTACCGAGGCTATTTTTAACAAACAAAGAGTCAGACTCCTGTTATTGAGGTGTTCGGACTTCTGACAGTGCCAAGAAGCCGAGTAGTGTCAGTTTGGAGAACTACACCCACTGACTAACTCAGCCACCACGGGAGACTCGGACTCGGACTCGGCAATATTGCCGGTTATTGAGGTGTTTTCGGAGTATGAATTTTGCTGGTTAATAGAGAATTCCGGATATTTAGGTGCCGTTTAAACGAGAGTTTCCTGTACTACAAAGTACTGATTTTATATGTAAGCAAAGCTGATTCAAGATAGATCAGGTGCTAGTTTCTCAAATTCTAAAAAAAAGCTTGGCTGGACCGAATTAAAGCTAAAATGATGATTTCCGGTCAAGCTGAAAGCAGATTAGTCTGCCATGTTCCAGTGAGCATGTTCCACAGGGACACTCATGGTTGATATCACTGGAGTATATCACTTAAGAAGGAAAGAACTTACATTTATATAGCGTCTTACATGACCTCAGGGCGACCCGAAGCCCTTTACAGCCAATGAAGCACCTTTGAAGCGTAGTCACTGCTGTAATGTAGGAAATTTAGGAGACATATATTTTTATTGTGAAGCCCTCCAACTAAGGAAATCTCAAACTAGATAAGGTGCTTGAATAAAGAATCAGAGAATATAAGGTACTCTATTTTGAAAGCACAGTTACTTTCTCCTTTGAATTCCAATCTTGCTAATTTGTTATTTGCCAGTTATTGCAATAATTACACATTTTTAGGATTAAATTGAATCTCATCAGATATAGTTTTGGATTTTATACATTCCATAACATTTGTGATTTAGGAAAATGAACTGAGTTTGGGGTTGTAATTTGGGAAGTTTTACTGGTCACTGATTTGCAAGCAAATACCCACTAAACAATGACTGTAAAGATAAATTGATTCAACCTTGTATACATGGGAATATATTGGTATGCCACCTCATTTTTCAGCACTTTAAAATGTAGAATGCAATAGTACAGGCTGGATTATTACCTAAAAAACAGTAGTCTCTGGAAAATTAGACGATTAATTATATTTAATACTAGATGTTAAACTAGACAAAAATGAAAATGTCTAATGGTAAATTAATTCATACCCCAAACTCTATGATTGGGCACTATATATGTGAGTTTAAGTAGTCCCTATCTTTATTCTACACCATCATGGGGCTTTTTAAAATTCTTGACACACATTGAGAACATTGGATTCTGTGAAGAATAAAGATGCATGAAAGGGGCCCACAAATTCTTTGTCACAGGCTCATCTGAGAATGTCATCTACATCAGGAGTCCACTATTAGTTTACAGCTTACGGCTGAATTAGAAGCATGTTTATTTGGCTTCATGTATATAAGTATCCTTTTAATCTAAAATTAGGTAACTGTTCAAAAAAAAATGTAATCAACATTAAGCAAACAAGCACGTATAAACAGGATAATTTAGTGGAAGGCTAAAACTTGTTATCTAGAGCAATTCTAGTCAACATGTTGTGTGATCTGCAAATACAGATTGAGGTAGACTTTCATCTTCACTACCTAGGACGTAATCTGGCGGAGTGGATCGCCTACCCATTGTAGAACCTACCAGATTTCTGCCCTGGAGGTGAAGATATAAGTCTACCCCTATGAGTATCAAACTGTAAACAAAATATCAAACTAACTGGTTGAGTCAGAAATACAAAGGGTAGTTGGAAAGAAGTGAGTAGTGGAGTACCACAGGAATCGATGCTGTATCCATTTTTGTTTTCAATGTATATTGGTGATTTGGGGGATCGACTGAAAACAAAGCTCTCCAAGTTTGCTGCTGATATCAAGTTGGGTGGGAGCAAAAATGGTAGGGTGTGGGCTTAAACAACAGGGAACAAGCTGACCAGTTGCAAAGGGATCTGGACAGGTTGGGAGATTGGGCTAAAATGTGTGTGATGTCTTTTAATATAGAGAAACACAAAGTCATGAATATCAGGGAAAGTACAAAGTAAATACAGAACTGCCTCCATGAAATGACAGAGGAGAGAGAGCTAGTAGATATTCCCTTAACACAATGTGGTAGTGTAGTGGTATAGGATGTAAACTCGAGGGATATAGCACAAGTCCCAGGATGTGATAAATTTGTGCAAGCACTTGTCTGTTCCTACCTTGAATACTGTGTATATTTTTGGGCATCATACTACAGAAAGTCATCCTCATTTTTCAAGGAATACAATGAAGAGCAAGTAAGTTGTTAATGGGATTGAGCACCTGAGCTATGAGGAAAGACAAAGGTGATAAGGATGGTTCCTTCAGGAAAAAAAGGCATCTCGGAGGTGATCGTATTGAGGTATTTAAGATTCTAAAGGGAATAAATAAACTGGATCTCATGACAATGTTGAAAATTAAAACTAGCTGTAGGACAAGGAGATGTGGATTCAAATTTAGACAAAAAAAGATCAATACATATAAAATATAAGGATAAATTCATCAATCCTGTGCTCCCAGTAGGGAGTCAAACTCTAAGGAAGCATGGATTGAAGAATTGGGCTACAGTGTTGTAGCCTTATCTCTGATGCACAGTACATTTGAGCACAGCTCCCCAGTTGCAGTACAAAATTGGTGATTATACCTTATAGGTCCTTCATATGGTGAATATGTGGAATAGCTTGCCTATGGAGGAATTGCAAGTGAAGGATGTTATAAATTTCAAGGGAGGTGGTGGATAAATCTTTGGCCATCCAGGCCATTGAAGGTATGAGAAATAAAGTGGGGCAGGAAGTCTGACCTTTGGGACCAGACAATGGGTAGAAATGGTCTTTTCCAGACCTGTACAGACTTGTGTTCCTAAGGAAATTGGGGTATTTTGCGAGGGGTCAGTTAAGTATGTCTAGTGATTCAACATGAGCAATCCTGGTGAATTGGAGTTTGGAATCAGGGAGGAATTATCTTTCTTTTTAATTCTGTCCTTCTGCCTTCATTGGGAGTTAGCATTACAGGTGACGGGTGCATGCGGTGGTACTCTTTAACAGATAGGGTGAGCATTGGTAGGCCTGTTCCTATGTTCATAATAATGTACCATATGATCATCAAAGGGAGCCTTCATGCCAAAAATATTTCTAGGAAGAAAATACTGATTGTATTAGCACACCTTATGCACCTCATATCAAAATGAAGGTCTCTAGACATGTAACAGCAAAATTGATCATAAAAAGCAAAGCATCATCCAGTACATGTTCTGTTTTTGTCCATTTGATTTGAATTTCTAAATGTGATGCGCTTCCCGCTTTGTGTCCCATTTATGAAACATTCTACAGTACTAAAATAAACACCTTACCTTCGTTGCCGCCTGCCTGGAAGAATTACGACCAAAGAATGAAAGCTAAAGAAAAAAATAAAAACAAAAACAAAAACTGAAAATGAACAGGAAAGGAAATAGGGAAGAACAGACAGAAAACAAGAATTTAAGCGGTGTGAAGTGTGATAGAAGTAAAATAACTGAAACAAAAGCCACCTGCCATATCAAGCATAGAGAAAAAACAGCAAAAAACATGAAGAAGGCTAATTTATCATTTTTGTCTGGTTTTATATTTCTGTAATTATTTTACGAAAAGCACATCATAGAATTTTTACACCAGTCATTGGCAAAGAAACACTGAAAGGATTTCAATTGGCAAGCAGGCATTAGGCTTAGAGTTCTTGTAAAATAAATCATTGGATATGAGTTAATGCTTCCTACTCTAAATCTTGTTTTACTAAAATATATTGCCTTATATGTAACATCTTCCAGCAGATATTCTATCTAATTCAATAAAAAGTTAAACAAATCTATTGCATTACTGCATTATCTGCCTTTTGAATAATTCAGTATTACCTTTTCCTCCAGCTCTTTTATCTGTCTTTTCTGTGTTTCAATCCTTTCTTCTAGTTCTTTGATTCTCTGTAAAATGAAACGATTAAGTTAATATACAGTATAACTATGTTTTATTAAGGTGTCTATTTTAATAGTTAAGTCAAAATAACAAGTAAAACTAGTAACTGATATAAGTTCTTTTGAATAGTCAGTATTTTTGTGTGGGTTAGTGAGCACAGTTATTGGGGTATGCAAAAGGTACCAGCAAAAATCATACTGTGGTGATAGAAGGTGGACATAAGGTTAGAATTCACTGTTGCCATAGCAGTACATGGGATACATTTGTATGACATTGCATTGTCCACTATTTTAACTAATCCATTTAAAATATACAAGGTTAACACTGCTGTTAAAATAGAGGATGCGAGAATGTTATCCAAATGTATTAAGTATTCATAGCCCCAAGTGTATTTCTAGCCTGTAGTGATGCTTCACATGAGAGAGCACATCCTTCCACTGAATTCCTAGTGCTGAGTTGCTGTCTCATTAACCACTCGGACCCTCATTCTGAAATAAATTTCCGTAAATAATTATATTTATAGGTTTCTTAAATCTTAAAAAAAAACCTGAATCTAATGCAAATCAAGGCTAAAATGGCAGTGGGAATTCTTTGTAACTGTATGCACCCATACAATTGTTGCTATCCTTTTGAGTGATTGTTATAACATGCTTACTTGTTATTAAAGTGAGTATATTCAACCCTATTATGAATTTAAATACATTTATTTGAAGAACAGTGAGCTGCTCTAAGGTATAACTCTGATATGACCGCATAGACAATAGATTCCAACAGAACATGATGGCTGTGGCAAATCCAGTTTCCATAGCAACCGATCACACTTGAGATGGAATGCAATTAGCCTCTTTACAGATTTTTTTAATTTAAAGGATTCATAATATAAATTTTGCTCAATAGCCACCTTTATTACCTATCGGCTTTGGTAAGCAAATAAGTGCTGCTAGTAATTAGGGTTAAAACCTACAAAATTACAGATCTGCCTCTTTTTTTCTTTAATACAATAATGGGCAAAAATGTTTTAATTAACTACAATGCAAACATGATGAATCTACAGGGTCTTTCTGGAACTGAGACCAGGCTGGTTACCACAGTATAAATGAGTTAGCAAACATTGAGGGCACATTCAAATTGTACTGTCCTGCAACATTTTAAAGAATCAACATACGTTTTAAAGATAGAAAAAATCATCGCCATTGGAGCTAACGAAAATGAAAGCACACCACTCTTTATCTAGGAGGTTTTAGGGCAGATTCAGTGATCACAACAGGGAGTGGTACTTGAAAAGAGCGTGGGTTGAAGCTAGGCCTAAAACGCTGGGGTCGATTTTAATCTGGAGCAGATATTAGACAGGAGGGTGTGGTCTAAATTACAGGCCTGGGTCATTTTAACTCCCAGGCCTCATTCAGATGCTGCTGGTCCAGAGGGTGCAGAGCAGCTGATGGCAGGGCAAGATTGAATGGCATTTGGCCACTCACCAGCTTGTAGGTAAGTGATGGGAGGGTCTCGCAGGAGGGAAAAGGCGTGAGTCTGATGCAGGGAAGGCCGCAACTTTCCATGTGGGGTCTAGAGGAGCACTCCCACAAAGGGAATATTTGACTGACTCTTCATTCTTCCCACCAGTTGCCGACCTCCTTCAGCCAGATGGGAAAGCCATGGCGACTTCTCCACCTTGGATAAAGTGTCATCAGGGTCCGACTGACATAATAGGACCCTGAGTCAGCATTTATGCAGAAGGCTCCTGCCTGGACCCGGTGGGCGCCTCATCCACCCCCAAAACCTTCAACGTTAAAATCAAAAATTGGCGGGAATGGACCGGGGAATGGACCCAGTCCATTTTAACTGCTTGCCCGCTACAGGCCCATCCAGCGAGGAGAGTTAAATTTCTCCCTACCGTAACTTGAATGATCTGACTCCCAGTCCATTCGAGTGCAGTTTCCTGTTGGGGTTATAGGATCACTGAATTTACCCTATAATTTCCTTCCCATTTGTAATGCCAATATTTGTGCCAGAGTTTTGAAGTTTCTGACCCGCCTGGGGTGGATGGGCCCGGTAGACCACGGGAAACCTGGAATTCCAGATTTCCCCACAAGCTGTGGATTTAAACTGATTGACAGGTTGGCTTCCAGTTGGGCGGGGAACACTGGACAGAAGGCTGCAACAAACTGGTCGGTGCGGGGTCTGATCCCAGGTGGGGTGGGGGCGTTCTGATCCCTGGGGTGGGGGTTCCGAGACCGGGGTGGGGATGGGATTCCAAGCCTGGGGGGGGGAGGGAGGGACCGATCACCAAACCCGGGGGGACGGGGTGGGGGTGGGTGCAGTGGGGCGGGTGGGTGTTTGTGTGGGGAGGGCAGATGGTGGGTGGACTTGGGGGGGGTGGCGGGGGCGAGAGGAAGCACTCTTATTCCTCCCGGCTCACAAGGATTGCTCCCCAAGGCTGTCACCATCTCACAGCAGCTACTGGGAATCTCGATGACCGGGATCCCTGGCAGGTCACAGATTAAAGCCGAGGCTTCAGGGCCTCATTATCATACTTACAAATGCCAATCAGCCTCCTGGCAGCGGGTTGGCTGGCCGCCCCAACCTGCCTCCGTTAAACCCGGAAGTGGGTTGGAGGCAGGTTGTGGTCGGGATTAAGATTTTTAATATGTTACCTTCCCCCACACCCCCCTTGAAATTTGAGAGATACTATAAAACTAGTTGTAATGTATATCACAGGGTTGTCACATGGTATAGTATGAGTGTGCTCAGTTCACTCTGGCCTGGTAAAGCAAGTACATGGACTAGCAATTCATCGTGTCTCTGTCCTTGATTTGTTGTACCCACATATATTACATTTTTGGCGACGAGAATGGGATGCCAAAGCCATTTTTAGGGATCATGGAAGGACACAGTGTTCAAACTTCGAGTGGAAAAGTTTAAGGTACACAGGTAGTGACATAATAAAGACTCACTACGCACTTGGTTGTACATAAAGCAAGGCTTTAATTGACTTGTAACAAAGCATGGAGGTCTAGTTAGTAGTCACTAGCTTCCTGTTTCCAGACTGTCTCTGGCCAAGGTGGGCCCACACCCGAGTATTTATACTCCTCGGGCGGCGCCCTCAGCTGGCCATTCAGTAGTACTTCTTGTAGAAGTTGCGATTTATGACATTCTTCCTCCCTAAAAGGTTTGGAAGTCCAGTCTTCCTTTAACGGACTAGGCAGACCAAAAATAGCCGTAGTCATTTAGCTTTCTGCTTGTGACCGGAAGGCACGTCTCCCCAGACCGTGTCCTGGTCCCTGGGTGGCTTGGCCGTACTGGTAAGTCGGTAGAGTCCGCGTCGTCTTGGTCGTCCTGTGGAGGCCTGGGAATATCATGCCTCCGGGTGCGGGTCCCCACAGGCGCAGAGCTGGCCTCATCCTGGGTTGTAGCCGGAGATTGTCCGGCGTCCTGATTTCGGGTGGCCATCCTACGGGGAGCATTTGGCTCCCTGAGTTGATCCGGTAGCACTGCCGGCAGATCCCTCGATGTCCCAGGTAGGGTGTCATCTTCATAGGGGTGCGGAGTGTTGACATCATCGTCGTGGGATCCTACATCATTCTGGCCCGTGTGACCGGTTGGGCAGGGAGCCAGATCTTTGAGTGAGACGGTGGACTCCCGGCCATCGGGGTACCGTACGTGCGCATACATGGGATTTACCTCCGTTAACTCCACCTCGTCAACGAGAGGGTCGTTCTTGGCCGACCGGATAAACCTCCAGAGTAGCACAGGGCCTGGAGCCACCAACCATGAGGGTAGAGATGTCCCATATGTAGAGCGATGCCGGAACTTGAAGAATCGCTCATGAGGTGTGACATTAGTGGATGTGGAGAGAAGAGACCTGATACAGCGTAACACGTCGGGGAGCACAGTTTCCCACTGCTGGTCTGGTAGGTTGCGTGACCTCAGTGCCAGACGGACAGCATTCCAGATGATGGCATTGTATCGTTCAACCTGTCCATTGCCGATTGGGTGATATGGTGTCGTCTTACTCGAGGCGATTCCCCGTTGGGAGAGATAACTTTTAAGTTCACTCGACATAAAGGAGGGACCCCGATCCGTGTGGATAAAATTGGCCATCCTGCAGAGGGAAAAGACCTGATCGAAGCATTTAATTACCGTAGAGGTAAGCATATTAGGACAGGAGAAGGCAAAGGGAAAGCGTGTATACTCGTCTACCATCGTAAGTAGGTAGGTGTTCCGCGTCGACGAAGGCAATGGCCCTTTAAAGTCTATGCTGAGCCTCTGCATAGGCTGCATTGCATGTATGAGTAAGTCATCTGATGGGCGGAAGAATTGTGGTTTCAATTCTGCACAAATCCTACAGGAGGAGCATGTTTTCTTTACGTCCTCCGTTGAGAATGGTAGATTTTTGGAGCGCACAAAGTGCAACATACGGGTAACGCCAGGATGGCATAAGTCCATATGCAGATCCGCCAGAGTCGACGTTGACATTGAAGAGCAAAATGCCCGTGTGAAGGTATCTGGGGCCACATTCTGTTTGCCGGGTTGGTAATGGATAGTATATCTAAAGGCGGCCAGCTCCATCCTCCAGAGTTGAATATTATTATTTTTGATTTTCGTGCACTTCCGGTTATCCAACATGAAGGCCACGGAGCGCTGGTCAGTTATGAGCGTGAAATGATGCCGAGCAAGAAAATGACTCCATTGGCGTACAGCCTCGATGATGGCTGTAGCCTCCTTCTCGACAGGGAGTAATAGAGCTCGCTACCCTGTAAGGTTCCGGATAGGAATGCCACGGGCCGACCACCTTGATTCAAGGTAGCCGAGATCGCCACCTCCGATGCATCGCATTCGACCACAAAAGGAAGGTTTTCGTCAATGGAGCGAAGCGTGGCTTTCTCCAGCTGTCGTTTGAGGAGGTTGAAGGCAGAAATAGCCATTGCTTCTAATGGAAAAGACTTCGCATGAAGCAGGGGCTGTATTTTATCGGAGAAGTGAGGTATCCACTTTGCGTAATAAGCAAACATGCCAAGTGCCCGACGAAGAGAGCCGAGATTTGTAGGGGGAGGGAGCTCCTGAAGTGGACGAAGTCGCTCTGGGTCTGGATTAATATCACCGTTGCCCACCCAGTAGCCGAGAATGTTCACTGATGGCACCGATTTCACCGATTTGGATTCGTTTAACATTAAGTGGCGACGACGGAGAACGTCAAAAAATCTCTGAAGATTGGCGTCATGCTCCTTTTGATCATGGCCGGCAATAGTGATATTGTCTAAATACGGAAAGGTGTCCGTCAAGTTCTCTTGCCGGACTAGGCCGTCCATTGCCCGTTGGAAGACGGCCACCCCATTGGTGACCCCAAATGGAAGGCAACGAAACTGATAAATTCGACCATTGGCCTCAAAGGCCGTATACTTTTTGCCAGAGTCTTTCAGCGGTACCTGATGGTACGCGCTCTTTAAATCGAAGGTTGAAAATACCTTGTATTTGGCAAGGTTGTTGACCATGTCATCTATGCGTGGTAGCGGGTAGGCATCCAGATCGGTATATTGATTAATAGTCTGTGAATAATCAATACACAGACGTTTCTTATGTTGTTTTAAAGGGTTTTTCACAATGATGACTTGAGCCCGTCAGGGGGATGAACACAGCTCGATAATACCGTCAGCTAAAAGGCGAGAAATTTCTGCCTCGATAAATGCTCGGTCGTCTTGGCTAAAGCGCCGCGATTTGGTGGCTAGGGTTTACAGCGGGGGGAGAGATTGGCAAACAGGGAGGGCTCACTGAGTAAGGCCACCGAGAGCACACAAAACGGCACCTTAGAAATGGTAAGCTCCGGCTTCGACCCTCCAAACTCAAAAGTGAGTTTTGTGCTGCTTCTGGAAGTCCTGTCCCAGAAGCACATCGCTACATAAGTTTTCGAGTACTCCGAGCCGGGTGGAGGGATACGTGCGAGCATTGAGGATGAGGTTGACAAGACAGAAGCCAGAAGAATTGGTGGTCAGAGTCGTCAGAGCCATTGCAATCTCCTGTCCGAGGGATAAATGCGCAGTTTTGACCTGCTGACAGCCCGCTTACTAATGAAGCTGTCAGAGCTGCAGGAGTCAATTAGCGCGCTTAGAGTGTACCCATTTACTGAAACCTTCGTAGCTGCATTGGACAAACTTTGGGGAAAAACAGCTGTGATGGGAGGAGGGGTCATTTTTCCTTCGGCAGCTGTAGCCTTAGCAGTGGTTCTTGGGGGAGGAGCAGCTCCATAGATAGCAGCTGTGAAGCTAACAGGAGCTCTCGACCGGTATACTTTAGAGGAGTGGCCTTTCTTGTTAGCAGAGGCCCGTGACTGGCATACCTTGGAAAAGTGTCCTTTCTTGCTGCAATGATTGCAGGTCGCATTACGAGCTGGGCAAAATTTTCTGTAATGGAACGTACCTCCACAAAAGAAACACTTTCTTCCTGATTGCCAGGATGCTGCTAGGGCGGGGTCATCATCAGCAAAGGCCTCTAGGGTAGGGTCGTCATCCGTTAGAGTAGAGTCATCATCAGCGGGGGCATCCACCCGAGACCTATCGAAAGACTTATTAAGGGTGATAGCCGCCGCCCGTGCATGTGGTGGGAGATAAGTGTCTGCATTCTTCTTGGCCGAGTCCAGGGAACACGCCTGGTCATAAGCAGCCCGTAAATTGAGGGTTTTATTTTCCAGCAGGCGCTGACGTATAAAAGGGGACGCAATCCCATTGATAAAGGAATCATGGATTAGTTCCTCTTCATACTGTTCAGCTGTAATCGCTTTAAGGTTACAATCTTTGCTGAGCCTGCGAAGTTTCTGGAGGAATTCATTGAGTGATTTCCCAGGCTGCTGCCGAGCTGTGGCCAGTAGGTGTCGAGCAAAGATTTAATTCGGGGACTTGACATATAGCTGCTGTAAAATTTCGATAGCAGCGTCGTAGTTTATACAGTCCTCAATATAATCATACACATGAGGGGATATGTAGTTAATAAGCATTCGTAACTTACTAGAGGCACCCGTCCCACATTCGTCAAGAAAGTTGCTAAGGGTACGAAACCAATGCTTCCATACCTTCGCTGCCGCAGGAAAATTCGGGTCCAGGTCAAGACGAGCGGGTCTAAGGAGTTTATCCATGATGGTTCAGTTTCTTGCCCAGGTCCCTTTCTGCAGTTCGAGTTGCAGCTGGTTGTTCCGAATCACTCAAGGCGTGGAGACGATAACAAGTTGATTAAATTGACGTAATAAAGACTCACTACATAAAGCAAGGCTTTAATCGACTTGTAACAAAGCATGGAGGCCTAGTTAGTAGTCACTAGCTTCCTGTTTCCAGACTGTCTCTGGCAAGGTGGGCCCACGCCCGAGTATTTATACTCCTCGGGCGGCGCCCTCAGCTGGCCGTTCAGTAGTACTTCTTGTAGAAGTTGCAATTTATGACAGGTAGCGTGCTGAGTCACTGTTCGACAGGATCGGGATAATCATGACCAAGCCTATGGGATTCATCGGAAACCTCGGCATGTATGACCGAGCTCGCGAACCATTCAGTTCTTAAATTGTGCGGATGGAGATGTTTTTTAAGGCGAATAACATTATTGAGACCGAAGGTGTAGATGGGAATGTTCAAGCTCAAAATAAAGTGAATGGAGAAAAGCAATTTTTCTACCAGAGATCGGGCCAAATGTCTATGGAACGTTGACAAACCTACTCATGCCAGGGAAAGTGAAGGATGCGTCGTTTGAAGACACTGTCAAGAAATTTGGACTATTTCGACCCAAAGCCATTAGAAATAGCAAAGAGCTATAAATTTGGTACCAGAAACCAAAAACAAAGTGAAACCATCAGTGAGTATATTGTAGCTCTAAAAACCTGTCTTTGCATTGTAACTTCAGCATATTTTTGGATCATGCGTTGTAAGATAAGTTTGTGCGTGGACTGGTGGATGAGTGCACACAGTCCAAGTTACTGAACACTCCAAACCTAACGTTTGACATAGCATACAAAATTGCCCTATCTATGGAGATGGCCTCTAAGAATGCTAGGGAGCTCCGTCCAACTCAAGTGACTAGTGCAGTTGAGATCTACAGTAACAAAGCCACCGCCAAACCTAAAGTTGTGAGACCGAGTCAAAAGCCTGTTGGTGAGAGCAGTTCAATGAATTGGTATCACTGCAATGGAAATTACTTGGAAGGGGAGGGTGAACAGCCAGTTGTCGTGGTGCATATAGGTACCAACGATATAGGTAATGTTGTGTATGTAATATGTATGTTACTTTAAACCTATGGCCAGGGCGGCACTACTTTGTAGGGCGTAGTGATACCATAGTACCACTCCTGGCCATAGGGGTATAAATAGTACTGTGGGTACTCATCTCCCCTCAGTTCCCGCCTGTTGGTATTAAGTAAAGACCTACGTTGAATCTTCCAAGCTGTCTCTTCATTATTGGATTAAGTATAGACACATACTTTACACTGGCGACGAGTAAGGTTCGAACTCACCAGTACACGGTGCAACAAAGGAACGGCAGCAGTGCGGAGAGAGAAGGAGAGAGGCTTCTTACCAGCCAGCCTGCAGAGTCCAGTGTCGACCAAAGGAAACCGCCCAGCACTCCAGGTTCGGGAGGAGCGGCAGCAACAGAGAGAAAGAGAGTTTTCCAGCGGAGGCTGCGGCAGCTGAGAGAAGAGGCTGAACGGGCGCTCCAGCCACGGGGCAAAAGTCCACCCAGGGCCAGGTAAACTGAAATCCTTCCCGGGGAACGGGAGCTGCAAGGGCCAGAATGGGCAGGCGATCTGGGGAACAAACGGAGCCACGAGGACTAGCAAGCCACAAGAGGGGAAGGTCGTTGTTAATAGCGGTGGTGGCAATAACGGGAGCTGCAAGGGCCAAAAATAACGATGCTGGAGAGAGGTCATTAGCAGCAGCAGGAGGAAAGGCGGGAAAAACGCCATCTAGTGGACAAAGGGGAAAAGTTTTTTCTCTTCAGCAGTTTAAAATTAAAAAATTAAAAAAACGCCATCTAGTGGACAAAGGCGGGAAAAGCTCTTCAGCAGTTTAAAATGTCGAAAGAAGGTTGGTTGTCAGAATTTGTTGAGGACACAGAAGAGTGGGATGCCTATGTCGAAAGGCATGAACTTTATTGCATAGTACACAAGGTGAAAGATGACGAAAAGGCAGCAACCTTATTAAATTTTATGGGGGCAAAAACATACGGTCTGCTGAGGAATCTTCTTACTCCAGAAAAGCCAGCAGACAAAACGTATGCCCAAATTGTTCATACGTTAAGGGAACATTTAAACCCTAAGCCACCATTTATAGTGGAAAGGTACCGCTTCTACAGACGCGACCAAAGGAATGATGAGTTGCAGGCAGCCTATTTGGCTGAGCTCAGAAGGTTGTCCAAACATTGCCAGTTTGGAGCCTTTTTGGCGGACGCGATCAGAGACAGATTTGTCTGTGGCATGTTAAATGAGAGTACACAAAAACAGTTGCTAGCCAAGAAACAGCTCAGCCTAGATCAGGCGATTGAAATAGCATCGGCCCATGAAGCAGCAGCACAGGGTGCTGCTCAAATGCGACAAAACACAACCTGCTATGACACCCATGAGGTGACATTTCACAAAGGTAAATGCTACCGTTGTGGCAAAACCACCCACGACCAAAGTAATTGTTGGTTTCGTGATAAAATATGCCGGCAGTGTGGGAAAAAGGGGCATATAGCGAAAGTTTGTCGGTCGGGTACGAAACCCAATAGTGGGGGCAGTCCGAGCAGTACCAAGGCAAGGACAAAAATACATAAGATGTCTGACAGTAGCTCAGACGAGTCACAGGAAGGCACAAAAGCAGAGCCTAAAGGTCTGGGATGTCTCAAGTTATATGGTGTAGACAAAACGGAGGACCACAGCACAATGTGGGTTAAAATGAAGGTAGCAGGCGTCGAAGTTAATATGGAGCTGGACACGGGTTCAGCCCTATCAGTAATTAATGAACAAGATTATAACAGGCTGTTCAAACGCATTCCCTTAAAGGATACGGAAATTAAATTAAAAACATATACGGGACAAAAAGTTTACCCGAAGGGAAAAATGCAAGTAACAGATAAATACAACGGCAGAAAAGTGCCAGGACTTTATTTATACGTCCTACCAAACGGTGGACCACCACTTTTGGGTAGGGGATGGATAAGAAAAATCCATTTCGACTGGAAGTCGATACACGAGTTAAAAGTAGAGACCACCAAGGATGATACAACCATTACAAGCAGGCTATCAAAAATATTGGCAAAAACGCCAGAGGTGTTCCAACAAGGGCTGGGGACCTTAAAGGACATTAGAGCAAAAATAACTATTGCTCAAGACACAAACCCCAAGTTTTGTAAGGCCAGACCGGTGCCTTACGCCATTCGGCCAGCTGTGGAAGCAGAACTGGATGCCTTAGAGAGTGCAGGTGTCCTTACAAAGATTGAGTGGAGTGAGTGGGCCACGCCCATCATCCCAGTTATAAAGAAATCTGCAAATAACACACCGGGGGAACCAAAGAAGGTTCGCATTTGCGGGGATTTTAAGATAACTATTAACCCAGTCCTGCACACGGTACAGTATCCGCTGCCGCGGATAGAGGACATATTCGCATCGTTAGCTGGGGGTAGACACTTTACGAAGATTGACCTTTGTCAAGCTTATTTACAGATGGAGGTGGAACAGGACTCGAAAAAGCTCCTAACGATTAACACACACAAGGGATTGTACCAGTACAATCGCCTGATATTTGGTGTGGCGTCCGCCCCGGCAATATGGCAGAGGACCATGGAACAGGTCTTACAGGGCATTCCAGGAACGCAATGCTACCTGGATGACATCCTGGTGACAGGACAAACGGATAACGACCACCTCGCTAACCTGGAGCGAGTACTTCTGCGGTTACAACAATACGGACTCAGGGCGAACAAGCAGAAATGTGAGTTTTTCCAGGAACGTATCTCATACTGTGGTCACATTATAGACAAGGAAGGCCTGCATAAGTCCCTGGAAAAAATCGAGGCAGTAGTGAAGGCCCCGCCCCCTGAGAATGTATCTCAGTTACGATCATTCTTAGGCCTTATAAACTATTACCATAAGTTCCTCCCGAACTTATCGTCCATTTTACATCCACTAAATTCATTGCTGCAAAGGGGAGTCTCCTGGAATTGGGACGAAGCGTGTGAGGCTGCTTTTAAAAAGGGTAAACAACTCATTACATCAAAGGAAGTGCTCGCACACTTTGACCCAAAAATGCCAATGAGGTTGGCATGTGACGCCTCCCCGTACGGTATAGGGGCAGTGTTGTCACACAAATTTCCCAACGGGACGGAGAGGCCAATAGCATTTGCCTCAAGGTCATTAGCTACAGCCGAAAGAAACTATGCGCAAATCGACAGGGAGGCCCTCAGTCTGGTGTGGGGTGTAAAAAAATTCCACCACTACCTACATGGGCAACGTTTCACACTACTGACGGATCATCAACCGTTGGTGTCGATATTTAATCCAACAAAAGGGGTGCCCCTGATGACGGCCCAAAGGCTACAGAGATGGTCACTGTTCTTAGGCGCACACCAGTACCTTATCGAATATAAGGGTACCAAACAGCATGGCAATGTGGATGGCCTGTCGCGGCTACCATTGCCTGCCGAGATCGAAGAGATAGTACAGGACCCCGTGGAAATATATCATACGGCTGTTATGGAACACTTGCCCATCACCAGCCAATGTATCGAGTGGGAAACACAGAACGACCCGACACTGGCAAGGGTTTACGAATTGACCGTGAAAGGCTGCCCGGCGCAGGGTGACGCATCATTGCCGGCGTTTTCAGCAAGGAAGGACCAGTTGTCCGTCTGCCGGGGCACATTGATGTGCGGAGCCAGGGTGGTGGTCCCTCAAAAATTACAACATAAAGTGTTGCGGGACTTACACGAAGGTCATCTGGGGGGTGTCAAAATGAAAAGCCTCGCCAGAGCCTACGTCTGGTGGCCCGGCATTGACAGGGACATCGAGGAAGTAGCAAAAGCGTGCCAAGGGTGCCAGATGGTACAGAACGTACCACCCCAAGCCCCACTACATCCGTGGGAGTGGCCCTCAACGCCGTGGCAAAGGATCCACGTGGACTTCGCTGGGCCCTTCATGGATGCGATGTTCCTTATTGTAGTGGACGCCCACTCCAAATGGCCGGAGGTCATAAAGATGTCATCAACGACAGCCGAAAAGACGGTCGCAGTCTTAAGGACCATTTTTGCCCGAAACGGGGTGCCCGAGCAAGTCTGTTCGGACAATGGGCCACAATTTGTGGCAGAAGAATTTCAAGCATTCCTAAAAAGGAATGGAGTGCGACATTATACGTCCGCACCATATCATCCGTCTACAAATGGGCTGGCAGAGCGCTTTGTACAGACTTTTAAAAAGGCCATCAAGGTGATGGGGGAGGAAAGGTTGCCACTACAACACAAGGTGGACAATTTCCTATTCGCGTACCGTAATGCTGCACATACGGTGACCAACCAGGCCCCCGCCGTCATGTTCTTTAATAGAAGGTTAAGGTCTCGCCTTGAATTGCTCAGACCAAACATCCGGAGAGATGTGGAAAACCGAGTATTTCGTAGGGCTCCTGACAGACAGACACGGAGCTTCGAGGTGGGGCAGCAAGTGTTGGCCCGTGATTATAGAAATGAAAAGTGGCGGTCTGGTACGATAAAGGCCCACCAGGGACCTTTGATGTACACAGTGGATACAGGGGACGGCATAATCAGACGACATGCTGATCAACTTGTGGAGTCCAGAAACCCAACTGATTCACTACCTCAAACGTCTCAGCACATTGCTACAGCGGAATCATGGCCCAGCTCGTCGTTACAGAGGTCTCAGGATTGCGAGGAGTTCAGCACTCCAGTGATCTCCACGGCACAGGATGTGCCATCAGACACCGACGACTCCAGCGATGAAGTGGTGACGGGAGTACCGCCGCCTACACCGAGACCGACTAGAGAAAGACGTTATCCTAGTCGAGACAGGAGGCCTCCTCAGAGACTGAATCTATAACATGTTTCTTTTTATATATATATATAGGTAGACAACTCTGATGTAAATATGTTATGTATATTGTGTTACCAAATGTTATTAGCCCTAGTTATGGTGCATCTGTTGACTTAATTGCACAGGTACGTTTTAATTAAAAGGGGAGGAATGTTGTGTATGTAATATGTATGTTACTTTAAACCTATGGCCAGGGCGGCACTACTTTGTAGGGCATAGTGATACCATAGTACCACTCCTGGCCATAGGGGTATAAATAGTACTGTGGGTACTGATTTCCCCTCAGTTCCCGCCTGTTGGTATTAAGTAAAGACCTACGTTGAATCTTCCAAGCTGTCTCTTCATTATTGGATTAAGTATAGACACATACTTTACAGGTAAAAACCAGGATGAGGTCCTAAAAGCTGAATATAGGGAGTTAGGAGGTAAATTAAAAATTAGGACCTCAAAGGTAGTAATCTCAGGATTGCTACCAGTGCCACGTGCTAGCCAGAGTAGAAATAGAAGGATATTTCAGATGAATACGTGGCTAGAGGAATGGTGCAAGGGGGAGGGATTCAAATTCCTGGGACATTGGAACCGGTTCTGGGGGAGGTGGGACCAGTTCAAACCGGACGGTTTGCAGCTGGGCAGGGCCGGGACCGATGTCCTAGGGTGAGTGTTTGCTAGTGCTCTGGGGGAGGGTTTAAACTAAAATGGCAGGGGTTTGGGAACCTGAGCAGGGGGACAGAGGAAAGGGAAACAAGGATAAAACCAAAAGATAGGAAGGAGAAAAACAAAAGTGACAGGCAGAGAAATCAAGGGTTTAAATCAAACATGGCCACATTAAGTAATAATTCTAAAAGATCTAAGAGCGTTAAAAAAAATCAAGCCTGAAGGCTTTGTGTCTTAATGCGAGGAGCATTCATAATAAGGTGGATGAATTAGCTGTGCAAATAGAGGTAAACGAATATGATATGATTGGGATTACGGAAGCATGGCTCCAGGGTGGCCAAGGCTGGGAACTCAACATCCAGGGGTATTCAATATTCAGGAAAGATAGGCAAAAAGGAAAAGGAGGTGGGGTAGCATTGCTGGTTAAAGAGGGGATTAACACAATTGAAAGGAAAGGTATTAGCTCTGATGATGTGGAATCTGTATGGGTAGAACTGAGAAATATTAAGGGGTAGAAAACATTAGTGGGAGTGGTATATAGACCGCCAAACAGTAATGCGGAGGTCAGGGATGGCATTAAACGGGAAATTAGAGAAGCGTGCAATAAGGGCACAGCAGTTATCATGGGTGACTTTAATCTACATATAAATTGGGCTAACCAAATTAGTAACAATACTGTGGAGGAGGAATTCCTGGAGTGTATACGGGATGGTTTCCTGGACCAATATGTCGAGGAACCAACTAGAGATCAGGCCATCTTAGACTGGGTATTATGTAATGAGAAAGGATTAATTAGCAATCTTGTTGTGCGAGGCCGCTTGGGTCGGAGCGATCATAATATGATAGAATTCTTCATTAAGATGGAGAGTGAAATAGTTGACTCAGAGACTAGGGTCCTGAATTTAAATAAAGGAAACTACGATGGTATGAGGTGCGAGTTGGGTAGGACTGATTGGGGAATGTCACTCAAAGGGTTGACGGTGGATGGGCAATGGCAAACATTCAAAGATCGCATGGATGAACTACAGAATTTGTTCATCCCAGTTTGGCATAAAAATAAAACAAAAAAGGTGACTCAACTGTGGCTAACAAGAAAATTAGGGATAGCATAAGATCCAAGGAGAGAACATATAAATTGGCCAGAAAAAGCAGTAAACCTGAGGATTAGGAGCAGTTTAGGATGCAAGAAAGGAGGACAAAGGGATTAATTAAGAGGGGAAAAATAGAGTATGAGAGTAAGCTTGCAAGGAACATAAAAACTGACTGTAAAAGCTTTTATAGATATGTGAAGAGAAAAAGATTGGTGAAGTCAAACGTAGGTCCCTTGCAGTCAGAATCAGGGGAATTTATAATGGGGAACAAAGAAATGGCAGGCCAATTAAATACATACTTTGGTTCTGTCTTCAAAAAGGAGGACACAAATAACCTCCCAAAGATGTCGGGGAATATAGGGTCTAATGAAAGGGAGGAACTGATAGAAATCAGTATTTGTAAGGAAATGGTGTTAGGGAAATTGATGGGATTGAGGGCCGATAAATCCCCAGGGCCTGATAATCTACATCCTAGGGTACTTAAGGAAGTGGCCCTAGAAATAGTAGATGCATTGCTGGTCATCTTCCAAAATTCGATAGACTCTGGAACAGTACCCATGGATTGGCGGGTAGCTAATGTTACCCCACTGTTCAAAAAGGGTGGTAGAGAGAAAACGGGGAATTACAGACTGGTAAGTCTGACATCGGTAGTGGGGAAAATGCTAGCGTCCATTATAAAGTATGTAATAGCAGAGCACTTGGAAAAAAGTGAGCAGATCGGACAAAGTCAACATGGATTTACAAAAGGTAAATCGTGCTTGACTAATCTACTGGAATTTTTTGAGGATGTAACTGGTAAAATAGATAAGGGAGAACCAGTGGATGTGGTGTATTTGGATTTTCAAAAGGCTTTCGATAAGGTCCTGCATAAGAGATTAACGTGTAAGATTAAGGCACATGGGATTGGGGGCAAGGTATTGACTTGGATAGGGAATTGGTTGGCAGACAGAAAGCAAAGAATTGGAATAAACAGCTCTTTTTCCGAGTGGCTGGCAGTGACTAGTGGGGTACCGCAGGGATCGTTCCTTGGACCCCAGCTGTTCACAATATATATTAATGATCTGGACGAGGGAACTAGATGTAATATCTCCAAGTCTGCAGATGACACAAAGCTGGGTGGGCGTGTGTGCTGTGAGGAGGATGCCGAGAAACTCCAGTATGATTTGGACAGGTTGGGTGATTGGGCAGAAGCATGGCAGATGCAATATAACGTGGATAAATGCGAGGTTATCCACTTTGGTGGCAAAAACAGGAAGGCAGATTATTATCTGAATGGCAATAGATTGGGAGAAGGGGAAGTGCAACGAAACCTGGGCGTCTTTGTGCACCAGTCGCTGAAAGTAAGCATGCAGGTGCAGCAGGCAGTTAAGAAGGCAAATGGTATGTTGGCCTTCGTAGCGAGAGGGTTTGAGTACAGGAACAAGGATGTCTTGCTGCAGTTGTACAGGGCCTTGGTGAGACCACACCTTGAGTATTGTGTGCAGTTTTGGTCGCCTTATCTGAGGAAGGATGTTCTTGCCATGGAAGGAGTGCAGTGAAGATTCACCAGGCTGATACCTGGGATGGCAGGAATGACGTATGAGGAGAGATTGGGTCGATTGGGCTTGTACTCGCTGGAGTTTAGAAGAATGAGAGGGGATCTCATCGAAACTTATAAAATTCTAACAGGACTAGACAGGCTAGATGCTGGAAGGATGGTCCCGATGGTCGGGGAGTCCAGAACCAGGGGTCACAGTCTAAGGATAAGGGGTAAGCCATTTAGGACAGAGATGAGGAGGAATTTCTTCACCCAGAGACTGGTGAACCTATGGAATTCTCTGCCAAAGAAGGCAGTAGAGGCCAATTCATTAAATATATTCAAGAAGGAGTTGGATATATTTCTTAAGGCTAAAGGGATCAAGGGATATGGAGAGAAGGCAGGAACAGGGTACTAAATTTGGATGATCAGCCATGATCTTATTGAATGGTGTAGCAGGCTCAAGGGGCCGAATGGCCTACTCCTGCTCCTATCTTCTATGTTTCTATGTTTCTATACCACAGTCCTGCCAATACAGAAATGCATATTGTTTTCATTGCCAGAAGCAAGGCCATATTTCAACAGCTTGCAGAGCTAGATCTAAAGCAGGAAGTAAGAACCATTCTAGTGGCAATGCAAAGCAGTGACAACAAAAGGGAGGAGTTCACAACATTGGAGTGAAAACACCTTGAAGAACTAGGCATCTACACTGTCTATGGCACTAGCAGCAACACTAGTAGTTGTGAGAAAGACTTCCATACAAAACTTTTGATTAACGAGCAATATATTGATATGTGTATCGACACAGCGGCGGACTGCTCTATCATGAGTAAAGACACATATGAGAGTAAGTTTAATCAAATACCACTTTCAAAGAGTACCACAGAGTTAAAAACCTACTCTGGAGAAATCCTAGAGATATGTGGACAAATGGAATGTACAGTTCAACACAATGGCCAGTCAGTAAAGCTGCGGATTATTGTAGCGAGCTACAACAACAGGCCAACTCTCATGGGCAAAGACTGGTTGAGAAAGTTAAAACTAGACTGGAAAAATATCTTCAGTGTAGATGCTTCAAAGAAGCGACTCGACACAATGATGATCAAGTGCGAAAGCTTGTTCACAGACAGTTCTGAGGGCATCACTGGGTATGACGTGCATATCCACATCAAGTCCAGTGTGAAGCCTCTCTATTGTAAGGCAAGGCCAGTCCCTTATGCATTGAAAAGTCAGGTGGAGGAAGAGCTAACGAAGCTGAGAGACAATGGAGTGCTAGTAAAAACTGACAAAAGTGATGGGCTACCCCGATTGTGATAGTGCCCAAAGCAGTCAAAACTGTATGCTTGTGTGGTGACTACAAAGTTACTATCAACCAAGCGGTTGACGATGAGCAGTACCCGTTACCTACATCACAAGATTTGTATGCAGCATTCTCTGGATCAAAGGTTTCCTCCAAGCTTGGTTTCACGCTTACGCTCAGCTGAATGTTGACAAAGAGTCAGCAGTATCTCACTATCAACACACACAAGGGACTGTACTCATACACCAAGCTGATGGATGGTGTAAAGTCATCTCCCAAAATCTTCCAGGCTACGATGGATAAGATTTTGCAGGAATTCTAAATTGCTTATTCAATCAAGATGATGTGCTGATCGCAACAAGCAGCGAGGAAGAAAATCTAGAAGTGTTAGATTTAGTGCTTCAAAGGTTGAATTCCCACAATGTCAAATTGAAAAGGAGCAAATGTGCTTTTGTGCAGCCCGAGGTTGTGAACCTTGGTCTGAAAGTTGATGCAAACGGCTTGCAACCAGTGAAGGAAAAGGTTGATGCTGTCATCAATGCTCCAAAGCCACAGGACGTGTCTGAGTTAAGATCGTTCCTTGGCATGGTCCAGTACTATGTACGTTTCTTACCTGAGTTAGCGACCATGTTAGCTCCATTGCACGAGCTCCTCAAGATGGATGACCAGTGGAAGTAGGCAAAAGCGCAACAGGAAGCTTACGACACTTGTAAGAGAAGTCTCTCTAGTGATGCTCTACTTGTACAGAGCGTGGGCTTAAATTAGCGTGTGATGCTTCCAGCTATGGTGTGGGAGCTGTCATAAACCATGTATTGGATGATGGCCAATAGAAACCAATTGTGTTCGCATCGCGAACCCTCACAAAGAGCGAAAGAAACTATGCGAAAATTGAAAAGGAAGCACTCGCCATAATGTTTGGAATCAAGAAATTCCAACAGTTCCTGATCAGAAGAAAGTTTTACCCTGATAACCGATCACAAACCGCTCCTAACAATATTAGGGCCCAACTCTGTCATCCCTGCAATGGCCGCATCAAGAATGCAATATTGGGCAGTGTTGTTGTCACAATATGACTATACGATTGAATATCGCACTCCAAAGCAAAACACAATCGCAGATGCCTTGTCCAGGTTGTCACATGAGGACTCGTGTTGCAAGTGAAGGTGAGATTTTCACGCTAGGTTTTTGATCTTGATCTTGTTCATTTAAAAGAAAGAATTTTTGTTATGTGGCACATGTAATGCTGGGAAAGGTGGGGCCATAGTTTTGTTGCATTTGAGAGGGGAATATATACATTTCCTTAAAGGGGAAAGCAGTGTAATGTATTATCACATAGTTTGTCACATGCTTTAGTATGAGCATGCTCAGTTCACTCTGGCCTAGTAAAGCAAGGACATGGACTCGCAACTCATCCTGTCTCTGTCCTTCATTTGTTCTACCCACATATATTACAACAGTATCTCTCTCTCCCAACTGAATCAAAATGATTTATAGGACAAATTATAGAAGTGACTGCTTAAAGGGAGATCAGTTGTATTTGTCCTATGGTTGCTTTATTGACAGTGGATTTAAGGGAGAAAAAAGAGATAGAAAGGACAAGTAAGAAAAAAATTCTAAAATTTGAAAAATAACTTTTTTTAAATCTCTAACAACAATTTACTACATGCAGAAATTAGACTGAACAGTTTAAATTATTCCCTTTCTGGGCCAGAGAAGCATTGCATTAACAATTATTACATGTTTAAAAAGGTACTTGCATTGTTAAGCTCCAATCCTAACTTTCTGTGGCTAGTTTAATGGGCAACGGGGAATGGTAATGTCACTGGGTTAGTAATCCAGAGGCCTGGACTGATGATCCAGAGATGTGAGTTCAAATCCCATCATGACAACTGGGGAATTTAAATTCAGTTAATTAAATAAATCTGGAATAAAAAGCTAGTATCAGTAATGTTGACCATGAAACTATCGGATTGTTGTAAAAACCCATCTGGTTCACTAATGTCCTTTAGGGAAGGAAATCTGCCGTTCTTACCTGGTCTGGTCTATATGTGACTCCAGACCCAGAGCAATTTGGTTGACTCTTAATTGCCCTCCGAAATGGCCTAGCAAGCCACTCAGTTGTAACAAACTGCTATGATACACAATAAGAAGAATAAAACCAGATGGACCACTCGGTACCGGCTACGGACATGGCAATGACACACCCAGTCCAGTCAACCCTGCAAGGTACTCCTCACCAATATCTAGGGACTTGTGCCAAAATTGGGAGAGCTGTCCCACAGACTAATCAAGCAACAGCCTGACATAGTCATACTCACAGAATCATACCTTTCAGCCAATGTCCCAAACTCCACCCAAACCATCCCTGCATATGTCCTGTCCCACCGGCAGGTGTACCACACAGTGGTATACAGTTGGGAAGGAGTGGCCCTGGGTGTGCTCAACATTGACTCTGGACCCCATGAAGTCTTATGGCTTCAGGTCAAGCATGGGCAAGGAAACCTCCTGCTGATTACCACCTACCGCCCTCCCTCAGCTGATGAATCCTCCATGTGGAACACCACTTGGAAGAAGCACTGAGAGTAGAAAAGGCACAGAATGTACTCTGGGTGGGGGACTTCAATGTCCATCACCAAGAGTGGCTTGGTAGCACCACTGCTGGCCGAGTCCTGAAGGACATAACTGTCAGTCTGGGCCTGCGACAGGTGGTGAGAAAACCAACACGAGGGAAAAAACTACTTGACCTCTTCCTCACCAATCTACCTGTCGCAGATGCATCTGCCCATGACAGTATTCGTAGCAGTGACCATCTCACAATCATTGTGGAGAAGAATAGATTCAGAACAGATCTAGCAGCTCAAAACTGGGCATCCATGAGGCGCAGTGGGCCATCAGCAGCAGAATTGTATTCCACCAGAATCTGTAACCTCATGGCCCAGCATATCCCTCACTCTACCATTACCATCAAGCCAGGGGACCAACCCTGGTCCAATAAGGAGTGTAGAAGAGCACGCCAGGAGCAGCACCAGGCGTACTTAAAAATGAGGTGCCAACCTGGGGAAGCTGCAAAACAGGACTACATGCATGCTAAAAAGCAGAAGCAGCATGCTATAGACAGGGCTAAGCAATCCCACAATCAACGGATCAGATCAAAGCTCTGCAGTCCTGCCACATCCAGTCGTGAATGGTGGTGGACCATTAAACAACTAACGGGAGGAGGAGGCTCCATGAATATCACCATCCTCAATGATGGCGGAGCCCAGCACGTGAGTGAAAAAGACAAGGCTGAAGCATTTGCAACCATCTTCAGCCAGAAGTGTCAAGTGGATGATCCATATTGGCCTACTCCTGAGGTCCCCACCAGCACAGAAGCCAGTCTTCAGCCAATTCGATTCACTCCACGTAATATCAAGAAACGGCTGTGCACACTATATACAGCAAAGGCTATACAAGAAGTGCCAGGCAATGACTATCTCCAACAAGCGAGAGTCTAACCACCTCCCCTTAAAAATCAATGGCATTACCATCGCCGAATCCCCCACCATCAATATCCTGGGGGTCATCATAGACAAGAAACTTAACTGGACCAGCCACATAAATACTGTGGCAGCAAGAGCAGGTCAGAGGCTAGGATTTCTGCGGTGTCTCACCTCCTGACTCCCCAAAGCCTTTCCACCACCTACAAGGCACAAGTAAGGAGTGTGATGGAATACTCTCCACTTGCCTGGATGAGTGCAGCTCCAACAACACTCAAGAAGCTCGACACCATCCAGGACACAGAAGCCTGCTTGATTGGCACCCCATCCACCACCTTAAACATTCACTCCCTCCACCACCGGCGTACCGTGGCTGCAGTGTGTACCATCTACAAGATGCACTGCAGCATCTCAATAAGGCTTCTTCGGCAGCACCTCCCAAACCCGCGACCTCTTCCAACTAGAAGGACAAGGGCAGCAGGCGCATGGGAACGCCACCACCTCCAAGTTCCTCTCCAAGTCACACGCCATCCTGACTTAGAAGTATATCGCCGATCCTTCATCGTCGCTGGGTCAAAATCCTGGGACTCCCTACCTAACAGCACTGTGAGAGTTCCTTCACAACATGGACTGCAGCAGTTCAAGAAGGCGATTCACCACCACCTTCTCAAGGGCAATTAGGGATGGGCAATAAATGTTGGCCTTGCCAGTGACGCCCACATCACATAAACGAATTAAAAAAAAATTAATGTGCAAATCCAGCAAGTTCTTAAAAATAACAGGGAGGCTATGGTTGAGATGCCTTTTGTGTGAAGCAAATGATGAAGTGGCGTAAATTGACGAAGTCATGAAGATTTGCAACGCACGCCGTATCTCTTAATCCCCAGAATTTGCTTGCTGATTTGTGCATGCCTCATTAACACGCCATTATTTTTCCAGCAAGAACTGGAATTTTAATCTGGAGGCTGATCGGGAGCGGGGTGGGGGGGTGGTGGGGTAGAAAGCAATCGGGGAAACCCAGGTGAACGAGTTTCCCACAGGCCCTGCCGAATTTAACGGGGAGTGGGGGGAGGTTGGGTGGTGGTTGGGAGCCGGAGGATCATCAGGGGGTGGGGGGTAGTCGGGGGCCGGAGGAGCATTGGGGGCCAGAGTAGCATTGTGGGGGTGTGAGTGGTCAGGACTCGGGGGGGCAGAGGAGCAGGGGTGGGGGGTGGGGTAAGTTGGGGGCCGGAGGAGCATCGGGGGGAGATCGAAGGCCTTGGAGGGGAGGGGGATGGAGATCAGAGGCCTCGTGGTGGAGGGAGATTGGAGGCCTCGTGGGGTGTCCAATCACGGGGGGGGGGGGAGGGGGAAGCAGGGATGCTGGATCCAGTAGGTAAATGTGAATGCAGTTAGCTCCTGCATCCAGCAGTCCTCGCCTTCCTTTAGTTGACGGGTTCCCCGAGGCCCGGGAAACCCGACCAGCCAGAGTTAAATTTGTAATGCTGGATCACCATGAGGCACACCAGTCTCATTTTAATATTTAAATTGACGACCAATTAACTGCCCGCCCCCATCCCGCCTCCACTAAAATCTGAAATAGGTGAGTTGGGGTCGGGATTCCTTTTTTTTAACTCTTTACCCTCCCATCTGACCCCAGCCCACCTGTGTTTTGGGGTTAAAATTCCCCCCATTGCCTCGGAATTGTTTTTTTTTGGCAGAAGCATTCTTACCCAGGACTAGAATCTGGTTCCTATCAAAAATGATGTGACTGTTACTAATTGTGCTGGGGATCCCTAGAGGCCAGATGTTTGCATTCTGGGTGAGAATGCCTCTGGATATCTTCAGGCAATAAGCCTAAACCAGGACTTATCCCTGTAGCTCTACAGATTTGAGAGGAATTCTTCTACAGGCACAATGCAAAGGATAGGCTACAATACATTAAATCAGTAGCATTTTCCTGCCATTACAATTCATAGAATTTTTCTGTGGCTTTCTCTGAAGGCAATATGAAAGTTGTCATGAATCTTATCATGGCTCATGAAGTAACACTGGGCAGCCAGCTGGTGGCACCATCCAAGGAGTATAAATACTCGGGCGTGGGCCCAGCTTGCTCAGGATGTTTCTGTAACCAGGAACTAGTGATGTAACTAGAAATCTCATGGTTTTGAAACAGTTGATTAAAGCCTTGTTTTATACTCAAACCAAGTGCTCAGTAGTCTTTTTACATCAATTTAATCAACTGTGTATCGGCTCCACGCTCTGAGTAATTTCGGGAACAGCCAGCTATGAATTCAACTGTAGAAGGGAACTCCGACGTAGTAATCAATCCATCATGGACAAACTACTCAGACCCCGCCCATCTTGACCTGGACCTGAATTCACCTGCAACTGCCAAGGTATGGAAACACTGGTATCGTACCTTCAGCAACTTCCTCAGGGTGTGTGGTGAGAATGTTCCTGATAAATTAGAGATACTTGCCAATTATGTATCTCCTCATGTGTTTGACTATATCGAAGACTGTGTAGACTATGACTCCGCTATCCTAATATTACAGCGACTATATGTTAAGGCCCCAAACGAAATTTTTGCTCGGCATCTACTGGCCACTACTCGACAACAACCCGGGGAGTCACTTGACGAATTCCTTCAAAAGCTTCGCAGGCTCAGCAAGGATTGTAATCTTAAAGCTGTCACAGCTGAGCAATACCAGAAGGAGCTAATTCGTGATTGTTTTATCAACGGAATTACATCTTCCTTCATACGCCAGCGTCTGTTGGAGAATAAAACCCTTGAGTTACAAGCTGCCTATGACCAGGCATGTTCCCTGGACTTAGCAAAGAGGAATGCAGATACCTATCTTTTACCACGTGCACGGGCTGCTGCTATAACTTTTAATGACTCCTTCGATAGGTCTCGTGCAGAAGCCCTCACTGATGATGACTCTAACCTAGCGGATGACAACCCTACCCTAGGAGCCTTCACTGATGACGACCCTGCCCTAGCGGCATCTTGGCAATCTGGAAGGAAGTGTTTCTTCTGTGGAGGTGCAATCCACTATAGGAAATTTTGTCCTGCTCGTAACGCAACCTGTAATCATTGCAGTAAGAAAAGTTACTTTTCTAAGGTATGCCAGTCAAGAGCCTCTGTTAGTAAAAAAGACCACTTTTCTAAGGTATACCGGTCGAGAGCCCCTGTTAGTTTTGCAGCTACTATCTATAAAACTGCTCTTCCCCCAAGAGCCACTACTAAGGTTACAGCTGCAATCTATAAAACTGCTCCTCCCCCAAGAACCGCTATTAAGGTTACAGCTGTCAAGGGTAAAACTGCCCCTCCTCCCCAAAGTCTGTCCCATGCAGCCATGAAGGTTTCGGTAAATGGACACATTTTCAGTGCACTAATCGACTCATGCAGCTCTGACAGCTTCATTAGTGAGCGGGCTGTCAGTAAGATAAAACTGCGTATTTACCCCTCGGACAGGGAAATTGCAATAGCTCTTACGACATTGGCCACCAACTCTTCTGGCTTTTGTCTTGTCGACCTTTTTCTCAATGGCCGCACTTATTTCTCCACCCGGCTCGGGGTGCTCAAAAACCTATGCAGTGATGTGCTCCTGGGACAGGATTTCCAGAAACAACACAAAAGACTCACTTTCAAGTTTGGAGGGTCAAAGCCGGAGCTTACTATTTCCAAAGTACCATTTTGTGCGTTTTCGGCAGCTTCGCTCGACGAGCCCTCCTTGTTTGCCAATCTTTCCCCCCAATGTAAGCCCATAGTCACTAAATCACAACGTTTCAGCCAAGATGATCGATCCTTTATCGAGGCAGAAATCTCTCGCCTTCTAGCTGACGGTATCATTGAGCCATGTTCATCTTCCTGGCGGGCTCAAGTTGTCGTTGTTAAAAATCCTCTGAAGCAACACAAGAAACGTCTTTGCATCGATTACTCGCAAACTATTAACCAGTATACTGACCTGGATGCCTACCTATTACCACGCATTGATGACATGGTCAATAACCTTGCCAACTACAAGGTATTTTCAATTTTTGATTTAAAGAGCGCATACCATCAAGTGCCATTAAAGGACTCTGACAAAAAGTATACGGCCTTTGAGGCCAATGGTCGGCTTTATCAGTTTTGTCGCCTTCCATTTGGGGTCACCAATGGGGTGGCCGTCTTTCAACGAGCAATGGATGGCCTAGTCAAACAAGAGAACTTAACAGACACTTTTCCATATCTGGATAATATCACCATTGTTGGTCATGACCAGAAGGAGCATGATGTTAACCTCCAGAAATTTTTTGACGTCGTCGCAACTTAACCTTAAATGAGTCCAAATCTGTGAAATCAGTACCATCAGTCAACCTCCTTGGCTACTGGGTGGGAAACGGTGTCATCAAACCGGATCCGGAGCTACTTCGTCCGCTTCAGGAGCTCCCTCCCCCTACGAATCTTGGCTCTCTTTGTCGGGCACTCGGCATGTTCGCCTATTATGCGAAGTGGATACCCCACTTCTCCAACAAGATCCAGCCCCTGCTTCACACAAAGTCATTTCCGTTGGAGGCAACGGCTATTTCAGCTTTCAACCTCCTCAAGCGACAAGTGGAAAAAGCCATGCATCGTTCCATCGATGAAAATCTTCCCTTTGTGGTCGAGTGCGATGCATTGGAGGTGGCGATCTCGGCTACCTTGAATCAAGGTGGTCGACCCGTTGCATTTCTGTCCAGAACTTTGCAGGATAGCGAGCTCCATTATCCTCCTGTCGAGAAGGAGGCTACGGCTATCATCGAAGCAGTACGTAAATGGAGTCATTTTCTCGCTCGTCGCCGTTTCACGCTTATAACCGATCAGCGCTCCGTGGCCTTTATGCTGGATAACCGGAAACGCACTAAGATCAAGATTAACAAAATACAACTCTGGAGGATGGAATTGGCCGCCTTTGCCTACACCATACATTATCGACCCGGCAAAGAGAATGTTGCTCCGGATACCCTCACACGTGCATTCTGCTCTTCTATGTCAACTTCGACTCTTGCAGACCTTCATACTGATTTATGCCATCCTGGCGTTACCCGTATGTTGCACTTTGTGCGATCTAAAAATCTCCCATTTTCTACGGATGATGTGAAAAGAACTTGCTCCACCTGTAGAATCTGTGCGGAATTAAAACCGCAATTCTTCCTTCCATCGGATGGCTCGCTCATACACGCTATGCAGCCTATGCAGCGACTCAGCATTGACTTTAAAGGGCCATTGCCTTCCTCAACGCGAAACACCTACTTACTTACTATGGTGGACGAATGTTCACGCTTTCCCTTTGCTTTCCCCTGTCCCAATATGCTTACTTCCACAATGATCAAATGACTCGATCAAGTCTTTTTTGTTTGCGGTACGGCCAATTTCATCCACTCTGATTGGGGTCTCTCCTTCATGTCAAGCGAACTCAAAAGTTATCTTTCCCAATGGGGAATCGCCACAAGTAAAACGACACCGTATCATCCCATCGGTAACAGACAGGTTGAGAGATACAGCGCTATCATTTGGAATGCTGTTTGTCTTGCACTGAGGTCACGCAACCTACCAGACCAGCAGTGGGAAACTGTGCTCCCTGACGTGTTGAATTCCATCAGGTCTCTTCTTTCTATGTCCACCAATGTCACTCCTCACGAGCGATTCTTCAGGTTCCAGCATCGCTCCACTCATGGGACGTCCTTACCGTCATGGTTGGCAGCTCCCAGCCCCATGCAGCTCCGAAGATTCGTCCGATCTTCCAAAACGATCCCCATGTTGACGAGGTGGAACTAACGGACGTTAATTCCACTTATGCGCACGTGCGGTACCCTAATGGCCGGGAGTCCACCGTTTCACTCCGAGATCTGGCTCCCTGTCCAACCAGTCCCATGGACCCAACTGGAAGAGGAACCCATGGTAATGATGCCAACGCTCTGCGCTCCTTTGAGGATGACGCCCTACCTGGGACATCAAGGGATCTGCCGGCTACTCCACCGGATCAACTTGGGGAGCTGAGCACTTCCAGTGGGGTGGCCACCCAAAGCCAGGATGCCGGTCAATCCCCGGCTACCAACCAAGATGACGCCAGCTCTGCGCCTGTGGGGACCCGCACCCGGAGTCACGATCTCCCCAGTCTTCCGCAGGTCGATCAAGGCGACACGGGGCCCCTCAATCTACCAGTACAGACCAAGCGACCCAGGGACCAAGACACAGTCCGAGGAGACGTGCCTTCCAGCCACAAGCGAAGATCTAAAAGACTGCGCCTATTCGTGGTCCGCCTAATTCACTAGAAGGAAGTCGTTGGACTTCCAAAACTTTCAGACGGGAAGGATGTCATGAATCTTATCATGAATCATGAAGTAACACTGGGTGGCCAGCTGGTGGCGCCGTCCAAGAAGTATAAATACTCGGGCGTGCGCCCAGCTTGCTCAGGATGTTTCTGTAACCAGGAACTAGTGATGTAACTAGAAATCTCATGGTTTTGAAACAGTTGATTAAAGCCTTGTTGAGAGATTGAGAGAGTACAATGGCAACATGTTCCCGTAAAGGTCAAGGGTGGGACCAACAAGCCCAGGGAACCTTGGATGTCAAGGGATATACGAGAATGGATTAGGAAAAAAAGGGGGGCTATTGGCAGATACAAAGGACTAAAGACAGAGGAAGCCCTAGAGGAGTATAAAAAGTGCAGGGGTATACTTAAAAAAGAAATTAGGAGAGCGAGGAGGGGCCATGAAATAACACTGGCGAGCAAAATAAAGGAAAATCCTACGGTGTTTTTTAAGTATATTAAGGGCAGGAGGATAACTAGGGAAAGAGTAGGGCCCATTAGGGACCAAAGTGGCAAGCTGTGTGTAGAGCCAGAGGATGTAGGTGGGGTTTTAAATGAATTTTTTGCATCTGTGTTCACTATGGAGAAGGACGATGTGGACATAGAAATCGGGCAGGGGGACTGTGATATACTTGAACATATTAGCATCGAGAGGGAGGAGGTACTAGCGGTTTTAGCAGGCTTAAAAGTGGATAAATCCCCAGGCCCGGACGAGATGTATCCCAGGCTACTATGTGAGGCAAAGGAGGAGATTGCAGGGGCTCTGACACAAATTTTCAGAACCTCTCTGGCCACAGGGGATGTGCCAGAGGACTGGAGAACAGCTAATGTAGTACAGGTAGACTACCCTTTATCCGGACTTCCGAAAACCGAAACCCTCTAAAAACCGAAGGTTTTTTTTGGTCAGCGTAAGTCCAGCGTAAGTCGTGCGCACGACCCCCCGCGGACCCCCCCGCTGGCCCCGACCCCCGCTGACCCCCCCGCGGACCCCCGCCGACCCCGACCCCCGCCGACTTACGCTGAGCGTCAGCGTAAGTTGTGCGCACGACCCCCCGCCGACCCCCCCGCGGACCCCCGCCGGCCCCGACCCCCGCCGACCCCCCCGCGGACCCCCGCCGACCCCGACCGTAACTCGGCGGGGGTCGGGGTCGGCGGGGGTCCGCGGGGGGGGTCGGCGCCGGCGGGGGTCCGCGGGGGGGTCGGCGGGGGGGTCGGCGGGGGTCGGGGCCGGTGGGGGGGTCGGGGCCGGCGGGGGTCCGCGGGGGGGTCGGCGGGGGTCGGGGCCAGCGGGGTTCCGTGGGGGGGTTGGGGTCGGCGGGGGTCGGGGCCAGCGGGGGTCCGCGGGGGGATCGGCGGGGGTTGGGGCCGGCGGGGGTCCGCGGGGGGGGCGGCGGGGGGTCGTGCGCACGACTTACGCTGCGCGTCAGCGTAAGTCGTGCGCATGACCCCCCGCCGACCCCCCCGCGGACCCCCACCGGCCCCGACCCCCGCCGACCCACCCGCCGAACCCCCCGCGGACCCCCGCCGGTGCCGACCCCCCCCGCGGACCCCCGCCAGCCCCGACCCCCGCCGACCCCCCCGCGGACCCCCGCCGACCCCGACCGTAACTCGGCGGGGGTCGGGGTCGGCGGGGGTCCGCGGGGGGGGTCGGCGCCGGCGGGGGTCCGCGGGGGGGTCGGCGGGGGGGTCGGCGGGGGTCGGGGCCGGTGGGGGGGTCGGGGCCGGCGGGGGTCCGCGGGGGGGTCGGCGGGGGTCGGGGCCAGCGGGGTTCCGTGGGGGGGTTGGGGTCGGCGGGGGTCGGGGCCAGCGGGGGTCCGCGGGGGGATCGGCGGGGGTTGGGGCCGGCGGGGGTCAGCGTAAGTCGTGCGCATGACCCCCCGCCGACCCCCCCGCGGACCCCTGCCGACCCACCTTCCGAAATCCGAAATTCTCCGAAAACCGAAACACGGCTGGTCCCGAGGTTTTCGGATAAAGGATAGTCTACCTGTACCATTATTCAAGAAGGGTAGTAGGGATAAACCAGGGAATTACAGGCCAGTGAGCCTAACATCAGTGGTAGGGAAATTATTGGAAAAATTCTGAGGGACAGAATTAGTCTCCACTCGGAGAGGCAAGGATTAATTAGGGATAGCCAGCATGGCTTTGTCAAGGGAAGATCATGTCTGACCAATTTGATTGAATTTTTCGAGGGGGTGACTAGGTGTGTGGATGAGGGTAGTGCAGTGGATGTGGTTTACATGGATTTCAGTAAGGCTTTTGATAAAGTCCCGCATAGGAGACTGGTCAGGAAGGCAAGAGCCCATGGGATCCAGGGTGCCATGGCACATTGGATCCAAAACTGGCTTAGTGGCAGAAGGCAGAGGGTGATGGTGGAAGGTTGTTTTTGTGACTGGAAGCCTGTGTCCAGTGGGGTACCGCAGGGATCGGTGCTGGGTCCCTTGCTGTTTGTGGTCTACATTAATGATTTGGATGTGAATGTAAAAGGTATGATCAGTAAGTTCGCAGATGACATGAAAATTGGTGGGGTGGTAAATAGCGGGGAGGGAAGCCTCAGGCTACAGGAACTCACTGCCTGAAAGGGTGGTAGAGGCAGGAACCCTCACAACATTCAAGAAGCATTTGGATGAGCACTTGAAATGCCATAGCATACAAGGCTACGGACCAAATGCTGGAAAATGGGATTAGATTAGACAGGGCTTGATGGCCGGCGCGGACGCGATGGGCTGAAGGGCCTCTTTCTGTGCTGTATAACTCTATGACTCTATTTATACTCAAACCAAGTGCTCAGTAGTCTTTTTACATCAAAAGTGATCACCCTTGATTACAGTTCTCGGGCAACCATTATTTCAACCTCAATTGCTCAGGTTGACCACCTTACATGTTTTTTCTTTTCAGGGGTTGCTTATGCTTATGTGATCAGTATTTTTTTAGCTCCAAAGTCACGGCACACAGATATATTTTTAAAAAAAATCATTTTGGCAGCCGTTTCTGAACGAGGTGTCTTTCTTCAGATGGTGAACAGCTAATTAATCTCTCACCTGATGTGCGTGGTGAACAAGTTCCATTCTCTCCCGCAGTATTTGCGCATCACGTTCTCGGAGCTCACTCATGACCTGCCGTTTCCATTGCTCCACTGCCCCTTTCAGCTTCTTCTGCTCCTCTTCAGACAAAAGCTCAGTCATCTTTGCACCAGCTTCTTGCTGCAGAGCATCATATAACATGGCTTCCAGCTCCAGAATCCGCTGTTGTAAAATGAACATTAACATTGCTCATGAGTGTACAGCACCACAGTTACAAAGCTGTTGCTTGAATCCAATGTTGGGATGCCTTACATTTTTCAAAATGAAATATTATTTTTAGAAAACCTAGCTCCGGAACATGAAGGGTGATCGGTTTTTGAGATTGAAATATGGTTAAACATATGCCAGCAATTGCAGTGTATTGAATGGATGTTTCAGTTAAACGCCTTTAAATAGTTTACTGTATTAATTACTTTGGATCTGTACAGCTAAAAGCAAGTTCGAGGGGTTTAATAAGTTTAATCAAAATAACATTGTAGATTGTACTGTACATTGCTTCAATTATTCTAGACATTTCAAAATAGGTCTGGTGTAGTATTATTGTGTTTTATAAAATATACAGTAAATCTGACATTGGATAATTCAATTCATTTTGTCATTTTCCCTGCAATTTTGTCCTATAAAAGAGCTTAATTATCTTAATAGCCTCTTGTTGCTTGTCTGTTACAACTGTCAGGATCATTCAAGTTTAAAGCTGTCATGAAAATTACAAATGTTACAATTACCATGAGCTCAATATAGAATAAAGTACTGAGAAATAGTGATACTGCCGACACTTCAAGGTATTAATATCGTAAATTCAATACAGCTGCACTCTCAATGTTATCTGGGCGTTGGAAGGAAAGATGCTCTTCTGTGAGTGAAATGAGAAACTTTAAAGAGAGACTCCAGCCTGTGAGAGAGGTCAGAAGCTGAAAGGAGTAGCTCCAGCTTGGGAAAAAGGTCGGAGACTAGAAGGAGAAGCTCCAGCCTGTGAGAGAGATGGGAAGCTAGAAAATAAGATTCCAATGCCAGAGAACTTGCCAACATGAATTATTGGCTCCCTTTGCTCAGGCAATATCGCTTTCCTTTTCAAAACTGTCATTATCAGCCCCGCTTTCAAAAAGCCCATCCTTGAATCAGTTGTCCTTTTCAACTACTGAGCCATCTCTAATCTCCCCGTCCTGTTTGATGTTCTTGATGGGAAACAATATGAGGAGAGACTTGAGATACTAGGATTATTTCCACCAGAGCAGAATAGGCTAAGAGGAGATTTGATAGAGGTTTTGAAAATTATGATGGGTTTTGATAGAATAATTAGGGAAAGTCTATTTTCTCTAGTTATGGAGTCAGTGACATGGGGCAATCAATTTAAAATTGTCATCAAGAGAGTGAGGAGAGAGAGTCGGAAAAAATTCTTTACATCGAGGATTGTTGAACAATGGAATGTTTTGCCATAGGGAGTGTTTGAGGCAGAGAACATTGCATCTTTTTAAGGGCAAATTTGGATAAATATTTGAAGCAAAGGAATATACAGGCTTGTGGGGAGAGATGGGGAAACAGGATTAGGTTTGTACTGCTGTAAGATAGAACTAGATCTAGTAATGTAGAAATTCAAAACTGATGTCACCATCACAGGCACCATCAAGGTTTGCCTGGAGGAGATAACATATTTCTTAATTGAATTCCTAGTGGGGTACATGTGGTGAAGGCAGTTGTCCGCCGTCATGTCTAGGTAGATGTACTTTGGTCTGTGGATAAGGGTGGTTGGGTAAGGAAATGTGGTCCACATTGCCTCCATTATACACACATCTCTTTGTCATGCCTCCTCAAATCCTCCGCCAAAACTATCAAATAGACAGGTGTACACTGCAGGACACATGTCTCAGAACTGTGGTTGTAGCACTTAACACCACAGATGGAAAATGGGGAGCTGCTGAATCATTTTTTTTTAAATGAGGCCACAACTGAAACCAGCAACAAAAATAATGATTACTTCAGCAAAACAATGGCAGTCTCCTTAAAGATTGCAAAATAATTGCAGGGATCTTCAAATGGGTGCTGAATGACTTCAACATATTCCTTGTGCTGAACACATGAAATGGCACCGACAGCTACTGCAAATATATTTACATCATCTTTAAAAGCCTAATGATAGAAGTGCATAAAAAACAGCAATTGCATGCTGCTCTTAAATCACATCCTGGTTGTAGAATGGTGGTCAGTATGCATTGGGTGAGAAACAGGCCTAGGGACTGCTCACCCGGTAGTTCGCTCACCCCACTCACCTGACTGCCACCAGAACTACCGACGCACCTCATTGTAGAATCAGCCTCATTGTTTAATTGAAGGCCCGCTTCTTGTCCAGTTAACAGTTTGCAAAGTCTTCAGTGGGATCGGACATTATTTTAATAAATGAACATTTAAAGACATTAATACCTTTTTAAAAAAGAGTGAAGATTTACAGAAAACAAGGAATCTTACCTTGTGAGCTTGATCCATGGCCTGTTTCCTGTAGTCCAGTTCTTCATCCAAGTAGCCCTTCTGTTTACTGAAGAGCTCCTGTGAACAAAAAGAGAAATAATTAAGGAACTGTGAAGTCTCTCACATGGAGACTTTAATATTATTGATATTGTTTGTGCTTACTGCATACCTTTTCATTTTCAATGTCATTCATCTTTTGCTGTAGAGCAGATTCCGTCACCTCGATTTGTTGCAGCCACTGGAAGTTTGAAAAATCAAAGAGACTCAAACAGAATTTAACAAGAAATTAGATTTATTTCTAAACATCTTTTGGGCTAGAACCTTGGTTCTTACCTACCTTACCAGCATTAATAACGGGTCAATATCATTGTCTAATATTTTAATCAATTAATTCCAATCTAACCTTCCAGCTTGACCTCTGATCTAATTGTATATGCAACACAAAGCATGGCCACCTATGTTTCAACATGACTGCTATAATTATGTTTACTATTTCCCTCCTAGTAAGCATAAATAACAGATTCAAATCCAAGTGGTTAGGCTTTTCAGAAGTGTGGTGTATGTACCATTTATGGCCCATTTAGCACCCAATCAACTTTCAAATCGAGTTTTGTACTGACATCAGAAGTGTCTGTCAGTGTGCAGTGAATCGCATTAAAATTAGGCCCCAATGATGTTATTTGGGTGTCCACACAATTTCCTGATGTTTTCCTCAATGCAGCACTCAGTTATCTACTGGCCCATATAAAATGGGGATATGATAGTCCATTTAAAGAGCCCCATATTATACTTGGATATATACTTGAAATGTAAACATTTGCAGGGCTATGGGGAAAGAGCAGTGGACTTGGATTAGTTGGACCGCTCTCTCAAAGAGCCGGCACAGGCATGATGAGCCAAAAGGCCTCCTTCTGTGCAGTATAATTCTATATTATGATTTGTAACAGCATTTTTGGCTATTTCTGGACTTGTTTTTCCTGATTCTTTTTGTTTCTTTTCTGTTTTCACTGAGCTGGTCAGGAGATTTGATGTCAGGTGTTCTGGCACTGCCATTTTGTTGGCACAATATTGAAACAATGGGTTTCCCAAAGGGTTTCTTGAAGAAAAAGAGGAGGCGCAGTGGGGCGAATGCCAAGTAAATAAGGCTGCACCCGAGGCAAACTGTATTCACCTGCTGTATCTCCCATCCACATGTACAGCCAGCTTCCATCCACATGTACAGCCAAAGGCCCATCTGCCTAGCAATAGCAGAGGTTCTTTGATCAGCAGCCAGCCAGATGCAGAGCTTTTTTTTAATATTCGTTCATGGGATGTGGGCGTCACTGGAAAGGCCAGCATTTATTGCCCATCCCTAACTGCCCTTGAGAAGGTGGTGGTGAGCCGCCTTCTTGAATCGCTGCAGTCCGTGTGGTGAAGGTACTCCCACAGTGCTGTTAGGGAAGGAGTTCCAGGATTTTGACCCAGTGACGATGAAGAAATGGCGATATACTTCCAAGTCTGGATGGTGTGTGACTTTGAGGGGAACTTGGAGGTGGTGGTGTTCCCATGCGCCTGCTGCCCTTGTGCTTCTAGGTGGAAGAGTTCACAGGTTTGGGAGGTGCTGCTGAAGAAGCCTTGGCGAGTTGCTGCAGTGCATCTTGTAGATGGTAAACACTGCAGCCACGGTACGCCGGTGGTGGAGGGAGTGAATGTTTAAGGTGGTGGATGGGCTGCCAATCAAGCAGGCTGCTTTGTCCCGGATGGTGTCGAGTTTCTTGAGTGTTGTTGGAACTGCACTCATCCAGGCAAGTGGAGAGTATTCCATCACACTCCTTACTTGTGCCTTGTAGATGTTGAAAGCTGTGCCATCTTCTGCAACAACACCAGCTAACATGTCCCATGGGGTTTGCACTGTCAGTGCTGTAACAGTCAACTGCACCCTCTAGTCATCTTCCTCAGCTTCCTTCCAGAAATGCTTCCGCCTCACTCTCACCCACCCACTAAACTCCCAACACCAGGGCCAGCATGGGCTGGGAGCTGAGCCACACGATGTAAATAAAGCTAACTCTGCAGAATCAGGCAAGGCCAGCAGAATAATGGCTGAGCTAGTGTTAATTGCACACTTCCCAACTAACATCCATGAGAGGCCTATCAGATAATATACTCGCCCTTGTCCAGTTGCCCCTATGGCTGCTGTTTTCAGTGTGTCAAAATTGAGCGACAGGGCACCAATTTTATTGCCATTTTGCAACAAAATAACCTTTGTTTCAAACCCTTTTAAAGCATATTTCTAAATGTTAGCCTGATTTCTTATACATTTTTTTAACATAAGCTCACTACACATGCCCATTATTAATAAGTCCTTGTCCTATTCAAAAAAGTTTTTAACCCTTTGATATACAGAAGGATTGTTACTAGTTTGTTTCAGATTAATAACGTACCATAAAGAAATAAAAACGTTACCTTTTCTGCCAAGGTCAAAACAGTTCGGGCCTGAATCACAACCACTTGTTCCTCATTGGTCAAATTCTAATTAATAAGTGAGCAAATAGACAACAAATTAAAAATCAAACATTTCGGTATTTTCTTCACCCCCCCTTGAAGAGTGCATGCTTCGTTCCTCACTCCATGCCAGTGATCTCTTGTGTGTGTGTGTGTGTGTGTCTCTTAAAGGCAGTGAGTCATGCAGCCAAACAGACCATAAAGCCAGCTTGATCTGGGACAAATACATGCGCACCACCATTATATTCAGCAGCTGCATTCCAGCATCCACAGGAGTCACTGCGGATGGCGAGAGAAACCCAGCAGAAATGAATGAGGTGGGTCCACAACTCTGTGCAAAAATGCAGATGATTGATATGTCTGGTTTTAATCAGTGCAAACGTAGAGAAAATACTTGCCACTTGTATTGGGAGCAAAAATTGAACTTCTGTCTCTTATGAACCGGTTGCCTTTTATAATTACATTTAAATCAGCTGTGGTCAGAGGCTAAGTTTTTGATTTGATTCAGAAGACACTTTGTTTTAAGTAGGAAAACATTATTGTCTGTGTGTGATTGAAGTCAGGTGGTCTTGGTAATTTAAGAGACTGCATGACTGGACTGATCTCTCCAGGCTTCTGCTGAGTGCTGACAGAGGCCAGAAGTGAGAGAGGTCAAAGAACCCCCATCACTTGCACTCGTATGTCGTGCCTGTCAGCAAGTTAGCATTATAGAATTCGACTTGTAGGGGCCAACTTTCCTCAGCATTGTCCCCTCAGTACGCCTATTTTCAGAGTGCAAAGCAGTGGAAAAATGGGCTGAGGCCCATTACGCCAGGCCTCCACCTCATTTGTGCTGCACTGGCGTTTTTGGTCTCAGTTCGGGCAGGGGCCAATTCCTCACATCTCAAGGGGGTTCAAAAAAATACATTTTGACAGTTTTTAGTGTAGTCAAAAAAGGGGTCTTTTTATATTTAAGATGTCAGATAGATAAGGGACTCTATCATTCCATTGTGGTCACATTTTTGGGGTTTACTCCAGATATTTTCCCTGGGTTCAGCATCGCAGACCAATATCTGAGTAATTAGTAATGAGCACATGGGTCAAATCCCTTGGCCAAGATTTTGCTCACCTCAGCGGGTCCGTGGCGGGGGACGTCGGTGGCGGGTCTCGACCCCGCTGCTGCCTCCATCCTGCTCTGTGAAATTACTTTCCGTTGATGGGGCTTGTTAAGCCTGCCCAACGTGTTTCCCAGCCAATTAGAGGAAGCGGGTCTGGTTTACATCATTTCATGACGTATTATCAGCTGGTTTCCTTAAAGGGACCATGGCCAACTTTATTTTGACAGTTGTGCTGTCAGTGTTCTACAGCAATGAGGTGCTGAAAACACTGACAATGACGGCACAGAGGCACAGGGCTGCACCCAGTCTCTCCCATGACTCCCCCCATATGCTTATGGAGGGAGTCACAGTACATAGGGAGGCCCTCTCCCCTGCCCATGGGCGGAAGAGACCTCCCCAGGACACCAACACCAACACAGCCTGGTTGCACATTGCACAGGAGGACACAAGCAGGGATGTGGTCAGGAGGACCTGGGTGGGGTGGTGCAAACCTTCCAATGATCTCATTAGATCATGAAACGTTAGTACAAAACCTCATCCTGCTGTGCCTCTCATCACATCCCCATCACTCTGCCTTCCCAACCCTACCACTCCTGCTCTACTCCTGCATATCCTTACTCATACCAACTTACCTTGTACCTCCACCCATCCCTCTCTCTCTATCGGCATTATCACATCCCTATCTCATGAGCCACCCCTCACACTCACCCTCATCCTAGTGCAATCATACCAACTAACAACACACAAGGGTAGCCACTTGTGTGTTTTAGCCAATGTCCATGTGAAGTTTCTGTTAATGTGCTGTCAAACATTGAAACCTTTATTTTCAACACTTTGCATTCTTGGACAGATTTGTGTGCACCTTTGGAAGTGGCTGAGTGAGTTGCAGTGAATGGTGAGACATAACCATACCCCCTGCAATGGTGGTGAGTATGAAAGGAATGGCTTGGACATTGTGGGGATGCTTTATGGTGTTGGTGTGGAGTGGTGCGAAGCTGGTGCATCATGTGGCAGCCAGGGTGTACAGCATCAAGTGAAGTAAATCTGGCCATGGTGAGGCCATTCCTGGCCTCCCGGGCAGCAATGTGTTTGGGTGCTGATGCCCTGTGTCCTGTGCAGCATCAGCTAATTGCGGAGATGGGTTGGTGGTATTGTTGGTGCTGCTGGTGTATCTGGTGTGCCTGGTGCTGCTTTTGTTGGGGCTGATCTTGATCAGATTCTGAGGACTAAGGTGAGACAGTATAAAGGGCACCCATGTTGATGGAAAAGATGGCAGGTGAAGTACAGATGGCAGAAGCATTCTGTTAATGGTGAAAGAGTTCTTCCAATGAGGTAAGAGTAGATGGAGAGTGAAAAGTGGAAAGCCTGCAGAATCTGTGCTGGAAATGGACTGAGAAACAGCTTGTGGCTGAGGAAAGTGAAGATCTGTCAGGTGGGAACTTTTACAGTACATTTGAAGCTGTCAAGAAATCAGCTGGAGCAATGGCCACTGAACTCCCGCCTCAGGTTAACAGCCGTGGTCCCCGAACAGCGTGGTTCCCGTGGCCATGAAGTTAAAGTGAAAAGGTAAGTTAAAAAAGCCTGTTAATGATCTGTCAAGTAGGCAACAATGAGATTAATTGGGTCCCCGCTGCTGCCTGTTGGGTCTGCTCAGTGCTGACAGACCCGACATTGGGAAAGGTGCGTGGTGGCGGGTTGACAGTGGGGTTCTGACCTGCTCTCAAAAAAAAATACTTTCTCACCTGACCCGCCACCAATCGCGCCCGCTGACCCCCCGCAAAATTCCGGCCTCTGTCACTGTATTTGGTCTATTGAGTATATCATGTGCTCTTGTATGATCTTCCTCAACCTCAGAATAAAACTCTCTTCAACAATGGCTCAGGCCATAAACCCTCAACCATAATTATTAAAGGTTAAATGGATAAGTGATCAGTAGTAATAGCACATTATAGATTCACAGCAGAGAGATAGTGACCCCAATCTTTACTGGGGCGGGTTTCCAAGCAGTGGGGAAGGAGTTCTGGGTGGGGTCCGGGTTTCCCTGAATGCTGTGGAGTTTTGACTTCACAGCATACGGGCTTTTTATTCAAAATGATCCCTGCCTGGAAGTCAACATGATTGACAGGCTTGGCTCCTTGTCGAGTGGGCAACACTGCTGCAGAGGCCTCATCCCAGGAGCAGCTAGGTTTCCAGCTGCTGGGGTAGAGATTGTGGCGGGGGGTGGGCGGGTGGCGGGGGGGCAGTGGTTGGGGGGAAGGAGGTGGGTATAGCGTGGTTTGGCGGGTCAGTGAGTGATTGCGGGGGTTCGGAGACAAATCGGGGCAGAGATGGGGAATCAGTGCTTGTGATGGGGAGAGTCAGTGATATCGTGGGGTGGGGGTCGAATTGCAGGGAGGGAAGCAGGTTAGCTTAGTGGGCTGGGTGGAAGCACTCCTGCTCCTCCTGGCCCACAAGCAGTGCTGCACTTACCTCTTCCACACAGCAGTCCTCGCCTCCCTTTAGCTGGCCAGGGTTAAATTTAAAATGTGAGGCGCGCAGCCTCATTATAATAGTTAAATAAGCAACCCGCCTCCTGGGAGTGGGTAGGTTGCCCGCCCCCCATCCCACCTCCATTAAAACCGGAAGGGGACGGGATCGAGGTGGGATGCGTTTGTGTTTTGGGGGTTAATATTCCCCTCATTGTTTCAATAGCAAATTGTGGCTTATAGCATGGGGTAATTATCTGAGTTCATATTGCTGGTGAGGAGCCTTGCCCACCAGCAGCACATATCAGGAAACTGTTGACACCAATAATTTTCCATCTATTAAAAAGAATGGATATAAAAACATGGGCAACCACCCGCAAGTTCCCAATATACACACCTACCAGTAGCGCAGACTGCGAAAACACACTGTTACACATAAATACAGATCTGCAATACAAGTGTGCTGTATCGGTGTTAAGATCTGATATGGCCTGTTTCTTTAAGGCCAATGCTCAGATATCCCCGGGTGTGGGGAATGCTCTAAGTATTCACGTAGCGGTGAATTAGAGGCCAATTGTTGAGGTAGTTTTCAGTAGATTAACAGCTCCTTCCAAATACCCAGCTCCTGCCTTTGGATAGAAGGCCAAGCTAAACTCTTGGCACTCTGGCATGCAATGTTCTAAGTGTGATGAGTGGATGCTGGATGGAGGACTTTTATTTATGTAGATAGATTGTAAGGCCTAAAAATGGTTGCTTTGCGCCTCCTGTTAGCGCCTGAAGAGGGCACTAACAAGGCGCAAAGCAACTAGTGCCCGGGCGTGGCACGCCAACGCCTCCTGCGAAATTCAGTGGGAGGTTAGCGGCGGCGGTAACCGTTAGCGCCCTGTGGCCCTGTGCCACCGGCGATGACGTCATTGCCGTGCGCAGCGCCCCACTCACGGCCCGGCCGCAATCTTTGGTAGTGCCCCCTGACTTACCGCCGGATGCTATGTCCGATGGGATCGCGGGGCCTACCTGCGCCCGGGGCGGTGCTAATTAAAGGGAAGGTGCCGGGAGGCCATTTTTGTTGCCGGCTGCCTGCCAGCACCTGCCCCCTCTGCCGTCCCCGGCCTCCTCTGAAGACCCCCCCCCCGCCATGGCGTGCCGGCTGCGCTCCGGGAGCCCGGCACTTCTCTTGAGTGCTGGGCTCTTTTGCCGGCACTCCAATCCCTGGTGGCCCAGCTGGGCCCCGGGTCGCGCTGTGCAAGGCTCATCCCCTTTAAGAAGGGGAGGAAGGCCTGCAATACCGCGGCACATACCGCCACAATATTCACTCGCAGCACCCCAAAAGGGAGGCGGGGCGCTTCCAGTAGCACCCCACTTCCCTCTTGGGGCACTACCGATGAATTTCAGCCACGGGGGCGCTAAAAGTAGTGCCCCGGCGAAGTTAGCGCTCCAAAGGGGGCGCGACTCAATTTTTCCCCTTAAGAGTTTGCTGCAATAGAACATACAAGGATGATTAATACTGTTCTAAGATTCACCCTGGCATCCTCCACTGACAGGCTTATATAAAATATAAAGGAAAACATGCATGATCAGAAAAGCAACATACACTTACGGCGTTATCCCCTAAAATATCCAGCTTTTTCATGAGGTCTGCTATTGTAATGTCCTGACAAAAGAGGAGAAAGGTTTAAAAAGAAATGTTTAACAGATGCTTTAAACACATTAGTCTGTGTTATTAATAAAATGAATTTAAACTCGGTCTATTAGGGATATTCAATAATAAAGGTGTACCTACTGTTACTCCTTCTGCCTCACAGTAGACTTGGAGAGGACTTGTCTCCTCCGGAAATGGGATGTGATGAAAGTTGATGGCAGGTGATCGTCGTTCTCGCTCCTGAAAGAACAATTTTCATTTGAGGATAAAAGTGCTTTTTTAATCCCAATGAAAAAAAGTTTAACAGTTTTTTGATATGCAAAAATGATAAATTTTTGTCCAGATTAAGTACAGTTGATGAATTTGACTTGGGGCAATAATTTTACAATTGCCACATCATCATTCCCTACACATAACCACGAAGTAAAACAAGGGGAGGGATCGACAGTGCTCCTTTGAAGAAATGATGAGAAAAGCATATTTTATTAAGATTTTAAAGAACGTTAAGCATCCAAATTGTAACATTGTGATTTCATTTGCAGCAACAGAAAAGTATCTGCCAATCGTGATGCATATGCAGTAATGTGATGTGCACGTTTACAGTTGATGGGGAAGAATTCTTCTGCTCCCTGTATGTAGTGATGTAAATGAGTTTGTGAAGATTGCCTCTGTTCGGTATTTCTAGTGAAATTGTAAAGATGTTTTAAAAGAATGTGCTTATAATTTTACTAGTAGTGCACACCAGAGGAACTCTTCATGAATGGATTTACAGTGTCGCTACATATGGTAACCAGGGCAATTCTTCCCCAATATCTCTACATCAGGAGGATAATTCTGATCAATGAAAAAGGAAATTGGTGGAAAACCCTCAAGGTTGTCTTACTTCAAGTTCTAGAATACGAAACTCTAAAAGCTCGTTTTGGTCTTTCACATCCTGTACATCGTGTCTAAGGCGGTTTTCTTCATTCTCCATTTGCCGAATCTGTGAAAATTAAAACACAAGATTCATTTTAACCCTTATTTGCTGTTATTGTAATAAGGATGCCTCGACCTTGAATCATGCTGCAAGAAAAATAGGAAATTTAAATAACAAAGAAATATTTTAAAGTTCTACTTGCATTCTGAGAAAAAATACCTTTTCTAGTAGTTCTTGGTTCCAACGATAAAGTGCTTGTTTCTCCTCAATCCACTTCATGTCCTTAGAAATATAAAGAAAAAGAAAAGTGAACTTCTCATTTTGATTCCAAATAAATAGCATTGAAAATGCATGCTGACCATTGCCCATTTACAATGAATGTAATTTGTATGTTATTTTTAAATATCAAAATGCAAAACAAATAGTTTCTTTCACTACTATTTCTAGTTTGGGTTTTCTGATGCTTCTCCATCCTCCTCCTCCTCCTCATTACATGCTGCCCTTCAGTGACATCATCTGCAGACAGAGTCAGCTTTTACGTATATGCCGATGACACCCAGCTCTACCTTTCTACTACCAAATCTTAACCGCACAAGTGCCTCTGCGCTGTCAGACTGTTTGTCCTCATTTTGCTGTTTTTGATTGGTTCAGGTTTTGTGAATCGGATATTTCATCGGTAACTTAACAGAAGTGTTTATTTTAGCCAAATCTATTGTTTTGCCCTTTGGATGTCTCCAAGGCTGCACATTTAGGTGCAATACCTTTTTGAAAAGTCCAATGTGACAGACACTAGATACAAGACTTTTAATTGTATAGCTATTAGTCTGAATATCATGGAAACAATGTTAATGACAATGAAGTTGTTTTTAAATTGTACAGAATTATTTCAAAATATTACTGCTTGACTCACAGGGCACACTAATGATATTATTGTATGGTTGTAATGTGGGATTGTAAGGAATTAACTCTTACACTGCAAGTAGGCTTGGAAAATTCTAATTTCTTTGGGCCAACCATTTAAAAGAAGAATTGTTTCCAGCCTAGTATTACAAAACAGAAACTAACATTACAGTAAATAAGCTACTGAAATGTTCTTAGTGTAAATATATGACAAAATATGACTAAAATAACATTAAAAAGTGACTTTCATTTGCTCTTTTTCTTATCCTCTATTATATTAGTTTTACTTATTTCCATCTAACAACCTATTCTATAACTTTTTGATTAAAAATCATTTTTAGATGCTTTATTTGCCTGTTTTCCTCCGGTGGGAGGTGGGACAACATATTAGCCTCTAATTGTTTGAAAAAAGTAGATCCAAAGGCCAGTTTTTAGACAGCAGAACCTAGACCTCTGAAAGTTGGCCTGGTCATACCATAGATGTGATCAGTGAATCTCTGAGATGATACTTTTGCATCAAGTAGAAGTCATTGCCACTGGACAAGTTAGCAATAGGCAGCACTACTGCACTCAGACAAGATAGCTCATTGGGGCAGATTTGGCGATGGGTATGATGGCGCACCCTGAGAGTACATCATCATATCGCCTTAGAAATTGACCGGAAGTTCGGGATTCCATGCGCTAAATCCCTAACTTGCGATCTGTCAAGTTACGCCTTGACAAATGATCCGCGCTGACGGGGAAGTACTCGTTGCTGGCGCAGAGTTGGGCCAATTGCCCACCAACTGTCCAACAATTATGGACGAAAATGTTACGGTTAGTGAAAACAGGCGAAGGAGCCTGGTTCACTGCGAGAGGAACCACCTTTCCATTCTTTTGCAGGTTAAGCCACGTTAATGGTGAAAATAAATAAGAATTTGCATCCAGTCAGGGTGGTTCAGCAATAGCTAAAGTGCTTTAAGGAGTGCATTTTTTTAATTTATCAAAAGTTTTTTTTTCATTTTAGACAGGCAGCAATATAATTTGATATCTTGAATAAATACGGTACAATTTACTGTAATTGATGAAAAGAATCATTATCAATTTGCACATGCGTGTGTGTGACAGAGAGAGAGCGCGGGTCATTTTGGAACTATTTATTCTCCTCGTCCTTATTATTCCAAAAATACATCCAATTGCAGATAATTCTGTAAAAATATAGCGTTGGGTGAAATGCAAGTAGGAACATTACCAGTATTGGAGGTAAACGCTTTCCCTTCGGTGTACTGATTGGAGGACCAGGCCCATGTGAACCCAGGGATGCTTCCGTACAGGCTGCACCCCTGGGATCCGTGGGCCATTAAGCTGCCCTCCAGTACGCAGCATCAGAGAGCAAGTTCATGAAGGAGGGCCCCCATCGGGTAGGTTCGCATTCTATTTGGAGGCCAGCGACGCACTCTGTAGGTACGCCGCCGACCACACAGCCTACCCGAGTATCACCCAGCAGGGGTTAAAAGCCTCTTTTATATCATACTAGCTGGGGGGGCCCGGCGTTGCCAGGGCAGTTTAGAGGGCCGCGCGGTTGATGGCCAGCCGCTGCCGCTCCCCCGCTCTGTGTCTCGGGCCGCGCGGTTGACGGCCGCCCGCTGCCGCTGCCCCGCTCTGTGTCTCGGGCCGAGTGGTTGTGAGGCGCAGCCCGAGTGACCCCAACTCACCTCCTGCTCTGGCGGGCCGACGCAGCTGCCCCGCTCGCTGTTGAGGAAAAGCAGGGGAAAAAATGGCGGCGAGGTTTCGGGAGGCTGCAGGATTAGGTCCCGCCTGTGACACACCGATTGGTCAACCATCAAGTCACTGAACTGTAGGATTGGTCAACCATCACGTCACTCAACGCTAATGAGCGGTAGGATTGGTCAACCACTAATGAGCAGATTTTGTCCGTTTTTTGTATACTGTCCGAACAATTTTTGTCTGACCAAAAAGTAAATACGCCTATGACACTCCCCTAATCATAAGCTTTCTTTTGATATAACATATGTGTAGGTACGCTCTATGGCCTAGAAATTCAGTAAGGCCCCGCCAGCTGGCTAGCGCCCAAAAGTTAGCGCTGCACGCGGAGCCAGTTGCGCCCGTCAGATATTCAGTTTTTGCGCCCCAAGTCGGAACCGGGCGCTATTCCAGGGTGTGCCCGCCCCCGCTTGGGGCGCTGAAACTGAATTTCAGCGCTGTAGGTGCCGCTGCACCACCCCCTGCGGAGCGGCAGGCTGCGGTACTGCAGGCCTCCTCCTTCTCTTAAGGGGGAGGTGCCTGCAACAGGGAGCTCGCCGCTTGATAGTGCCGGCAAATGAGCCCGGCACCACGGAGAAGTGCCGGGCTCGCGGAAAGCAGCCGGCAATGCCGCGGGGGGGGGTGGAGGAGGCCGGGGAAGGAGGTGCGGCCAGGCGGCCGCCGAAAAAGCGGCCGGCCGCACCTCTGCCTTAACTAGCACCACTAAGGCTGCAGCACGGCCCGGTCTTCACAACGTTGTTTGCGGCCGCTGCGGAAGAGGCGGCCGCAACTAAATATGGGGGTCGGGCCGGTAGCGGGGCGGAACCGGGGCACTGCGCACACCGATGACGTCATCGGTGCCAGCGCAGCGCTACCGGCTACCGCCGCCATTACCGCAGTGCTGAATATCAGCGCAAACTCCTCTACTGGCGCAGAAGCCCTCTTTGGGCGGTAACTGGTCGCACACGCAACTGAATTTCTAGCCCTATAACTTTTGAGTGTATAGCGGACACACAGACAGACAGACAAACCAACTCCTTTTATTTTATATATATAAGATAGTTAATTATTACCTGCCCTTGTTGTGCAAGAGCTTTCTCCAAATCTTCAATTTTAGTTTGATATCTCTGGTTTTCTGCCTGTAGTTGTTCACGAGTCTAAAAGGAGGAAACAAAGAGGGGGGAAGGTGAAAAATGTTTTTTTCCTAGTCATCTTTTCCACAGTGTTGGTTTCAAACACTCTCTGCTGAGGTGCAGTTGTCCATTCAGAGAGTAAAACCCTTTCTACTTTGCCCCGCCAATGTGCCTCAATGCCTACTGTGCACAAACACCCAATACTGTGGTCCTCTGCATTCCTCCATTCCTCATACCAGCTATTCTTTTTTTGCCTTTGATGTTTCAAAATAAAGAATGTTTGAATTAGCAAAGGAATGAATGGTGAGGTGAGTGGTTGATGTAAATTAAGCACAGTGTTGCTGACCACATAACTCGTTTGTAGTGGCAGTACCAGTGAGTTATAAAGGATAGGTGAACAAGAAATGAAATGAGTTAGAGATCTGAAAAAGCATATCACGTTACTAATTGAGAAATGTAGATTGCAGAAAATCCAAGCTGCTTTTAAAAAATATTTCTATTTTGGATATAACATTTTCTTTAGATGCGATTGAATTTAGAAATCTCAGTGAATGAAAAGAATCAGTTAATTATTTTGAAATAGATTTCTGTCTAATCACGTACATAAATATTGCACTAACTGGACATACACCGGATAGTAACTCTGCAGCAGGGGCAGCTTTTGCCTTGCTGGAGCTTCATACATCAGTTTGGGGCCCCTTTGTTTTACTACCTGCTTAACCTGATGTCAAATCTGCACACTTCCGATCGTAAAAAGCCATGTTTGCAATGGGTAATAATATCAATAAAAGGCTTGATGTCGCCAGAGCTGCATTAAGAATTCGGGCCCTGAACACCAACAACATTCAGGACCCGCTCCCCATCCACACTCCCGTCTCCCCTCCCCATCCACACCCCCGCCTCCCCTCCCCATCCACACCCCCGCCTACCCTCCTCATCCACACCCCCTCCTCCCCTCCCCATCCACACCGCCTCCTCCTTTCCCCATCCACACCCCCACCTCCCCTCCACATCCACAGTCCCCACACGAACCCCCCATCCACACCCCCACTTAACCCTCCCCTCCCCACCCACACCCCCACTTCCACTCCCCATCCACACCCCCGCCTCCCCACCCCATCCACACCCCCACTTAATCCTTCCCTCCCCATCCACATAACACTCTCTCTCCCTGTCCACAACCCCCACACAAACCCCCCCATCCACACTCCCCATCCTCACTCCCCACCCCATCCTCACTCCCCACCCTCCATCCACACTCCCCACCCCCCCATCCTCACTCCCCTCCCCCATCCTCACTCCCACCCCCCATCCTCACTCCCCACCCTCCATCCACACTCCCCACCCCCCATCCTCACTCCCCACCCCCCATCCTCACTCCCCACCCCCATCCTCACTCCCCACCCTCCATCCTCACTCCCCAGTCCCCCATCCTCACTCTCCAACCCCCCATCTTCACTCCCCAACCCCCCATCCTCACTCCTCACCCCCCATCCTCACCCCCCACACCCCCCATCCTCACTCCCCACCCCCATCCTCACTCCCCAGCCCCCCATCCACACTCCCCAGCCCCCATCCTCACTCCCCACACCCCCATCCTCACTCCCCACACAAACCCCCCATCCTCACTCCCCACCCCCCATCCTCACTCCCCACCCCCCCATCCTCACTCCCCACCCCCCATTCTCACTCCCCACCCTCCATCCTCACTCCCCACCCCTCCATCCACACTCCCCACCCCCCATCCTCACTCCCCACCCCCCATCCTCACTCCCCACCCCCCATCCTCACTCCCCACCCCCCCATCCTCACTCCGCAGCCCCCATCCTCACTCCCCAACCCCCATCCTCACTCCCCACATAAAACCCCCCTTCCTCACTCCCCACACAAACCCCCCATCCTCACTCCCCACCCCCCATCCTCACCCCCCACACAAACCCTCTATCCTCACCCCCCCCCCATCATCACTCCTCACCCCATCCTCACTCCCCACACAAACCCCCCATCCTCACTCTTCACCCCCATCCTCACTCCTCACCCCCCCATCCACACTCCCCACCCCCCATCGTCACTCTCCAATCCCCCATCCTCACTCCCCAACCCCCCATCCTCACTCCCCCACCCCCAATCCTCACTCCCTACCCCCCATCCTCACTCCCGACCCCATCCTCACTCCCCACCCCCCATCCTCACTCCCCACCCCCCATCCTCACTCCCCACACAAACCCCCCATCCTCACTCCCCACACAAACCCCCCATCCTCACTCCCCACCCCATCCTCACTCCTCATACCAACCCCCCATCCTCACTCCCCACCCCCCATCCTCACTCCCCACCCCCATCCTCACTCCTCACACCAACCCCCATCCTCACTCCCCACCCCCCATCCTCACTCCCCACCCCCCATTCTCACTCCCCACCCCCCATTCTCACTCCCCACCCCCCATTCTCACTCCCCACCCCCCACCCCCAATCCTCACTCCCTACCCCCCATCCTCACTCCCGACCCCATCCTCACTCCCCACCCCCCCATCCTCACTCCCCACCCCCCATCCTCACTCCCCACACAAACCCCCCATCCTCACTCCGCACACAAACCCCCCATCCTCACTCTTCACCCCCATCCTCACTCCTCACCCCCCCATCCACACTCCCCACCCCCCATCGTCACTCTCCAACCCCCATCCTCACTCCCCAACCCCCATCCTCACTCCCCACCCCCCACCCCCAATCCTCACTCCCTACCCCCATCCTCACTCCCGACCCCATCCTCACTCCCAACCCCCCATCCTCACTCCCCACCCCCCATCCTCACTCCCCACACAAACCCCCCATCCTCACTCCCCACACAAACCCCCCATCCTCACTCCCCACCCCCATCCTCACTCCTCACACCAACCCCCCCATCCTCACTCCCTACCCCCATCCTCACTCCCCACCCCACCCTCACTCCTTACCCCCCCCATCCTCACTCCTCACACAAACCCCCCATCCTCACTCCCCACCCCATCCTCACTCCTCACACCAACCCCCCATCCTCACTCCCTACCCCATCCTCACTCTCCACCCCATCCTCACTCCTCACCCCCCCATCCTCACTCCTCACACAAACCCCCCATCCTCACTCCCTGTCCCCCATCCTCACTCCTCACACAAACCCCCCATCCTCACTCCCTACCCCCCATCCTCACTCCCCACCCCCATCCTCACTCCCCACACAAACCCCCATCCTCACTCCCCACCCTCACTCCTCACACCCCCATCCACACTCCCCACACAAACCCCCCCATCCTCACTCCCCACCCCCCATCCTCACTCCCTATCCCCCATCCTCACTCCTCACACAAACCCCCCATCCTCACTCCCCACCCCCCCATCCTCACTCCCCACCCCCCATCCTCACTCCCCACACAAACCCCCCCATCCTCACTCCCCACCCCCCATCCTCGCTCCCCACACAACCCCCCCCCCCACATCCATTAAAGTTATTATAAAGTCTGCATTCCTAGATAAAAAAACGTTAAAAAAAATCAGGGATGAAAAGAATTCATTATTTGAACACATCGGGGGGAATTTTCCCACCCCTGAGGTGGCGCATTTGGAGGTGGGACTGCCGGGAAAATGGCAGAAACTGGGTCGGGTACCAACTCCGCTCCCAACCCGCCTCCATGCCATTTTCCCGGGAGGCGGGTCCCTGAGTCGCGCAGGGACCCATCTCCTCGAGTTGGGAAGGGGATTAGAGCCAATTAACTGCCTGTTAACAGGTAGTTAATGGGCAGTTTTGAGGCTTTTCCCCATTTTACGCCTACAATTGCGGGCTTCCCGACGGCTGCGAACCTCACCAGGGTCAGCAAGGTGAGCAGTGGGGGTGAGAGGGGTCGAAATGTCAGCTGTAGAGGTGAGTGATGGGTACAAGTGTGGACAGATAAGTATGAAAACTGAGTGTAAAGTGTTGGAAAAAGTTTCCTTACCTTTGCTTCTTTCTGCAGGCTTCAACCGTTGAGGATCCGGAGGTGCCTCATCTCAATGGCAGAGATGACAAAATGGCTGCTGCATTCTCAGATGCAGCAGCCATCTGCTTTCTGCTGAGGAGAGAGGTCTTGGTGAGCCTTTGTGCAAGGGCTCACCTTAGAACAGAGATTGCCAGTGTTTGACAGCTTTGCAAAGCTGTCAAACATTGACAATTCATCTGTCAAAAATGTTTTGACAGATGAAGCGTCATACGCTGATGTCATCTGTCACCAGCTTTCCCTTAATTGGCCGGTAAGTCCGCATTGCCAATCAAGGGAAAATAATGTGGGTTGGTCAGAAGTCACTGGGGGTGGGACAGAAAACCGGAAACCAGAAGTCCCGCCTCCAGCACGTCTCCATTGCTTGCACCCAGGGTCACCAGAAATTAAAATAGTTTTATAGCCCAACCAAATATATGCCCAGAAGTAGCCCAATAATATGCTGCCTAAATATAAATATGTTACAACATAAAGATTAAAGACTCAAAGAAGCTTTCAGAAGCTTTTATTTAGAAAACAATCACTTTTGAAGTAGATTCATTGAAAGATTTTATTTCTTGATTATTGTGAACTTGAAATGATTTTTTTTAAAGGTTAAGTTTCATTAGCAAAGTTCCGTAACTTGTGACCTGCTTTTAATAACCCAAATACAAAGGTTATGAGGGTAAAATTCAGTTGCTTTGCGCCTCCCATTAGCGCCCTAAGAGGGCACTAACGGGAGGCACAAAGCAACTAGCGCCCGAGCGCGGCGCCGCCAACGCCTTCTGCAAAATTCAGCGGTGGCAGTAACCAACAGCGACCCGCGGCGCTGCGCCAGCCGCAATCTTCAGGAGCGGCCCCTGACTTACCGCTGGACGCTATGTTCAACGGGGTCAGGGGGGCCCACCTGCAGCCAGGGATTTAAAGGCGAGGTGCGGGGCGGCCATTTTTGTTGCTGGCCGCCTGCCAGCACCTGCCTCCGCTCAGGTCCCGGCCTCCTTCCCCACGCCCCCCCGTGGAGTGCCAGCTGCTCTCCATGAGCCCAGCACTTCTCTTGAGTGCCGGGCTCTTTTGCCGGCACTCCTGATCCCCGGGGACCAGCTGGGCCCAGGGTCGCGCTGCGCAAGGCCCTTTCCCCTTTAAGGAGGGGAGGAAGGCCTGCAATACTGCGTTGCAACACGCTGCAGCGCGATATTCCCTCGCAGTGCCCCAAGAGGGAGGCGGGGCACTTCCAGTAACACCACGCTTCCCTCTTGGGGCACTACCACTCAATTTCCGTCATGGGGGGGCCTAATTTTTCCAGGGCGCTAAAAGTCGCCCCGGCGACGTTAGCACCCTCAATATTTAGCCCTATATCTTCAGAAAAATTATTTTTCCATTCAGGCATTTCATGTGCTGCCACTATACTGTATTCTGGCAGTAACTAAATCTACATATTTGCTTACCTATTTGCTCACATTTATTTTCTTCTTGTAATTAATACACGGAGGAAAATATCCCCACTGTGGTGAAACAAAATGTCATGTTTCTCTCCAAGTTCAATATGAAGCCAGATTATTTCCATCAATACCTTAACTTCTCGCTCAGCATCCAAGGTTCCACCAACTTGCTCCTGTAGCAAAGCGTATGCCCTCTGTAAAGCCTGATACTCCATGGTCAGCTGACGAAAGCGAAGTTCAGTCTCTTCTTTTGCCATTCCCTGAATACAAAGTTGCAGTTATCGACCACCTTATTGATACATTTTGACCGATGTATCAGTGAATGGTACACTGTTGTGTTTTAAGTAATAACACTCAGGACAGGGCTAAAACAAGAGTGCCCTATATGGTTCATTGTTGTCAGTTTACTGTAAAACTTTTAACATGCCAAACGGTGAAAAAGTAATCCATCTTAGTGATTTGATTTTTTTTCCAGCAGAAGTTAATGTTTCATTTAAATGTGGCACTGATTTCATGGGAAGTGGGTTGGTGTAGGGCACTGGTGAAGTGCCAGCTGCTCTGTTAAGTGCAGGAAGCAGGTTTGCACCAGCGACGCTGGTGAATTTCTGATTTTAATTATGCCATTAGACGAGCGACTAAGCTGAGGTGAGGTGTTTTCCACCGAGAGAGCATAGAAATCGAGAGATGTGTCATCCTGCAGCACTGTCACATAATTCAAAGGCACCAGTTTCAGTGCGGCCTCGAGAAAGGTCTGGTTATTGGTGCACTGCCCAATCTCCTCACCACAAAATGGCACGTGAACGGAAGTGAAATAAATCAGAAGGAGAAAAACATCTGGTACATCTATATATTGATGTATAATCTAAAACACTTCAAGAACATCAAATATGCACACACTTGCTTTCCATCACACTTCAGATGTCACATCTTGGGATGACTGGGATAAATCTTGACTTTGTGCGATAGTGTAAAACAGGCCATTGCACATCCTCCAATTTTTATTTCAACAGCTGCTGACTCGCTATCGCCCGTTTTACACTATTGCACAAAGTCAAGATCTACCCGGCTGTCTGTATTCAAAAAATAAGCTTTCTTTACAAACGCATTCATTTATACAGCTGCAGTGGGTAAAGAGAGCACAAATTATTGTGGACTACCGGATTGTAGGTCAAAGGGCAGGGGTAAAAAGCAATGGGATTGGAGATGGATGGGCAGATGAAGTGGCGGGACGAAGAACAGACCAGTGAGTGATTGAGTGGGAGCAGCTAAGCAGTCAGCAGCAGCAGACACAATGTCCAGCAGCTGGGGCAGCCATTTAACAAATGCTGGGGGACAAGAGCCACAGCAGCAGTGGCAGTACTGCCACTAAACAGAAGTCTGGTGGGCCTCGGGGGCCCAACCCATGCTACTTGGCAAAAACAGGAGGGGGTATTGGAGCGGGGGTAGAACCCAAAAACATAGGTTTCTATGGGCCCCAGGGTGAGTGCAATTTACCTTTACCAAGATATCGGCCATTCGCTAGGAAATGCACTGCTGCAGTGCCACTCTGTGGCAGATCAGAAGTACTACAGTTAAAATTGACGCAAAGAGCTTAAGGGCCTAGAAATTGGTTTGCACCAGCCTGCCAGCACGAACTAGGGACGATCCCTGTGCTGGAATGGGTAGGCCCGAGGCACACCCGATACTGGGCCTCTGGCTTCATTTACATGAGGCTGGTGAACTGCAGGTGCCCATTGGGCAGTCCCAGGCAGCTCGCTGGCGAAGAGGATTTTAATATTGCCAGCGACGCAGTTGCCCTCAGGTAGGTTCTGGGAGAGTGGGAGAAACGATCGAGTTGGGGGTGGGGGGTAGTAAACCAGGAGAGGAGGGGAAGTGATTGGGAGGGAGGAGGTCAATTTAAATTTAGTAACTACAAAGTTTTAAATATTCACGATGTACTGGGATTTTCTGGGGGGTTTTAAATTGCTGTAAAAAGAATATGATAAGAACAATATATGACAAGAAATAAATCAGTGTTGGTCGAAAGAAAATCACGTGTAGTATGTTTTGTACTATTAATCGATTCAATTAGCAATTTTTAAACAAATCTTATTTGAAAAAATAAATGAGACATATAAAATTACAAATAATTGAAAATAAAAATGTTCATTTGAAGCACTCTATTTAATGGTGGTTGTAATCTCTATAAAAATCTTTTTTTTTCAAAGAAAGGATTAATCTGATTTCTGTCACCTCATCTAGATCATCTTCAGGGGTACAAGGGGTTCGATCCGTCCTGTCAGTTTGGTATGAAATGGATGAACCATCAGAATCAAGTGAGGCTTCGTCATCATAACCAAAAAAGGTCTCCACAACTGGCTTCTATAGATAACAAAATTAAGACTTAACGTGTGGAGCAACTGTAAGGGATTTGCAAAAGCAAGTGAAACAAACTTTAATTAGCATATTTTTCAACAAGTAACAAGAACCAGGAACGATCTGCATCCCATGACCCTGAAATTTCTATTGATTCCTACTCAAAACAATATTGGTAAGGACATTTGCCCTCAGTGCTTTTTCTTGGAGACTTAGAGGGATTTTATCTCTCTCTTAGAGGACTCCACTGAATGCCTTGGAGCAAGGATTTGAAAACAATTATTCTCATGACCCCTAATTTAGGAATATTAGGAATGTAACAATTTTAGAATATTGTCCATGTTTTGTATTTTAATTTTTTCCATAGGGGGGCAGCACTGAGCATTCCTAACCTTTCATCTCTGACCATGGAATTTGACTAATTTTCAATAAAGTTAGGAATCATGTATCAATCAATCCAATTTTTGTTTTATTTATTGTAAGTACTGAGGTATAATGTATGAAATTCTGAACATTGTCGCCTTTCTAGTAACAGTGAAAAAAATTTAAAGTAGCACTTTCTGAATTGTAGTGTGAGCATCCAGGTTTCTTATGTTAATGAAACTATGTAAATCTAAATAATTTTGTGCTTTGTCATTTTCATATTTTTACATCTTCAAATAATCAAAAAAGTTATTAAAAACACATTTCTAGCAATCGAATCATAAATATGACCAATGTATTTTTATAAAAATATTACATTTAGTAATAGAAATGCAATTGGAATTTTAGTGTATAACCCAGATATTAGAAACTATTGCGATGTTCCTCAATCTTCTATGTACCAGGTAGGCACCTGTTTAACTACATCCTTTGTGACAGAGGCCAAGCAGTTCATAGGTTGTTTTCAAATGATCTTTAAAGTGATATATCAATCAAAATAGAAGTGTTTTAAAAAAAAATAAACTTTACATGAATAGTTCTGGAACACTGCAGTTTTTAAATATTTTGTGGTAGATCTTAATATTGATGTAGTAACGTACACTGGTCTGTTGCATTTAAGGCTTATATTCATAATGGCAACTGCACATTTCCTTATCTGCCTAACTGCCTCTAACCTGTATGAAATTTTCAGGATATAGATTATATAAATCTCTTTCTGATCTTTCGATGGAATTAAGCCAATAAAATGTGGGTGCTGGTACACTGGAGCCAGGGTTGAACTTCATAAGGGCACTTAAGAAAAGGTCTGCCGGTCATTCTGTCAGTCAGGAGTTTATGCAGCAAAGCCAGGCTGACGTGACCAAGAACTACTTGTAACAACTCCCATTAGTTATGTAATAAAAGTTGTAAATGGATTATAGATCAAACAGCATCCAAAAGAGAAAATTCGGTTAAGCTGGAAATATCTAGCTTTTTTTTTCCGAATTAGTGCACTCTCGGCGTTTCCTTTTTATCTCTGGTTAGTTTAGTTGTTTATCAGTGAGTGACGGGGTCAAGCGCGAAGGTCAAATGTATCTGATTCAAAATCAATATTCGAAGCACCTGCAAACTTATCTAATTCATAGGGAAGAAAAATCCAGGCTTATTTATTCTGTGAAAGGAAACCCACCATGTTGCTCCAGGTTCAATGGTTTTCAATTTATAACCAGTGTTTTGTTCTGATCAGTATATTTTGACATTGTGAGACTGATTTTCCTTATCCTAAAACTCAGTGTATATCAGTTACTGGGGCATTCAGGTCAGGAAAAAGAGGCGGGAAGCCTGTAACGTTCTGTCTCCAACCCCTTTGCGCTTGACACACATTTCCTGGGGCATCCCTGGCATGGGCAAGAAGCTCCCGCCTGATACTGGTGGGAGTATTTACATTTTATATAAATGACGTGGGACTGAAATTCTGCCAGAAGAAAAGGGAAGACCACCCAAGGAAAGTGGACATTAGAGGTTGTGTGTCTGACCTTTCAGATTAGAGGATGTGTAAAGGGACAGACTGCTATCCCCTGAAATGTCCATAAAGGGACGGAGGTAAATTTTTCAGAACAGATGGCTTGCACTGTGGAGCTGCCAGCCATTTTGGCTGCTGTTTCCAACATCAGCGATCAGGCCTCCATTTCATTGCCACCATATGCTGCTTAAGGCTGACAGCAGCACACAACTCCCCTGCCTCAATTTGGAGCGAGTGCCGATTCCCAAAGAGTAGCCTTGTCTGGCACTTGCCCTAAATGTTTAAAAGAGCTGAACCCAGGAACGCAGCCAGATTCAGCCAAAGTGAAGATAGACACCTGCTTAAAACATACTGCCCAACGTGCTGAGGCGAGGGCAGGGCAGGGAAGTCCTCCTCCTTTTCTCTTAAAAAAAAAGCTTAAAATATCCTACCCGTTGCAATGTTAATTTATAATTGTTTTGTTTAAGCTTCTGTCGCCTCATTGAAATAATAGTTACAATGTGAAGTAGACAAAAACCACGGCCTTTGATTTTACCTTGCTCGACTTTGTAACTTTCTTCCTTTGCTTTCTGTAATGCAGAAGCTTATCCCGATCCTGTTACAAAAACAGATGAATTCATTCACAATTAAATTATTGCAAAATGTGCATCTGACTTTTAGTCACCATAAAATATGGAACATCAAAATTACAACATTATAAAAGGTTTATTCCAGTACCTTGAATTTCAACAGTGATGATTCATTTATTTGTATATTATTAATTCTGATATTTTTTTTTAAATCAATAAAATTATCATTCAATATTTTCTGTTGGATAACATTTCAAATCATATTTCATTAAATGTCAGATGAATGTCATTCATTTATATTACTGCATATCACTTCTCTTAAATATGTTTAGATTTTCACCCCATCCTTCTCATTTTCCCTGCAATGTTTCCTCATTTTAAATCCCTTATTTTTATTTCGTTTCTATGCTTGCCATTTGGTGTCATTAGAAACTGCAGTTGGGTTGTGTACATTAAACAGGATTTGCATTAATTGGAATCTACGGAATATACTGGGAAGGCTGTGCTGCCGGGATCCTGGAAGTTAGGCTGGGCGAGGAAGAAGGTCATCGAGTAAGATGATGCTGTGATGGTTCCAGCGATGGTGGGGTGGGATATGGGGGCAAGTACTGAAGAAGTTTTTCAAGGCAGTAAAGAGATTATGTAGGACTAGAGATTATTTTAGTCTTTTTAGAAAGGTGGAAGTAATTTTCTGAAAGTGTAGAGTGGGTATGCTGGTTTTGAGTGTGTCTGATTGATAGCTTGCAAGCATTTCATGCATTTTTAGTGGCACTCACAGAAACAATTTTCATATTTGTAATGAAGGTTGTGTCATGAAAAATTATACCCAATGGATCCAAAAGCCAGAACTGTAGTATAAAATGACTTATCGAGAGCAGTTACAGATGAACTAGAATCCTGTCAATTTTTCAACGGATGAGATTGTTTCCCTCAGAGTCTGCATGAAAGCGAACATTAATTGACAGACTGTAATGGGCCTGGCTTATCTATCATTCGCTTTCACCAACCTCTTAAAAGCTGACTGGGAATACAGAGTGCAGCTGAAGGCTGTTGTGATGAGAACAGATGTCTTACTAATTTGGCTATGGTTGTACCTAAGAGCACAAAGGACCTTGAGAGATATTGGGGTACCAATGGAAAAGTCAAAGATTTTTCACAGGTGAGTGCATATTCCAGCAACTTTGTTTAACAAGTAAAGGTAACTACTACAGACAGGGACAGACTGCAAGGCAATAATACAATCTACAGGAGAGTTTCACGGGCAGGAGAAATAGTGCATGAAACTTCATTTCTATTTTCTCTGTTGTAGACTTTTTGAATCGATATAAAATATTGGGTTGCAATTATGTTCTTGACATAAACATGGAGATCTGGCTTAACCATAGGAAGTCCATAACCTTTTAGAGAATGGACTGTCAACCCATTCCTCCCCATTGCTTCAGATGATGGGTATTAAAGCAGACAGTCCTCATCAAGTCCACTATGCTGCATACCTTTTGAGTCAACTGAGTCCAATAGGAATGCATTGGTTTCCTTTGTAATTTCCATAACTGAGCATTTTTCAACTTTATAAAACTCTGTTGGGACAAGTAGGGTAGAACTTTCTTAAGGATTTACACTTCATTGCCAAGTTTCTGGGCCATATTCATCACTTGTTGTACTGTAGATCAGATATGATTATTAAGCCAAGGACTTGGGAGTATACTGTCACTTTAGCATCTTTGCAAAGCTAAAGTTGCAGTATAAATGCACCTCAAGACAGTTTAAAATAAATGAGCCAAGGAGGCAGCTGGTTCATGGGTAGTGCTTTGAGGCTAGTCGCTTCTCTGGAATCAGGTTTTTGGAGGATAAGTTGCACTTTTTGTGCCTGATGGTGATTCAAATCTCTAGTTTGCTGTAATTTGATGGAGATTTGAACCTGACCTAAGAGTTCAGGTGAATTTTCAGCAAATATGATACTGAACAACTCTGTCTTATGTACAGATACTTGGCAGGTGACTCTGTCCTTCTCAAAAGTAAGGACAGTGGGGGTTTGGGCCCAGTATTGGAAACAGATATAACTATTCTCTATTGGTCTTTGGAGCCTGTTTGAGAATCGTACAGTTTGGGGTTGACCTTAGATGTATACATTTGGTGAGCAGGCCTGGTGCATTGATAGGATTTCCTGCCCTTTTTATTTTCTGATCTTCCCCAGCTACCGAAACATTTCTGCTTTTTTGATAATCCTCTGACACATCTGTAGAGATTCAGAAGTACATGATTCCATATTTTACCTGTGGGAATATAAAGAAACTCCTCCAGCTTTGGCACCTTGGTCCTGCTGAAAGAACATAGCCAGGGATAGATAGAACCTTGTGTGCTACCTACTTCTTTCAGAATGTTTCCCAGATACCTCGGATGTCAGGATTGCCAGAAACTGCAACATCAATGCGATTATGTGTACTTCTAACTCTTTTGAGCTAAAAATGCTGGATTGTGTTACTTACTATGACACTCTTGACATAGCCAGCTGTCTCCAGTGCCTGACAAAAGCAAAGATTGCAGGTAAGAATCAGAAAGATGGCAGTGGCAGTTAAGCAAAAGGCTGGTTAAACGTACTACAACTGGGAAATTTAGTACAATATCATACTTTTACAGATTTCTTTCTTGTAGGCTTAACCTTCTCCTCATGATACAACTGAAACTGCACGTTACAAATGCCAATATTCAAAGGTCTCATCCATGTGGGACGAATTGATAAATAACGAGCCTCGTTTTACCTTGTGTCTGTGTCGTGTCAGCATCTCTTTCACTGATTGTATTTGTACCAAACTTCCTTTTTTGGAGGGGTACTGACCTGAGCCATGGCAGACAATTGTGCTTAGCCAATCACGTGCTGCATGTAAATTACATTATAATGAGTATTTTGGAGCAAACAGGTAAAGAATCTGCCATTAGGAATGTTTCACCTTGGATGAGATCAATGTCCATTTGTGGAGTGAGGAGCACTTTGCCGAAAAAAGTAATCTTACACTGTAAATTTATTGTATCGGAACAAATTTTCTTAACACGCTTGAGTTCAATTTTAAAATGTAAATAATGTAGCACTGTAATTTTATGTCATCTGTTTTTGTGTTGCTTTTAGTACTGTTGTGCATATTAAGTTGATAATCAGATAAACTACTAGTGCTGGCACTTAAACAAAAAACAATCACAGGATTAGTGCATTAGTGTAACAACAATGGAAACAACTTGCATTTATGTAGCAGCTTTAATGAAACAAAACATCCCAGGCACTTCACAAAGGAAGCAATGGACATTGAGCACGAGATAAGAGAAGAGTTAGGGCAGATGACCAAAGGCATGTTTGAAGAGGCAGGTTTTGAGGAGGCTTTGGAGGTGGGGAAAGATGTAGCAAGACACAAGGGTTTAGGAAGTTAATTCCAGAGTGCAGAGATGTGTATGAAGGCTCTGTCACTGATGGTGGAGTGTGAGTAAGGAAGGATGCACAGTAGACAAGAGTTAGAAGAGCAGAGGGTACCAGCTGGGACACAGGGCTGGAGGAGTTTGCAGAGGTAGGGTGGAGCATGGGAAGGATTTGCAAATGAGAACAAGGATTTTGAAATCAATGCTCTGAAGGAAGGGGAGCCAACGGAGATCAGCTAGGATAAAACTGAAAGATGTGTAGGACTTAATATGGGATAGGATATAGGCAAAAAAGTTCAGGATGAGTGAGAGTTAGTGTAGTGCAGAGTTTGGAAGGTCAGTAAGGAGAGCATTGCAAAAGTTGAGCCCAGCGGTGAGGAATGTGTGGGTGAGTCTCCAACATGTTGCACCAAAAATTGGTCAATTTCTGATCTCAATTATGTCATCGTGGGAGATTCTAATAAAAAAGCTCCAGAAGGGAGAAAATGGAAGGACTATTCATCCTAGGCTGGTCTTGCATACCTCCTAGTAACCAACTAAAGAGAGGTTTTAAATGAATTTTTTGCATCTGTGTTCACTATGGAGAAGGACGATGTGGACGTAGAAATTGGGCAGGGGGACTGTGATATACTTGAACATATTAGCATCGAGAGGGAGGAGGTACTAACGGTTTTAGCAGGCTTAAAAATGGATAAATCCCCAGGCCTGGACAAGATGTATCCCAGGCTACTATGTGAGGCAAAGGAGGAGATTGCAGGGGCTCTGACACAAATTTTTAGAACCTCTCTGGCCACAGGGGATGTGCCAGAGGACTGGAGAACAGCTAACGTAGTACCATTATTCAAGAAGGGTAGTAGGGATAAACCAGGGAATTACAGGCCAGTGAGCCTAACATCAGTGGTAGGGAAATTATTGGAAAAAATTCTGAGGGACAGAATTAGTCTCCACTTGGAGAGACAAGGATTAATTAGGGATAGCCAGCATGGCTTTGTCAAGGGAAGATCATGTCTGACCAATTTGATTGAATTTTTCGAGGGGGTGACTAGGTGTGTGGATGAGGGTAGTGCAGTGGATGTGGTTTACATGGATTTCAGTAAGGCTTTTGATAAAGTCCCGCATAGGAGACTGGTCAGGAAGGTAAGAGCCCATGGGATCCAGGGTGCCTTGGCACATTGGATCCAAAACTGGCTTAGTGGCAGAAGGCAGAGGGTGATGGTGGAAGGTTGTTTTTGTGACTGGAAGCCTGTGTCCAGTGGGGTACCGCAGGGATCGGTGCTGGGTCCCTTGCTGTTTGTGGTCTACATTAATGATTTGGATGTGAGTGTAAAAGGTACGATCAGTAAGTTCGCAGATGACACGAAAATTGGTGGGGTGGTAAATAGCGAGGAGGGAAGCCTCAGGCTACAGGACGATATAGATGGGTTGGTCAGGTGGGTGGAACAGTGGCAAATGGAATTTAACCCTGAAAAGTATGAGGTGATGCATTTTGGACGGACTAACAAGGCATGGGAATACACAATGAATGGTAAGACCCTAGGAAAGACAGAGGATCAGAGGGTCCTTGGTGTGCATGTACATAGATCCCTGAAGGCAGCAGAACAAGTGGATAAGGTAGTTAAAAAGGCATATGGGATACTTGCCTTCATTAGCCATGGCATAGAATATAAGAGCAGGGAGGCTATGATGGAGCTGTACAAAACGCTAGTAAGGCCACAGCTGGAGTACTGTGTGCAGTTCTGGTCGCCACACTATAGGAAGGATATGATTGCTTTGGAGAGGGTGCAGAGGAGATTTACCAGGATGTTACCTGGGCTGGAGCACTTCAGCTATGAAGAAAGACTGGACAGGCTGGGGTTGTTTTCCTTGGAGCAGAGAAGGCTGAGGGGGGACCTGATTGAGGTGTACAAAATGATGAGGGGCATAGATAGGGTAGATAGAAATGAACTCTTCCCCTTAGTAGAGGGGTCAAAAACAAGGGGGCATAGATTCAAGGTAAGGGGCAGGAGGTTTAGAGGGGATTTGAGGAAAAACTTTTTCACCCAGAGGGTGGTTGGAATCTGGAACTCACTGCCTGAAAGGGTGGTAGAGGCAGGAACCCTCACAACATTCAAGAAGCATTTGGATGAGCACTTGAAATGCCATAGCATACAAGGTTATGGACCAAATGCTGGAAAATGGGATTAGATTAGACAGGGCTTGATGGCCGGCGTGGACGCGATGGGCCGAAGGGCCTCTTTCTGTGCTGTATAACTCTATGACTCTATGACTCTAGGTGTTGCTGGAAGTGAGGTAGCAGTGCTACAGCCTCTTGGCTGTGGAAGTTACATGACATGGTGTGACAATAGCGGTATAAAGAAGAAAATAATATAATAAATGTTATAATACAACACAGTAATCAGTGCAAACTTGGAGTGTTACTTTATATCATATCTAATGGAAGATCCAGTGAACATTTATCCAAAGGAAACTGGAGTTTTCCTTAAATATTTGAACAAAACTTAATTACTAAAATATGTTATGTTGCCCTTTGGATGTCCTTTAACTCCAAATTCAGAAGAACACCTACTGTACCAGTATATCATGTTCATTTTACACATTAGGTATCTGCATGCATCGATGAGAGAGGTTGCTAACTTGTAGCCAAATTGTGCTGATCTGTGGGCAGTTTTATACAATGGTTGCAATCCATCAGGACATGGATTGACACTCAGCTGGCAGAGATGGGAGACTTGCCTCACCATCATTCTGGGCTGGATTCCAATCCATATCCTAGAGGCAAAGCATTGGTGTTTGGAACTACAAGGTTGAGATTTCCCCATTTTGGCCCTTTTCTGTAGCACTAAGTGAGCTGTAGCTGTGCGCAGACTTTGACCACTCAATTTCACTTCACCACTTAATTCTTTCAAAAATTTAATTCCAGCAGATCATGAATGAATATGCATAATTATTTATTGTTTCCTACTGCAAAAGGTAGACTGTTTACTTAAAGCTATTATTATATGTACAGAGCTGTTTCACCATCTAGGGGATTTTCCTACTGTCCTGTGTCAGGGAACTCTGCATTCTCCAGCCTCAGACCAGGACAGAAAAAGAACTGAGACATGTTGTGTTAGGTCTATCCCATGATTTTCTATGGCTTCCCCACAAGGTGGAACTGAGCATATACGTGCAATAGGCACAGGTCCATGGCAGCTATTTTAATGGGACAGGAGAGGTTATTCCCGGCCTCTAATCTCATTTTCCTGCTATTCTGCTTGGTGGGCACCCCAGCCTAGGGGCACCCTTGTGAAGACCCCTTGCTGAGCGGATGGTCTGTGGGGGTCGAAGGGAGAGCCTGAAGAATGTGTAAGCAAGCGGCAGAATTAATTTTAAGCGGCTCCAGCCCCCTCGGGACATTTTACACCACTTGGGACCTTTTGGCTGTTTTTCTCCAGCAGTAGAAAGAAGGCCACAATCTCGATGGCCCACAGCACAGCTGCAGGCCTGAAAGACTTGCAGCAGCACTCAGATTTGCTGTCACATTTCTTGGCCCAGTCATGGGGACAGGTTTGTGCTGAGACTATGCCCTGGGCCATACAAATGGGCCAAAGGTGAAAAAACAGGGGCAGCTACCTCCTGAGGTGTGCCTGTTAGGCCGCCCATAGAGGAAAACCCATTATTATATGCATAAATGGGAATCAGCAGTATTCCCAAAATAAGAACATGCCCTATTTTAACCCATGTGTGACAAGAGGGCTGGCAAAGTTTTTACTCTTGACTGCAGCAGATGAAATATTCAATTGTTCCCCACTGTGTGTCAATGACAAGGGATCATGGCCTAGAAATTCAGTGGGCTGCGCCACCCGTTAGCGCCCTAAGAGGGCACTTAGTGGGTTTTACGCCACTGGCCACGCCTCCCACTAAATTTAGCGGACGCTAATGGCGGCACTAGCCGTTAGCGCTGCACCGCTACCGATGACATCATCGGTGTGCGCAGCGCCCTGCTACCGCCCCGAACGCGAAATTTAGTAGCGCCCCCTGCTTTAACGCCGGTCGCAATTTGCGACCGGTTCAGGGGGGCCTACCCGTGGCGGTAGAGGCGCTGAGGTGCGGGGCGGCCATTTTTTTTGCTGGCCACCTGCCAGCACCTCCCCGCGCCGCCGTCCCCAGCCTCCTGAGCACCCCCCCCCCCCCCCGCGCAGAGTGCCGGCTGTGTCCCAAGAGCCCGGCATTTCTCCTCGGTGCCGGGCTCTTTTGCCAGCACTCGCGCTCTTCGAGCGCACTGCAGCAGGCCCCTCCCCTTTAAGAAGGGGAGGAAGGCCTGCAGTACCGCAGTGCGCCGTGCCGCAGCATGTGGCGCTGCGGCACGTTGCGCTGTGATTTTCAGTTGCAGCGCCCCAAGAGGGATGCAGGGTGGCTCGAGTAGCGCCACGCTTCCATCTGGGGCGCTGAAAGTGAATTTGCGGCGGGAAGCCGCGACTCCTTCCGGGGCGGTACTTCCTGCGCCCTGGCGAGACTGGTGCCCCAAACAGGGCGCCAGTGAATTTCTAGGCCCATGTCTTTAAGGATAGCAGCTTTGGTAGGTCTAATAATTTGAGTACAGGTTGAGCGTCCTGAATCCGGCAACCGCGGGACCGAGGCTGAACCGGTTTTTGTGTTTTTCCGGACTTTGGAATGTGTTTCTGATGTCCGAAGTCCGGAAATATCGCAACTTGGGCTTGGGAGTTTCCGGATTTCGGACATCAGAAACACTTTCCGAGTCCGGAAATGCCTGGGCCCAGGCCCGGTTTGACAGGGTGTCCGGATTCCGGAGCATTTTATGGATTCTGGACGACGCTGCCACCAATCGTCCCGAAGTCCGGATTCCGGAACATTCCGTATTCCAGAACTCCGGATTTTGGACGCTCAACCTGTACTGTAGTTGTAAAGCAGTAAAAGGACCTGCTATTTGGTAGTGGGAAAGGTGGGAGTAGCATCACAGCTAAGCTCGATTGTATCCTGTCCTAACATCCAAACATGCACACTTTCCACTGAAGGCTATAGGATAGCAACTGATTTTTTCCCCCTTTCTAGCCCAGAGATAGGAGACAATTGTAATGTAGCCAATGCTGCATCGGCTGAGATCAGAAAACTCAGCATAGGCCAGGGTCCAAACCTGGGATCTTCTGGTCTGTACGTCAGAGCACCAGCCATTAAAGGAGACCATTTTATTTAACCAAAAGTGTTTGATCATGAGTCAATGCTCTGTGTGCAGCTTAGAAGCTAATCATTGCCAATTTACTCATTTTTGAAAAATATTTGAAGCTGAATCTATGTAAAGAAAGCAATTTGAATGGAATGAATCTAGAAATAATGCTGAAGACAGCACGGTCCCTGTGTTTCAAATAATTATTATGTTACCTTGCTGAGATCATCGATGAGGTTTTGCTGTTCAATAATTTGCATTCGAAGAAATTCAATTTCTTTTTCTTCGTGACTCTGGTCTAGGTCATTTAAGGAGCTTGGTCGGCGTATACTCCCCACTCTTTCCTTCTACACGGAGAATGAAAAAGCATAGAGGAAAATTAAAACACATTTGGAAAAAGTCAGAAAAATAGTACCGTAACCATTCTGCATACATTTTCAACCTATTTTGTAATGAAATTTGCCTCCCTTTTAAGAATAATAATAAATGTTTTGATCATTTATAAGCCAAAATCCTGTTGGAAAACGTTACAGAACAAGTTGAGAATGCCACCAGTCAGCCGACTATTATGTCATCCAACACGGGGTACCTCAGAAGAAGGAACCACCCTTACAACTGTGCACTTTTCTAAGCTGGGATCTCCACAGCACAGCGGCACAGAATGTCTGAATAAGCAGATTATCACAATTCCCCAGTTTCAGAAACAAGTGGAGCAGGTTGATTTTTTTTTGTGTGTACTCATCCTCTCCCTGAGAAGGTTGAGATTATTCCATTTTGGCCCTTTTCTGCAGCACTAAATGAGTGGTGGATGTGTGTAGACTTTGATAGCTATGTAAAGAAAGCAATTTGAATGGAATGAATCTAGAAATAATGCTGAAGACAGCACGGACCCTGTGTTTCAAATAATTAATATGTTACCTTGCTGAGAGCAGAGCCACAACCTCACACTGAAAATAAGTGAATACAATTTTAATGACAGTAAATAATTTGCCTGTTGTTACTACTGCAGCATTTAAGTAATGCTTTCTATTCCAAATAATAATCACCAATGGAATTCAAAAGGATTTTAAATGCACCTCATAATGGATAAGAAAGTGACAGTTTAGTAGGATTCTTATGAAAGTAATTCATTGCAGGATCAGCGACGATTCCTTTTTGCAAGCTTATCTTGGAGAAGGCAGAGAATGAATTGTGTTCTGATCAACGTGGAGGGACAGGATGTCAGTGCTGAGGCCTGGAACACTCTTCTGTCCAATGTCAGCATCAAGCAGTCCCTCATCAGGTACAACATGGATTAAATGTAAAGTTCCCTTTTCTCTGCCTCAACAATAGGTAAATAATTGCTCTGGTTGCTATTTGCAGTGAAATCATAAACAACTCTTCCTGAATGCATTTACAAAATGTTGCTATGCACAATAATCAGAGGAATTCTTCCTCAATGTATCTCAACTCCCAGCTTCAGAAAAACACCACCGACTGCACTGGTGTGACTTTGCTTTACCTACATCAATCATGTTCATGGCCTGTCTGAGTGAAATTATCAATCTAGTGCCAATCTGTGCTGAATTATGGACAGTTTTTACTGAGGATCTGTGGCCACTTTAAAAAGAGTTCAGAGCATTCAAAGTTACTTCAATTATAAGCGATTGTTCCATGATCCAGCAGGGATTAGCGCTCTCAGGAAGAGTATGTCAGTAAATTACAGATTTTCTGTCCATTTATTTTATTGGACAAAAAAAGCAAGGGCTGTGGGTTTGGGATTTGCCAGCTTGCGAGCTTTCTTCCCCATTCGGTGCATAGAATTGTGGAATCATTCCCTTTAATTTTTACAGCTACTTGGTTGTTGTGTAGTACCCACAGCCTGATCTATGTTGCTTAAAGCAGCAGCCAACTGTTATTCTTTTGCTAAGTTATTTCTTGCTTTGAGCTTTTCCAAAAAATTTAATTGGTTTCAGTCAGAATTTGATTTTGCATAAAGGATTTTTTTGAAGAAAAATGTGTTTTCCTCAGGGATTTTTACTTGGCTTTTATTCCAATTTGTTTCACAATTGGATATTAACAGTTTGGTTGAGACAAATCCAAAATCTTTGTTTGTATCATTTAGGGACTTAATTAATGGGATAAATTCTTCTTGTGCAAAATGTATGTAAATTTGTAAATCTGATTTCATGACTAAATATGACAAGCGTATTTTGCGCAGGTACCACTTGTAAGAGCTGAGTCATAGAACACAGGCAATTATCTTGTAAAATGTGGCTGTGGTCAGATCCACCTGTATATAATTTAAGTATATTTGGTGGGGTTGGCTGCTAAAGGGAGGATTTGACATTTTGTTAGGGAAAGAATGGATTTGAAATGGGGGAACTCTTTTATTGAACATTAGTAGATAAATATAAGTAAGTGGGTGCACCATGGCATTGTTCAGAGTAAGTCGCAGAATATATATCGTTGGTTGTTTTCTCTCTTTCTTTTCTGGTCCTGTCTCTTTCTGTTTTTACTGGTTGTCTGGGTGTCATCTTTTGTTTCAACTTGCTGTGTAATTCTTTCTGTGTCCTTTTCTTCCTTTGTTTTTTACTTTTGCCTTCTCTCCCTCCCCTCTTTTGCCATTAGGAGGTGTGGATGCCAGTTGCTGAAGGGTACGGCTGTTAGTGGCTGAGGGATCTGGCCAGGGGTACAGGCCAGTTTTGGGATGATGGATGGTAGCAAAACAGCAATGCAAAGGGAGAGGAACTGCACTCCGGTTCTTGGCATAACTGCACATCCCATCTCGTCGCAACTATTTGACAGCATATCCTCGGTCCTATTGCCTCCACTATCCCTTATCCTTCCCACAATTTCCTCACTTCCAATGCCCATTCCGTCCCTTCTGCTTTGCACCACTGCCTCACATTTGTTTGGTCCTCTTCATTGTTAAATCCCTTCTCACCACCTATGCAGTTTGATATTGACCTCGGAGACCCAGTCCTTCACGTCTGAATTGCCCTTTCTCTGCTACTTCATCCCATCCCCATCTACTTTGCCCCTATTCCTCTGCTTCACTCCAATCCCTCTTCCCCACTTTCATAATTTCCCTCTGCCTCCCTCAGTTTCAGTCTCTCTCCCTAGCCTCCATTCATAATCCCCATGCTGACTTTGCTCCTATTTTCCTCCTCCTTGTCCCCTAACGGGCTCTTTCGACAGTATGAGCCTTTTGTTGTTTAGGGCACTTATAAGCTATATTGTATTTAAAAGTGCATTAAACAACAAATTGTAGCCTGAGACGATCAATTGGAAGGCCACAGGGGCTGGGAGCAGGAGCAAGACAAAGACTGATGGTAGCGGGACAAAAGGAGGCCACGTGGACTGTGATCAAGGTGATGGCTGAAGGCCCACACAAGGGTAAAGAAAGAGCTGGTGACTCAAGGTCTCTGGGTTGTGAGTGGGACAGACAAAGGTGGTTGGGAGCGGGACAATGACTCAAGGTGGCTGCGAGGATGATGGTGGCATAAGGCTAAGCAGAAGTGGAGATGTCAGAGTTGCCAATGGATGTGAGCCATGGCCTAAGGAGATGTACAGCAGCTGGCAGGGGTACAGACAGGTAAAAAATACAGAGATCACACAACCTGGACCAGGGTGGTGATAGGAAACCCAAGGTGGGTGGAGCTTCCAAGGAGGGAACATCAGGAACAAGCCAGAGAATGTCAGGTGCAGGCTGGGGTGCATGGGGAAAGGCCAGGGAGGATCTCTCAGAGTTCCAATAATTAAGGAGTGGCCTAAAGTGGCAAAGATTCTGAAGGAAGACAGATTGAGCAGCCTTTCATCGACCCCCACAAGCCACTGTGCAGGTGGAGCTGGCAGATGAGATTAACAGGAGCTACATAGTACCACCAGAGATAGGAGGCCTGCAAATGTCTGCTGAAGATTGAAAGCACGTTCAATAGTTTGTGGTACAGGCAGCGCTGTAAGTCAGTGATTAGGGTTGCGAAGGGGTGGAAAGTTTCCGGTAAATTTCCGGAAATTTTCCACGGGAAGTTTAGCTTGGGAATTTGGGGAATTTTGCCCAAAACAGCACATGCTAGCATAATGTTTTTTTTTGTATTTCTTTCATTTTTTTTCACAGGTTCTCTCTTAAAATTACTAACAGAGATGGAATCTTAATTATTAAGGAATTTCCTAATCAATATATGTTTATCTTCTTATTTGGCTTGTTTTAATAATTACAAATTTTGTGTGTGACTGTGAACAAATGTGTCCTGATTGGTTGGATGAGTGGATGAGCGATTAGCTCCCTCTATTGGTGATGTAGCGTTGTGCGTGCACAGGTCATGCTTCCATCACATGGAGCATCAGGAAAAATGTACTCACCCTGTTGCAATCGTGCTGACTGACCGCAGTTCGACACAGAGACGAATGCCCTTTATTTCTCTGCATAGAACAATGTCACGTTTACCGTTGGATGTGTGGAAGCATTTTATCCCAGGCATTAAAGATGGAAAGACTGTGTACATGTGCAAACACTGTACAAAGCCATATGTAAAGAATGCCACAAAGATGCAGCAGCATTTATCCAAATGCAACAACTTCACTCAAAGCTCACAGCAGTCAGCCCAGAGTTCCTCTGCTTTCGTTCAAGAAGATGATGGTTCACATTCAGCATCAGGCTCCTTATCATCAGCAACTCCTGGACCACTTGGAAGGTTCTTTGATACAATGGATAACCATAGCCAGAAGAATGCAGACGAGTGCCTTGCTTGAGCTGTATATGCAACAGGCTCACCCCTCATGCTCACAGCCAATGTGTACTGGAAGAGATTTTTCAATGTTATTCACCCTGCATACTGTCCTCCCACCAGACATGCTTTATCTACTTATTTGCTGGAGACTGAGTATAACAGAGTCCAAGGAAAGCTCAAAGAAACGATAGAGATGGCAGACTGTGTTGCAGTTATCGCAGATGGGTGGTCAAATATACGAGGGGAGGGCATCATAAACTACATCGTCTCCACTCCTCTCCCAGTGTTCTTCAAGGGCACCGACATGAAGGACAACAGATACACAGGCACATACATTGCTGATGAGCTGAAAGCGGTCATCAACAATCTTGGATCACAAAAGGTCTTTTCAGTAGTTACTGACAATGCTGCGAATATGAAGGCTGCTTCGGCTCAAGTGGAGGAGGCCTACCCTCATATTACGTCTATTGGGTGTGCAGCTCATGGGCTCAACCTGCTCCTCAAGGACATCATGGGTTTGAGAACCATGGAAACACTGTACAAGAGAGCCAAGCAAGTTGTTAAGTATGTCAGGGGAAAACAGATAGTTGCAGCAACCTACAACTCCAAGCAAACGACAAAGAACAAGAACACCACACTGAAGCTGCCCAGCAACACTAGATGGGGTGGCATTGTCATAATGTACAACAGCCTTCTGGAGGGTAAGGTGTCGCTGCAAGAAATGGCAATATCCCAGTCTGGGGATATGGAAACCACCATCAAGAAAATACTGCTGGATGATGTGTTTTGGGAGAGAGTGGTTAGCAGCCTTAAACTACTCTCACCAGTAGCATCTGCAATTGCTCAGATTGAAGGAGACGACACTGCCTTGTCAGATGTTCTCAGGCTTTTTGCTGATTTAAAAGAACAAATCAGCATTGCCCTACCCACATCCCTGCTGCTCAAAGCAGAGGAGAAGGCAATTGTTCAATTCATACAGACGCGTCAAGAATTATGTGTCAAGCCGATTCATGCTGCAGCATACATGCTGGACCCACAGCATGTTGGGAGATCAATACTTTCTGGAGACCAAATCAACAGCGCTTACAGTGTGATTTCTACCCTCTCACGCCACCTCAATCTGGACGTGGGCAAAGTTCTGGGAGGGAAGACTGGCAAAGTTCTCTACCAAGCAAGGTCTTTGGAATGGGGACGGGATATGGGAATCATGCAAGCGTATCAGTGCATATACCTAGTGGAAGGGACTTTGTGCATCTGAAGCCCTGTCACCCATTGCATCGGTGATACTCCAAATCACACCTTCATCAGCGGCCTCTGAACGAAACTGGTCACTTTTTGGGAATACGCATACAAGGGTGCGCAACAGGCTGACTAACAAGAGAGTGGAGAAACTGGTGGCTATCCAGGCGAACCTACAACTTATTAAGCCAGATACAGAAGTGTCCACCACACAGCTAGACCGTGACACAGAGGAGGAAATGGACACGTCAGAGCCAGAGTCAGAGAATCAGGAGGAGCAATGATGAGTAGAAGACTCAGAAGACTCATAAGTAGAAGACTCAAAGGGACAAAATAAGGACAAATTACAGGCTAAATAAGCTGACTCTCTTTTTATTTTATTTTAGATGGGTCTTTTTTGTGGGGGTTCAATAAAGTTCAAAATTATAACCTAAATAAAGTTTTGAAAGCCTGTTTTTATTTGTATGGAACAGTATGTCTATTTTGATGACAAAGATAATATAAGGGTCAGAGACAAAACCATCAGTGTGCAAAAAATCTCAGAATTCCCATAAATTCCCAAAAATTCCCATGGAAAGTTTCCTCTTTTAAAAATTCCCGGAATTTTGCAACCCTATCAGTGATCAATTTAACACTGGAAATCCGTCCACCTGTAAATGTCACAGGGACTGTCATGGCTATTGTGGTCATTTTAACATGAGAATTTCCATAGGAATATCCATATAAGATTTTTCAATGGCATGTGTGACCCATATACTGATTTAATATATAATAGATAAGGTGGCATATCTGCTGTGACTGTGACTGCTGTTCTGCCCAATACTTCATTCCTCTGGAGCACTTAAGTGCAGAAAGTAAAAATGTTATTGAAAGAAAAATGTACAATTAGATCACCTAAATGAATCCAATTAATATGATTTAAAAATGAAAAGGAAATGCTTTACTTTGGAAAGAAAATGTATTTGCCATTTGTGCTGCATTACAGGAAGCTGTTCCCCCCTAATGCCCCTTTAGAGTATTGGTGTGCCGCCAATTGGAGAATGTGTTAAGATTTCATTTGAAAGCTCTCATTCCTAAGCATTTGATACCATTAGAATAGTTCAGATCCAGACACAGCACATCAACAGAATTCAGAGAAAGCTCAGCTCTGCTTATCCTTGGTGGAAACATCAACATCTTATAAATTCTATATCTATCTAATTATGCAATACGGCGGACTTGCTTAGCAGGCCAGGGAGCAAATCAATCTCTTGCTGATAGATTCCGTATAATCCAAAACCATGAAGGCCCATGGGCTTCATGCTGATGACCTACTCCATTGTCAGAGTGCACTTTGCACAGCATCAGAGGGTTGTGGCACGGATGTCAATCCTTCACAAGGTTACCAATTAGAGCAGCACCAGAAGATTTGCTTCTGTTGGAGCCAAACCTCCAGAAACACAAGAGCTGCTGCAGCTCCACCGCAGGCTTCCTGTATCAAGCTGACAAGATTACAAAGTGTAAGCAAAATGCTTTGAATGCTTCCATATAAGAAGAAAATTTCTATTTAGAATAAAGCTTCTAGATTAAAGAATAAAGCTTCCCTTTAAAAAAAAAGTTTTCCATATAAACATTGTAGCTTAATTGCACCAATAAAGATTGAAACCTTGTTCATTCAACGCTGTCCTTGGAGCATTCGAGTAAAGGAGGTACCTAGGCATTCTTTTTATCTTATGTTTTATGAGCTGGTTTTAGGGAGGCCTGGTGTTATCTCGGACAAGGGAGTAGAACAGATGGCTGCTAGGCGAGAGACAAAGAGCATTATTGATCGGAAGCACTTTTCAAGGGTGTGTTTTAATGTATCTAAGACTGGTCTTGAAGGTTAGATGTTAGAGTATTAATAGGCAAAATGGACATGCTCAAGGCAAAGCCCTGCCAGATTGATCACCTCGAAACCTTGTGGGGCTAGTCAGCTTGTATACCAACAGCTCATTCACTGTTTAACTGTTTAGTTATAACCATTGCATGTTAACTTCTTTATGCTGTGTTGTAGTTTCTTTAGTACGTATAATAAACATATATACTTTGGAACAAGGCTCCCTCTAGACTCTGAGTATCACAGACCAAATCTGATATAAATAATTTACACAAAGAATATCAGAGGGCAAAGCTTCATACACTGCTCATCCATCCTCTGGAATTAATGGGTGGAAAATCATTTGAGTTCCTGAGATGCACTTCTGTTGCACGAACCTCTGTATCGACATGCTCGTTCGTAAGTATATCCCTAACAGTATTAAGAACACTGTTCAATAGTTCGATTACAGACTTATTCATCACTTACTCAAGTAATCACTGGAGCATGCAATAGGCTATGGGGGATTGGTAACTTGCCCATTATGAATTGAAACCCCGGCAATTTTCTGTGTCCCCAATAATCACCATGGTCAAATTCATTAGACATCTGTCCTTGTCATAGTTGTCCTCAATTACACCCCGTTGTTATGCCAACTAATATTTTAAAAATCTTAAATAGAACAGCTGTAAATAGACACAGCTGGACTTTCCGTGCTGTAGATGAAAATAAACGATGGTGTGCTTTTAATCCGGCGGGGGGGGGGGGTGGGGTGGGGTGGCGGTGGCGGTGGCAGCAGTGGGGGTAGAGGTAAAAGAGATACAAAAGGGTAAAATAAAGTTATGTGAATCTGGAGTTTCCCTGAACCTGTCAGCAGTCTAAGGGTTAATAAATTCCTCCATGACGACTTGATTCTGAAAAAGGTTTGAACAGTTGCTGGGCACAATCTTACCCATGCCACGTTGTGGATGTACAACGGACATTCCCGTCACACTGCATGAACAAAAAATATTATACGGCAGTACTTAAATTATGGGAGGACTGCTATTCATCTCTTAGTTTGGACTATTTCCAGATAGCTTGTCCTCTTGTTCAGTTGTTCTTATTGAGAATGGCAATGGAAGCCAGTCCACCAGGGGCCATAGATTTAAAGTGATTGGTAGAAGGATTAGAGGGGAGTTGAGGAGAACTTTTTTCACCCAGAGGCTGGTGGGGGTCTGGAACTCACTGCCTGAAAAGGTAGTAGAGGCAGAAACCCTCATCACATTTAAAAAGTACTTGGATATGCACTTGAAGTGCCAGAACCAACAGGGCTACGGACCATGAGCTGAAAAGTGGGATTAGGTTGAATAGCTTTTTTTCGGCTGGCACAGACACAATGGGCCGAATGGCCTCCTTCTGTGCCGTAAATTTCTAAGATTTTACCGACCATAGAGCACATATACCAGAAACGCTGTTTACGGAGGTCACGGTCCATCATCAAAGACCCTACCCACCCCAGCCACAGTCTGTTCGCCCTCCTGCCATCTGGGAGACACTACAGATGCATTCGCACCCGTATGACCAGATTTAGGAACAGCTTCTTTCCCAGGGCTGTCATCCTACTGAACTCCACAAATAAACTCTAAAGCCTGCACATCTGCCAATGCACTTTATTATGGTTATGTTTATGTTAATGTATTACAAGCCAAATGTATGTTGAATGTTTAAATGTCTTAATCTAAATGTACACTCTCGGGAGCCGCAAGCCTACATTTCGTTGTACTGCACTTGTGCACTAACAATGACAATAAAAGTTGATTTGATTTGATTTGATTCTATGATCCAAGTTAGCAGTATTGCTGATACAGAACCCAGACTGGTGCACTGCTGCAAAATAAATAAATGAATGTCACTGCGTTTCCAGCATAATATCAAACTGTCTTCGCTCCCTTGATACTAGAACACTGCTACAATCGTGCATTACCATTTTTCAGGAAATCTGAAAATAGTGTATGCTTTGCACATTGCTAAATTTTACGAGCACCAAATCATTAATAACATTTGGCCCATGGATTATTACTTTGCTTGAATAATAGAAGGAAGGAGGAAGAAAGAGGCTCAACAGCATACACTCTTTTATATATATCCATTAAAAAATCAAAAATGATAAATTTGATCATTATGAAATTTGGAGAATATAATTGTTAGGCCTTATGGACATTTAATGAATTATGTTAAATAGATTTAATGTACATATGTAAATGAGGTTCAATTATAAGGTGAACCTTCCCATTATTACTCAAACCATAATTCCCATTTTTTCCAAGTTTGGAGAATATAATTATATCATGGAGAGTAACATGTTGAGAAATTTATGGATGTAAATTAGATTAATTATAAAATGAATTTCCCTTCAAAATCTGTTAAGTCTGGCAGCATGCAGCGAGTAAAAGTGGCATCACATGCGATATTTTAAGGCTCCTGTGTGTCTCACTACCAGCTTCTGTAAAATTTCTGCTGAAAATTGGTAAATTGCCAACCATTATAAAGAAAAAAATAATTTACAAAAAAAAAGACAATGTTATTGATGGAGGGACCATTGTTAATTTTTACAGCATCTGAGAAAGGTTCAGTAGCTATATAATACATACAGTATAGCTAAATAGTACATGTTGCATGCAGTTCCCATATGGTATACATGCCATTCATGTGTGATATATGCATATATCACGAATGCTCGGCGTCAGTTTTAAGCAAGGTGCATTCTCTTTATAATTACATATTTTTAATAAGCTTGCATAATTCATGCACTTCCTTTCCAGAAACTTTACTTCCTGTAGTCACAATTTATGGTCAAAATTTGCCATTGTTAATTGCTGTGTCAATATTCTCATTCAATTTTGCTATATTAACTGTCATAATGTATTTGCAGTCTCTGGGCACTAGATGGCTCTGTGGAGCAAGTTTCTGAAGTCGCTGAACTCTGTCACCATCTAGTATATAGACACACGTATATGCATCAGCTAACTGTGGGCGGAGCCAAAGGGAATTTATTAATAAAACCAAAGGAATGTAGGCATTATGGCCATGATTAATGTAAACAAATTTTTGGATCTGCATAAACTTTAACTTTTAAAAATGGAATATCCTGTTTGAATATCAATCAGCCCAAGAGGAAGAGTGCTGTTTAAATGCATGTTACTCAAAGTAGCATGATAGTGTTTTATTTCAAAATATAGTTATATTTTTACATGGGCAACCTTTAAATGAAGCTACATTCCTTTAAATGTACCGATCAGATTTTTCTGGGCACAAGTAAACAAACATGTAAGATGTGATTTCAATGCTGTATCTAACCTGTGATTGAGATGTCAATTAGAAACTTCGACTTCATTCTTGTGATAAAGAGAACATGTGAGCCTCATTCTCACATATCCATTATTGCCAAATGTTGCCTTCTGCAAACAAAATAAAACTCAGCAAAGCTGAATTGTTATGGTAATGCTGAAGATGAAAAATATTTCTGATTTAACAATGTTGGTTTCAAAGCATTTTCCCTGTGAAATTATTTAAAGAAAGATTCATCAGCAGTACAGGTAGGCTATCAGTATTTCCCTTTGGATACCACGGTAAAAGATTCATGTATAATTCACTAACATTTGCTCCACGATGACAGAGTGTAGGAATAGGAGAAGGGAGAAAGGGCTCCTGCTGGCAGCAAATTTTCATCCATAACATAAAAACAATGTTATTTCTTTCTTAACTAAACTTAAAAGACATATTCATTGACAAGAATCTTGTCATTCATGTGGAAATGACTTATGAAATGATACTGGGCGGCCTGCTGGTGGCACTGTCCAGGGAGAGTATAAATACTTGGGCATGGGCCCAGATTGCTTAGGACATTCTTTAACAGGAACTAGTGAAGGACACAACTAGACCTCCATGTTGAAAAACAGTTGATTAAAGCCTTGTTTAATACTCAGACTAAATGCCTAGTAGTTTTCTTACGTCATTCATCATGTTTATTTGGATAACTTACTAATATCTTCAGGGTTCTTTCGGTTCTCTTACTCATCTGCCATAATTTTGGCATTTATACCATTTTTCTGGGGTTTCTAAAGTCACAGTGGATTAGCAGGATATTCACTATGGAAATTCATCCCCACTATATATAATTTTCACAAATAGATTAAATTGACTAGTAACTAGACTATCCACTTAACTTAACATGGGCAAAATTTTATTCAATTTGCAATGCTACTAAATATCATTAATGCTACTAAATATCATTAGCGCATTAAAGTCTATTTAATAATGAACAAACTGATCACCAACTATTAATCTCATTCATGTCCATGTAGGAGTTCCACACCATGCCACAGTGGGGATGATTGAGATAGAAAAATTCCTAATTGGGATTCATTATTTATTTTTTGAGTCATAAATGTGACATAATTTCAGCACTCAAGGTTAATTTCGGATTCAAGAAGTGAAAAAGCAAAGGCCAGAATATTGGTCTCTCGCCAGAAATCTGAGTGAAGTACAGCGCGCAATGTGCATCCGAAGATGAAGGCTTGAGACAGACTTGAAATTGGGCTTCGGACTTCATCTACATACTACCAGCAAGATGGGGATGCCTAACTCAATTCGAAGGGATGGTGGAAGCAGCCTTTAAACCATATCTTTAAAAGTAGGACAAGTTGACAAAGCTGTTTTAAAAAAAAAAACACATATAGGATCTTAGGTTTTATAAATAGGGGCATCGAGTACAAAAGCAAAAGGGTAATGATAAACCTAAACACATCATTAGTTACACGCAGTTTGAACATTGTGTCCAGTTTTGGGAACCCTACTTTGGGATGATGCCAGGGCCATGTACAGGCTGTAGAAGAAATTCACTAAGATGATACCAAGAATAGCAGGCCCTAGTTATAAGAAGAGGCTAGAGAAACTATGGCTCTTTTCATTAGAACAGAGAAAGTTATCAAGGCATCTGTCAAGATATTCCAAATGATAAAGGGTTTTGACAAGACAAACGTTATTTCTACGGGTCAGGGAGTCAGTAATTAGTGAGCATAAAGTTAAGGATTACAAACAAGCTAGATATTGAAAGTGGAATTCTTTGCAATTCATGTAGGTAATCGTATTGTGCAGCGCAGCATATAGTGCAACATGGGTGAAATCTATTATCTCTGGGTCTTTACCAATCCTGCCACTCTGTAAAATTCCAGTCCTTTCCTGTTGCTGCTGGTTGTTCATAGGGAAAGAGATTAAATTACTTCCTTGAGCAAACAAGACATCTATCACTTGCTTCACACATCTATTTACTGCAGATTGATTAATGTCACTGATGTTGACAGTGTCACTTTGGAATGATTCAGAAGTATAGAAGTTAAAAGGCTGTTCACGGCTATTGGCAATGCCATGTCTGTGGATAATTTTGGCTGCAGGTCATTTTTCAGCATGCAACATAACTCAGCCACAGGCTCCCTTGTGAATCGCAGCCTGCACAAACACATTGAGCTTTGTGCACCTCACCCTGTAAATGGAAGGGTACTATTGGATGGGCACAGCGCATCTCTGGTGCATCCTGACCTACCAGGTATCCTTCTGCTTGTCCACATTTTCCTCCAAAAAACATAAGTGTAGGGGGTTCCTGTTTGAAAGCTGATTGTTGTAATGTATGTACCTTTAAGGGGAGAACTACTTTTTACAGCTCCTGTATACTGTAGTACCGGCAGTGACAACACCTGTATATAAACCCTGAATAGGGATCTGTATAGTCAGTTCTAGAGTAACCCTCATTCAGTAAACACCTGTTGATTGTTCCCTGCAGTCTTTTGTCTAATTATTGAAGGACACAACATCAAGATACACGGATCTAACATTGGCGACGAGCAGATTCAAACCTACCTGCAACTCTGCATCACCTCCCAGGGATTCGCTCTTGGAGAACAGTGGAAGAAGGCCGAGTCCAGAAGCACGGGCGTCGACCACGGGAAACCCCCCAGTCATCCAGCGGAGATTGAGCATCGCAGGGGAGGCTGTCGAGAGCCAGGCTTGGCTTTCCAGCACGGTGGTCCAGCGAAACGGGCTGGCAACAGGTACTGCGCAGACCCTTCCCAGACAGCGGCGGCTAGAGCCGACCGACGGCACAGAAAAAGGCCGAGCAGCGTCGACGGGGGAGAGAGAGAGGGTAGAGCGCACAGGGCGCAGCCGGTGTTCAGGACTGAGCGGTGTCAACGAGAGAGAGCAGAGCGCAGCCGGTGTTCAAGGGCCGAGCAGCGTCAACGGGGGAGAGAGGCGTGCAGGAAAACGCGCAGAGCGCAGCTGGTGTTCAAGGGCCGAGCAGCGTCAGCGGGGAAGAAAGGAAAGCGCGGGAGATGCCATTTTGAGCCGCAGCGGGGAAGAAGGGAGAGTGCAGGAGATGCCATTTTGAGCCAGTCTAAACACACCCAGGGATGCCGAAGAGTGGCAGTGTCACAGCGTTCGACAATGAAGTCGAAGATTGGACGACATATGTCGAACGCATAGAAGTGTACTGCAAGGTGAATGAAGTGCCAGATGACAGGAAAGCACTGGTATTGTTGAATTCAATGGGTGCAAAAACATATGGCTTACTGCGAAACCTAGTAACCCCAGAGAAGCCAGTGGAAAAGGATTTAGAAAACATAGTGTCAATCCTACAGGACCACTTAGACCCCACACCGCTGCTGATAGTGGAAAGATTTAAGTTTCACAAAAGGAACCAGCATAAAGATGAAAGTAATGCTGAGTATTTAACGGAACTGCACAAGCTATCGAAACACTACCAGTTTGGAACGGGGCTAGCAGATACTTTAAGGGACAAGTTTTTGTGTGGGCTTCAAAGTGAAGGAACCCAGAAACGGCTTCTATCAGAAAAGGATCTTACGCTGGACAAGGCTTTCAGCATGGCAGTATCACACAAAGCAGCAGCACGGGGCCCGGCAGAGATACAACGGAGACCACAAGAATATGGCACAAATGAAATGTCATACAGAACAGTGAAGTGCTATCGCTGCGGCAGAACAACACACGACCATAAGGATTGCTGGTTCAAGGACAAAGTGTGCAGACAGTGTGGAAAAGTAGGACACATAGCAAGAGTCTGCAGGTCGGGAAAGAAAACCAGCAGCAAGAAATCTCCACAGGAGAAGTACAAGAAGGTACATAAGGTGACGGAGAGTAGTTCAGACGAACAGAAAAGTGATACAGGCTCCGGAAGCAAGGAGCTGGGTTGTCTGAAACTACATAATGTAATCAAAACGGAGGATCACCAAACTATCTGGTTCACGCTCAAGATAGCAGGAGTCCAAGTGAAAATGGGACTGGACACAGGATCAGCCCTAACAGTCATAAACCGAAGGGACTACAAGCGGCTATTCTCACATATACCCTTGAGAGATACAGAGATTGTCTTGAAGACATACACGGGGCAAAAAGTCTAACCCAAAGGAAAAATAAGGGGGAACATTATATATACCGGCAAGGAAACACCAAAAATGGACCTATATGTATTGCCAGATGGAGGACCACCACTACTAGGACGTGAATGGATCCGGAAGATACAGCTAGATTGGCATTCCATACAAGCACTGACTGTAGATGCCAAAAAGGATGACGACGTCACACCTGGACGACTGTCAAAAATGCTAACTGATGCACAAGAAGTGTTCCAGCAGGGACTCGGAACGCTAAAAGGCATAACAGCGACGATCAAAATAGAGGAAAATGCAAGCCCAAAGTTTTTTAAGGCCAGACCGGTACCTTATGCGATCCGCCCAGCCGTCGAAGCAGAGCTGGAAGGTTTGGAACGTTCAGGAGTACTGTCCAAAGTGGACTGGAGTGAGTGGGCTACACCCATCGTTCCTATAATGAAGAGGTCGTTGAGTAATACGCCTGGGGAACCAAAGAAGGTTCGCATCTGTGGGGACTTTAAGGTGACAGTGAACCCAGTCCTTCACACGGTACAATATCCGCTTCCGCGGATTGAAGATATTTTCACCTCGCTATCTGGAGGGAAATGCTTCACTAAGATTGATCTGGCCCAGGCGTACCTGTAAATGGAGGTAGAAGAAGCCTCGAAACAGTACCTCACGATCAACACTCATAAAGGTCTCTACCAATACAACCGGCTGGTGTTTGGGGTAGCATCAGCTCCGGCTATTTGGCAAAGGGCAATGGATCAAGTCCTGCAAGGGATTCCAGGGACCCAGTGTTATTTGGACGACATCCTGGTCACGGGCGAAAATGACAGTGATCACCTCGCCAACCTGGAGCAGGTGCTCACTAGATTGAAGGAATATGGGCTCCGAGCTAATCGCCACAAATGCGAGTTTTTCCAGAAGCAGATCTCGTATTGTGGCCACGTTATTGATAAAGAGGGGTTACATAAGTCCCCTGAAAAGATTGAGGCAGTAGTCAAGGCTCCGGCACCGGAAAATGAGTCACAACTGAGGTCGTTCCTCGGGCTGGTGAACTACTATCATAAGTTCTTGCCGAATTTGTCTACAGTACTACACCCACTGAACACCCTACTGCAAACGGGGGTACCATGGAAGTGGAATGACGAATGTAAACGAGCTTAACAGAAGTGTAAAGAATTGATCACATCAAAAGAGGTATTGGCTCATTTCTACCCAGCACTACCAATTCGGTTGGCGTGTGATGCATCACCCTATGGCATTGGAGCAGTGCTGTCGCACAAATTCCCAGACGGCTCAGAGAGGCCAGTAGCCTTTGCGTCTCGGTCACTAACCTCAGCCGAGCGTAACTACGCCCAGATTGACAGGGAGGCCCTCAGCCTAGTGTGGGGAGTGAAAAAGTTCAACCACTATCTGCACGGGCAGAAGTTCACCTTGCTGACTGACCACCAACCACTTGTCTCCATCTTTAATCCAAAGAAGGGCGTTCCGGTGATGACTGCGCAACGGCTACAAAGATGGTCCCTTTTTCTAGGGGCGCACCAATATGAAATAGAGTATAAGGACACGAAACAGCATGGAAACGCTGATGGGCTATCATGCCTGCCACTGCCTACTGCGGAGGAAGCACCAGCAGTGGATCCTGTCGACATATTTCATTCGACTATAATTGAATGCTTGCCAGTGACTAACGCTGGTATAGAGAAGGAGACCCGAAATGACCCGACACTGTCTCGGGTATATGATTTGACGGTGAAGGGATGGCCAGCACATGGCGACTCACTGTTGCCAGCATTCTCATCCAGAAGAGAACAGCTGTCAGTATGCCAGGGGACCTTGATGTGTGGATCCCGAGCGGTAATTCCACCCAAGTTAAGGGAGAGAGTGCTCAATGAGCTTCACGAAGGTCATCTGGGAGGGGTGAAAATGAAAAGCCTTGCTAGGGCTTATGTGTGGTGGCCGGGGATCGATCAGCAAATCGAGGACCTGACAAAGAGCTGCTCAGGATGCCAGACGGTCCAAAATGCACCACCACATGCCCCTCTACACCCATGGGAGTGGCCCTCATCTCAATGGCAATGGGTGCATATTGATTTTGCTGGTCCATTCATGGACTCAATGTTTTTAATAGCCGTGGATGCGCACTCGAAATGGCCTGAGGTGATCAAAATGTCCTCCACCACCACGGAGAAAACTATTGCAGTCCTACGGACCATTTTTGCCAGGAATGGCTTGCCAGAGCAGATTTGCTCTGATAACGGACCACAGTTTGTGTCCAAAGAGTTTCGAAGATTTATGAAAAGGAATGGGGTAAGGCATTACACATCCTCCCCGTATCATCCAGCCACAAATGGATTGGCTGAGAGGTTCGTACAAACCTTTAAAAAGGCAGTAAGGGCCATGTGCGATGACGACATTCCACTGCAGCATAAGGTGGACAATTTCCTGTTAGCCTACAGAAATGCAACACATGCAGTCACCAACCAGACCCCGGCCATGATGTTCTTTAACCGAAGGTTGAGATCTCGTCTGGATTTGCTCAGACCAAATGTACGAAGAGATGTTGAGAATAAGCAATTCCAGCACATCAATGAGAAGCCGACAAGGAGCTTCAATGTAGGGCAACCAGTCTTGGCCCGCGACTACCGAACAGAGAAATGGCAACCAGGAACGATATGCACACGGCAGGGGCCACTAATGTACACAGTGGATGTTGGGGAGAACATTGTGAGACGCCATGTCGACCAGATCCTAGAGTCACAGGAATGAGTCAACCCCATGTCTCGCCCATACGTACCTGGTGATGAACCCGACGTACAGGTAGCATCTACCCCAGAAACAGTAGCATCGGAAGCGGATGAACCAACCGACGACAGGGGGCCAGAATCGCCTCCGCACCAAGAGCAAGACACTCGGGAAAGGCGCTATCCAGAAAGGATCAGGAAGCCTCCCCAAAGACTGAATTTATAAATAGACTATTTTCAGTTAATGTTGCATGTTAAAAGTGTTAATTGTAATTAGTTTGATATTTAATTGTTAAATGAGTGTTATGGTACTGTTAATCTAAAAGGGGAGGAATTGTAATGTATGTACCTTTAAGAGGAGAACTACTTTTTACAGCTCCTGTATACTGTAGTACCGGCAGTGACCACACCTGTATATAAACCCTGAGTAGGGATCTGTACAGTTAGTTCTAGAGTAACCCTCATTCAGTAAACACTTGTTGATTGTTCCCTGCAGTCTCTTGTCTAATTATTGAAGGACACAACATCAAGATACACGGATCTAACAATTGTGATACTATTAAATGAGATTGGTGCAAAAATGGCAGGAACACAATAGTTGCCACAAAGGTACATCAACAGCTAAATGAACATTAGAAGAAACAAAACAAAAGATGTAAATTCCCTTTGCAGTATTCAGGCAGGTCGCCTTTAAAAGTACAGTAAATTTGTTAGGATAGACCTCCCTTCCATTATGTATGCTGACTCCCTCCTACCATATCATTACCTATCTAAGTGTTTCATTATTCATAGTTCAGCGAAGATTCACCAGGCTGATACCTGGGATGGCAGGAATGATGTATGAGGAGAGATTGGGACGATTGGGCTTGTACTCGCTGGAGTTTAGAAGAATGAGAGGGGATCTCATTGAAACTTATAAAATTCTGACAGGACTGGACAGACTAGATGCAGGAAGGATGTTCCCGATGGTCAGGGAGTCCAGAACCAGGGGTCACAGTCTAAGGATAAGGGGTAGGCCTTTTAGGACAGAAATGAGGAGGAATTTCTTCACCCAGAGAGTGGTGAACCTGTGGAATTCTCTACCACAGAAGGCAGTAGAGGCCAATTCATTAAATATATTCAAGAAGGAGTTGGATATATTTCTTAAGGCTAAAGGGATCAAGGGGTATGGGGAGAAAGCAGGGACCGGGTACTGAAGTTGGATGATCAGTCATGATCGCATTGAATGGCGGAGCAGGCTAGAGGGGCCGAATGGCCTACTCCTGCTCCTATCTTCTATGTTTCTATGTTTCTATTATCCATCTAATACCCATAACAGATAGGTCCACTTGCCTGTAGTTTTGTGGGTCATCTCTAAGTCCCTTTTAAAGATTAATATTAAGTTATCTACTTTCCAATCCTGAGGCATCACTTCTGTTTCTACCCTAAAAATAGTGGTAAGGACAGGAACCCTTTTGCTAGCCACTTCTGTAAGTATCCTTGTATGAAGTCCATCCAGGTCTAGTGCCTTGTCTTCCTTTAATTTCCTTTAGCCTTTCAGCAACTACCTTATCTGAAATTCCCATCTCTTTTAGTACTTCCTCGGCTCTAACCTCCACCACCCCAGAAATTCAACCTCCATGGACTCCTCCAAGAACTCAGAGTTGAAGAATGCATTCAATATATTTTCTATTCCCCTGTCGCTTGTTACCAATCATTCAGTGCCCCGCTACCCCAACTGCTACAAATATAGTTATAGAAATGTTTGACACTTTTAATATTTCCTGCTACCCAAACCTTATTTTCTATTTTAGCTCCCCAACCGGTTCCTTAACCTCCTTTACCTTGTTTGTTTTATATGAAGTGGTCCACCGTACTAGCCACACCTTTATACTTTAAAATAATTTTCTCTTTTTCTACGTAACTTTGCACTTCCTATCTTAACTCTACTTTTTCTCCCCTTGTCTACTCTCTTCCCACCTACATCCACGACTCTTCCGACACCCTCCACCACTTTAACAGTTTCCAGTTTCCTTAGCCTAACCGTCTCCTTTTCACCATGGATATCCAGTCCTTCTACACCTCCATCCCCCACCATGACGGCCTGCGGGCCCTCCACTTCTTCCTTGAATGGAAGCACTACCAGTCCCCATCCACCACCACCCTCTTCTGCCTGGCTGAACTAGTTCTCACATTGAACAACTTCTCCTTTGACTCCACTCACTTCCTCCAAATAAAAGCTGTCACTATAGGAAACTGTACGAATCTTGGTTATGCCTGCCTTTTCGTGGGATATGTGGAACATTCCTTCTTCCAATCCTACTCGAGTCGACTCATGCACCTCTTTTTCTGGTACATTGATGACTGTATCAGTATCCGCGACACTCTGATTCCACCAGCCACCACATTTAATGGATCATCCTCTGCCATTTCTGCCACCTCCAGCGTGAAGCTACCACCAAACACATCTTCCCCTCCCCTTTCAGCATTCTGAAAGGACTAATCCCTCCGCGACACCCTGATTCTCTCTTAAATCACCCCCAACGCCTGCTCCTCTTCCCACGGGACCTCCCCGTTCAAGCACAGGCGATGCAACACCTGCCCTTTCACCTCCTCCCTTCCCACTGTCCAGGGCCCCAAGCATTCCTTCCAGGTGAAACAGTGATTTACTTGTACTTCTTTCACTGTAGTATACTGTATTCGCTGTTCACATTGCAGTCTCCTCTACATTGGGGAGAGCAAATGCAGATTGGGTGATCACTTTGCTGAACCATTGCATTCAGTCTCCATCCCACTCCCAATCAGCCCTCTCTGTCCTTGTCCTTCTACACTGTTCAAATGAAGCTCAACGGAAGCTTGAGGAACAGTACCTCATCTCTCAATTAGGCACTTTACAGCCTTGCGGACTCAACACTGAGTTCAACAATTTCAGATCATAACCACTGCTCCCATTTTTTTGGACAGCAGGTGCTGGTAATGATTCTGCTGTTGCCATTCACAGCTCCTCTTTTGTTTCTTTACTTGTCCCATTCCCACCCCCTTTGCCTTGCATCATCATCCCTTTTGTCATTTAATCTCTCCTGCCTTCCACCCTATCACAAACCTTCCCTTTTGTTCTTTCCTCTCCTCCCCGCCTTTCCCTGCCTCTGTACTTGCTTGAAAACTGTTACATCTCTAACTTTTCCAATTCTGACAAAAGGTCATTGACCTGAAATGTTAACGTTGTTTCTCTCCACAGACGCTGCCTGACCTGCTGAATATTTCCAGAATTTTCTGTTTTATTAATCTCTTTTTCTCTTATTTCCTGCATTTTATCCACTGTTGCCCATTTTGGTCTTTTCCCCGTTAACCTTTTTCCCTCATGGTATGTATCTATTCTGTACTCGGTGTACAATTTTAACAAATGGATCTATGCTTTTCCCCTCCAAAGGTACTGACCCATCCAGCTATCTAAGCTCAGCTCTCATCCCTTCAAAATCTACCTTTCTAAAGATGAATGTTACTATTTTACACTTTCTCTTTTCCATCATAAGCCGAACCTTAAACTCCATCATGTCGTGGTCACTGTTGCCAGGGCATTCTATGACTTAGATCTACTATACCATCTCCTGGTTGTTACTTTAGCTGCGATTTTACTTACCTCGGCGGGTCCATGGCGGGCGATGTCTGTGCTGGGTTCCAACCCTGCTGCTGTCTCCATCCCGCTCTGTGAAATGATTTTCCCATGATGAGGCTTGTTAATCCCGCACAGCGCATTTCCCGGCCAATTAGAGGAAGCCAGTCTGGTGAAGTCATTTGATGACATGTGATCAGCCGGTTTCCTTAAAGGGACCATGTCAAAATTTATTTTGACATTTGTGCTGTCAGTGTTCTACAGCAGTGAGGTGCTGAAAACACTGACAATGACTACACAAAGGCACAGGGCTGCACCCAGGCCCTCCCATGACTCCCTCCATATGCTTATGGAGGGAGTCACAGCACGCAGGGAGGTCCTCTTTGTTAAATCCGTGTATCTTTAGGTAGTGTGTCCTTCAATAACTAGACAGAGACTGCAGAGGAACAATCAACAGATGCTAACTGAATGAGGGTTACTCTAAAACTAACAGTACAGATCCCTACTCAGGGTTATATACAGGTGTGGTCACTGCCGGTACTACAGTATACAGGAGCTGTAAAAAGTAGTTCTCCCCTTAAAGGTACATACACTACAATTCCTCCCCTTTTAGATTAACAGTACCATAACATTCATTTAACAATTAACACTATTAACATGCAACATTAACTGAAAATAGTCCATTTATAAATTCAGTCTTTGGGGCAGCTTCCTGATCCTTTCTGGATAGCGCCTTCCCGAGTGCCTTGCTCTTGGTGCGGAGGCGATTCTGGCCCCCTGTCGTCGGTTGATTCATCAGCTTCCGATGCTACTGTTTCTGGGGTAGATGCTACCTGTATGTCGGGTTCATCACCAGGTACGCGAGACATGGGGTTGACTCGTTCCTGTGACTCTAGGATCTGGTCGACATGGCGTCTCACAATGTTCTCCCCAACATCCACTGTGTACATTAGTGGCCCCTGCCGTGTGCATATCGTTCCTGGTTGCCATTTCTCTGTTCGGTAGTTGCGGGCCAAGACTGGTTGCCCTACATTGAAGCTCCTTGTCGGCTTCTCATTGATGTGCTGGAATTGCTTATTCTCAACATCTCTTCGTACATTTGGTCTGAGCAAATCCAGACGAGATCTCAACCTTCGGTTAAAGAACATCATGGCCGGGGTCTGGTTGGTGACTGCATGTGTTGCATTTCTGTAGGCTAACAGGAAATTGTCCACCTTATGCTGCAGTGGAATGTCGTCATCGCACATGGCCCTTACTGCCTTTTTAAAGGTTTGTACGAACCTCTCAGCCAATCCATTTGTGGCTGGATGATACGGGGCGGATGTGTAATGCCTTACCCCATTCCTTTTCATAAATTTCCGAAACTCTTCGGACACAAACTGTAGTCCGTTATCAGAGCAAATCTGCTCTGGCAAGCCGTTCCTGGCAAATATGGTCCGTAGGACTGCAATAGTTTTCTCCGTTGTGGTGGAGGACATTTTGATCACCTCAGGCCATTTCGAGTGCACATCCACGGCTATTAAAAACATTGAGTCCATGAATGGACCAGCAAAATCAATATGCACCCATTGCCATGGAGAGGAGGGCCACTCCCATGGGTGTAGAGGGGCATGTGGTGGTGCATTTTGGACCTTCTGGCATCCTGAGCAGCTCTTTGTCAGGTCCTCGATTTGCTGATCGATCCCCGGCCACCACACATAAGCCCTAGCAAGGCTTTTCATTTTCACCCCTCCCAGATGGCCTTCGTGAAGCTCATTGAGCACTCTCTCCCTTAACTTGGGTGGAACTACCGCTCGGGATCCACACATCAAGGTCCCCTGGCATACTGACAGCTGTTCTCTTCTGGATGAGAATGCTGGCAACAGTGAGTCACCATGTGTTGGCCATCCCTTCACCGTCAAGTCATATACCCGAGACAGTGTCGGGTCATTTCGGGTCTCCTTCTCTATATCCCCGTTAGTTACTGGAAAGCGTTCAATTATAGTCGAATAAAATATTTCGACAGGGTCCACTGCTGGTGCTTCCTCCACAGTAGGCAGTGGCAGGCGTGATAGCCCATCAGCGTTTCCATGCTGTTTCGTGCCCTTATACTCGATTTCATATTGGTTCACCCCTAGAAAAAGGGACCATCTTTGTAGCCGTTGCGCAGTCATCACCGGAACACCCTTCTTTGGATTAAAGATGGAGACAAGTGGTTGGTGGTCAGTCAGCAAGGTGAACTTCTGCCCGTGCAGATAGTGGTTGAACTTTTTCACTCCCCACACTAGGCTGAGGGCCTCCCTGTCAATCTGGGCATAGTTACGCTCGGCTGAGGTTAGTGACCGAGACGCAAAGGCTACTGGCCTCTCCGAGCCATCCAGGAATTTGTGCGACAGCACCGCTCCAATATCATAGGGTGATGCATCACACGCCAACCGAATTGGTAGTGCTGGGTTGAAGTGAGCCAACACCTCTTTTGATGTGATCAAGTCTTTGCACTTCTGGAAAGCTCGTTTACATTCGTCATTCCACTTCCATGGTACCCCCGTTTGCAGTAGGGTGTTCAGTGGGTGCAGTACTGTAGACAAATTCGGCAAGAACTTATGGTAGTAGTTCACCAGCCCGAGGAACGACCTCAGTTGTGACACATTTTCTGGTGCTGGAGCCTTGACTACACGGTGGCATAGTGGTTAGCCCTGTTGCCTCACAGCGCCAGGGACCCGGGTTCGAATCCGGCCTCGGGTGACTGTCTGTGTGGAGTTTGCACATTCTCCCCGTGTTTGCGTGGGTTTCCTCCGGGTGCTCCGGTTTCCTCCCACAGTCCAAAGATGTGCGGGTTAGGTTGATTGGCTATGATAAATTGACCCTTAGTGTTAGGGGGATTAAATACGTGGGGTTACGGGGATCGGGTGGGATATGTGTCGGTGCAGGCTCGATGGGCCGAAATGGCCTCTATCTGCACTGTGGGGTTTCTGTGATTCTGTGATACTGCTTCAATCTTTTCAGGGGACTTATGTAACCCCTCTTCATCAATAACGTGGCCACAATATGAGATCTGCTTCTGGAAAAACTCACATTTGTGGTGATTAGCTCGGAGCCTATGTTCCTTCAATCTAGTGAGCACCTGCTCCAGGTTGGCGAGGTGATCACTGTCATTTTCGCCCGTGACCAGGATGTCATCCAAATAACACTGGGTCCCTGGAATCCCTTGCAGGACTGATCCATTGCCCTTTGCCAAATAGCCGGAGCTGATGCTACCCCGAAAACCAGCCGGTTGTATTGGTAGAGACCTTTATGAGTGTTGATTGTGAGGTACTGTTTCGAGGCTTCTTCTACCTCCATTTGCAGGTACGCCTGGGCCAGATCAATCTTAGTGAAGCGTTTTCCTCCAGATAGCGAGGCGAAAATATCTTCAATCCGCGGAAGCGGATATTGTACCATGTGAAGGACTGGGTTCACTGTCACCTTAAAGTCCCCACAGATGCGAACCTTCTTTGGTTCCCCAGGCGTATTACTCAACGACCTCTTCATTACAGGAACGATGGGTGTAGCCCACTCACTCCAGTCCACTTTGGACAGTACTCCTGAACGTTCCAAACCTTCCAGCTCTGCTTCGACGGCTGGGCGGATCGCATAAGGTACCGGTCTGGCCTTAAAAAACTTTGGGCTTGCATTTTCCTCTATTTTGATCATCGCTGTTATGCCTTTTAGCGTTCCGAGTCCCTGCTGGAACACTTCTTGTGCGTCAGTTAGCATTTTTGACAGTCATCCAGGTGTGACGTCGTCATTGTTTTTGGCATCTACAGTCAGTGCTTGTATGGAATGCCAATCTAGCTGTATCTTCCAGATCCATTCACGTCCTAGTAGTGGTGGTCCTCCATCTGGCAATACATATAGGACTATTGTTGGTGTTTCCTTGCCGTTATATGTAACGTTCACCCTTATTTTTCCTTTGGGGTAGACATTTTGCCCCGTGTACGTCTTGAAGCCAATCTCTGTATCTCTCAAGGGTATATGTGAGAATAGCCGCTTGTAGTCCCTTCGGTTTATGACTGTTGGGGCTGATCCTGTGTCCAATTCCATTTTCACTTGGACTCCGTCTATCTTGAGCGTGACCCAGATAGTTTGGTGATCCTCCATTTTGATTACATTATGTAGTTTCAGACAACCCAGCTCCTTGCTTCCGGAGTCTGTATCACTTTTCTGTTCGTCTGAACTACTCTCCGTCACCTTATGTACCTTTTTGTACTTCTCCTGTGGAGATTTCTTGCTGCTGGTTTTCTTTCCCGACCTGCAGACTCTTGCTATGTGTTCTACTTTTCCACACTGTCTGCACACTTGGTCCTTGAACCAACAATCCTTATGGTCGTGTGTTGTTCTGCCGCAGCGATAACACTTCACTGCTCCATATGACATTTCATTTGTGCCATATTCTTGCGGTCTCCGTTGTATCTCTGCAGCGCCGCGTGCGGCTGCTTCGTGTGATACTGCCATGCTGAAAGCCTTGTCCAGCATAAGATCCTTTTCTGATAGAAGCCATTTCTGGGTTCCTTCACTTTGAAGCCCACACACAAACTTGTCCCTTAAAGTATCTGCTAGTCCCGTTCCAAACTGGCAGTGTTTCGATAGCTTGCGCAGTTCCGTTAAATACTCAGCATTACTTTCGTCTTTATGCTGGTTCCTTTTGTGAAACTTAAATCTTTCTGCTATCAGCAGCGGTGTGGGGTTTAAGTGGTCCTGTAGGATTGCCACTATGCTTTCAAAATCCTTTTCCACTGGCTTCTCTGGGGTTACTAGGTTTCGCAGTAAGCCATACGTTTTTGCACCCATGGAATTCAACAATACCAGTGCTTTCCTGGCATCTGGCACTTCATTCACCTTGCAGTACACTTCTATGCGTTCTACATGTCGCCCAATCTTCGACTTCATTGTTGAACGCTGTGACACTGCCACTCTTCAGCATCCCTGGGTGTCGTTAGACTGGCTAAAAATGGCGTCTCCCGCGCTCTCCCTTCTTCTCCGCTGGCTCAAAATGGCATCTCCCGCGCTCTCCCTTCTTCTCCGCTGCGGCTCAAAAATGGCGTCTCCCGCGCTCTCCCTTCTTCTCCACTGCGGCTCAAATGGCGTCTCCCGCGCTTTCCTTTCTTCCCCCGTGGACGCTGCTCAGCCCTTGAACACCGGCCACGCTCTGTGCGTTTTCCTGCGCGCCTCTCTTGTTGACGCCGCTCTGTCTTCAACCCCGGCTGCGCCCTGTGCGCTTTACCCTCTCTCTTACCCCGTCGACGCTGCTCGGCCTTCCCCTGTGCCATCGGTCGGCTCCAGCCGCCGCCGTCCGGGAAGGGTCTGCGCCGTACCTGCTGCCAACCCGTCTCGCTGGAGTCTCCGCCGGATGGTCGACGCCCATGCCCCTGGAATCGGCCTTCTTCTGCAGAGTTGCAGGTAGGTTCGAATCGACTCGTCGCCAATGTTAAATCTGTGTATCTTTAGGTAGTGTGTCCTTCAATAACTAGACAGAGACTGCAGAGGAACAATCAACAGGTCTTTACTGGATGAGGGTTACTCTGAAACTAACAGTACAGATCCCTACTCAGGGTTATATACAGGTGTGGTCACTGCCGGTACTACAGTATACAGGAGCTGTAAAAAGTAGTTCTCCCCTTAAAGGTCCATACACTACACTCTTCCCTTCCCATGGGCGGAAGAGACTTCCACAGGAGATCAACACAGCCTGGTTGCACGTTGCAGGGGAGGGCACAAGCAGGGATGTGGTCAAGAGGACCTGAGTGCTGTGGCACTAACCTTTCAATGATCTCAGTAGATCACGAAATGTTAGTACAAAGCCACACTCAGCCTCACCCTGCTGTGCCTCTCATCACATCCCCATCACTCTGCCTTCCCTACCCTACTCCTGCACATCCTTACTCACACCAATTTACCTTACACCTCCAACTATCCCTCTCTATCTACATTACCACTCACACTCACCCTCATCCTAGTCCAATCATACCAAATAACAACACAAGGGTAGGCACTTGGATGTTTTATGTAAAGTTTCTGTTAATGTGGTGTCAAACATTGAAACCTTTATTTTCAACACTTTGCGTTATTGGACAGATTTGTGTGCACCTTTGGAAGTGGCTTAGTGAGTTGCAGTGAATGGTGAGACATAACAGTAGCCCCCCACAGTGGTGATGAATGTGAAAGGAATGGCTTGGGCATTGTAGGGATCCTTTATGGTGTTGGTGTTGGGTGGTGCCAACCTGGTGCATCATGTGGCAGCCAGGGTGTACAGCATCAAGTGAAGTAAATTTGGCCATTGTGAGGCCATCCCTGGCCTCCTGGGCAGCAATGCGGTTGGGTGCTGATGCCCTGTGTCCTGTGCAGTATCAGTTGATTGTGGAGAAGGTTGGTCTTGTTGCTGGTGCTGCTGGTGTGCCTGGTGCTGCTGGTGTTGGGGCTGATCGTGGTTGGATTCTGAGGACCAAGGTGAGAGAGTATAAAGGGCACCCATGCTGATGGAATAGATGGCAGGTGAAGTAGAGATGACAGAAACGATCTGTCAATGGTGGGAGAGGTAATGAGGTCAGACTGGATGGAGACTTCTGTAAAGACTTGCAGCATGGTGAATCTGTTGTGGAACTGCAGTGAGGAACAGCTTGTGGCTGAGGGAAGATATCTCTGTAAGGTGGGAGCTTTTACTTTACATTTGAAGCTGTCAACTCAACAACTGATTCAATGGGCACTGAACTTGACAGACGTGATCCATGACCAGCGTGGCCCCCGTGGGCAAGCTGACAGACCCGACATTGGGAAAGGCATGTGGGGACGGGTTCACGGCGCGATCCAGACCCACTGTGGGAAAAAAAACTTTCCCACCTGACCCGCCACCGATCGCGGCTTCTGACAAACACCCCACCCCCGCAAAATTTCGGCCTGAGGAAGCTGCCCCCGTTAATGTACAACCTTTGCTTACGGTGGCTATTGTCAGATCTCCCAGTTGTCTGTGTTCCCCCATCCATGGCACCCAAAATTTTTGATCTCCTCTACTCGCACCCTGCGGGAGGACACTATTCAGCTGATGTAACTATTCAGAAGTTGCGCAAATTTGCATGGTATCCCGATTGTGTGACGGATGTTACTCATTGGGTGAATCGTTGTCTGCCCTGTCTACAGCACAATCCAAGTGCCCACACTAATCGGGCACTGTTGCATAGTTCTTCTCCTCCCATTGGGCCTTGGACTCACCTTCAAATTGATTTTATAGGGCCCTTACCTACAGAACCTTCTGGTTTGCAGTATTGTCTGGTTATAGTTGATAAATTTACTAAATGGATGGAGGCTTTTCCATGTAAAACAAACACCGCATTGACAGCGGCTCGCCTTTTATTGGGTGAGGTGATCTGCAGGTGGGGAGTGCCAATCCAAGTTGATAGTGCTCAAATTTTTATCAAGCTACAACGGATAATGGGTATCTCGCATAAACTTCACATCTCCCATCACCCCAATCATCTGGAGTGGTGAAAAGAGGAAATCGAACTCTGAAAACTATGTTAAACAAATTTTGTGCAGATCACCCCACCAATGGTCCAGTATGTTGCCAATGTGTCTAATGGCTATTAGCACAATGGGTATCTCACCTACCAGGCTATGACCGGGCGACTAATGCGGATGCCAGCCCATTTGTTAACAACTCCGGCCTCACCCTTAGTACAGGGGACTGCCAACCAAAAATGGCGCGAAACGGTGGTGGAAAACATAGAACAAATTAATGGGGCAGTAATTCCTCCCCAAACGCGTGAGTACGGAAGGGGTACTCACGCGTCTGGCCGGAGGAAATGCCGGTTTTCAGCATGCACAGCGCATGCGCTGAAAACCGGCATTTCCTCTCCTCTAACCCAAGAGTTGAAGAGGCTAGCGCGTGCGCTGTAGGGGGCAGCACGTGCGTCTTGGATTTCCTCTGTTTTGGGGGATTTGCGCATGTGTACAGTGCTCACCTGATCCCAGCCGGCACATCGCACTAACTACGCCGCTGGATCAGGTAAGCACTGCGCGCTGACATCTGAACCGGGCCTGTGACAGGAAATGCAAGCAGGCCCGGGCTTCAGATGTCAGCGCGCAGGGTGAGTGCAGATCGGGGGCTTGCACGTGCGGCAAGCCCCCGACACCAAGTTCTGGGCCAATATGTTTGTAGCCATACAAACAGGCAAATCAAAAAACCAGGCAAAGAAATACTTCGACAAGAAGGTCCGACCATTTGAGTATCAAGTGGGAGATGTGGTAATGGTGCTGAACTATGGGAAGAAGCTCATGTGTGTAGTTGCACAGACCCTTTGGCATTTGGACTGCTGAAAGATTAAATATCACTGGGACAATTTCATATCTAATGTCATTATACAGGCTCTGATTACTTTGAACCAAAGTAGAATGGCCCCTTTCCAATAATTGACAGGGTCAGCCCTTCGGTCTATCTGGTGCAATTCCTGGGGTAAAAGGGAAGGGCCAAGGTGGCTAAATGGTACCATATCAATCAGTTGAAAACTGTGAAAGAATAAATATTGCATGTTTTTTGCAGGATCAGCAGAAGATGACATTGAACTACATGATGAGCTGCATCCTTCGCTGAACCATCTCATTGGTAATAATTCTCCTATCTATGGGCCACTTGACAGCCGACACGACCCCATCTCCAACCTCTACGGCCATGATCGAATATTTTAATTGAACAAATGACATGCATCTAGCATGTCGAATCCTTAAGGAAGCGTGTGACATAGAGTTTAGGTGCAAAGGCTGTGTGAAAGATCCACCTTTTGGTACAGCCTGGTCATATAATCTCTTAGTCCCAGAAGGAAGTGGAGTTCGGTTGAGGTTGAGAAAAACCCCAATCCCAGCGGGTGGTATGAGCAACAACCCCTCTCGGATACACCATATACCAAGGCATACAAAGCAGTTAAAACTGGAATAGTGGGTGTACCTTATGAAATAAGAAGCGAGGGATGGGACATCAAAACGTATGATCTAAACTGGCCGTCCTTCTGGCCAAGACACGTGGGTGAATATGAGTGGAGAGCCTTCTGGACTGAGAACAGAAACAGTCAACATTGCTGTTTTGGACATTGTACCCATTTAGGTACCATAATAACAGTAAAGACGATAAAGGAAGAGAGAGCCACTAAGAATGAAAGGGGTCGTGAGGGTAAATCTTGCCCAGAAACAACTGAAGGTCCTGAGAATGGCTTGATAGTAACTTGCACCCATGAGAGCCTGTATAATGACATTAGATATGAAATTGTCCCAGTGATATTTAATCTTTCAGCCGTCCAAATGCCAAAGGGTCTGTGCAACTACACATATGAGCTATTTTACAGTAAATACGACAAATAGTTAAGGATTTTGTAGAGAGGAATGCTGGAAAAGATATTGATGAACCTTGCCATCCAATTAACGGGCAATGTTATGATGTAATAGTGGGTAACAGGAACAGTACCGGGAAGCGAAGAGGGATGCGAGGGTTGGGAGAATGGATAGGAATAGGAGCCACAGCAGGCAAAGCAGCATGGAATAGAATAGAACATAGAATCTATGTGGGAACATGATGAGGCTATGAGGGGGCAATTGAAGGGAATTTTAACCAAGATAGATAAGGGTTCAGAACAAGTTAAAGAATTACAAGAAGCACTAAACAACTTTAGACACGGTACACAATTTTCAAGAGATCCAGGATAAGGTTAATGAGATAATCAAAGAATCTGAAGGAAGTAAGGACCAGTCTTCTAAGGGTATCAATTGTGCTAAGTATGGGAGTTTCCTATTGGACCAAGTACAGAAGGGTCTGACAGACATTGAAAATAATCAGATTTGTGAATGATAGACATTTAGGGGGCGATTTTCTCAGTCCTGAGGAGGCGGGACTGCCGGGAAAGTGGCAGAATTTGGGGGTTGGGGGTGGGTGGCAAACCCATAACCCCATAACCCATAACCCATACCCTCTTGCCAGGAGGCGGGAAGCCGTCCCGCTCCGGGTTCCATCTCCTTGGAGGTGGGAAGGGATTAAAGCCTATTAACTGCCTGTTAACAGGTAGTTAACAGGCAGAAAATAGGATTATCCCCATTTTTCATCCTGAAGTGCGGGCTTCCCGACCTGGGGGAACCCCGCCGGGGTGTAGGAGGTGAGTAGGAGGTCTGCGGGGGTCGACGGGGTCTGAAAGTGTGATGTAGAGGTGAGGGATGGGTGCAAGTGTGGAGTGGTAATATGTGAGGTGAGTGTAAAGTGTTAGAAAATGTTAACTTACCTTTGTTTCTACCTACAGCCTTCAGCTGCTGTGGAGCCGGAGTTCCCAACATCTCCATTGTAGAGATCACAGACTGGCTGTTGGATCCTCTGATGCAACAGCCAGCTGATTTCTGTGAAGTAGAAAGGTTTGATGAGTCCTGAACACAAGGTCTCATCAAACTACACAGAATGTCTGTGTTTGACAGCTTCACAGCGCTGTCAAATGATGACATTTCTTCTTTCAAAAATTCTTGACAGATGGCACGTCATACGTTGACGTGCTCTGTCACTGACTTCCCCCTAATTGGCCTGCTGAGCCCGCCAGGCGGGCTTAACAAGATCAATCAGGGTAAAATCCCGCTGGTTGGCCAGGAGCTGATGGAGGTGGGACTGAAACCCGGCAAGTAGCAGTCCCGCCTCCAACACGTCTCCATTCATAAAATCCAGCCCTTAGAGAAATGGCTTAACCAGACTGGACCATGGTGCACTACTAGGAAACATGTGTTAGCCTACTATGCCAAATTACCATGCCCAAGTGGAGCAGCAGGCCCTAGAAGCAGTGGTGAAAATTGGACACCCAATTCCACCACTATCTCTCAGTTTAAAGTCCATCATTGAAAGAAGTAGTACCTCCCAGAAACACTTGGTTAACATGCAGCAGGATAACGCCCAAGTTGAGGAAGCAATAAGCAAATTAGGGGACCACAAGTGGCGGGAGGTAGCTTATAATGCCAGCCAACATCCCTGGGCATGAATGGTATCAGCAGCCCTAGTGATTGCTCAGTGCCTGGTCTTAATAGTTCTAATTATAATGTCATGTTATTTGAGATGCTTGACATGCTGACTGAACCATCGAACCAATAATCTAGAGTTGGCACGAAAATGAGAGATCAAATAGAGTTTTCTCCCTCTCAAGGTGGGGAGTCTGTTTTAAATTAGGGGTACCTAAAATGTATATGGTTATGTGAATGAAATTGTGACGCAAATAATACTGTGTTTAGATGATTGTATTAGAGCTCGAGACAATTAAGGGGCTAATGTATAAGTTGTGTTTTACTGGAACTGCTTAAGTTTCATTTTCCTGGATAATGAGTAGGTGATAAGGGGAAGACAGTCCTCAGCATGCTGTAAGGCTTGATTGGTTAAGTATAGAAACCACATGAAATGGTTGTGAGGACCCCTGAAAGGTGGTAGATAACAGGAGGGTTGGCCTTTTTCCAAGGCTTAAACAAAGAACTAGACACACTATTGGGCACCTTGTTTTAAGGGGAACCTCGATAGATTAAATGTTCTTGTCCATATTCTACCCCAGGTCCACCCATAAAAAGAATATAAAAGAAAGACCTGAAAAGCCTCCAGCACAGGCGGTGGAGTGGAGAGCTCCCGAGAGTGGATCTATGCTGACTTTGGTCTAACACTCTTGGGCAGTTCAAGAAGAGAGAAAGACACATGAGACGAGAAGGAGAGCTGTTCATGCATGCCAGCCGTCTGTCTGATCAGGGCCGGTATCCGCTACTTGTCACGGTCATATGTTTTTGTTGTATAACTAAGTGTGTGATATCCGCCTTAAGCTCTGAATAAACACAAGATACCCACCATATTGGTTGCAGTCGATCCTGATTATTTGAAAGTACCAGAGATAAGTTAATCTCAACAACTGGGTTCTTTGACAAATTGTTCCATGTGATAATCCAATATTATGTCCAGGATACAAAAGCAAAATACTGTGGATGCTGGAAATCTGAAATAAAAACAGAAAATGCTGGAAATACTCAGCAGGTCAGGCAGCATCTGTGGAGAGAGAAACAGACAAAAGGTCATCGACCTGAAACGTTAACTCTGTTTCTCTCTCCACAGATGCTGCCTGACCTGCTGAGTATTTCCAACATTTTCTGTTGTTACTATGTCCAGGATCATGTTCTCAGGCTTTAGATGCCCATTTTATATGAATCAACAATAACCTGGCAGAGAAATTGTGTGAATGAAGTTACTATTTTGTTCAAGACTCACATGAATATCAAAACTGTCAAGAAAAATGTGTGCCGTACTAAACTGTCTTGATGGCTCTTCACCCCAATTTTCGCTTGGTTTCACCTAACTTATGCCATTAAAACATGCCGAGATTGGCATGAAAACACAGTGGTTTGAAAATGTTGTGACTGTTGCAAAAATCTATTTCTCACCGTCAAATTAAATAGATTATTTTGTTGTTTTGATGTAAGTTGTGGAAATAAAACTCTGCTTCACAAGTTTCTTTCCTGTGGAACATGGGTGATGATTATATTTGTAATGACAAAAGGCAAAACGGATTATAAAGCTTAAATAGCAAATGGATCCGGGTAATTAAAAAATAGACTTTCTCTGGGAATTTTCTCGGGGGTTCTTCTGCTTGTCGCTAGAAGTTTGGCAGAAACCATGTTTGCACGTTTTAAATGGCGTTTTCACCGAAGTTGCAGTGAAGCTCCGTGTCAGCAGCAGATCCTAAGAAAATCAGGGCTATAAAATGCTAGCTTTTTGCTGGCTTGCTACAACTACAGCCACGGCTGATCACAGTGCTCTTGAGATTAAAAGGGTAACTGCTTATAAAGGACAAAAACAATGCACAAAACAGTTCACATTACATGCAGCTTGCACTGTGTTAGGATTTATTTCAGCATCCATGGGAGTCCATTTTTAGCATCTTCGATTGCCGTTAATGGCATCAAAATGAGGTCGGTAGCCTTACCACCCCATTACCACCAGTGACGTGGCCGACTCCATTTTGAAAGGGGCCTACCGCAGGGTGTCCAAAGCACCGGCCTGATTCAGGCGATAGGCCCCTTTTAATATGGAAATTGGGTTCCTATGGTGTAAATAGGACCTCGACTCAGTTCCATGGGTCTCTAATGGTAAGTGTTTAATGATTTTTGTGGGCCCCGGGGGAGCAGGTCTGCAACTCTGGGGCCCACAAAAATAATCTGGGCCACTGCTGCCCCGGGACCCTCACCCCCCACGACGCAACCCCCCACCCATGACTTACCTTGCTGGTGACAGCTTTGGCCTGATTTTCAGGCTTAAATCTGGCGAGCTGCATCAGGGTCGGGATGTCTGTTTGGCATTCTGTAGCTTGCCTGCCGAATTTAAATGAGGTCAGGGCCTCAAAATACAGGGGGCCTTTTCACCATTGGAATGGGTGGCCGATCAACATGCTCCATCGGTCTGCCACCCTAATGTCAAAATCTAACCAATGTAGGGTTGCCCACTAGGTTGGACGTATCCCTGCAAGTTTCGTCACATGATCTCCTGCTCCCAACTGCCCCAACTGGTAAAATAGCCTTTTTTCCCCCATCTTCAATATTTTTGTAGCCAATAAACAAAAGTGATCAAAGAAAATAGAAAAAAAACACAATTTTTAATGCCCCTATGATATTTCTCCTGGGTTGTTCGCAGCCATGTCTAGGAGATTAATCTTTAATTTAAGTGTTAGCTGTGGCTCAGTGGGTAGCACCCTCGCCTCTGAGTCAGAAGTTTGTGGGTTCAAGTCTCACTCCAGAGACTTTAGCACCAAAATCCAGGCTGACACTCCAGTGCAGTATTGAGGGAGTGCTGCACTGCCAGAGGTATCATCTTTCAGATGAGACATAAAACCGAGGCCCCATCTGCTCTCTCAGGTGGACGTAAAAGGTCCAATGCCACTATTTCAAAGAAGAGCAGGGGGGTTATCCCCAGTGTCCTGACCAATACTTATCCCTCAATCAACATCACTAAAAACAGATTATCCGATCATTATCACATTGCTGTTTGTGGGAGCTTGGTGTGCGCAATTTGGCTGCAGCGTTTCCTACATTACAACAGTGACTACACTTCAAAAGTACTTAATTGGCTGTAAAGCGCTTTGGGGTGTCTGGTGGTCGTGAAAGGCGCTATATAAATGCAAGTCTTTCTTTATTCCTGGACAATCCTGGAGACCTGGCAGCCCTAACCCCACAGTGCCTGAAGTGTAAACCCTAACCCCCACGGTGCCTGAACTGTAAACACTAACCCCACGGTGCCTGAACTGTAAACTCTAACCCCACGGTACCTGAACTGTAAACACTAACCCCACGGTGCCTGAACTGTAAACTCTAACCCCACGGTACCTGAACTGTAAACACTAACCCCACGGTGCCTGAACTGTAAACTCTAACCCCACGGTGCCTGAACTGTAAACTCTAACCCCACGGTGCCTGAACTGTAAACTCTAACCCCCACGGTGCCTGAACTGTAAACTCTAACCCCACGGTGCCTGAACTGTAAACCCTAACCCCCACGGTGCCTGAACTGTAAACTCTAACCCCACGGTACCTGAACTGTAAACCCTAACCCCACGGTGCCTGAACTGTAAACCCTAACCCCACGGTACCTGAAATGTAAACCCTAACCCCACGGTGCCTGAACTGTAAACTCTAACCCCACGGTACCTGAACTGTAAACTCTCACCCCACGGTGCCTGAACTGTAAACTCTAACCCCACGGTGCTGAACTGTAAACCCTAACCCCACGGTACCTGAATTGTAAACTCTAACCCCACAGTGCCTGAACTGTAAACGCTAACCCCACGGTGCCTGAACTGTAAACCCAAACCCCACAGTGCCTGAACTGTAAACTCTGACCCCACGGTGCCTGAACTGTAAACTCTAACCCCCACGGTGCCTGAACTGTAAACCCTAACCCCACGGTACCTGAACTGTAAACCCTAACCCCATGGTGCCTGAACTGTAAACCCTAACCTCCACGGTGCCTGAACTGTAAACCCTAACCCCACGGTGCCTGAACTGTAAACCCTAACCCCACGGTGCCTGAACTATAAACTCTAACCCAACGGTGCTGAACTGTAAACTCTAACCCCCACAGTGCCTGAACTGTAAACCCTAACCCCACGGTGCCTGAACTGTAAACCCTAACCCCACGGTGCTGAACTGTAAACCCTAACCCCACAGTGCCTGAACTGTAAACCCTAACCCCACGGTGCTGAACGATAAACCCTAACCCCACGGTGCCTGAACTGTAAACTCTAACCCCACGGTGCCTGAACTGTAAATCCTAACCCCACGGTACCTGTTGTGTATGTACCTTTAAGGGAATAACTGGTCTTAGGCTGCAGTACCGGCAGTCACCACTCCTGTATAAAAGACCCTAGCAGGCTTCTGTAGTTTCAGTTTCAAGCTGCCTCTTGTTCAGTAAAGTACCTGTTAAACTGTTCTCCCGAAGTCCGTGTATTATTGAGGCGCGGACTTTACAGTGGCGACGAGTAAGTTTGAACTCACCTGCAGTGTGGCATCATCTCACGGGGATCTCGCCTGAAAGGAAGGTCCTGGAAGGTCGTAGTCTGAGCAATGGGCATCGACCGAGGGCAACCGCCCAAAGAATCCATCGGTGTTTGGAGAATTGCGGGAGAGACTGTGGTTCCAGCGAATCATGCTGGTAGCAGGTAGCGCGCTGACCCTTCCGGACTGCGGCGGGCTCAAGCTCGATCGAATGGCTCTACAAATCGGGCCGCGCAGCGTCGCTGGGAAAAGAAAACAAGAGAGGGTGGAGCGCACAGGGAACAGGACAGCGGAGAGAAACTAAACGGGGGGGGAAGGAAAGCGAGACGCGCCGAAGCTGCGGGTCGCCGCCATTACCCCGTAGAACGCTAGGAGCAGCATGGCAGTAAGTGGAAGAAGCAAAAGCACGGGAGGCGCCATTTTATCCCGTTGGGGAAGAAGCAAAAGTGCGGGAGGCGCCATTTTATTCCATTGGGGAAGAAGCAAAAGCGCGGGAGGCGCCATTTTAAATCGCCCAAGATGCCGAAAAGTGGCAGTATCACTGCTTTCGACAACGAGGTAGAAGACTGGACCATGTATGTGGAAAGAATTGAAGTGTACTGCAAGGCAAATGAGGTGGCTGATGGAAAGAGGGCGTCGGTATTATTAAATCTGATGGGTGCGAGTACATACGGCCTATTGCGGAATTTAATTACCCCAGCTAAACCAATGGAGAAAAGTTTTGAGGAGATTGTTCATATCTTACAGGAACACCTAAGCCCTACACCACTGCTGATAGCAGAAAGATTCAAGTTCCATAAAAGAAATCAGCACAAAGATGAGAGCAATGCTGACTATCTTACGGAACTACGCAAGTTATCGAAGCACTGCCAGTTCGGAGCAGGACTGGCAGACACCTTACGGGAAACGTTTGTCTGTGGGCTCCAGACTGGAGGAACCCAGAAACGACTACTTTCAAAAAAGGACCTGACGCTAGAACAGGCTTTCAGCGTGGCAGTATCCTACGAAACAGCAGCACGGGGAGCTGCGGAAATACAACAGAAACCACAAGAATACAGCGCTAACGAAATGGCGTATGGAGCCGAAAAGTGCTATCGCTGCGGCAGAACAACCCATGAGCAGAAGGACTGCTGGTTTAAAGACAAAATATGCAGGCAATGCGGGAAAATGGGACATATAGCAAGAGTCTGCAGGTCGGGAACGAAGACCAACACGACAAGAACTACTAAGGAACAGTACAGGAAAGTAAAGAAACTGACAGATAGTAGTTCAGAAGATCAGGAGAGTGATAAGGACTCCGGGAGCAGGCGACTAAGTTGTTTAAAGTTACACAACGTGATCGCAAAAGAAGGTCACCGAACCATTTGGGTCACCCTCATGATAGCAGGGTCCCCAGTGAAGATGGAATTGGACACAGGATCAGCCCTAACTGTCATGAATCGACGAGACTATGAGCGGCTATTCTCACACATACCCTTAAAGGACACGTCCATTGTATTGAAGACATACACGGGGCAAAAGGTCTACCCCAGAGGAAAAATAATGGTGCCAGTTGAATATAACGGAAAGGAAACACAGAAACTATACATGTATATACTACGAGATGGAGGACCACCATTATTGGGACGTGAATGGATCCAAAGACTACAATTGGATTGGCATTCCATTGTGGCACTAACTGTGACTGACAAAAAAGATGATGACGTCGCACCTGGACGTCTGTCACAAATTCTATCTGATGCGGAAGAGGTGTTCCAACAAGGACTTGGGACTCTAAAAGGAGTAGAAAAGCTGTAGAAGCTACATCATTACATAAATTTAAAACAGAAATAGACAGTTTCCTAGAAGTAAAGGGAATAAAGGGTTATGGGGAGCGGGCAGGAATTTGGACATGAGTCTAGGTTCGGACCGGTCATGACCCTGTGGGTAGCAGAGCGGGCCCAGGGGCCGTGTAGCCTGATCCTGCTCCTATTTCATGTGTCTAATTCTGTTAGATTCAGGAGATGGTTCTGTGATAGTAGATTGGCGGTTAGGATCAGATCAGCCATGATCTTATTGAATGGCGGAGCAGGCTCGAGGGGCCGATTGGCCTACTCCTGCTCCTATTTCTTATGTTCTTATAAAGATTGAGGATAACGCAACCCCAAAATTTTTCAAGGCCAGACCGGTGCCATACGCGATACGCCCAGCTGTGGAAGCTGAACTGGAGAGTCTGGAGCGTTCGGGGGTGCTGTCTAAGGTGGACTGGAGCGAGTGGGCCACACCCATTGTTCCTGTAATGAAGAAAGCATTGAGCAGCACGCCTGGGGAGCCAAGGAAGGTTCGCATCTGTGGGGACTTCAAGGTGACTGTGAACCTAGTCCTGCACACAGTACAGTATCCGCTTCCGCGGATAGAAGATATTTTCGACTCACTATCTGGAGGGAAACGTTTTACAAAGATTGACCTGGCTCAAGCATATCTACAAATGGAGGTGGAAGAAGCATCTAGGAAATACCTCACGATAAACACTCACAAAGGCCTTTACCAGTACAATTGGCTGGTATTTGGGGTAGCATCGGTCCCGGCTATGTGGCAAAGGGCAATGGAACAAGTCCTGCAAGGGATCCCGGGGACCCAGTGTTATTTGGACGACATCCTGGTTACGGGCGAAAATGACAATGAACACCTTGCCAACCTGGAACAGGTGCTCACGAGATTGCAGGAATATGGGCTACGAGCCAACCGTCCCAAATGCGAGTTCTTCAGGAGACAAATCTTGTATTGTGGCCACATGATTGATGAGGAAGGGTTGCATAAGTCGCCGGACAAGATTGAGGCTGTAGTCAAGGCTCCAGCACCAGAAAATGTGTCGCAACTGAGGTCGTTCCTCGGGTTGGTGAACTACTACCATAAGTTCTTGCCGAATTTATCTACAATTCTGCACCCACTGAACGCCCTCCTTCAAACTGGTGTAACATGGAAATGGAGTGATGAGTGTAAGCGTGCCTTTCAGGAATGTAAATGCCAAATCACTTCAAAAGAAGTATTGGCCCACTACAACCCAACACTACCGATTCGGTTGGCATGTGATGCGTCACCTTACGGCATTGGAGCGGTGCTGTCACACAAATTCCGTGAGGCCAATAGCCTTTGCATCGCGCTCGCTAACCTCAGCCGAGCGTAACTATGCCCAGATTGACAGGGAGGCCCTCAGCCTGGTGTGGGGGGTGAAGAAGTTCAATCACTATCTGCACGGGCAGAAATTCACCCTACTGACTGATCATCAACCCCTGGTCTCAATTTTTAACCCAAAGAAGGGCGTTCCAGTGATGACGGCGCAACGGCTGCAAAGATGGTCACTTTTTCTAGGGGCACATCAGTATGACATAGAGTACAAAGGTACGAAACAACATGGAAACGCTGATGGGCTGTCGCGCCTACCGTTGCCTACGGCGGAAGAAGCACCTGCAGTGGACCCTGTGGAGATATTCCATGCGACCATAGTCGAATGTTTGCCTGTTACAAACGCAAGTATTGAGAAGGAAACCCGAAATGACCCGACACTCTCTCGGGTCTATGATTTGACGGTGAAGGGATGGCCAGCATATGGCAACTCACTGTTGCCAGCATTCTCGCCAAGGAGAGAACAGCTGTCAGTGTGCCAGGGAACCTTGATGTGTGGCTCCCGAGTGGTAATTCCACCCAAGTTGAGAGATAGAGTACTCAATGAGCTTCACGAGGGTCATCTGGGAGGGGTAAAAATGAAGAGCCTAGCCAGGGCATTTGTGTCGTGGCTGGGAATTGATAAAGAAATCGAGGATATGACCAAGAGATGCACAGGATGCCAGAAGGTCCAAAACGCTCCACCACAGGCCCCGCTACATCCATGGGAGTGGCCCTCATCTCCATGGCAACGGGTACACATTGATTTCGCTGGTCCATTTATGGACTCAATGTTTCTAATCGCTGTGGACGCCCATTCGAAATGGCCAGAGGTCATTAAAATGTCCTCCACCACCACGGAGAAAACTATTGCAGTCCTAAGGACCATCTTCGCCAGGAATGGGTTGTCAGAACAGATCTGTTCCGACCATGGCCCACAGTTTGTGTCTGAGGATTTCCGGAGGTTCCTGAAGAATAATGGGGTGAAACATTACACATCTGCCCCATATCATCCAGCCACAAATGGATTGGCTGAGAGGTTTGTTCAGACCTTTAAAAAGGCCATAAAGGCAATGTATAATGACGACATACCACTTCAACACAAGGTGGATAACTTCCTGTTTGCTTACCGGAATGCGACACATGCAGTAACCAACCAAACTCCAGCCATACTGTTTTTCAACCGGAGACTAAGATGTCGCTTGGATTTGCTCAAACCAAACATAAGACGAGATGTTGAGGATAAGCAGTTCCAGCACATAAATGAGAAGCCAACCAGGAGCTTCAAGATAGGGCAACCAGTCTTGGCCCGCGACTACCGAACAGAAAAATGGCAGCCAGGCACGATATGCACACAGCAGGGACCACTAATGTACACAGTGGACGTTGGAGAGAGCATCGTGAGACACCATGCTGACCAGATTCTAGAGTCACAGGAACAAGCCAAACCTGTACCACAAGCATGTGCACCTGGTAATGAGCCCGAAGTACAGATTGCGTCTACCTCAGAAGCAGGGGTATTGGAAGCTGACGAACCAACCAATGACAATGAGCCAGAATTGACTCCATCGCCAGAACAGGATACTCGAGAAAGGCGCTATCCAGTCCGGATCAGGAAGCCTCCTCAAAGACTGAACTTATAAATGACTATTTCAGTTGATGTATATATTACTGAGAAAATTGTAATTGTAATTAGTTATTATTTAGTTGTTAAATGAATGTTATGTACTGTTTATCTAAAAGGGGAGGAATTGTTGTGTATGTACCTTTAAGGGAATAACTGGTCTTAGACTGCAGTACCGGCAGTCACCACCCCTGTATAAAAGGTCCTAGCAGGCTTCTGTAGTTTCAGTTTCAAGCTGCCTCTTGTTCAGTAAAGTACTTGTTAAACTGTTCTCCCGAAGTCCGTGTATTATTGAGGCGCGGACTTTACAGTACCTGAACTGTAAACCCTAACCCCACGGTGCCTGAACTGTAAACCCTAACCCCACAGGGCCTGAACTGTAAACTCTAACCCCACGGTGCCTGAACTGTAAACACTAACCCCCACGGTACCTAAACTGTAAACCCTAACCCCACGGTGCCTGAACTGTAAACCCTAACGCCACGGTACCTAAACTGTAAACTCTAACCCCACGGTGCCTGAACTGTAAACCCTAACCCCACGGTGCCTAAACTGTAAACTCTAACCCCACGGTGCCTGAACTGAAAACCCTAACCCCACGGTGCCTGAACTGCAAACTCTAACCCCACGGTGCCTGAACTGTAAACTCTAACCCCACGGTGCCTGAACTGTAAACTGTAACCCCCACGGTGCCTGAACTGTAAACCCTAACCCCACGGTGCCTGAACTGTAAACCCAAACCCCCACGTTGCCTGAACTGTAAACTCTAACCCCACGGTGCCTGAACTGTAAACCCTAATCCCCACGGTACCTGAACTGTAAATTCTAACCCCACGGTGCCTGAACTGTAAACCCTAACCCCATGGTGCCTGAACTGAAAATGTAAAAAATGAAGCGAGCTGAGAGAATTTGGAATTCACCAGAAGTGCTTGCAGTATAAGCATTAAAGAAACAAATATTTTTCTGGTACCATTATCCAGTCATTTTCACACTCATAGTAAATAATACTGCTGGTAGAAAGAAAGCAAAGCAGGCAGAGGGCAGTGCTGACATGCAAACTGGATGATTGGAGACATTTTAATACTTTTATAAAAAAAAGGAAAATCTCAATTGGCAAGAAAACAAATGTTAGTGTCAATTCACTCACTGAAAGCAAAAATACACATTGGTTAGATAATTATAGCTTCTATAAAATAGGTTCTATTTGCTTTACTCACCATTTATAAATAGGAAAATAGTACGTATTGAGGTGTGGTGCAGTAATTCTGCTAACCTACCTCTCATTACTTTATTCTGTCAGTGTTGTTCATGTTGGGTACCATTGGTGGTTTTACCTGGTGATTAGCATTACTAACAGCGGTAAAACAAATTAAACACAGGGTAAAATGACTATGCAATGGACAATTCTGGCATTTGAGGTCTATGAATGTTGATAATTCCTTCGAGCAACAAAAAAAAATCACAGCGCAGTTCCCATATGATTCAGAAGGGAATTTGTATGACAACCTACCATTCTTATGTTTTCTTGTGTGAGAAATTTGAGTTTATTTTCCATACGCCGTAGGGCGTGGCTCATTTCTTCATTTTTCCGACTGAGGCGCTTCTTCTTGTCCAGGAGGGGTTTGTACTGACTTTCCGCTTCACGTAAACGCTTGAGCTAAAGTAGAAACATGGAATGAGAGAGATTGAACCGAACAGTTATAGGCTTGCAAGACAAGGGCCTGAGCTTTTGGAAATACTGGCATTGACAGAGTTACCTGTAATTAGTCAGGCTAACATTTCCTGTATGATTGACATCTAAATAAATAGAACCCTTAATAATCCCAAACTTTATTTAAAAACTGAAATCTCTAATTAGAAAGTTTATCTACAAATTGAAGCACACCATGAACACAAAGCCTGATATCTTCTGCCCCTATAATAATTATTTTCTTCAGGTTCGAAACCTTTACTGATTTAAATCATTAATTTGTTTTAAAATATATATGTAACATGGTTCTAATTACATACAATGTTTATTGGCAGCATAATTCTCACACATAATGCAAAAGAAATAATATTACAGCTCAACACATATTCTTTATTAAAATACATTAATATCTCCTATGTCAGGCTTTGTTAATGGGAAAACCCATTTTAAAGTGTCAACATTTACCTGCAGTACCTGTTATGCCTGTAGGTGGTGCTGTGATTATACCGTACAATATAAAAAGGCCTGTCATGTAACATTAGCTCCAAACCCAGCACTGGAACGGTATTTACACCCTTAGAATCAAGATTTGTGTAACCAAGCAGTTCCATAACAAAGACATTAGTTTTTTTTAATTGAAACTTCTCACGCTCTGGAATTTTATATGCAGCCTCTTGAAGCCTCCGCACATCCTAAATGACAAATAAGGCTCACCTTTGGACAGGAATCCGTCCCTCAGGGCATACTCCAGCCCCAGGAAAAAAGGTCCCTGGGTCTCCTACTCAAGAAGTCAGGTTTCAACTACCCCCCCACCCCGACTCTGCAGAAGCCCACACCCCAAAGCCAAGTAAGTGGACTGCCTTGTTGTAGGTGGTGTTGAGCTTCTTGAGTGTTGTTGCAGCTGAACCTACCCAGGCAAGTAGAGAGTATTCCATCACACTCCTGAATTGTGCTTGTCAGTAATGGAGATGTTTTGGGGAGTCAGGAAGTGAGCCACCCTCTGGCCTGCTCTAGTAGCCACAGAATTTGTGTGGCTTGTCCAGTTGAGTTTCTGGTCATTTTAAGAATAATTAAGTCAGTATAATTCAAAACACCCATGTAATTGGCATACATTTCCATGATCTTACATCGCAAAGTCTAGTTATCCTGTGTTGCAAAGTTAATTGTTGCAGTGGTTCTACTGGCTGAAATGTGATGTAAACCTTTGAATAAAATGATATTTCTTTTCCTTTGCTCTTTTTATTGTTAGGATTAAGTTACCTAAATGATCTTCAGGATGGACTCAGTGATAAGATAAGGGCTTAAAGGACAAATGTAAATATGAAAAGCAAAACAAAAACTTTGTGGATTAACATTAGAAAGTGAATGCGTTGAAGTAGAGTGTATCACAGACACTGAGGCGTGCTGTAGTGTTAGGCTATGAATACCTAACACAAACATCTTATAGGTGAAGCTGTATCTGAGTAGGAATTAACTTCCTAATGCATTGTCAATTCCCTGTAGAGCAGCATTTGTTTTGGTTCGTGGTCTCTAGCCACATTATACTACAGTGCTATAACAAGACAAGTGCAGTTAGAAATACTGCAGTGTAAGATAGCATAAAACATAACATAACTTCATGAGCTGAGATCAATTAGAAGGCACTGTAGCAGAGAGGCTTACAATGAGAGTGCAGTGTACATTTATTTTATTTCTCACCTTTACATAAAGCTTGCAAACAGTATTACTTTGTGAACCTCAAGTAAATTCATAGATGTAGTAGACATCTCTCTTGATGTAGTGGAATGCGATAATGGGAGGGGATGCACACTGGGATCCCTCTCTAATTTACTTTTTGGTCTCAACTGCATTCATAGGCAGCTGCCAGCTGACCATATTGTTCACCATGGAAAGAGAGGTATACTTATTATCACAATTAAAATTACTCTCATGCGCCTATTGCCAGAGGCCTGGGAACGTTGCCTGCCTTCCTGGCCACTCCCTTAGTTGTAATTGCTGCAAGACCCAAGAAGACTAAGGAATGGGGAGGAGAGGGAAACCTACTCTGGAGAAAAAAATGATATGAATTGTTAATTTGGATTTAGAGAGGTATTTTGAGGAAAAGCTGGAGAATGCACAAGCTAACTTAAATTCAAGAATAACTTCATCCATTGAATTGTCAATTTATAGAATAGGCTTACCATTACAGTAAATATTTGTTCAGTTCATAAAGATTTATATTTGGGTAGGAAAACAATGAAAAATGGTCAGATTAGGTTGTGAAACAGTATCTGATGCTGAATGTAATGACTGAGCCTTTTCTTGATTCCACATTTATATTTATATTATAAAGTTGTTTTGGTAACAGGAACAAACATGGATGATAAATGGACAAGCTTCTCTCTACCGGTACAATTTTCAACCTATGAGTTCTCTTTAACTTTACACAGAGAGTAAAATATACTCCTTATTTAGAACGGAAACTATGAGGGGGAATTTTAACCCCCAAAAACAGGTGGTTTAAGTCGGCTGCATGTCTCAGGTTTTTTCTCTGTTCCAGCTTTAACACTGGCCGGCCGGGATTACCAGGCAGCTAAAGTGAGGCAAGGATTGCTGCATGGAAGAGGTAAGTGTTCTTCCAGCACGGCTTGTGGGCCAGGAGGAGCAGGAGTGCTTCCTCCCAGCCCACCAAACAAACCTGTTAACCTCCTTAGCGATTAGAACCCCCCCCCCGCCCCCCGCCAGTGATCCACTGTCCTCCATGGCCCGCAACCTCATCCCAACTCCTAACCCCCATGTCCTCCGCAGGCCCCTTGCAATCTTCGATCTTTTCCCCTCCTCCCCAGTCTTTCCACTCCCCTGGAGATCTTCTCTCCTCTTACAATCTCTCTGGCCCCTTCCACGATCTTCTCCCCTCCTGTCCTGATCGCTCCAGCCACCCACCCCCCATCAATGTTCCACCTGACCCCCGATCTGTCCAGTCCCCCATCAATGTCCCCCACCCCCGACCCTCGATCTCTCCAGCTCCCCCATCAATGCCCCCTGTAGTGTATGTACCTTGAAGAAGGAACTATATTCTGCAGCCCCTGTATACTGCAGTACCAGTAGTGACCACCCCTGTATATAAGCCTGTGTAGTAACTTTGTATAGTAGTTCCAGTTTTGTCTCCATTCAGTAAACACCTGCTTTAACCAACTTCTGCAGTCCGTATCTCAATTACACACGGACGTTACACTGGCGACGAACAGGTCCGAACTTACCTACAGTTCTGCACCACCTCACGGGGATCCATCCCTGAAGCGAAGATGTTAGAGGTCGAGGCCAGAAGGAAGAAATCCAAAAAGAAAAAAAAAACAAACAGAAGAAACGGGCGTCGACCGTGGGCAACCGCCCTCTGATTCATCGAATTCGAAGATTTGCAGGAGAGGCTGTCGAGAGCTGGGCTTGGTTATCCAGTCTATGGTATTCCAGCTAATCGGGCTGGTGGCAGGTAGTACACTGATCCTTCCTGGGCTGCGGCGGGCTAGAGCTCGATCGGGTGGCTTTTCAACGGGGCCGAGCAGCGTTGTCGGGAAGAGGAGAGAGAGAGAGAGAGGGTGGAGCACACAGGGCGCGGCCGGTGCTACGAAGCCGGGCAGCGTACAGACCCAAGAAGAGGGAGGTAAGTGTCCCATAGGGTCTGCTCTGACGACGGGAACAGTAATTAAAATAAAAGAAATTGGAAGCGCAGAAAGCCGCGAGGAGCTGCAGTTTGCCACGGGGACTGCGGAGAGCGGTGTTGGCAGCAGCGCGGGGGGGGAAGTGCGCGAAGACCATAGGGCGTCGCCATCAAGGCATAAAAACGTCAGCAACAGCGCTAGCAGCAGCGGAAAAGACAGAAAGCGCGGGAGGCGCCATCTTAATCCAGCGGGGAAGAAGGCAAAGCGCGGGAGGCGCCATTTTGTTCAATCGGGGAAGAAGGCAAAGCGCGGGAGGCGCCATCTTAGATCTCCAAGATGCCGAAGACTGGCAATATCACTGCCTTCGATAATGCAATAGAAGGCTGGACCACGTATGTGGAAAGAGTCGAAGTATATTGCAAGGCAAATGAAGTAGCCGATGAGAAAAAGGCATCGGTACTACTAAACTTAATGGGCGCAAGAACGTATGGCCTATTGCGGAACCTGATCACTCCAGTCAAACCGATGGCGAAGAGTTTTAACGAAATTGTTGGTATCCTACAGGAACAACTAAATCCTACACCGCTGCTGATAGCAGAAAGATTTAAATTCCACAAGAGAAATCAGCATAAAGATGAGAGCAATGCTGATTACCTTACGGAACTACGCAGGCTATCAAAGCACTGCCAGTTCGGAGCAGGACTGGCAGATACCCTATGGGACAAATTTGTCTGTGGACTCCTGAGTGAAGGAACCCAGAAGAGGTTACTCTCAGAGAAAGAGCTGATGCTAGATAAGGCTTTCAGCGTGGCAGTATTGTACGAAGCAGCAGCAAGGGGAGCTGCGGAAATACAGCAAAAGCCACAGGAATACGGCACCCATGAAATGACACGGGGATTTGAAAAATGTTATCGCTGCGGCAGAACAACCCATGACCAGAAGGACTGCTGGTCCAAGGACAAAACATGCAGGCAATGCGGAAAGATGGGACACATTGCACAAGTTTGCAGGTCCGGGAAGAAGACTAACGACAACAAAAAGACTATTAAGGAAAAGTACAGGAAAGTACAAAAGATGATGGACAGTAGTTCCAAAGACCAGAAGAGCGATAGTGAATCCGGGAACAAGAGACTAAACTGTCTCAAACTACACAACGTAATCACAAAAGAGGATCACCGAACCATTTGGGTCACCCTCACGATAGCAGGGTCCCAAGTCAAAATGGAATTGGATACAGGATCAGCCTTGACTGTCATGAATCAACGAGACTACGAGCGGCTATTCTCATACATACCCTTGAAAGACACATCCATTGTCTTGAAGACATATACGGGGCAGAAAGTATACCCCAGAGGGAAAATAAGGGTGCCTGTCGAATACAACGGCAAGGAAATACAGAAATTGTATCTGTACATACTGCAAGATGGTGGACCACCATTATTGGGGCATGAATGGATCAGAAAGATAAGTTTAGACTGGCACTCCATTCAGGCACTGACGGTGGCTGGTAAAAAGGATGACGACGTCACACCTGGACGATTGTCAAAAATCTTGGCTAACACTAAAGAGGTATTTCAACAAGAACTGGGAACTCTTAAAGGCGTAACCGCCTTGATAAAAATAGAAGAGAATGCAATTCCCAAGTTTTTCAAAGCAAGATCGGTACCGTATGCAATTCGTCCAGCCGTCGAGGCAGAGCTGGAGAATCTGGAGAATGCAGGCGTGTTAACTAAGGTAGACTGGAGCGAGTGGGCGACACCCATCGTTCCTGTCATGAAGAAAACGTTAAACAATAAGTCTGAGGAGCCAAGGAAGGTTCGCATCTGTGGGGACTTCAAGGTGACTGTGAACCCAGTCCTTCACACAGTACAGTATCCTCTCCGAGGATAGAAGATATTTTCGCCTCACTATCTGGAGGGAAACGTTTTACAAAAATTGACCTAGCGCAAGCATATTTGCAGATGGAGGTTGAAGAATCCTCTAGGAAATATCTCACGATAAACACTCACAAAGGTCTTTACCAGTATAATCGACTGGTATTCGGAGTTGCATCAGCTCCGGCTATATGGCAAAGAGCGATGGAACAAGTCCTGCAAGGGATTCCGGGGACTCCGTGTTACTTGGACGACATCCTAGTGATGGGTGAAAATGACAGTGAACACCTTGCCAACCTAGAGCAGGTGCTCACTAGACTAAGAGAACATGGGCTACGAGCCAATTGCCCCAAGTGCGAGTTTTTTAAGAAACAAATATCGTATTGTGGCCACGTGATTGATGAAGAGGGGTTACATAAGTCCCCTGACAAAATTGAAGCGGTAGTTAAGGCTCCAGCGCCTGAAAATGTGTCGCAACTGAGGTCATTCCTCGGATTGGTGAATTACTACCATAAGTTTTTGCCGAATTTGTCCACAATTCTGCACCCACTGAACGCCCTGCTACAAACTGGAGTAGCATGGAAATGGAGCGATGAATGTAAGTGGGCCTTTCAGAAGTGTAAAGGCCTGATCACTTCAAGAGAAGTATTGGCTCACTACAACCCATCACTACCGATAAGACTGGCGTGTGATGCGTCTCCCTACGGCGTTGGAGCGGTACTGTCACATAAATCCCTTGATGGTTCAGAGAGGCCGATAGCTTTTGCGTCACGCTCGCTAACTGCAGCCGAGCGTAACTACGCCCAGATTGACAGAGAGGACCTCAGCCTGGTGTGGGGGGTGAAGATGTTCAATCACTACCTGCACGGACAGAAATTTACTCTACTAACTGATCATCAACCTCGTCTCCATTTTCAACCCTAAGAAGGGCGCCCCGATAATGACAGCACAACGGCTACAGAGGTGGTCCCTTTTCCTAGGGGCACACTAATATGACATCGAGTACAAAGGAACTAAACAGCATGGGAATGCTGATGGATTGTCGCGCCTACCATTGCCGACGGTGGAAGAAGCACCTGCAGTGGATCCAGTGGAGATATTCCACTCGACCATTGTCGAATGTCTACCTGTGACGAATGCAAACATAGAAAAGGAAACACGAAATGACCCGACACTCTCCAGGGTCTATGATTTAACGGTGAAGGGATGGCCAGCACATGGCGAGCCACTGTTGCCAGCATTCTCGCCAAGAAGAGAACAGCTGTCAGTGTGCCGAGGAACCTTGATGTGTGGATCCAGAGTAGTAATTCCACCCAAATTGAAGGATAGAGTGCTCAATGAGCTTCATGAGGGTCATCTGGGAGGGGTAAAAATGAAGAACTTAGCCAGAGCGTTTGTGTGGTGGCCGGGAATCGATAGAGAAATCTAAGAGATGACCAAGAGCTGTACAGGATGCCAGAAGGTCCAAAACGCCCCACCACAAGCCCCTCTACATCCATGGGAGTGGCCCTCATCTCCATGGCAAAGGGTACACATTGATTTTGCTGGTCCATTTATGGACTCGATGTTTTTAATTGCAGTGGATGCACATTCAAAGTGGCCAGAGGTAATAAAAATGTCCTCAACCACCACAGAAAAAACTATCACAGTCTTACGAACCATATTCGCCAGAAATGGGCTGCCTGAACAGATTTGCTCCGACAATGGACCACAGTTTGTGTCTGAAGAGTTCCGGAGGTTCTTAAAGAACAATGGTGTTAAGCATTACACATCCGCCCCATATCATCCAGCCACCAATGGATTGGCTGAGAGGTTCGTTCAAACATTCAAGAAGGCTATCAAGGCAATGGGTAATGAAGACATACCCCTACAACACAAGGTGGATAACTTCTTGTTTGCCTACCGGAATGCGACACATGCGGTTACCAACCAAACTCCAGCCATGATGTTCTTCAATCGAAGACTAAGATGCCGCTTGGATTTGGTTAAGCCAAACATCAGAAGAGATGTGGAGAACAGGCAGTTTCAGAATATGAATGAAAGGCCAACCAGGAGCTTTAAGATAGGTCAACCAGTTTTGGCCCGGGACTACTGCACAGAGAAATGGCAGCCAGGAACGATCTGCACACGGCAAGGACCTCTAATGTATACCGTGGACGTTGGAGAGAGCATTGTAAGACGCCATGCTGACCAGATTCTAGAGTCACTGGAAAACGTCAAATCTACACCACGATCCTATACAACTGGTGATGAAACCAAAGTACCAATTGCATCTACCTCAGAATCGGTGATATTGGAAGCAGACGAACTAAACAACGACGTTGATCCCGAATCAACTTTGCCAGAAGAACCTGATACCCCAAAGAGGCGTTATCCGGACAGAATTAGGAAGCCTCCTCAAAAACTGAATTTATAATTGATTACCTTCAGCTAATGTATATAGCAACTGTAATTGTAAATATGTTGTTTAATTATTAATCGAATGTTATGTACTGTTTAGCTAAAAGGGGAGGAATTGTAGTGTATGTACCTTGAAGAAGGAACTATATTCTGCAGCCCCTGTAAACTGCAGTACCAGTAGTGACCACCCCTGTATATAAGCCTGTCAAGTAACTTTGTATAGTAGTTCCAGTTTTGTCTCCATTCAGTGAACACCTGTTATAACCAACTTCTGCAGTCCGTGTCTCAATTACACACGGACGTTACACCCCCCTGCCCCCCGATCTCTCTGACACCTCCATAGATGTCCCACCCCGACCCCCGACCTCTTTGACCCCTCCTCATCGATGCTGCCCAACACCTGATCTCTCTCTCCCTCCTTCCTCTCCATTCCTAGGCTGCAGCCTCGTGCTGCAGATCTATCCGCCCGACAGCCAGACAGCCTCTCAAACTAGCTGGTTACAGCCGGGAAATGGAGTTTAATTACAGTAATCAGGTTCTGCCATTCTTCTGGGTTTCTCGACTGCAAAACTCCCGCCCCGCTCCCTCCCCCTCTCCCCGTTAATATCAGGGCCTATGATTCCCAGACTAAAGGATATGATAAAAACTGCATTTACACCCTCAGTACACCATACTGGTCAAGTAGTAAAGGGTCAGTTTTATGTACTGTATCTGTCTCTCCATCCCCCTGAATCTAGCCATGTTAGTGGACCTGATAGCCTGAATAATCTTTCCCAATCCATGCTTTCTTACATAGTTAATGTTTCAAAGGCGTAATTCTGGCAGTCACTCAAATCAAATATTGGATAGATTTCACTTGTTCTGATCCAAGGAGTGAAATTTCATCTGTCAATAATTTTATTGAAAAGGTTGACATGAGTAAAAATTTCCCATTTCCCATTTAGTACTCACCAACATTTTTGGTAAAATGAATAACAAAAGAATTTCAGCACTCCTAGCCTGCTTGATTTGGAATCTCATGAAAAGAACTGCCTCGCTATTGATTGCCTAATACTTACTTTGCAAACTGTACCTGATTTGGCCTTAGATTATGTTATGTATGTATAGGAAATTGGTCTGACAGGGAGAAAACAAATATGTTACTGATGTAACCATGTGATTTCTAGGGGGTGTGACGGCAATAATTCAGTAAAGAAATTGCAAACATCTGGACAGACAGTTGAATGGTCAACATAATGAGAAGCACTTACAAGTTCATTTCTTTCTTCAGACAGCAGAGCATTCCGGTCTTCTAGTTTCCTGATGATTGCACTTAATTCAGCTATTTTAAGTTGGAATCGTCGAGTATCCTTTTCATCCAGCTGCTGTTCCTGAAACATAGATCAACTGCAAATAACTGGTCATCGGCATAACCATGCGTCTCTGATAGACCACAACCAAAGAGACTGAAGAATTTGTCATAACTATTCAATTAGAGGCAGGATTTGTTTTTGCCTATACATTAAAATGTAAACTATGCCCTTATGTGATAGGGTGAACATTCAAGCAAATCAGCTTAGACTATATGAAGGAAATAAAAATGAGATACAGAAAAATAATGCAGAACGTAGAGTAAAAAAAAAACTCTTGACATTGGCACACCATGTTTTGAGTGAGTTCCAAAGGCATAACCCTACCTCAAGACACTATCATTAATTTAAGTGAAATGCAAATCACGATGCTTTACATGTGGTATTATGATGGTTGAAAAAACTAATTTGTGCTGTTACAAAAAGGAACAATGTGGTTGCTAGTAGCTGCAGGCAATAACAGGAGGACTGAGAAAAATGTTATAACTGATAATGCAAAATAGTATTTTAATACTCCATGTATGAGGGCATTTAAGGAAATGTTGAAATAAATGATTTACATTGGAAGCCCCAGTTAGTGCTTTTTATGTTTGTTTAGCAGAATTAAAATTCACAGTGTAACGGGCGGCAGTTTGAATAGGTGCACCTTTTGCCAATTATTTCCCATATAATTATTGGTTATACACTGCAGCACACTAAAAAAGAAAAAGGCACTGTGAGCATGCTGATGGATGACTTTCCGAACTAGTGATCCCGAACCCTATTTAACAGGTGCAGTGATTCCTCATTCAATAGGTGCAGGAGAGCCTTTGCATCGTATAACTATAATCTGTGCTTAGAAATATTTCCATTCCATGTGCTAAGAAAATCAAGAACCAGTGAAAAAAGAATCTTGATGAGAGTCAACAATGGGAAAAAAGTTAAAATACGTTTACAGGCATAAACGTTTGTCTTAAAGTTAAGCAGCAGTTTGTATCATTAGCAAATTAAGGTAGAAGCATAAGAATGGCATAATTACATAGGGTGGTAGTTGAAAGCACTGCCTTTAATTTATCATTACAACGTTACTAACTACAAAACCCTGAAAATGTGGCCGGCCTATGTAGGACTAGATTCTCTTGATTATTGTAAGATATTAGAAAGTGAGAGACATTCAAGCAAGACCAGGCCTGGAAGATGTCTGACTATTGTTAAATTCAGTGCACTACACTCAGTGCCTGCCTTCTGAAAATGTCTAAATGCAAATTAAACCCACGAAATAATTGCTGGTCTTATTTTGATTTTTTTTTAAATTACTTATGAGGTAACATTTCAAAACACTGCTATTATTAGATGATCAGAAGAACAAGCAAGCTGCTACACAATGAAATCCCAGTGTCCCCTCAAAAAAAAAAGCAAAACTGAAAAGTTTTCGAGTAAACTTAAATCTATCATTAATTCTATTTCAACAGTAACAAATATGCGGCTACAATGTAAAGATTTTAAAAGGTATTAGAAGAATGATGTAATGTGATCGTATTGCATAAGTATTAATAATTAAGCAGAAGGCATTAATATGCCCCTCATCAAGATTTTGTTACAGAATTTGTTGAATAGGGCATTTATAGACCATGTACGTATGTGAAAGTGCTTACAGGACTTCCTGAATGATCTGAGGCGTCTCCTGCACCACTTGCGCAAGGAAGTTCCCTTTTCGGGCTACTCAGATGGCGTTTTTCCCATGCTTCAGCCTCTTTGACCTGGGTAAGTTGTTCATCTAAAGCCTCTTTTTGGAGCTGGAGTCTCTGAGCATGCCCAGCCTGAGCCCCCAGCTCTTTTTCCAGCACGTAGACTGCTCTGTCTTTAAATTTTATCTCATCCATCTACAATGAGAACAAAACACAATCACACATGCATGCATTTTATGTCAGCTGTTGCCACTAGACAATTCTTCTGTAAAGCTAAAACTCAAGGGAGAGGAGCAGTATTTACTGGGTAGTGAGGCCGAATAATGTAATTTTTATATTTAAAGGTTTTGTGTGTATTATTCATTCATTATTTGTATGCCACTTCAGCCATTCCCTAGTTGTTTTTGGGCAATTTCACCTGGTAAGCTCATAGTCACAAGATAGGTTGGATGAAAAAGGCCCTTTAGCCCAACTGATCTCATACTTCCAGAACAATAACCCCACAAGCTAATAAAATAGATTTTAAAATTGGCTTCTATCATCATACCAAATATTTTATACATTCATAGCTAACCTTTATACACACATTCATAAATCGTAGCTGCGTCACATTTTTTGCATGAAACTATAGCTGCGACTCTTACCATTAACCCTCGGCAAACCTGATCCCTCCCAAAGAATTTCATTAAACTTTAGCAAAGACAATCAAATCTGACTAGACCCTTTACTTTTTAGAGCAGTTAATAGAAGTATTTTCAATCTGCAAAGGAAAAAGGCAATGTATGAAATCCATTCATATTTTACTGAACCTCTTTGTTCAAATAGTTCTAAGCAACTGAAGGGTTTAGTTACATGGCATTATTTTGAAAATGAAATAATTAAACTTGATTTTTTTTCAAAACCAATAATTGTCTTGGTCAGTCATGGTATGCATGAAACCTGGGATCTATGAGTGGTTGGTCCTTTACCCACCATCCAGGTTAAACATAGAAACATAGAAGATAGAAGCAGGAGTAGGCCATTCGGCCCTTCGAGCCTGCTCCGCCATTCAACGAGATCATGGCTGACCATCCAAACCCTAGCACCCAGTCCCTACACCGACAGCCATCCCACCCAAGCCCTATCCCCGTAACCCCGTAACCCCACGTATTTAATCCCCCCTAACACTAAGGGCCAATTTTTTATCATGGCCAATCAACCTAACCCGCACATCTTTGGACTGTGGGAGGAAACCGGAGCACCCGGAGGAAACCCACGCAAACACGGGGAGAATGTGCAAACTCCACACAGACAGTCACCCGAGGCCGGATTTGAACCCGGGTCCCTGGCGCTGTGAGGAAACAGTGCTAACCACTATGCCACCGTGCTGCCCTGTCTTTAAATTTGTGCTAAGTTTCCTCAGTGAATATCTCCTTTTAGCTTAGTGGAAGGACCTGTGTAGAACAGTTTGAGATGTGCTAGTCATTTTCATGTCCAAGTCCAGTGTGGCGAATCAGAGTTACTTATCACCAACTGCTTAATCCAGGTCCTCAAGTGAAGGGCTTTAGCAAAGTGTTGTGCTTACCAATGAAGCTGAAAATCCAGGACATAGTTGCCTACACGACAACAGTCACTTCACTTTAAATGTCAGATTCATGTGGAAACCCATCATTGTGATTAAGGATCTTCAAACCTAGTGACTGAGATATCTACACAGGTAGAATTCCTGTTTGCCTGATATAGAATGCACATTCTCTACCATTGCTCACCCCAATTAATCTAAGTCCAGATAGCTTGGCAAGGTTGGCAAGAGCCAAGGTTTAGGAATTCCCAAGTGTGCACAGGGATATTTCTGTAGTTTAGCTAACTAATACAATACAACTTCCCACTCCTTGCCCAGCTCGTTCTACCCTACCCACTATGGCATTGTTCAATGAGTACCGCACTACCATTAGCACATTGGCTTTCAGGTTATCATTAGCCAACTGGGAAGAATCTCAAGCCCCATTGACTGGTCTACCACTCCAGATCCCATTAACAATGCAGGCTGGTTGGTCAATCATCAACAATGCCCTGGAGTACTCCAAACCTAATTAGCTCAGTATCAGATTGGCATGTCTGCCATGAAGGATTGATTTGCTTCCATAAGAACGTAAGAAATAGGAGCAGGAGTAGGCCATTCGGCTCTTCGAGCCTGCTCCGCCATTTAATGAGATCATGGCTGATCTGATCTTGGGCTCAGCTCCATTTCCCTGCCCGCTCCCCATAACCCTTCACTCCCTTATTGTTCATCTTGCCTATCTCCACCTTAAATATATTCAATGACTCAACTCTCTGGGGCAGAGAATTCCACAGATTTACGACCCTCTGAGAGAAGAAATTCCTACTCATCTCAGTTTTAAATGGGCGACCCCTTATTCTGAAACTATGCCCCCTAGTTCTAGATTCCCCCATGAGGGGAAACATCTTCTCTGCATCTACCTTGTTGAGCCCCCTCAGTATCTTATATGTTTCAGTAAGATCACCTCTCATTCTTCTAAACTCCAATGAGTATAGGCCCAACCTGCTCAACCTTTCTTCATAAGTCAACCCCTTCATCTCAGGAATCAACCTCGTGAACCTTCAATGAACTGCCTCCAATGCAAGTGTATCCCTCCTTGAATAAGGAGACCAAAACTGTACGCAGTACTCTAGGTGTGGCCTCACCAATACCCTGTACAGTTGCAGCAGGATTTCCCTGCTTTTATACTCCAACTCCCTTGCAATAAAAGCCAACATTCCGTTTGCCTTCCTGATTATTTGCTGTACCTGCATGCTATCTTTTTGTGGTTCATGCACAAGGGCCCCCAGGACCCTCTATACTGCAACATTTTGTAATCTCTCTCTATTTAAATAATAATTTGCTTTTTTCTTTTTCTTACCAAAGTGGATAACCTCACACTTTCCCACATTATACTCCATCTGCCAAATGTTTGCCCACTTACTTAGCCTATTTATATCCCATTGCAGATTATTTATGTCCTTTTCACAACTTGCTTTCCCACCTATCTTTGTATCATCAGCAAATTTGGCTGCATTACACTTGGTCCTTTCATCCAAGTCATTAATATAGATTGTAAATAGTTGAGGCCCCAGCACTGATCCCTATGGCACCCCACTAGTTACTGTTTGCCAAGCGGAAAATGACCCATTTATCCCGACTCTCTGGGGAAATTTTACCAGCCCTGGGGTGGTGGGAATGGAGGCAGGACTGCCGGGAAAATGGCACAAGTTGGGGGCAGGTGCCCAACCCACCTCCATGCCATCTTGCCAGGAGGCAGGTAGCCATCCTACACCAGGTCCCGTCTCCTTGGAGGCGGGAAGGGATTAAAACCTATTAACTGCCTGTTAACAGGTAGTTAACAGGCAGAAAATAGGATTATCCCTTTTTTGCCCTCACAAATGCAGGCTTCCCGAAGGCTCCCAAACCTGTCAGCTCAGCAAGGCGAGTAGTGGGTCTGCGGGGGTCGGGGTGGGGGTGAAAAGGTGTGCTGTGAAAGTAAGTGATGGGTGCAAGAGTGGAGAGGTAAGTATCTGAGGTAAGTGCAAAGTGTTTTTAAAAGTGTACTTACCTTTGTTTCTCCCTACAGGCTTCAGTCGGTTTGTATGCGGAGAGTCTCAGACCTCTGTGTTGCAGATGAGAGATGGCCATTGCATTCTCAGATGCAACAACCATCTCATTTCTGTAAACGAAAGAAGTTTGATGAGGTCTTGAATTCAAGACCTCATCAAACTGCAGAGAATATCACTGTTTGACAGCTTCACAGAGCTGTCAAACGATGACAATTCATCTGTGACAGATGGAACGTCATACGTTGATGTTCTCTGCAACTGGCTTTCCCTTAATTGGCCTGCTAAACCCACTGGGCAGGCTTAACAAGGTCAATCAAGGTAAAATAGTGTGGGTTGGTCACAGATCGATGGAGGTGGGACATCGACCCGCCAAGCAGCAGTCCCGCCTCCAATGCGCCCCCATTAACAAAATCGCCCCCTCTGTTTTCTGTTAGTTAGCCAATCCTCTATCCATGCTAATATATTACCCCCAACCCCGTGAGCTCTTATCTTGTGCAGTAACCTTTTATGTGACACCTTATCGAATGCCTTCTGGAAATCCAAATACACCACATCCACTGGTTCCCCTTTATCCACTCTGCTCGTTACATCCTCAAAGAACTCCAGCAAATTTGTCAAACATGATTTCCCTTTCATAAAACCATACTGACTCAGCTTGACTGTATTATGATTTTCTAAATGTCCTGCTATTGCTTCCTTAATAATGGACTCCAGCATTTTCTCAATGACAGATGTTAGGCTAACTGGTCTACATTTTCCTGCTTTCTGTCTCCCTCCCTTCTTAAATAGGGGTGTTACATTTGCGGTTTTCCAATCCGCTGGGACCTCTCCAGAATCCAGGGAATTCTGGTAGATTGCAACCAATGCATCCACTATCTCTGCAGCCACTTCTTTTACGACCCTAGAATGCAGGCCATCAGGTCCAGGGGACTTGTCCAGCTTTAGTCCCATTATTTTACCAAGTACTTTTTCTTTAGTGATAGTGATTATTTTAAGCTCCCCCCTCCCTACAGCCCCTTGATTATGTATTATTTGGATGGTTTTAGTGTCTTCAACCGTGAAGACTGATACAAAATATTTGTTCAAAGTCTCTGCCATTTCCCTGTTCCCCATTATTAATTTCCCAGTCTCATCCTCTAAGGGACCAACGTTTACCTTAGCTACTCTCTTCCTTTTTATATGACTGTAGAAGCTCTTACTATCTGTTTTTATATTTCTTGCTAATTTACTCTCATAATCCATCTTCTCTCTCTTTTTTATTTTTTATTCGTCTTTTGCTGGTTTTTAAAAAAAAATTCCAATCCTCCGGCTTCCCACTTGGCAACACTGTATGCCGTTTTTTCAATTTGATACCATCCTTTACTTCCTTAATTAGCCACGGATGGTTCTCCCTTCTCTTAAAGTCTTTCCTTCTCACTGGAATATATTTTTGTTGAGAGTTAAGAAATATCTCCTTAAATGTCTGCCATTGCTTATCAACCGTCTTACCCTTTAATCTATTTTCCCAGTCCACTTTAGCCAATTCTGCCTTCATACCTTTGTAATTGCCTTTATTTAAGATCAGGACACTGGTTTGTGACCCAACTTTCTCACCCTCCAATTGAATTTCAAATTCAACCATGCTATGATCACTCTTTCCTAGAGGATCCTTTACTATGACATCATTTATTAATTCTGTCTCATTAAACAGTACCAGATCTAAGATAGCTTGCTCCCTGGTTGGTTCCACAACGTATTGTTCTAGGAAAACATCCCGGATACACTCTATGAATTCTTCCTCGAGGCTACCTTGGCCAATTTGATTTGTCCATCAATATGAAGATTACAATCACCCATGATTATTTCTTACAAGCCGCCACTATTTCTTGATTTATACTCTGTCCGGTGTAGCTACTGTTAGGGGGCCTATAGATTACACCCACCAGTGACTTCTTTCCCTTATTATTTCTTATCTCCACCAAACTGATTCTACATCTTGCTCTTCTGAGCTAATATAATTTCTCACTACTGCACTGATCTCATCCTTTATTAACAGATCTACCCCACCTCCTTTTCCTTTCAGTCTATCCTTCCAAAATGTCAAATACCCCTGAATATTCAGTTCCCAGCCTTGGTCACCTTGCAACCACGTCTCTGTAATGGCTATTAGGTCATACTCATTTATATCTATTTGTGCCGTCAACTCATCTATCTTGTTAGGAATGCTGCGTGCATTCAGATAAAGAGCTTTTAATTTTGTCTTTTTACTATTTTTCCGTGCTTTGGCCCCACTTTCTGATGCACTCTCATTTTTCTATGTCTGTCCCTTCCTGTCACACTCTGGTTACCATTACCCCCATCGCTACCCTGCTCTATTGCCTTCTCCTTTCTCTTTGACTTTTTTAATTACCGCTCACCTGAACCCTCCCCCCCCCGCGCCCCCCCCACGATTTAGTTTAAAGCCCTCTCTACAGCCCTAGTTATTCGATTCGCCAGGACACTAGTCCCAGCATGGTTCAAGTGAAGCCCGTCCCAACGGAACAGCTCCCTCTTACCCCAGTACTGGTGCCAGTGCCCCATGAATCGAAACCCATTTCTCCCACACCAGTCTTTGAGCCACGCGTTCATCTCTCTGATCTTATTTACCCTATGCAAATTTGCTCGTGGCTCAGGTAGTAATCCAAAGATTTCCAGTTTTCCATTGCAAGGCCAATTGATACCAAGACGACCCTACTAATCACTCCACCAAGAAAGACACTCACTAGTTGGTCATTAGACAACTGATGAGGGCTGGTTAGAGCCCTTGCTAGGCAGATTGTAGATATGAGGAACTCCTCACAGGTGGCATGGTAATCAGCCCAACATAAATATGTGAGTGCGTTGCCAGGATCATCCTGATTACAGTATGGACACATACCATTCCCCTTTGAACAGTGGTTCCACCAATTGCAAGTGCGGAGCTTCGGAACAGCTACTTGCCATGTAGTAAGCGTAAAACCCTGAATAGTTGAGTCGTTAGTCGCCTACTCATCCTCCAGCTAATTACTTCCAGAAGCTGTCACGCTAAGCTTTAAAGTTTCCTCCTTGGCTATACAATGGATATCAGCTCTCAGTGCGGTGGAAGGTCCTATACCAAACAAGTGTGACAGCCGCTATGATGGCTAAGTCTTGTTCTGCATATCAGGGTTACTAATCAAGTCCTTAATCTACATCCTCATGAGGAACATTAGGTACGAGATGAGCTAAATAGTGAACCTGAGTATTTAGCCCCTATTTGCCTACTCCAATCGCTCCAATTCAAAGTAATGATAAGGCCCTATATACATGCACGTCGTTCTTTTATTATCCTGTAAGATATGGGTGGCTCGCAACTCAATGAGTTTACGAGCTCTTTGCTGAGCTGCATTTAGCGTGAGGTGCAAGGTTAAATGTAAATGTAATAAGCACTAATCTACATAATGACAGCACAACATATTGCTGCTTGTGAGATACTGATGCAAATCAAAATCGAACAAGCAAGACCTTTTTTCAGCAATGACACAAGACGTTGTTCCCATTGGATCACTTGCCAATTAAATCCTGGTTGTTTACCAACTTAACACTTTGTTTTTCCTCATTAAGCATAAGTATAGTCTTGTGATCTTTTGACATTTAAAGCGAAAATGATCAGTTTATGATTGAGCAATAATTATTTTTTGTACAACACCTAGAAAAATGATTTAATGAGCTCCTGCACTCCCTCTTGGAGCAGTTTAGCTTACTACAGCTAATTTTAGGGGTAAGTGTCTTTATCAGCCCAAATTGTTAAACCCAAATGAACGTATCACACCCATGCTTTACATAAGAACATAAGAATTAGGAGCAGGAGTAGGCCATCTGGCCCCTCTAGCCTCAACTTCTACCTCAACTCCACTTTCCCACCCAATCCCCATATCCCTTGACTCCCCTAGAGTCCAAAACTCTATCTATCTCAGCCTTGAATATATTCAACGATTCAACATCCACAGCCCGTTGGGGTAGAGAATTCCAAAGATTCACAACCCTCTGAGTGAAGACATTCCTCCTCATCTCAGTTTTAAAAGGCTGACTCCTTATCCTGAGACTATGCCCCCTAGTTCTAGATACTCCAGCCAGGGGAAACAACCTCTCAGCATCTACCCTGTCAAACCCCCTCAGAAGCTTATATGTTTCAATGAGATCACCTCTCATTCTTCTAAACTCCAGAAAGTATAGGCCCAATCTACTCAATCTCTCATCATAGGACAGCCCTCTCATCCCAGGAATCAATCTAGTGAACCTTCGTTGCACCACTTCCAAGGCAAGTATATCCTTCCTTAGATAAGGAGACCAAAACTGTGCACAGTACTCCAGGTGTGGTCTCACCAAAGCCTTGTACAATTGTAGCAAGACTTTCTTAATCTTGTACTCCAACCCCCTTGCAATAAAGGCCAACATGCCATTTGCCTTTTTAATTGCTTGCTGTACCTGCATGCTAACTCTCTGTGTTTCCTGTACGAGGACACCTAAATCTCTCTGAGCACCAACATTTAATAGTTTCTCAACGTTTAAAAAATATTCTGTTTTTCTATTCTTCTTACCAAAGTGAATATCCTCACATTATACTCCATCTGCCACCTTATTGCCCACTCACTTAACCTGTCTATATCCCTTTGCAGGCTCTTTATGTCCTCCTCACAGCTTACTGTCCCACCTAGCTTTGCATCAGCAGCAAATGTGGATACATTACACTCGGTCCCTTCATCTAAGTCATTAATATAGATTGTGAATAGCTGAGGCCCCAGCACTGATCCTTGCGGTGCCCCACTAGTTAAAGCCTGCCAATCTGAAAATGACCCGTTTATCCCAACTCTCTGTTTTCTGTCCGTTAACCAATCCTCTATCCATGCTAATATATTACCCCCAACCCCATGAACCCGTATAGGCACTCAATAAGGTGTGGCACCTTATTTTGAAAATCCAAATATACTACATCCACTAGCTCCCCTTTATCTACCCTGCTAGTTAAATTTACAAAAAATTCTAATAAATTTGTCAAACATGATTTCCCTTTCATAAAACCATGTTGACTCTGCCGAATCATATGATGATTTTCTAAGTGCCCTGCTACCACTTCCTTAGTAATGGATTCCAGCATTTTCCCGATGACTGATGTCAGGCTAACTGGCCTGTAGTTCCCTGTTTTCTCTCTCCCTCCTTTCTTGAATAGCGGGGTTACATTTTCTACCTTCCAATTTGCTGGGACCATTCTAGAATCTAGGGAATTTTGGAAGATCACAACCAATGCATCCATTATCTCTGCAGCCATCTCTTTTATAATCCTAGGATGTAGGCCATCAGGTCTAGGGGATTTGTTGGCTTTTAGTTTCTCAAGTACCTTTTCTCTACTGATCTTAATTACTTTAAGTTCCTTGCTCTCCTTAGCCCTTTGGTTCCGCACTATTTTTGGTATTTTTTTGTGCCTTCTACTGTGAAGACAGTTACAAAATATTTGTTTAACATCTCTGTTTCCTTATTCCCCATTATCCCTTTGATTATTTGTCAGTATTTATAACTAAAACAGAGGTTGCTCTAATGTCAAAAATATGAACCTGCACCTACTGAAAGACCTGGAGCTGGCGTATATTTCCACCAGCATGATAGACATTGGCTCAGTTCAGAGCAGTGGTTCAGTGCCATTATTCTCAGATCATCATGTCAATTGTTTATCAGATAGTAACGACTACAGTTGATTTCTGGTAAAGGCATATCATATCCAAGTGTAATGGAAGTCTGTGGGAATGCTTTATGTTTAGTGCTTCTTACTCAGCCTACAGGTAATAACTTCCAGCAGCTGTCATGCTTACCCTTAGAGTTTCCTCAGCAGCGATAGAGTGGACATCTGCCTTTAGAAATACATAGAGATTACAACAAGGAAACAGGCTGTTCGGGCCAACCAGTCCATGTTGATATGTATCCTCCAAACTCCGCTTCTGCTCAACATCATCTTTTCCCCAAGTTCAGATAGAGTGCAAGACACAGTTATGAGAATCAAACAATTTAGCTAATACAATTATGCCTCACTTTTTAAGCATGTTGCAACAATTGCAGGTACATATTCTGGAGAGAGGCCTGGCCTTGGGTCTGAACTGGGCTTCTCCCCATCCTATAAATATTCCTCAGCATCTCAAGAAAAATAGAGGGATAGTCATACTTTCCTGTTAAACACTGAACAAATAGGATAGATTTTCATTGTGGCTGGTTTTCAGATGGGTGATGGGCAGGGCAATTGGGCTGCCCGCCCAATGTCATCAGCAGGACACCTGAACTATTTTGATAGTCAGGCTTCATTTACATTTCATTGGTAAGCTACCCATGAGTTTCCCGCAGTGATGGGCAGCCTGCCGAATTGGAGAGCAGGATTTCTGGCAGGCCTGGTGCCCATTCAAAGAGTGAATGCAACTCTTAAAGCAAATGTCATTCAACTCTGTGTAAATCTATGTTGCTACTGGGAGGTTTTTGGAGAGCAACATGTCACAGGCAAGAGCATAGTGCCAGAAAGCCATCTGGGCCTGACTGCCCTGGCAGCAGCAAAGATGCTGCAGTCTGCAGCCGGGCCTTCTCAGGCCTTAGCTCATAGAGGTTGCTGACCGTGAGCATCTCAAGGGCCCTTATCTGTGCTTTAGTAGCTTTCCACCACCCATGCTGAAGCTAGCAGGGAGCTCCTCATAGGAGCACCAGAATAGGCAAGAAATCACTCAGGAAAAGCACTAAGGGTTAACACATGGGTGAAAATATTATTTAATGGCACATCAGTCAGCCATTAAAAAATTACAGCTTTGGAATTTGTGACTTTGTTTGCAGTGTGGTTCTATAGTAGCTACCGACCCTGCAATTTCAGGTGTCATGTGTATCAATATTGGTCAGAGGTTTATTGCAGGATGGAAGTACTGGCAGAGATAGTGTTGAAGACAGTTAATGCAGGAGTGAGGTGAGGAGGGAATGGAGTAGATCAGCTGAAGCATCGATTAATCTTCTGTTGCTGAACAGCTCTGGCTAGGCTGCTGCTGTCCCCTTCCCGCTTCTGCTCCACCTTTGCTGTCATCAAGGTCTTCCTCTTCAGATGATGGAAGGCCCTCTTGCTGTGCAGGCTCCAGTTCCTGTCCCCGTTGCACAGCAAAGTTGTGCAGAAGGCAGCAGATGACCACAATCCAAGACACTCTCAGTGGGCTGTGCTGCAGAATGCCCCCCAGACCGGTCCAGGGAACAAAAGCATTGTTTGAGGTCCAATGGCTCAGATTGTATCTCTGTTCAGCCAGTGCGCATCATCAGCCATTTTCATCGAGGTGCCATGAATCAGGTGTAAAGAGGATAGCTCTTGTCCCCAGCCTCTGACTTGCTGAGCTAGGGCATGGTGGACTGGCACAGTATGTAGACATTATGATAGCTGGGAGGAAAGTGAGCACAAATCTGGTGGTGACACACTCAACAGCTGAACATGAAGGGAGTGGAAGTCTTTTTTGTTCACAAAGGCTTCTGCATCATTGAGAGGTGCCTTGACGGTTTACATGGGTGCAGTCAATCACAGCCTGAACTTGTGGGAAGCCCGCTATGACAGAGAACCCTTATAGCATTTTCCTGCTGGCTGTGGGCATTCATGGGCATTGTTATATATTGGTTGGACTTGACAAGGAGGGTAGCAGTGACCTGTTCAATGCAGGTTTGGATTGCAGACTAACTAACATGATAGAGATTAGCTGCTGCAGCCCGTAAAGAGCATGAGGTGAAAAAAAATAAGGACCATAGTTACTTTCACTGTCACATGGCCAGTCTGGGAGGGTGGGTTGCAGGTTTTGCTGTAAGAGGCTGCACAGGTCTCTGACAGCCTCTCTGCAGAAGTGCAGCCGCCTGATGCACTGCTCCTTGTAAAACTGGAGCTAAGTGACTTTGAGCCTATAGACTCTGTGGGCAGAGTATGGACACCTGTAAGCAGCGCTCCTCCTTTGTGCTCTGCTCAGGACCCCAACTACAGCGCCCTGAGTTTCCCCGACCTGCTGCTGCTGCTCTTCTTCCTCCTCTTCATCCAACCAGAGTAGAGTGGCCAGGATGACTCCCGTTTTGAACAATGTGCAGGCCCTCCTGACCTTCTTGCAGATTTGGAAGCAGAAATACAGTGATTTCAAAGGTGAAAAATTCTGAAAAAATCTAACCAGGTGAATTAGAAACAGATTCAAATGATCTGAGGTGAGTACCCCTTTAAATCGTGCTTCCAAATGCTGTTTCACGCCTGTACCACCTACTACTGGGTGAGTCCAGCACTGCAAGCTACTTCTGCTTTTTACACAGGGATTCTATGGCCATTTTGCCATGATAAAAACACTTGGGCACAAGTGATTTTACTATGTTTTCAATAGAAGCTTTCCTGAGAAGTAGTTTCTCCAGGCAGCCCCATGCTGGGTTAGACACCTATAGGCAGATGGGAGGTGAATTAATGTGGATGGGAAGTTATTTTGCACAGATCCCAAGCAATGGCTCATTTAGCAGCAACGTTTCATCATTCAGGAGACATCTAGCACTTTGATGTTGACAAATTACCTTTGACCTCTTTGAAGAGAGGTTTTTAAGAATCAACATAGGCATCACAGATCCATCATGCAGCAGTGGGCTGCACAAGGAGAACCTCTGCCCTGGTTAAGAAGTGTTCATGATTTTATGATACTCAGGCTCTTTATTTTTCTAACAGTACGTGAATAGAAGTTGAACTGATTGTGCCAAGTGACTTTCGTCATGCTTCGTGTTCTGTATGTTTTACTTACAATGGAATAAAGCAGTTTACAAACTGAACCATTTTCTACAGCTGGTGCAAAACTAGCATTTAAATGCCATTTTGATTATTTGGATGTAATCCTTTAGACATGACAGCCATGTTAGATACTCCTAGAATTAGATAATATTTTAGAATAATAACAGAATTTACAACTGCAATTATTGCTACAATATTTTACTTTCTGTAGGTGCTAAATATAACTTGCAATCTTTACATTATACTAAAAGTGGAACTAGCATGTCCTTTTAATATAATAATGACATAATATAGATTAGTTGAACAGGAGGTCCTTCTTTTTACCCTTCTCTTTGCAGTTGGGTGCAAGATAAGATATAAGAACAACACCTAGAAACTATCTAACATCAATATGATTGTTCTGGACTTGTTACATGCAGATAACACCCTCTAATGGTAGTTATGGTATAGCAGTGTGTTATTTGACCTTCTTCCTGTTTGCCCCGGAAGTAGTATTCCAGGGAGTGTTTTTGCTGAATTGTGAACAAAGCCACATGAGGCAGGAATCCTCCTCCATCCTTCCTTATACGCTAGGCAAGACGCAATGTCTGTGAGTATCCTTGTTTAGTAACATGATAACAACCTTGTCAGTATAGTATTTTGACAATACTTTGTCTATAAGATGTTTGTTAGCTGTTAGCTACCGAGGTTTAGCTTCAGTGCTATTTACTTATACAATTAGTCTATTCTGTTTTCATAAACATGTTTGTATCTTATGAAACATCTAATGTATAGTACTCAGCTCTGTGTACAAAACATATTTTGTCTTTGTTTACAGTTTCACAATTTTATTCAAGTAAAGCTTCAAAACCACACCCTGTTTCTCAAGCAGTTATTTGAATGAGTGTTTAGCTGACTGGATAACTGGATAAGAGTACGTCTAGCGAGACCAGTACAGTGAAAAGACAGCAATATGGCTAGCCGTGAAGCGAGGAGATCCTCCACGTGGAGCAGCAAGGACTCAGAGTTAAGTGGCGGTCATCTAGGCGCAGAATAAGCCATCACGACACAGCCAGCTTAAGTCTTCACCTTGTACACCACACTTACCTCACATCATCATGGCAGGAGGTAATACCGAAAATGCTACTCAGCAAGTAAAAGACCTTAAACAGTTAGATAAAACTGAAGAATGTGACAATCTGTCTATAAGCTCTCATTACTATAGATCATCAGCTGGTTCTAGGTCATCAGCCGGTTCACGGTCATCAGCTGGTTCTAGAGTTAGTATGGCCATCGCCAGAGCACGGGCCAATGCCGAAGCAGCGTACGACAAGAAAGAAATGGAAATAAAAGTTGCACGGGCCTGTCTCCAAGCCACATTAGACGCCCTGCTGGAAGAAAGAGAGATAAAAGTTGAACGGGCTCGTCTCCAAGCCACATTAGACGCTCTGCAGGAAGAAAAAGAGAGAGATGTTGCATTAGCTGAGGCACTTTTAATGGAAGCTGATCTTGAGTCAGCTAGCAAAGCTCCAATTCCTGTTCCGCGTCAGAGTCGACTACAGCGCACCACAGACTATGTGAGCGACCAAGCTGACGCACAGTTTACGAGAGAGAGAGATGAAGACCCACACATCTCTGCAGACTCAAGCACACCATATAACATGCTCCACGTCACCAACCAAGTTCGAAATGGACTGCGTGGCCCAAGTCACAGGATCCTCCCCCACAAAACAGAGGACACCGTGCAGAGGAATGGAGCGCTGAAGAGAGAAAGTCAGCAGCGAACCCCCTCTCATTTCCTTGAGACCCCCATCAGAGCCCCTACTCAAGGCGACCATGGCATAGGTACCACCACCTACGACCTTGCCAAATACCTTGCACGCAGCCAGCTGGTGACTACGGGGTTAACCACGTTTGATGGTAAACCAGAGAACTATTGGGCCTGGAAGTCCTCCTTCCACGGTGCCATATCGGGCTTAGACCTGTCGGCAGGAGAAGAGCTCGACCTCCTTATCAAATGGCTCGGCCCAGAGTCCGCCGGACAGGCACGCAGGATAAAAGCAGTTAATGTGAGACATCTGCCAGCTGGGTTGATGATGGCTTAGGCGAGGCTGGAAGAAAGCTACGGCTCGCCTGAAGCCATTGAAAGGGCTCTCTTTGCCAGTTTGGAGAACGTTCCGAAGTTGACAAATAAGGAACCCCAGAAGCTCCGCGACCTTGGAGATCTGCTGTGGGAACTCGAAGCTGCAAAGCAGGACGGCTACCTACCTGGCCTATCATACTTAGACACTTCCAGAGGGGTAAGCCCCATCATTGAGAAGCTTCCATTCAATCTGCAGGAGAAGTGGACATATTTCGGGTCAAGGTTCAAGCTAGAGCACAACGTTACCTTCCCCCCATTCTCTGTGTTTGCCAACTTCATCCTTAGAGAAGCCAAAGCCAGGGCAGACCCCAGCTTCAACTTCTTCTCCTCCCACACAGCACTTGCCAGAAGAGACAAGTTTGACAGACATGGAAAGACACCAATATCTGTCTACAAAACTCAAGTGTCTTCAACCAAGAACGCAAGGGATCAGGAGAAATCTGAGGATATGAGCAAACAATGCCCCATCCACAACAAGCCCCATCCATTAAAGTGCAGAGGCTTCAGAGAGATGTCCCTGGAAGACCGCAAACAGTATCTCAAAGAGAACTCTATGGCCCAGTAATTCCGTTCCAAACGCGTGAGTACGGTCGGGGTACTCACGCATCTGGCCGGAGGAAATGCCGGTTTTCAGCATGCACAGCGCATGCGGGGAAAACCGGCATTTCCTGTCCTCTGAACGAAGGGGTTCAGAGGCACAGCGTGTGCGACTGCACATGCAGCGCGTGTGCAGTAAAATTAGTCGGTTTCATTCATGCTTTCAGTGAGGTTAAGTCCTTACAACTTACACATGAAAACAGCATGCGTACAGTTGCTCCAGAGGCTGCGGAGGAAGATATATTTTATTGTGGAGCTTCTGAAAGGCAATATTTTTGTTTGGGAAAGGGAGGAAAGTTATTTTAAGACATGCTGAGGTAAGTTTTAAAGTTTAATTTTTTTTTTTTAAGCGGGTTTTCAGTACTGTAGGTAGAAGGAGCAATTGTGGCTGTGTGAATTGAATTTGCTGTGTTTATTAAATGTGAAAATGACTGTTCTAAAATGAATAATGTAACATTTCCAACATTTTTAAGAAAGAAACTTTTCATCAGTAATATATTCTTTTAAGTAATTATGTATGTATGTCCGTATATATTCCTTTACGTATATGTATGTATGTATATATTCCTTTACTTATGTGCATGAATGTATGTATTTAATTATGATTTTCCAATAAGTTACTTTCTCTGAAAGTCATAATTAAATACATACATTCATACATATAAGTAAAGGAATATATACATACATACATATACGCAAAGGAATATATACAGACATACATACATAATTACTTAAAAGAATACATTACTGATGAAAAGTTTCTTTCTTAAAAATGTTGGAGTCATTTTCACATTTAATAAACACAGCAAATTCAATTCACATAGCCACAATTGCTCCTTCTACCTACAGTACTGAAAACCCGTTTTAAAAAACAAAAATAAACTTTAAAACTTACCTCAGCATTTCTTAAAATAACTTTCCTCCCTTTCCCAAACAAAAATATTGCCTTTCAGAAGCTCTACGATAAAATATATCTTCCTCCGCAGCCTCTGGAGCAACTGTACTCATGCTTTTTTCATGTGTAAGTTGTAAGGACTTAACCTCACTGAATCCATGAATGAAACCGGCGAATTTTACTGTGCACGCGCTGCCTGTGCAGTCGCACGCGTTCTGCCTCTGAACCCCTTCGTTCAGAGGACAGGAAATGCCGGTTTTCCCCGCATGCGCTGTGCATGCTGAAAACCGGCATTTCCTCCGGCCAGACGCATGAGTACCCCGACCGTACTCACGCGTTTGGAACGGAATTACTGGGCCATTGGAAAATCATCTCGGGCTGTGAAATTGATCAGGCGGGTATGATGTATTACCAAGACGATAACGCGTTTCTCCTGCCATAGGCCGGGGTGATTTTCTAGCCAGTCACTTCATTAAAATTACTTTAACAACTCTTTCCATTTCTTCCTTGCAAGGACGTCTGTGTAAGCAGGAGGCCTGTGAGCGAGAAAAATGCCCGGGAACTGCTAGTAGCCAACACCTTCACGAGCTAGTGGCGCCTTGTACCTCCCCCTCCCCCCGCAAGGCAAAGAAAGGAGCAGACACAATTTAAAGTGAAGCAGTGAACTTTTATTGCATCATAAAACAGTTTTCAGGGTCAGTTTTGATGTAGATAGTTTATAACTTTAAAATGTTAACTAGCTATTTCCTGCTTTTCAAACATTTGTAAACATGAATAGTTCAGAAAAAAATGTGTTAACATTTTAAAGTGACTTTTTCTGTTTTCTTAGTGCAATAAAGACATTCAAGGTGGAAACTAGCTATGTTCTAATTTTCAAACAGTTGTTGGCTCCAATAAAAGTTGCTAATTTTTTTCAAACTGACTACAGGCTGCACTTTTTAAAGGAAAAGGTTACATATCCTTTCAGTCACAAATAAACATTTCAATGAAAACAGCAAACACAACATTTTACATGTCAATAAAATGAAAAATTTAACAATTGCACGATTTGCCCCCTCACATCTGCGACTGAGGGTCCAAGGAGGTGCATTGCGCAAGAGGTCATCGTCATATGTATCCTCACACTGTTCCCTTTCGGGAACTGTATGAAGTGGTGGAAGGATTTCTGGCCACGTTAACGCTCCTTCCGTGACCATAACCATCTTCATACCAGCCATTAGGGTGGTTAGTCCTATGGCGCGAGGGTTTTACGGGCTCCCACAACCCATCTGAGGGGGGGGCCACCCACACCTGCGGACGCAAGTATCCTGCTGGATGTCCACCCAGAATTTATAGTTGGAGCTCCGACTCCACTTGCCGGGACTGTCTGGAGCGGGGTTCGAAACCCTACTCCTTCTGGCCCAGCGGCGGGGATGCTTACCGCTACGCAAAAGGCCCACTCCGCGCAAAAGGTGACACCCATACGTTTCCTGCGCCTTTTCCCTCCCCGTGACTGGAGCCCTATGCTGCCACTTGAAAGACCAAGCTATCATCTGTCCTTTTTGCGGTGCCTTGGACTCCTCATTACCAATGATGAGCAGGCGCTGCGCCTCCACCTCGTTGAGGAGATTGCTGAGGTCATCATCAGTTCAATTGTGAGCTCTTTTAATGCCGTGAATTGTGCTCATTCCAGCCATTTCACGTTGCTAATCGGATTGGGCCTTTGGCATAGCGGTAGGATCCCCGCCGCTGGGCCAGACGGGGTAGGATTTCGAACCCCGCTCCAGACAGTCCCAGCAAGTGGAGTCGGAGCTCCGGCTCTAAATTCTGGGTTGACGTCCAGTGGGATATTTGCGTCCGTGGGTGTGGGTGGCCCCCCCCCCCCTCGTATAGGTTGTGGGAGCCCGTAAAACCCTCCTGCCATAGGACTAACCACCCTAATGGCTGGTACAAAGATGGTTACGGTCACGGAAGGAGCGTTAATCACGGCCATAAATCCTTCCACCACTTCATACAGTTCCCCAAAGGGAACAGTGTGAAGACACGTACGACGACGACGTTGCTAATTAAATAAATGGAATGAAAAAAATGCTTTCAGGGCTTTTACAATTCTTTAAATTGCTTTAATTCTGTTTAAAACTACTTCAGATTCTTCAAAATAATGTAAACGTTTTTAAAAGTTTATAAAAGTTACCAAAAGCTTCTTAAAAATACCAAAAACCTATTTAAAATGCTGCTCTGCATGTAAAAATGCTTTGCAGCTTGTGAGAAACATTGGGGGCGTGTCCTATTAAACTGAGACCTCAAGGGGCGTGTCTCAGTTGCACAGCGCGCTACAGGCTTCGCGCTGGCTGCACTCCTGGGCGGCGTGACGTCATACGCTGCCCGGGATTCTTCTCTTTCAAAAAGGAATTCCAGGCGTCCCTGGAGGTGAACGGCAGGCGCGTCGGGCAAGTGCAGGTCGGGGGCTTGCACGCGCGGCAAGCCCCCGATCCGAATTTCTGCCCCAACATGTTTCAAGTGCTGCTCCTCCACGAACCATCTCGCCAAGAACTGCAAGGTAGATGCAAAATGCACAGAATGTGAAAGTGATCGGCACATTTCAGCACTCCACCCAGGCCCAGCTCCTTGGAAGTCAGAGTTGTCTCCTCCCACCTCAGAGCACGGCGGGGAGAGAGAGGGAGCCGCCTTTCCGGAGATTACATCCAAGTGCACCGAGGTGTGTGGAGAAGGAGTGAGCGCAAGAGCATGCTCCAAGATATACCTCATTAATGTGTACCCTGTAGGACATCGCCAGGAATCTGAAAAGATGTATGCCATACTAGATGAACAAAGCAACCGTTATCTAGCAAGATCCGAGTTCTTCGACATCTTCAAGGTCAAAGGAAGTCCATTGCCTTACACGCTGAAGACGTGTGCTGGACTTTCAGAGACAGCCGGCAGGAGGGCCTGTGGTTATGTTGTTGAGTCAGCCGACGGGAAGATTAGTCTCCCCCTTCCTACACTGATCGAATGTAATCAAGTCCCCGACAACCGTTCTGAAATTCCCACTCCGAATGCAGCTCATCACCACCGTCATCTGAGACACATTGCAGACGAGATCCCACCTCTTGATCCAGACGCAGACATACTCCTGTTGTTGGGCAGGGACATCCTGAGGGTACATAAGGCAAGGAAACAGATCAACGGTCCACATGACGCCCCTTTCGCCCAAAGGCTAGATCTCGGCTGGGTCGTTGTTGGAGACGTGTGCCTCAGGGGTGCTCACAAGCCATCTCAGGTGAGCACACTCAAGACTTCCATCTTGGAGAATGGTCGTCCAAGCTACCTTACCCCATGCAGTAGCCAGATCCGAGTGACAGAGAAGTTCAGTCATATGGTCCAGCCTCAGAACCCCCCAGCGCTGATCTCCGCAGACAGCACACAGATGATGCTCACTGGAGAGAACCCGGGTCAGTCAGTCTTCTGTCGCACCGCCAATGACCACAAACTTGCTCCATCGATTGACGGCATGAGGTTCCTCCAGATTATGGACAATGAGGTCTCTCGTGACAGCTCTAACAGCTGGGTTGCACCCTTACCCTTCCAGAATCCCAGACGATGGCTGCCGAACAACAGGGAGTATGCCTATAATCGTCTTAACTCACTCCGTCGCACACTAGAGAAGAAGCCGAAGATGAAAGCACACTTCCTAGAGTTTGTCAAGAAAATGCTTGTCAACGATCATGCAGAGCTAGCCCCTCCACTCCAGGAAGGCCAACAGTGTTGGTACCTCCCCTTCTTCGGCGTCTATCACCCCAAAAAGCCGGAACAGATCCGTGTGGTGTTTGACTCCAGTGCACCATATCAGGGAGTCTCTCTCAACGATGTACTCCTCACAGGGCCCGATCTCAACAACAGCCTCTTGGGGGTACTCATGAGATTCAGGAAAGAGCCCGTCGCCATCACTGCCGCTATCCAGCACATGTTTCACTGCTTTGTGGTGAGAGAAGACCACAGAGACTTCCTCCGCTTCCTGTGGTATCGTAACAACGACCCCAGCAGTGACATTGTGGACTACAGAATGCGTGTCCATGTCTTCGGCAATAGCCTGTCCCCTGCTGTCACCATATATGGACTAAGGAGGGCTGCCAAGGAAGAAAAAGATGACTTTGGCAGTGATGTGAGAGGGTTCCTCGAACGAGAGTTCTATGTCGACAATGCACTGAAGTCATTCCCGACCGAAGCAGAGGCCATCAGTACCCTTGGACGAGCTCAGGAACTACTTGCACTATCCAACCTCAGGCTACACAAGATAGCCTCTAACAGACCAGCAGTGATGGAGGCATTCCCCCCTGAAGATCGTGCTAAGGATGTCAAGGATCTAGACCTCTTCACTGATGACCTCCCCCTACAGCGTAGCCTAGGAGTGTCTTGGAACATAGCAACAGACACGTTCACGTTCCAAGCCTTAGATGACAAGAAACCCTTCACACATAGAGGAGTGCTCTCTACAGTCAACAGCCTATACGACCCTCTCGGCTTCTTGGCCCCTGTCACCATACAAGGCAGGCTGCTCCTCAGGGAACTCTCCACACGCGCTGAAGAGTGGGATTCACCCCTCCCTGAAGAGATGGAAGCAGAGTGGAACAGATGGAGAGACTCACTTCAAGACTTACAGGAGATCCAAATACCTCACTCCTATACATCCTTCTCTCCTTCAAATGTCCAATTCAAGGAGCTTTGTGTCTTTGCAGATGCATCCGCTAAGGCCATCGCAGGTGTGGCTTATCTGAAGGTCACCACTCAAGATGGACAAAGCAAAGTCGGCTTTGTCTTTGGAAAGGCCAAGTTGGCACCCCAGCCAGACCTCACCATACCCAGATTGGAACTGTGCGCAGCAGTATTAGCAGTTGAGATTGCAGAGTTCATAAGTGGAGGAGATGGATCTGAAGTTCGACAGCATCAAGTATTATACAGACAGCAAAGTGGTGCTAGGATACATCCATAACCAAACTAGACGGTTCTACGTCTACGTGAACAACAGGGTCCAATGTATCCGACAGTCCACACACCCCGACCAGTGGAGGTACGTCCCCACAGACCTGAACCCAGCTGACCATAGGTCTAGATCTGTAACAGCGTCCCTTCTCAGCAGCACAACGTGGCTGTCAGGACCTGCTTTTCTTCAGCATCCGTCCCTGCACTCCTCTGAACTCAATGAGTCATTTGACCTCCTCAACCCTGTTTCTGACTCCGAGATACGCCCACAAGTCACAGCAAACATCACTCAAATCTCTAAGGACCTGATGAGCACCAAATGCTTCAAGCGTTTCTCCAAATGGAACACTCTCATAAAGACAGTAGCACGCCTAACCCACATAGCTCATACCTTCTCCCAGCCTACACAAAAGAGTAGCTGCCATGGGTGGCACATCTGTCATAAGAGTCTCTCTGAAGAGGAGCTCAAGAGAGCCAAAATCCTTGTGATGAAGAGCGTCCAACACGAGTGTTACTCAGAAGAGTTGAAGTGCATAGCAGCAGAACGCAACCTACCCCCTCACAGCAGTCTACGGAAGCTGCATCCTATCGTCAACACCGACGGACTTCTCAGAATTGGGGGACGCATATCGCAGTCGTCAAAGGGGGAACAGCAAAGGTCTCCTCTCGGCCTGTCTCTGAGGTGGTCCTTCTCTTGTCGCCAGAGGACTCCAGTGACAAGTAGAGTTAGGATTATGTGGGGTCGTTACCGACCCCAGATGGGGAGTGTTCTGGACTTGTTACATGCAGATAGCACCCTCTAGTGGTAGTTATTGTATAGCAGTGTGTTATTTGACCTTCTTCCTGTTTGCCACGGAAGTTGTATTCCAGGGAGTGTTTTTGCTGAGTTGTGAACAAAGCCACATGAGGCAGGAATCCTCCTCCATCCTTCCTTATATGCTAGGCAAGTCACAATGTCTGTGAGTATCCTTGTTTAGTAACATGATAACAACCTTGTCAGTATAGTATTTTGACAATACTTTGTCTATAAGATGTTTATTAGCTGTTAGCTACCGAGGTTTAGCTTCAGTGCTATTTACTTATACAATTAGTCTATTCTGTTTTCATAAACATGTTTGTATCTTATGTAACATCTAATGTATAGTACTCAGCTCTGTGTACAAAACATACTTTGTCTTTGTTTACAGTTTCACAATTTTATTCAAGTAAAGCTTCAAAACCACACCCTGTTTCTCGAGGAGTTATTTGAATGAGTGTCTAGCTGACTGGATAACTGGATAAGAGTACGTCTAGCGAGATCAGTACAATGATACTAATATTATACATTTCAGATTTAATATTTTATGGTGTGAGCAATTTAAAAATATCTGTATTTCATATAAATAATATTCAAGGGTTTCCATGTCTGGACAATAACTGTAAAATCACTCACCTACAGAGCTGACAATGCTCATGGATTTCTATCAACCATGTATTATCCAATGAGGCAAGTACAGCCAGATGACCTAGATTCTATAGCAGCCCTGCACTTTAAACAAAATGTCTGTTCTACTAAACACACAGAGGAAACATCATAAATAAAATGGCAATGATCATTCATATAAAAAGGCACCAATCATCATCAATCAGATTATTTGCTGCCAACATATATATTTCTATCTCCACTTTTAAGCACCTTTCATTTATTGTGAATTTTAGTTCACATTAATACATAAACAGATAAAATGTAAGTAGGTTATTCAGTAGGAGGAAGAAAAAGGTAAAGGACACTTTATATTTATGCAACTCAGTTTATTTGGATTACCATGCATTTTGTAGCGCTATTCAGAGTTAGTATTTTATGGGTGAATCTTCTTTTGTATTACTTTTGAGTGTTATGTTTATCAAAGCAGTTGGATGTTGAACCATGTAGAATTTGTTTTAATGTGCTTCTAACAGTCTTTTCAGACTGATTTGCATTCAGTAATAAATCTCACAACTTCAGTTCTGTGCATTTCCTGCCATGCCTAATATTACAATTTACATTTTTTTGCCTATTTATTAGAAGTATCATGAATTAATTAGTCAGCTTGAAACAACATTAGCAATCAGTTAGTAAAAATAATGAATTTAGAATAGGCCCAGTAAATCAAGCTCACATGTCTTGTACAGTGGAAACTACGTAAAGGAAAATTGCCATAACAGTGATGATATTGCTACAGAGAATTGACTGCCCATTCACTGGAAAGTTTTGAGTGTTAATCTCCCACCCACCACTGTGGTCATCCACTATGGTCAGTGGAGGTTACTTGTTAGTGTAACTGGGACCGCAGGTCAAAAATACTTAACGTCCCGATTTTATTCCAGGCCTTGTTTTCAGTGGTGTGAGTTAGAAACGAGGCCCAGGGTATTTAAACTTCCGGGCCTCATTTAATCCCACTGACCAACTTCCCACCTATTCTGGGCAGGAAGTGGTAGAAAATCACATGCCCTGGACATGCGATTTATCAGCGCTTCCTGCCCAGACAAGACCAGGTAAGTGGCGGGACCGGCTGCCAGGGTTGCACTTAAGGGTTCTCGCGATGGGAAACGGGGTTGTGGATTGGCTCCGCAAGGAAAGTAACAAAAAGGGTTTACGTTTTGGGGACTCTTCTAGCCCCGATCCTCTTCCCCACCAGGTTCGTCTGACTGTGAACTCACTGCGGCTTTCTCCTTAGGCCGCTGAGTAAAAATTGCAGTCGAGTCTCGATGATGTCATTGAAACCTGACATGCATATGTAAAGAAGGACCCCACCAGCTTTGTGGGGACATTCTTGCCGTCTGCTCAGCTGAACAGGTTAAAATCCCAAACTGTCAGCTCCCAGCAATTCCTGGGCAAGTAAGTAAAATGGGCGATTGTAACTGCTCACCCGCCTGGTTTCCATTGGGCAGGTAGGGTTAAAATCGCCCCTGAGCCCTTGATTTCAGATGTTACAGTACTGCAGTATTTAATATTTAAATTAGGATCAGTATTTCCTTCTTGTGCATGGCAAAGCTGATTGCAGTCTCATAGGTGGCCCCAGGCCAAATCATGCCAGAATTTTGTCTTAACTCACAAGGCTTTATGACAGGATTGAGTTAGGCCACTGAAGGGAGCATAGAGAGTGGTCATTGGAACTTCAGCAGTGGTGCTGAGTGGATCTAAAATGAAGGGGAGAGGGTCATCTTGATTGACATGCATTTCAGCCAATCAGGGAGAACCCAGGCATTTGCAAAGAAAAAAAATGGGCAACAAAGCCCAAAAAAGACAATGTAAGCTGCAGCAAAGTACTCCAAATAGAGACGAGGTTCCCAATACAGGAGTAGGCTTCTCCAAGGAAATGTTTCTAGGGTTTTACAACACTGTACAGACAATTCTACGAGTATAGAATCATAGAATCTTACTCCTTGTTGATTGTTTCCTTATGCCGGTTCTTTGAAAGAGCTATCCAATTAGTCCCACTCCCCTGCTATTTCCCCATAGCCCTGCAAATTTCCCCTTTTCAAGTATATATCCAATTCCCTTCTGAAAGTTACCACTGAATTTGCTCCCACCACCCTTTCCGGCAGTGCATTCCAGAGCATAACAACTCATTATGTAAAGAAAATACCCCTTATCTTAAATTTGTGTCCTCTGGTTAATGACCCATCTGCCACTGGAAACAGTTTCTACTCATTTACTTGATCAATTCCCTTCATAATTTTGAGCACCTCTATTAAATCTTCCCTTAACCATTTCTGCTCTAAGGAGAACAATCCCAGCTTCTCTAGTCTCTCCACGTAACTGAAATCCTTCATCCCATGTATCATTCCGGTAAATTTCCACTGTACCCTCTCCAAGGCATGGGCAACCTTCGTAAAGCATGGTGCCCAGTGTGGTGTATGTACCTTGAAGACAGAACTACTTTTACAGCTCCTGTATACTGTAGTACCAGCAGTGACCACACCTGTGTATAAGCCTTGCGCATGCCTCTGTACCCCCAGTCTTGAGACTACCCTCCTCCAGTAAATACCTGTTTATTGTTAAGTTACAGCATCCGTGTGGTTATTGAAAAACAACATACTCTCAGAATCACGGATCTAACAGTGGCGACGAGTGTCGATTCGAATCTACCTGCAACCCTGCATTTCCCTTCGAGGATTTGCTCTGGGAGGGCGGTGTAAGAAAGTCGAGGCCAGGAACACGGGCGTCGACCACGAGCAACCGCCCAGTCATCCGGCAGAGAGTGAACATCGCAGGGGAGGCTGTGGAGAGCCGGGCTTGGTTCCCCAGCCACGACGATCAGCAAGAGACTGACGACAGGTCCAGCGCAGACCCCACCCCGGACAGCGGCAGCTGGAGCCGACCGACGGCGGAGAGAAAGCCGAGCAGCGTCGACAGGGTAAGACTGAGGGTGAAGCGCACAGGGCGCAGCCGGGGGTTGAAAACCGAGTGGCGTCGAGAGAAAAAAATAAACAAACAAACCGGAGAGAGAGAGGGTAAAGCAACAGCCGGGTTCAGGACCGAGCGGCAGCGAGAAAAAAAAAGAACGCGCAGAGCACAGCCAGGGCTCAAGGGCTGAACAGTGTCCACGGGGAGAAGAAGGGAGAGCGCGGGAGACGCCATTGAGCCGCGGAGAAGAAGGAAGAGCGCGGGAGACGCCATTTTAAAAAGCCGCAGCGGAGAAGAAGGGCGAGCGCGGGAAGGAAGGAAAGCGCGGGAGACGCCATTTTGTGCCAGCGGAGAAGAAGGGGAAGCGCGGGAGACGCCATTCTTGACAGTTAAATCACACCCAGGGATGCCGAAGAGTGGCAGTATCTCTACATTCGACAATGAAGTCGAAGATTGGGCGACATATGTGGAACGTATTGAGGTGTACTGCAGGGCGAATGAAGTGCCAGATGCTAGGAAAGCACTGGTTTTGTTAAATTCCATGGGTGCAAAAACTTATGAGTTACTGCAAAATCTAATAACCCCAGAGAAGCCGGTGAACAAGAATTTCGAAAGCATAGTAGAAATCCTACAGGACCACTTAAACCCCACACCGCTGCTGATAGCAGAACAATTTAAGTTCCATAAAAGGAACCAACACAAAGACGAAAGCAATGCTGAGTACCTAACGGAACTGCGTAAGCTATCAAAACACTGCCAGTTTGGAGCGGGACTAGCAGATACGTTAAGGGACAAGTTTGCGTGTGGGCTACAAAGTGAAGGAACCCAAAAACGGCTTCTATCAGAAAAGGATCTTACGCTGGACAAGGCTTTCAGTATGGCAGTATCACACGAAGCAGCCACAAGGGGCGCTGCAGAGATACAACGGAGACCGCAAGAATATGGCAGCAATGAAATGTCCTATGGAACAGGGAAGTGCTATCGCTGCGGCAGAACAACACATGACGAGAAGGATTGTTGGTTCAAGGACCAAGTGTGCAGACAGTGTGGAAAAGCAGGACACATAGCAAGAGTCTGCAGGTCTGGGAAGAAAACCAACAGTAAGAAATCTCCACAGGAGAAGTACAAAAAGGTACACCAGGTGATGGACAGTGGTTCAGACGAACAGAAAAGTGACACAGACTCCGGAAGCAAGGAGCTGGGTTGTCTGAAACTACATAAGGTAACCAAAATGGAGGATCACCAGACTATCTGGGTTACACTCAAGATAGACGGAGTCCAAGTGAAAATGGAATTGGACACAGGATCAGGCCTAACAGTCATAAACCAAAGGGACTACAAGCGTCTATTTTCACATATACCCTTGAAAGCTACAGAGATTGTCTTGAAGACGTACACGGGGCAAAAAGTCTACCCCGAAGGAAAAATAAGGGTGAAAGTGATATATAAAGGCCAGGAAATACCTAAAATGGATATATATGTATTGCCAGATGGAGGACCACCACTGCTAGGACGTGAATGGATCCGGAAGATACAATTAGATTGGCATTCCATACAGGCACTGAAGGTTGAGGCCAAAAAGGATGACGACGTCACACCTGGACGACTGTCAAAAATGTTAACTGACGCAAAAGAAGTGTTCCAGGAGGGACTCGGAACACTAAAATGCATAACAGCAACGATTAAAATAGAGGAAAATGCAGGCCCAAAGTTTCTTAAGGCCAGACCAGTGCCTTATGCGATCAGACCAGCTGTCGAAGCAGAGCTGGAAGGGTTGGAACGTTCAGGAGTACTGTCCAAAGTGGACTGGAGCGAGTGGGCTACACCCATCGTTCCTGCAATGAAGAGGTCGTTGAGTAATACGCCTGGGGAACCAAAGAAGGTCCGCATCTGTGGGATTTTAAGGTGACAGTGAACCCAGTCCTTCACACGGTACAATATCCGCTTCCACGAATTGAGGATATTTTCGCCTCGCTATCTGGGGGTAAACGCTTCACCAAAATTGATCTAGCCCAGGCGTGCTTGCAAATGGAGGTAGAAGAAGCTTCAAAACAATACCTTACGATTAACACTCATAAAGGTCTCTATCAATACAACCGGCTGGTGTTCGGGGTAGCCTCGGCTCCGGCTATCTGGCAAAGGAAAATGGATCAAGTCCTGCAAGGGATTCCAGGGACCCAGTGTTATTTGGACGACATCCTGGTCACGGGCGAAAATGACAGTGATCACCTCGCTAACTTGGAGAAGGTGCTCACCAGATTAAAGGAGTATGGGCTACGAGCTAATCGCCACAAGTGCGAGTTTTTCCAGAAACAGATCTCCTATTGTGGCCACGTCATCGATGAAGAGGGGTTACATAAGTCCCCTGAAAAGATTGAGGCAGTAGTCAAGGCTCCAGCACCGGAAAATGTGTCGCAACTGAGGTCGTTCCTCGGGCTGGTAAACTACTACCACAAGTTCTTACCAAATTTGTCCATGGTATTACACCCACTGAACACCCTACTGCAAACAGGGGTACCATGGAAGTGGAATGACGAACGTAGACGAGCTTTCCAGAAGTGTAAAGAATTGATCACATCAAAAGAGGTGTTGGCCCATTTCAACCCAGCACTACCAATTCGTTTGGCATGCGATGCATCACCCTATGGGATTGGAGCGGTGCTGTCGCACAAATTCCCAGACGGGTTGGAGAGGCCAGTAGCCTTTGCGTCTCGGTCACTAACCTCAGCCGAGCGCAACTACGCCCAGATTGACAGGGAGGCCCTCAGCCTAGTATGGGGAGTAAAAAAATTCAACCACTATCTGCATGGGCAGAAGTTCACCTTGCTGACTGACCACCAACCACCTGTCTCCATCTTTAATCCTAAGAAGGGTGTTCCAGTGATGACTGCACAACGGTTACAAAGATGGTCCCTGTTTCTAGGGGTGAATCAATATGATGTAGAATATAAAGGCACGAAACAGCATGGGAACGCTGATGGGCTATCGCACCTGCCACTGCCTACTGTGGAGGAAGCACCAGCAGTGGACCCTATCGAGATATTTTATTCGTCAATAATTGAACGGTTGCCAGTAACGAACGCGGATATAGAGGAGACCCGCAATGATCCGACGCTGTCTCGGGTATATGATTTGATGGTGAGGGGATGGCCAACACATGGCGACTCACTGTTGCCAGCATTCTCATCCAGAAGAGAACAGCTGTCAGTATGCCAGGGGACAGTGATGTGTGGATCCAGAGTGGTGATTCCACCCAAGTTAATGGAGAGAGTGCTAAATGAGCTACATGAAGGTCATCTGGGGGGAGCGAAAATGAAAAGCCTTGCTAGGGCTTATGTGTGGTGGCCGGGAATCGATCAACAAATCGAAGACCTAACTAAGAGCTGCTCAGGATGCCAGAAGGTCCAAAATGCACCACCACATGCTCCTCTCCTCTACACCCATGGGCGTGGCCCTCCTCTCCATGGCAATGGGTGCATATTGATTTCGCTGGTCCATTCATGGACTCAATGTTCTTAATAGCAGTGGATGCTCATTCGAAGTGGCCTGAGGTGATAAAAATGTCCTCAACTACTACAGAGAAAACGATTGCAGTCCTACGGACCATATTTGCCAGAAACGGTTTGCCAGAGCAGATTTGCTCTGATAATGGACCACAGTTTGTGTCCAAAGAGTTTTGAAAATTTATGAGAAGGAATGGGGTAAGGCATTACACATCCGCCCCGTATCATCCAGCCACAAATGGAATGGCTGAGAGGTTCGTACAAACCTTTAAGAAGGCGATAAAGGCCATGTGCGATGATGAAATTCCACTATAGCATAAGGTGGACAATTTCTTATTAGCCTACCGAAACGCGACACATGCAGTTACCAACCAGACCCCGGCCATGATGTTCTTTAACCGAAGGTTGAGATCTCGTCTGGACTTGCTCAGACCAAATGTGCGAAGAAATGTTGAGGACAAACAATTCCAGCACATCAATGAGAAGCCGACAAGGAGCTTCAATGTAGATCAACCAGTCTTGGCCCGTGACTACCGAACAGAGAAATGGCAACCCGGAACGATATGCACAAGGCAGGGGCCATTAATGTACACAGTGGATGTCGGGGAGAACATTGTGAGACGCCACGTCGATCAGATCTTAGCGTCACAGGAACGAGTCAACCCCATGTCTCGAGTACCTGGGGATGAACCCGACATACCGGTAGCATCTACCTCAGAACCAGTAGCAGTGGAACCCGATGAACTACCCGATGAAAAGGGGCCAGAATCGCCTCTGCACCAAGAACAAGAACCTCAGGAAAGGCGCTATCCCGAAAGGGTCAGGAAGCCGCCCCAAAGACTGAATCTATAAATGGACTATTGTTGTTTAATGTACATGTTAAAGTGTTAATTGTTATTTGAATATTAGGGGTACTACTAATCTAAAAGGGGAGGAATTGTGGTGTATGTACCTTTAAGACAGAACTACTTTTACAGCTCCTGTATACTGTAGTACCGGCAGTGACCACATCTGTATATAAGCCTTGCGCATGCCTCTGTACCCCAGTCTTGAGACTACCCTCCTCCAGTAAATACCTGTTTATTGTTAAGTTACAGCATCCGTGTGGTTATTGAAAAACATCATACTCTCAGAATCACGGATCTAACACCCAGAACTGGACACAATACTCCAGCTGAAGCCTAACCAGTGATTTCTAAAGATTTAGCAAAACTTTATCAACTTGTCCTGCCATCTTCAAAGATTTATGTATGTGAACCCCCAGGTCTCTCTCTTCCTGCACCCCCTTTAAAATTCTACCATTTAGCTTATATTGCCTCTCTTCAGTCTTCCTCCCAAAATTTATCACTATTTTATTTGAATTGTTCCATTTTTATGGATTTCTTTTGTTCTCAATCTTCCATTAACTGGTAAATTTTCAGGGATGTGAAGAATTCTAGATGCTTTGGATGAGCTGATTGGTTGATTTCTGTTGTTTCCTCTTTTTTAATTGGTACTTACTGATTTGAGTCAAATTGCTTTGGATTTGTTTACGTTTAATCAATTAAATATTTGATTGGCAAGTACTTAATTTTTGCCTTATAGATGTCTGACACACTGAAGTCTGGTGCTTTCAGTGTGAAGCACCGCTCTGCTATTAGTGCCACACATTTAAAAATTGATTTACCTCATTTGAGGTTAAATCCCTTCAGAACATAGGAAAGGATTTAAGCAATGAGCCAATGCATTGCACTATTTTAGCAAATTAGCATATTACACTGTTTTAAAAAATTCAGAACAGATAAAGTTATAAAGGTGAACAAATGCCTCTGAAGTGATATGTGGAATATGAACATTTTTCTCATTCTTATTATTTTTTTGAATGTTATAGCTCTTGGATAAAGGGCAAAGAAGGATATCTGAGTCAAGTGAGATATCATGCCATTCCATGGAATTTCAATAAATGTGAAAATATAACACATATTTTATGGCTAGAAAATATTGGACAAAAGTGCTGATGATTCCTTGAGTCAGGAAACCCTCTCAGCTTACTGACATAATTTCTACATGCAGGATATTTTAATGTCAGTCTGAAATCAGTATAAGAGCCGATGGATCAATTGAACATAGGAGATCCTCTTTCAAGCCATCATAATTTTGTCTGACAAAATAAGGCTATCAAATCCTAATATATAAGCAAACAAACAACAAAGATCCACTGAAGCAAGAAGCACATCAATACATCATTTAGGTTTAAACAAGTAAGTGCTTTGCCACCGTGAACTCTTTCAGATCTGAAACATTGGGGGCGATTTTGCCAGCCCTGGGGAAGCGGGTTTGGAGGCGGGACTGCTGGGAAAATGGCAGAAACTGGGGGCGGGTACCCATCCCGCCCCCAACCCGCCTCCGTGCCATCTTTCCAGGAGGCGGATACCCAACTGCGCCGGGTCCTGTCTCCTCGAGATGGGAAGGGGATTACAGCCACTTAACTGCCTGTTAACAGGGAAACCCTGCCAGGGTCAGCGAGGCAAGCAGTGGGTCTGCGGGGGTCGGAGTGGTCCAAAAGTGCGCTGTGGAGGTAAGTGATGGGTGCAAGTGTGGAGAGGTAATTATGTGAGGTGAGTGAAAAGTGTTAGAAAAAGTTTATTTACCTTTGTTTCTTCCTGCAGGCTTCAATCGTTGGGGATCCGGAGGCTCCGGCATCTCCACGGCAGAGATGACAGAATGGCTGCTGCATTCTCCGATGCAACAGCCATCTGCTTTCTGCTCAGAAAATAAATTTGGTGAGCCTTGAATACAAGAACTCATCAAACAACAGAGAATGTCAATGTTTGACAGCTTCTCAAAGCTGTTAAATGATGACAATTCATCTGTCAAAAGTTTTTGACAGATGAAACGTCATACGCTAATGTTCTTTGTCACCAGCTTTCCCTTAATTGGCCTGCTAAGCCCGCAGGGCGGGTTTAACAAGGTCAATCAAGGGAAAATAGCGTGGGTTGGCCGGATATCGATGGAGGCGGGACTAAAACCCAAGAAGCAGCAGTCCCGCCTCCAATACGTCCCCATTGGCAAAATCACCCCCATTAACCCATTTCTCTCTCCACAGATGCTGCCTGACCTGCTGAGAATTTCCAGCATTTTCTGTTTTTATTTCAGATTTCAAGTTGTAGTATTTTGCAGTATTTTGCTTTTGGTATTGTTATATTCAATGTGTTACCAGATTAGATTATTGATTTCCATGATACTCTTACAGATAAATTCTCACTCTTCTTCACATTCACATTCTTAACTTTCAAATTCATAGACTGGATCAGTTGACAGAATAAAGTGTGTTCCCTGTTTGAAAGACCTATTCAAGCTAAAACACCACAGTAATCACGTGAACTGGTTTTAATCTACAAGGTGGAAGGCTTTAATATCTTATGTAACTTTGCCTTAAGAATAGCTGGGATTGAAGGGCCTGAGATAATACATTGGTCTAAATCTAAGTGCTGAACAGTACAGATATGAAAACTGAATTAACTATTCTCTTCAATTGAGTGGAGAGTTTCTTTATTCAGCTCTCTTCAAAACCATGTATAAACCAGGATATCTCTTTGTTGGGTAAGCCCTTACATGAAATGCTTAAATGTATCTCACTACTAGGAATAAAATTTGCTACAGCTTATATACCATGCTCAAAATTTGTATGTTTATTCTTTTGTTATTTTAAATAGGTTAGCACTGCCATTAAAATAGTGGAAAATGGAATTGCATTAAACACAGTAAGGGTGAGCATACTCATAATGGCCCATAAATTCGGCTCTCCGCGGGTGAGTACGCACGGGGTACTCACCCGTAGGCCGAATGGAAGTGCGTGTTTCCTGCATGCACTGCGCATGCGCGGGAAACCGGCACTTCCGATCCACTGAACGAAGGGGTTCAGAGGTCGAACGCGCGCGCAGGGGAGGCTGCGCGTGCGCTTTGAACTTAGTTTTTTTTTGCAGGTTTTCACGCGAGGTTAAGCCTGTAGGATTTACACATTTAAAAAGCAGGCGTAAGGCCTGCTTTTTTACAAGGTAAGTGGTCAATTAATTAAAATTAAAACATTTATTCCACAGGTTTATTATTTTTAAATACTTTAAAGCAAGGTAAGTTTATTTTTAGCCCCGTTTTTTTATAAAATTATTTTTTTCAGAAATTTAAATTATTGATTAAAATAGTTATTTAATGTAATTTGTAGTTTATTGAAAAAGTGTGATTTAAAAAAAAAATTATTTGAAGGTTTAATGCTATTTTGAGGCCCGTAGTATTTATAAGTTTAGACAGGTCTTCCTGTCAATCTTATGAATGGGCTTTTCCCTCCTCCGATTGGCTGCCCATGGCTCACGTGATCCCAGGGGACGCATCGCACTAACTACGGCCCTGGGACACGCAAGCACAGCGCGCCGGCAGCTGGGCCAGGCCTCGGAGCGGAATTCCATGGGGCCCTACAGCTCAACTGCCAGTGCGCAAGGTAAGTACAGGTCAGGGGCTTGCACCCGCGGGAAGCCCCCGACCCGAATTTCTGGGCCATTGTTGTGTATACCAAATCCACCAATCTTCTGCTAAAGTTATAGAAGGAGATCAGGGAATCCCCTCCCATGGAAATTCTACCCCTTAATATTCTGAGAAGATGTTAGGACACATTTCATTTTTTTTTAAATAGCTGATGTTCATATTGAAGTCCTCCCTCGCTGAAATTGCAAATGGAGGCTGGGAGTCGGACTGTCTGAGGGAAGGTTTAATGCTCTGAATAGTAGTCAAAATAAAAGGACTTTATGATAGGTTCAACTTATAGGTGCTCACTGAACTGTATGTCATCAGATATTGGTAGGTCCTTGAAACCCAGACACCATGTGAATATTTGCTTACTATGTTCCATAAAAATAGTTACTGCACATTATCCTTGATCATGAGGGATTGACAACACAGAAGACCTTAGATTGTGTAAAGACTGTAGGATTCTCCTGTGGCTTGTGGTTGTAGTAGTTTCCACATGTATGTTGGCGACACCCAGCTCTACCTCGCCACCACTTCCCTCGACCCCCCGCCCCCCCAACAATCATAAAATGTTGTTTTACGACGCTCCTGTGAAGTGCCTTGGGACGTTTTACTACATTAAAGGCGCTATATAAATACAAGTTGTTGTTATTATACATGTGATGAATTCAGTGGCAAACTGAAAATCACATCATTCTCACAACTTGAATATCTAGGAAAGAGACAAACTGAATAGTTCTGTTGTTTGTCAGTGGCCTAGTGGACTGATTCCATTATTGTTTTACTTAAGTATTATGCTGTTTAGTATCTTTCATGTGTCTTCTTGCTTCTATGTATTATTTCACCTGTAAGTAAATCTGGCCAAATAGTTTTAGCCTGTGCACTTTGGGTTGACATCCCATGTATTCTCAAGTAAGTGATCTACCACAAATTGGGGTTACTTATTAAAGCGGGACACACTATTCTGTTAAAGATGAAAGACATTACATTACCAGACCAGTGTATACAGACTAAAACTATTTGGTTGGATTTATTTACAATCTGTATATAAAAATTACCATTTAACAGTGAACACAAAAGCAAGTGTTGGGAAAACCCTGATTGTAACAATGCTCATTCAGGATGATAAAGTGCAACCTTCCCAGTACCACCTTTCCTTTCCTTTGCATTATAGACTAGTTTACCTTCTTTCACTCCAACTCCATTGGGTACCATAGACTTGCTTGGCAAGGACTAAAAGCCTGTCAGAGTCAGGGGAACTTCAGCAGCAGAAGAATGCTTTGTTCAGCATTGTGTCTTAAGCCACAAACTACAGAGAAACAACAGTAGACATGAAAAAATGCGATGTCAAGTAATTATGCTGAAAACCTAAAAAACACTTTAGGGTTGAATTTCCGCTTTGGGCGCAATTGGGAAACTGCGCCCAAAATGCGCTGGATAGGTTAGGCTTCAAGTTTCCGCTAAAATTCATTTGCATAATTACAACTGTAAAATCCTCCATGAACCAGTGCAATCGGGCAGTGTAATAGAAACGTTTTCTTTCCATTAAAAAGTATTTCTTGATGTATTTAAGAGTGGTAACCTGGTGCAGCTTTATTCATACAGCTGAAAATAAGCATTTTTAATAAGGGTGTCCAGACCTCCACCTGTGAGTAACCGGATTTAGAATCACTAAAAAATTTCTTTTAAAAAAACTATTCTGAACCATTTAATAGTGTCATTGGTGTACACTAGTTTCTGAGTAAATTAAATATTTTTTGTTTGAAAAAACTTTGAAAACATGCCTACTAGTGCCTGTGCACCTAAGAAAATGAGCGCAATTTGAAGAGCCTTCCCGAATCAGCGTGATCGGCAGAATCTCAAAACCGACCTGGGGGCGTGGTAAGTTTTGTGGGCGGGGCCTGATTCAGGCGAATTGAAGCTTGGACTGATGTAAAAGATCGTGGAAAGCACGAACATAAGTGGTTTTGGGCGTAATGTGTGAATCCAGTAGAGGGAGCTAAGTGGTGGAGGAATGTTAGCACTCATTTGGTATGTTCCTGGCTGAGAAGTGAAGCTATGAGAAGAACATGTGAGTCTGTTGGAGGAATAAAACACAGACAGTGAGTGAATGGTTTCTCTTCAATTTTACTCAAACCCAGTTTCACTCACAATAACAGCAGGTGAGACATTGGGATGTCCTTGTCAAAATAAAAATCTGTAAAAAGAAAAGGTCTGCAGTTCATTTTGGGTGACTACTAATGATGCAAATCTTGAAATCATCAATTGTTAAGTGCTTATTATTCATCAAAGACTGTACATATTGCATCAACTAGAACTGAAGGGCATTGCAAAGTGCCTTCAAATTCTTCCCTGACATTGCTTGTATAACAATTAGTAATTTTTTGGGTTTTTTGCAGGGTCAACATGGTAAAAAAGCTGGAATTGTCACTGGTGGAATTTTCTGTTTCCAGGATGTAAGGATTTCTCTATATACAAGCGGAATGCTAAAACGGTGGCTTCATACCTCGACCTGGAGATTCCGCTCGGTTGCGCTGTTTTTTCAGTGCGGTTCAGCCGACCAGCACAAAAGATCGCGGAATTTCAAACATAATGCTCGGAATTTTCCAGGGTGGTTGCGGGCATGATCGGTGGTGGGTCGGATGGGAAAGTTGTTATTTTTGACAACAGGTCAGGAATCTGGTGTCATCCCGCCCCCACGCACCTTTCCCCCAGGTGCGTCTATCATCGAAGAGTCAACTCGACCGGCAGCGGCGAGCGACCCAGATGAAATCATTATCAGGTAGTTTACAGGCACTTAAGAGTTTTTTTTCACTTACTTTTTAAATTTCCCTGCATGGCCACGGGATTCACGCAGCTTGGGAATCACGTCTGTCAACCTGGGGTGGGAGTTCCGTGGCCATTGCTCCAGCTGATTACTTGACAGCATCAAATGTACAGTAAAAGCTCCCACCTGACAGATGATCACCTTCCTCAGGCAGAAGCTGTTGCTCAATCCATTCCCAGCAAAGATTCTGCAGGTTGCAAGTCTTTCCAGCAAAGTCTCCATCCAATGTCACATCATTGGAAGAACTCTCTCACCATTGACAGAATGCTTCTGTCATCTGTACTTCAGCTGCCATCTATTCCATCAACACGGCTGCCGTTTATACTGTCTCACCTTGGACCTCAGAATCCGACCACGATCAACCCCAGCACCAGCAGCACCAGGCACACAAATAGCACCAACAACAACACCAACCTTCTCCACAATCACCTGATGCTGCACAGGACAGAGGGCATCAGCACCCAACCACACTGCTGCCCGGGAGGCCAGGGATGGCCTCATTATGGCCAGATTTAATTAACTTTATGCTGTACACCCATATGGTTGCCACATGATGCGCCAAGTTGACACCACCCCACACTAACACCATAAAGCATCCCTATAGTGACCAAGCCATTCCTTTCACTCATCACCACTGCGGGGGATACCGTTATATCTCACCATTCACTGCAACTCACTAAGCTACTTCCAAAGGTGCACACGAATCTGTCCAAGACCGGAAACTGTTGAAAATAAAGATTTTTATGTTTGACACCACATTAACAGAAACTTTACATAAACATTGTCTAAAACATCCAAGTGGCTACCCTTGTGTGTTGTTAGTTGGTATGATTGCACTAGGATTCAGAGTGAGGGGTGGCTTGTGAGATGGGGATGTGATAATGTAGATAGAGAGAGGGATGGGTGGAGGTGCAAGGTAAGTTGGTATGAGTAAGGATGTGCAGGAGTAGGGTAGGGAAGGCAGAATGATGGGGATGTGATGAGAGGCACAGCAGGATGAAGTTGAGTGTGGCTTTGTACTAATGTTTCCTGATCAAATGAGATCATTGAAACGTTTGTGGCACTGCACCCAGGTCCTCCTGACCACATCCCTGCTGGTGAGCTCCTCTGCAATCTGCAACCAGGCTGTCTTGGTCTCCTGGGGAGATCTCTTCCGCCCATGGGAAGGGAAGAGGACCTCCCTGCATGCTCTGACTCCCTCCATAAGCATATGGAAGGAGTCATCAGAGTACCTGGGTGCAGCCCTCTGCCTCTGTGCAGTCATTGTCAGTGTTTGCAGCACTCCAATGCTGTAGTACTCTGACAGCACTATGTTAGATGAAATTTTAAGTGTAATGTGGCCATGGTCCCTTTAAAGATCCCAGCTGAAAATGCATCATGAATTATGTCACCAGACCCGCTCCATCTAATTGGGCCGGGTAACACGCCCTATTAAGGTAAGTTCATTTTCAGCAGCGGGATGGAACCAGCAGCGGGGTCGCGACCCGCCACGGACACCGCCTGCACCGGACTCGCCCAGGTAGGGAAAATTCTGGCCATATTATGTCTTTTGCGCTAGTTTAAAAAACATTCCACTAGAAGCTGGCCCTGCCCACAAACCTGGCCACACCCCCTGATCAAGTTAATCACCATTACGAGTTTCCGCTAATTGCGATCATTTTCAGGCCTTCAAGGAGGCTCTTAAAATTAAGCTGGTTCTTTTGGGCACAAGGACATTAACAGGAACATTTTAAAAGCTTCTGAATAAAATAATTTTTTAATTTCCTAAGAAACTGACTACTATGCACCAATATAACTAGCAAATGGTTCGGTATAGTTTTTTTTAAGTCATTTTCAATTTTTTTAAGTCGGGTTACTCACGGGTGGTGGACTGGACACTCTGATTAAAAATGTTTATTTTTTGCGATTAACCCATTTTCAGCTGTATTAATAAAGCTGCAAGAGATGTATCACGGGATATTTCTTGAAGCAAAATATATTTTTTTAAATTGCATTATAAAACGCTGCCCGATTGCACTGGTTCATGGCAGATTTTAAGTGTGGCGATATGCAAATGAGTTTGAGCAGAAACTTGAGGAGAAATAACACTTCACAAAACTCGTGTCATTTTGGCCGCAATCTGATTGAGCCCAAAGCGGAAACTCTACCCCCTCATGTTTACCAGTATATAAACACGATTATACTCTCTAGCTTGTGGAACATTTTTGCTCAATAATTAGGAATTCATTAACTCCTTTAAAAAGAAAAGTAAACTATATATACATCTCCTCATCAGGGACAATGAAACCACAAAGGTCTTGCATTTCAGATTAGAATAAAATGTAAAACTCTTAATATGCCTATTCAACCATTTAGCCATAACTGTGGATCTAATGCATAGATTTGCATCTCACTAGTGTACGCTGCTTGAAGGTTATCCCACCTGCTGATTTCTATTCAGCAAAACAGCATGTTCCTCCATAGTTATATGTACGGACAGTGTACCTCAGCATGAGCTCTTCATGATTTTGCATTCAGTTGACATAATGTCAAAATAGAGCCCATCCTTACAATCAAAGATCAGGATATTTGTGATGCATAAATACAATTGTATTTGAAGGTCAAGCGTAAAGCCAAGCATTTTCTAAAAGCATTCAAACTAACTGTAGGAAATTTGTGTCATCTTTCATTGCCTGACCCAGTATAGAAAAGTTATACAATAGCAAAATACTGCGGATGCTGGAAATCCGAAATAACAACAGAAAACGCTGGAAAAACTCAGCAGGCCAGGCAGCATCCGTGGAGAGAGAAACAGAGTTAACGTTTCAGGTCGAAGACCTTTCGTCAGAACAAAACTGAAACTGAACTAAACAGTTCTAACGAAAGGTCTTCGACCTGAAACGTTAACTCTGTTTCTCTCTCCACGGATGCTGCCTGGCCTGCTGAGTTTTTCCAGCGTTTTCTGTTGTTATTTTGGAAAAGTTATACCACTGTTTTGACAGAGCAGTCTGAAAAATCCTCATCAGTCAATGGCTTCAAGGTCATGTTTTGAACTACTTCTCTTCTTCAGAACCGAGGATGACTAGCTTCCACATTAAAAATGAGTTCTCAGGTGACTGATGAGTCCAATGTGGGACCTACAGTCTGTCACAGGTGGGACAGACGGTGGTTGAAGGGGTGGGTGGGTGGGGTACTTGGGTTGACGTGTGCTCCTTGCGCTGCCTGCACTTGGCTTCCGCTTGCTCCCGGTGAAGAGACTCGGTGTTCGGCGCCTTCTTGGATGCTTCTCCTCCACTTTGTGCGGTCTTGGGCCAGGGATTCCCAGGTGTCGGTGGGGATGTTGCACTTTTTCAAGGAGGTTTGAGGGTGTCCTTGAAGCGTTTCCTCTGCCCACCTGGGGCTCTCTTGCCGTGCCGGAGCTCCGAGTAGAGCGCTTGTTTTGGGAGTCTTGTATCAGGCATGCGGACAATGTGACCCATCCATCGGAGCTGACTGAGTGAGGTCAAAGCTTTGATGCTGGGGATGTTGGCCTGAGCAAGAACACTGACTTTGGTGCGCCTATCCTGCCAATGGATTTGCAGGATCTTGCGGAGGCAGCGTTGGTGGTACTTCTCCAGTGCTTTGAGGTGCCTGCTGTACATGGTCCAAGTCTCTGAGGCATACAGCAGGGCGGGTATCACTGCTGCTCTGTAGACCATGAGCTTAGTGCCGGGTTTGAGGTCCTGGTCTTCAAACACTCTCTTCCTCAGGCGACCGAAGGCTGCACTGGCACACTGAAGGCGCACTGTTTTGAGCTACACTGTGGACATGGTTATACAAGTTTGAAAGATTTAAAATAGATTCCTATTTGCTTATAAAAATGCTCTTGCTGTTACCGAATCAACAGGCTTTCAAACCCCAAGCATGGTGTCAATTAACTATTGCCGTCTCCTTATTCTTTTCAGCAGTACCAGCGTCGTCCCCTTTGGACCTTGACCAATCACCTTGATTTCATAGACTCTTCCAACACATAAGGAGACCATTCGGCCCATCCTGCCTGTACTGGCTCTTTGAAAGAGCTATCCAATTAGTCCCACTGCCCTGCTCTTTCCCCATAGCCCTGCAGTTCCTTTCTTTTCTGGTATATATCCAATTCCTTTTTGAAAGTTACTATTGAATCTAGATCATAACAACTCGCTGCATTAAAAAAATGTCTCCTCATCTACCCCTGTCTTTTTTGCCAATTATCTTAAATCTGTGTCCTCTTGTTACTGACCTTCCTGCCAGTGGAAACAGTTTCTCCCTTTTACTCCATCAAAACCCTTCATAATTTTTAACATCTCTATTAAATCTCCCCATAACCTTCACTGCTCTAAGGAGAACAATCATGGCTTCTCTAGTTTCTCCACATATCTGAAGTCCCTCATCCCTGGTACCATTCTAAAAAATCTCCTCTGTACCCTCTCCAAGGCCTTGACATCCTTCCTGTAGTGTGGTGCCAGAATTGGACACAATGCTCCAGCTGAGGCCTAACCAGTGATTTATAAAGGTTTAGCATAACTTCCTTGCTTTTGTACTCTATGGGGGAAAAATTCAGGTACACCCCGTTTGGGGCTTGATTATCAGCCGTGCGCAAAGTTTAGTGCCTGGCGCTAATTATCGCCTCCAACTGCAAACTTGGCTTTTATCGCCTCTGGAGGTGATTGGAGCACTAAATCAGGCGCGACACACCTCTCTTAAGGCGCAAAGGCCGAGGAGCGAGGCGTTAACTCAGAGCGCTGGCGAAGCTCATGTGATGTCAGTCAGCGATGGAACACAGACACAATGGTGTCGTCCAGTCTTAAAGGGAAGAGTTGATCTTGCTCTCCATCCACATCCTGCTCATTGGAGCCTTGAATCTCGGCCTGGAGAGACCTGTACATCAAATCTGCTGGAAAGAACAATGGAGAGGCCCAGGGAAAGAGCTCAGAATGCAGCCCCCACAGTCTCTTCTAAATTGATACAAGGAAAGACAAATCAAAATGAACCTGCAAAGTGCTGTTCAGTACCCAAAACTCCTTCACACAGCGTTGAATCTCTCCAGAAGTCTCTCTCTCAGAATGCGTGGTGCAAAAATGTCACCAACAAAAAAAGGCAGGAAGCAGTCGCCTTTAAATAGTGCTCCCCCAGTCACTTCCTGATGGCAAAACGCTCCCCTCAACCTGTTGTTGCTAGCGGCAGGCGGTAAGGCAGGGGGCGCCACGCAATATCCGGTCCGGGGCGTTGCACACTCGACTGACATCACGATCTGCCAGCACAGGAGATCGTGGTCGTAGTGTTTAGCGCCACCACAAAATGTCTAATTAATTTCGTGAGCGGCACAAACATCGCTGCGCCCAGGCGCTAGTTGCTTTGCGTCCCATTAGCGCCCTCTTAAGGCACTAACGGGAGGTGCAAACCAACTGAATTTTTCCCCCTATGCCTCTGTTTATAAAGCCCAGGATCCCATTGCTTTTTCTCAATGTTCTCAATTAAAGTAAATTGAAGACTTCAGTAACATTTTCCAACAGTCAGAAAGAAAAAACGTATAACCTATTCCTATTGTAAACTACATCATAATATTGAATACTAAATATTCACAGGAAAATTGAAATGCTAATACGAACAAAATAGAAACAATTTCTAAGGCTGAAAACGGCACTGACTACAAGAGTTTAATCTTCAATATTAGAATTGCTTTCTAATGTTCTATATATTCATTATAGAAAATAATGGGAACAAAAGAATTTAGCTTTCTTAAAAGGTGTGTATGTTGTATTTTCATCAGACAGTTTCTAATGCTGATCATTATTCTACTTCAATTACTGAAGTGTCAGCCGTGGCTCAGTGGTAACTCTCGCCTCTTAGTCAGAAGGTTGTGGGTTTATGGTCTACTCCAGAGACTTGAGCACAAAATCTAGGCTGACACACCAGCGCAGTACCGAGGGAGTGCTGCACTGTTGGAGGTGCCGTCTTTTGGATGAGACGTTAAACCAGGTGGACGTAAAAGATCCCATGACACTATTTCGAAGAAGAGCAGGGGAGGTAGTCCCAGTGTCCTGGCCAATAGTTATCCCTCAAGCAACATCACTAAAACATATTGGCCTAGAAATTCGGTATGGCCCCGCCAGGTCTTTTGCGCCCGAAATTTTGCGCTCGCCAGGATTCCCGTAGCGCCCGCCTAAAATTCAGTTGCAACGGGCCAAGACGGCGGCGGGCACTATTGCAGGGTTTGGCTGCCTCGCTAGGGGCGATGAATGTCACTTTCAGGCGTCCAGCTGCCGCTGCGGCACCCGATGCGGTGCGGCAGGCTGGGGTACTGCAGGCCTCCTCCTTCTCTTAAGGAGGAGCTGCCTGCAGCCGTCAGATCGCCGGTGGATTCCCCCGGCAAATGAGCCCGGCACCACGGAGAAGTGCCGGGCTCGCGGGACTCAGACATCAATGCCGCGGGGGGGTGGTGCAGGAGTCCGGGGAGGGAGGTGCGGGCAGGCGGCCGCCGGGAAAGCGGCCGGCCGCCGCTCCACCTTTTATGCGCCGGCCTTTCGGAGCTGCAAGACCCCGTTTCACAAACGCTGTTTGCGGCTGCCACGGGCGAGGCAGCCGCAACTGAATTTGGCCATCGGGCCGGAATAGCATTGCAACCGGGGCGCTGCGCACACCGATGACGTCATCGGTGCCGGCACGGCGCTACCGGCTAACGCCGATGTTAGGGTCCATCTGAATTTCGGGCGATAAAAAACTTCAGGCGCAAACCACTTTATAGCCAATAAGTGGGCGCAAACGCAACTGAATTTCTAGGCCATTATCCGATCATTCTCTCATTGCTATTTGTGGGACCTTGCTGTGCGCAAACTGGCTGCCACGTTTCCTACATTACAACGGTGACTGCAATTCAAAAGTGCTTTGGGACGTCCTGAGGTTGTGAAAAGCGCTATATAAATGCAAGTTTTTCTTTTCTTTGAAAGATATTACATCTTAGAAATTTCCCTAAAATGTGCTGAAGATGGTAAAGTCTGGGGCAGCTTTCTAAAATAAAAAGATGTATTTTGATTTTTCTTCTTTTGATTCTCTCCCATTCTACTTTCTTGTAGGTGCTGATTCATTCCAGAGTATGATTCCAAGGGAATAGGCATTTTTCATGTATGAACAGCTCCACAGGCTGCTAATCCTTAGGGCATCATAGAATCATAGAATCATAGAAAGTTACAGCACGGAAGGAGGCCATTTTGGCCCATTGTGTCCGCACCGGCCAACAAAGAGCTATCCAGCCTAATCCCACTTCCCAGCTCTTGGTCCATAGCCCTGCAGGTTAGAGCATCCCAAGTGCACATCCAAGTACTTTTTAAATGTGGTTAGGGTTCCTGCCTCTACCACCCTTTCAGGCAGTGAGTTCCAGAACCCCACAACCCTCTGGGGGAATTTCCCTCAAATCTCCTCTAAACCTTCCCCCAATTACTTTAAATCTGTGCCCCCTGTTTTTACCCCTCTGCTAAGGGAAATAGGTCTTTCTATCCACTTTATCCAAGTCCCTCATAATTTTATACACCTCAATAAGGTCTCCCCTCAGCCTCCTCTGCTCCAAGGAAAACAGAACCAGCCTATCCAGTCTTTCCTCATAGCTAAGATTCTCTACTCCTGGCAACATCCTTGTAAACCTCCTCTGTACCCTCTCTAGTGCAATCACATCTTTCCTGTAATGTGGTGACCAGAACTGCACGCAGTACTCTAGCTGAGGCCTAACTAGTGTTTTATACAGTTGAAGCATAACCCTACTGCTCTTGTATTCTATGCCACGGCTAATAAAGACAAGCATTCCGTATGCCTCATTAACCACCTTATCTACCTGTCCTGCTACCTTCAGGAATCTGTGGACATGCACTCCAAGGTCCCTTTGTTCCTCTACACTACTCAGTGTCCTACCATTTAATGTGTATTCCCTTTCCTTGTTAGCCCTCCCCAAATGCATTACCTCACACTTCTCTGGATTGAATTCCATTTGCCACTGTTCTGCCCACCTGACCAATTTATTGATATCTTCCTGCAGTCTACAGCTTCCTTCTTCAGTATCAACCACACAGCCGATTTTAGTGTCATCTGCAAACTTCTTAATCATACCCCCTATATTCAAGTCAAGATCATTGATATACACCACAAAAAGCAAGGGACCGAGTACTGAGCCCTGCGGAACCCCACTGGAAACAGCCTTCCAGTCACAAAAATACCCATCAACCATTACCCTCTGCTTCCTGTCTCTGAGCCAGTTTTGAATCTAACTTGACACTTTCCCCTGGGTCCCATTGGCTTTTAACTTCGTGACCAGTCTGCCATGTGGAACCTTATCAAAAGCCTTGCTAAAGTCCATATACACTACATCAAATGCACTACCCTCATCTACCCTCCTTGTTACCTCCTCAAAAAATTCAATCAAGCTTGTCAGACACGACCTTCCCTTAACAAATCCATGCTGACTATCCTTGATTAATCTGTGTCTTTCTAAATGAAGATTTATCCTGTCCTTCAGAATTCTTTCCAATAATTTTCCCACCACCGAGGTTAGGTTGACTGGCCTGTAATTACTCTGTCTATCCCTTTCTCCCTTTTTAAACAAGGGTACCACATTAGCAGTCCTCCAGTCCTCTGGCACTACACCTGAAGCCAGAGAGGATTGAAAATGATGGTCAGGGCCTCTGCTATTTCCTCTTTTGATTTGCTTAGCAGCCTGGGATACATTTCATCCGGGCCTGGGGATTTATCCACTTTTAAAGCTGCTAAACCCCTTAATACTTCCTCTCTCACTATGTTTATTTCACCTAATATTTCACACTCCTCCCCCACCCCCCCCCCCCCCCCCCCCGTCACAACACTCCCATTCCTTTCCTCACTTGACGTTCACATACAAGCATTTTCCAGAGGGGTCTCTACATAACAGTCTGAAGCTAGAAACTTTGCTGATTTTCCCCCCCCCCTTCCCTAGCCCAGAATCACAGAGGCCAATTTCAGTGTCCTTACTGCTGGCCTGGTTGAGAGCAGCTAACTCAACAGAGGCAGGAACCAACTCTTGGACCTCCTAGTCTGTGTGTCTCATTTGCACAACTACTTTTCCACTGAGCCTTCAGAGAAACCTGAGAAAACTTCAAGCCCAATAATGTTCTAGAGCATTGAGCAACTTCAAGTATATTAGAATATATCAGGGACTGCTCCATCTCTTTAGAAGTGATGGCAGCTGGCCATTGAACACTGAAAAATGAACATAAACTGGTCATAGTTTTAATCGCTCATGGCCTGAGAAGTTAGGTTTCTTGTTGGCTGCTTCCAGTGCTCAAGAGCTCACCACCACTTGTATGTATACTGAGTGAAATGTTCAAATCCTTTGCACATCGACTATCCTAATTTCACTTCTATTTATTCTGAAATTCCCCTAAAAACAGCATAGTTATCACAAGAAATGTTTTGCTGTCTTGCTTTGCTGTCTACATAGACATCATTATTAAAAAAGTCCTTATGCAGAAGGAAAGGGTGTGCTTTCTCTATTGGGTACCTAGGAAAACTGTTCTGTTTTAAATATATGGGATGAAAAATGAAACAAGTGCATCAATTTCCATATGTCATTTGTTAAATTGGTCTCTTGCTTTTGCTAGCAGTCGTGCACTCACTTATCCAACGAGTAGAACAATAGCATTGGCCTTTGTTTTCTGGCCCAGTCCTGTCAGTTTTCAGGCAGATGCCGGGTAGATGATGTTGGAAATGTGTTCAGGGCATCACCGCCATGTTCCTGCATCCCACCTTTACCAGAGGGTGGACCCAGTGGCATAAAATGTGGCCGCCCATATGTAACGGCACGTTGTGGGGGGGGATGCACTTCATTGGGTATTGGGGGGTGGAAAGCTTACACCGTTCTCTTTTAGTCTGAGCCACAGTCTATTCCTCTCGGGTGTAGCCAACAGAACTATGCTGATATACCATAGTGCAACACATCCTTATTTATTTCTCATTTAGATGGAGATTTCATGTAACACATAAGAAAAAATTGCAATCCTGTGTAGATGCTAGGCAGAATTATTTGGAAATTTGCACATGTGCCCTGGTCAAATGTCAAGTTATGTTTGGATCACAGAATTTTACACCACAGAAGGAGGCTGTTCGATCACCCTGCCAGTGGCAGCTCTCTGAAAGAGCTGCTATTCCCCTGAGAACCACGATCCATGGCAGTGATTACAAGGTAGAAATCTCAATTGATATTACAAGCCATGATTTGAGTGCTTAAAACTCTGAGATGAGATGACTGCCTTGGAATTATTCCCACATACAGTTATCCATTTTTAAAATAATATTGTCAGATCTCCCATGGGCTAGAAATTCATTATAGCCCAGGAATGGGCGGTATCTTTAGAAAAGTTTGAGAATTAGCGCCAGGTGCCAATGCTTTAGACTGCACGCAAAATTTATTCTCACTGCTCAAATTATTGGAGCGCTAATTCAAGTCTTAAAGGCCGAGCTCATTGGCTAGGGCGGACCAGTATCAGGTGCAGTCTAATCGCAACTTATCATTGCCACAGGCTTTTCCCAGTACTTAAAGGGGAGGTTCATTAATACTGCAGAACCTCAGTCTCAGCATTGCTGGCTGTACAGCTGCCTCAGCAAGGATAATCACAACAAGGAGAAGGAGCCAGAGGAGTGAAGCAGGTGTGCTCATGGCAGATCCACCTCATTTGGGTGGTCAGGGTGATTGAATGCTTCAACAAATGCTACATACCACCATCTGTACCACAAGCTTCACACACTGCCCAAAGCACCAGACCCCCAGCACTCACCCACCAACAATCTCTACCTACCAACACTCACACCCACATCTCACACCTTAGACACAATGACAGCTATTCAGCTATGGGAGGCACAAGGTTCATCGGTTATTAGAATGAATGTGATATGTGTGATATGCTTACACATATATTTATTAGTGGAGTTTGCAATATTTTGTGGTCTCCCTCATTTCACCTTTGCACCCAGGAGGATGCTGTGATATGGCATGACACAGGGATGGTATGATGGGCATGTGGTGAGCAAAAGGGATCTGCTGGGGTTTAAGTCTTCCTGGTGTGAGGCTGGAGGTCTGTTTCGAGGAGGTGGCAGAGTTCTGTGACCACCACCTTGGTGATGCGGAGCCGTCTAATACACTGCTCCTAGCTTAATTGAAGGTAGGAGAAGTGGTGTCAGAATACCCTCGGAGGGTAAGGCCTCCTGGTGTGAGTCCTGATGTCCCTCCTCATCCCTCTGTGCACATGTTCCCGTATTTCTCGCTGCCTACGCTCCCTCCGCTGTAGATCCTGAAGGGCAAGGTGGCATGCCATACAGCCCCCATTAATGTTGCCAAGTGTAGCAGTTTGAATCTTTGAATAATAAATGTAGCTACTCTAATATAAACGTAGCTACTTTGTAGTTGCCAGAAGACTGCTGATATAATGGAAGCTTGAAATTACTCATAGGAACTGTTCCTCTGGGTGAAACTGACAACAAACCATTGAAACTAACCTGCCCTGACAGCTGGGAGTAATTAATGCTGAGGCCTTTAAATAATGTCACTGGAGCCGGCTTCCTTGAGCTGCACGCCAGCTCTCCCTGTCGCTGTCTGCTCGAGGCATTGAGGTAAGTGGCAACAATTAACTTTCCAGATCGGGCAGCCAGCAAGCGCTCACTGACATCACAATCTGCCTGGCATTGAAGTCCCCAGCAGTACCTCGTACCGGCAGCGCAACGGGGGTGGGGGGGGGGTGCGGATTTGCTGTGTGTCACTGGATTAATCTCGCCCCAGTGCTACTGCATAGGCACCCCATTCCCGCCCTCTGCAAGCACTAATGGAAGGCACTAAGGTACCGAATTTTTCCCCAACTGTTTTAAAATGACAATAACGTTATTACACAATGAGGCAGAAATTCCGGTCCCTACGGGTGGGTATGCGCTGTGTACACACCCGTAGGGCCAATGGAAATGCCGGTTTTAGGCAGGCACTGCACATGCACTGGAAACCGGCATTTCCGATCTGTCAAGAATCCTCTTGACAGATCCTCTGGCTGCGCTGGAGCTGGGCCTCTGCGGGTGGAGAGTTATGTTTTTTGGAGACCTCCGCCCGCAGAAAACACGTACAATTCTTGCGCCTGGTAAAAGCAGATGCAAGGCCTGCTTTTACCAGGATAAGAGTTGAAAAAAGTAAAAAAAAAAAAATTCCTCTGATTTATCATTTAAAAATACTTTAAAGAAAGGTAAGTTTATTTTTAGCCCTGTTGAAAATTTTAATTTTTTTTTTCCAAAAATAACATTTTTGTTTAAAATACTTAATATATGTAATTTAAAGTCATTTTAAAAATGTGATTTTTAAAAAATTTATTTAAAGTTTTACTATGTTTTTGGGGGTGATCTCTATTCATATATTTGACAGGTCTTCCTGTCAAATGTACGAATGGAGATTCCCTTCTCTGATTGGCTCCCCATGGCCCACGTGATCCCAGGGATGCTGCGAGCCGCCTGTGCCTCTGGGATACGTGGGCCCTGCCCACCGGCAGTTTGGGGAGGCCTAGCAACGGAACTCTGCGCCTCCCGGGAGCCCTCCGGTCCAGGCGCAGATTTTTCCAGATCGCAGCCCTCCGCCCGCGGGAGGCCTGCGAATGGAATTTCTGGGCCATAGTCTTGTACAGCTGCTAAAGTGGAGCTTTGTTTAAGCTGGGTTGTCCTTTTCAAGCTATAGTCTAATTGTTGCAAGTAAACACACACTAAGTTCAATCAGATTTTAAGTGCTGTTTGGTGAGGTTAAGATTGCAGATGAGAAGGTGCTTGTAAATGTCTGGCTACAGATGAGGACAAAAAACAGCGTAAAATGACAACCGTTCCTTTTTTTAGACTTTTGATGCATTGAATTGTGGCAGATGCTCTCAAAACTTTTACGTACATCGGAATCTTGTGGAATGACTGCAGGTAATTTTAATTTGTGATAGTAGTGGCTATAATACTCAACGCTGCCGGCCAGGCACTTCTTACATAGAAACATAGAAGATAGGAGCAGGAGTAGGCCATTCGGCCCTTCGAGCCTGCTCCGCCATTCAATGAGATCATGGCTGATCATCCAAACTCAGTACCCTGTCCCTGCCTTCTCCCCATATCCCTTGATCCCTTTAGCCTCAAGAAATATATCCAACTCTTTCTTGAATATACTTAATGAACTGGCCTCCACCGCCCTCTGTGGCAGAGAATTCCACAGGTTCACCACTCTCTGGGTGAAGAAATTCCTCCTCATTTCAATCCTAAATGTCCTACCCCTCATCCTTAGACTATGACCCCTGGTTCTGGACTCCCTGACCATCGGGAACATCCTTCCAGCATCTAGTCTGTCCAGGCCTGACAGAATTTTATAGGTTTCGATGAGATCCCCTTTCAATCTTCTAAACTCCAGTGAGTATAAGCCCAATCGACACAATCTCTCCTCATATGTCATTCCTGCCATCCCAGGTATCAGCCTGGTGAATCTTCGCTGCACTCCTTCCATGGCAAGAACGTCCTTCCTCAGATAAGGCGAACAAAACTGCACACAATACTCAAGGTGCGGTCTCACCAAGGCCCTGTACAGCTGTAGCAAGACATCCTTGTTCCTGTACTCAAACCCTCTTGCTACGAAGGCCAACATACCATTTGCCTTCTTAACCGCCTGCTGCACCTGCATGCTTACCTTCAGCGACTGGTGCACAAGAACACCTGGGTCTCTTTGCACTTCCCCTTCTCCCAATCTATTGCCATTCAAACAATAATCTGCCTTCCTGTTTTTCCCACCAAAGTGGATAACCTCACATTTATCCACATTATAGTGCATTTGCCATGTTTCTGCCCAATCACCTAACCTGTCCAAATCGTACTGGAGTACATTTAAGTGATGATGCCCCATCTGAAATGTTAGCACTGTGCACAATCACTGCAAATTTATCAGGTGATCATCCACACTTAATCACCAGAAAATAATATAGTATGTGTTATAATGGAACCCAAGATTTGCCTCCTGAATTATTTGCAGTTTATTGTGTTTACTTTTTATTTCAGCTCACTAAAAGTCTAAAGTACTAATCAGAAAATATTAAAAATGCAAATTAGGCAACAATTTTTTTCATTCATTCTTGGGATATTAGCGTCATTGGCAAGGCCAGCATTTATTGCCTATCTCTATTTGCCCTTGAGAGGTGGTGGTGGACCTTCTTCAGTGCTGCTAGGAATTCTGTGTAGGGGGATGATACAACTGAATGGCTTGCGAGGCCACTTCAGAGAGCAGTTAAGAGTCAACCACATTGGTGTGGGGGTGCAATCACAACTTGGCCAGACTGGGTATAAAGACAGCGGGTTTCCTTCCCGCAAGGACATTAGTGAACCAGTTGGATTTTTTTTTAACAATATTTCAACAGATTTATGGTCACTTTTACTGGTAAAAATTCCAGATTTTATTAAACTGAATTCAAATTCTCAAACTGCTATGGTGGAGTTTGAAGTCCTGTTCTCTGGATTAGCAGTCCAGGACTTTGGATTACTATGTTACTCTACCCTCCTCTGCTCCCTTTCCATGGATATTAATTCCTGCAGAAGATTTTCAGGAAGGTCATTTAACTTTAAAAGTACTGATAAGACTTCAAACATGATTGAGCTTCAGATGTTTAAAATGTAAATACAACCTGATTCCAATCACCAAATGTTTTCTGTACATTGAAAAATGATCTTATTTCCGATAATCAGTGAGAGATGACCTTAATTATTTAGCATTGTCTTACTGCTATTGATTTTCAAGGCAAATTGGTAAATAAACAAACTGTTTTGAATAATCTTTTTTGCTGGTTGACAAATAATAATCACAGGTATAGATCACACGTATATTGTGCAGGTTTAATCCAATCTTTTAATTCACTGCTTAGCTCAATTAATGTATAGAAGGGTGGATTTCAGTTATTTGTTGTGTAAAATAATTTGACTGCATTTTAAATGTAACTAATATAATTCACAGCTGGCTTATATAGAGTTCAGTACATAATCTAGGCTAACACTTCAGGGAGTGATGGATTGTTGGAAGTGGCATCTTTCCGATGGGATATTAAACAGATGGCCTGTTCAGGTGGGCATTAAAGATCCCATGTCCATTGTTCAAAGAAGAAAAAGGAATTCTTTCAGTGTTCTGGCCAATTTCCCAGTCTCAATCAACACTGCCAAAAATAGATTCACTGGCCTTGTATCTCATTGCTGTTTGCCACTGCCACATTTACCTGCATAACAACAATAACTGCGCTTTAAAATAATTCATTGTGTGCAAAGTTTTTCTGAGAAATGTAATAAAGTGCTATATAAATGCAAATCTTTCTTTCTATATTCACTATTGCCCTTTTTAAAGAATCACAACATTCGGCTAAAGCGCACAGCCCACCTTTCATTATTTTGTTTTGCCGCATGTTTTACCTAGTAAGAGACTATGACCGAGGTTTTCCTATCGTAACACCGATGGTAGCCCATTCATTTTAATGCCTTACTATCAGCATTATCATCGGAATACCATGACCTATTACAAGTGCAAGGATTTGCTCGTGCACAGTGCATCTGTCAGAACTGTTGTGAATTATGAGCTGGGATAAAGAAGAGCCTACTGCTTTCGAACAGTCAAGTGTTACAAATTATTAACGTGCACTTACTTCCAATATACATACATTATTTACATTTTATCAAGGTCTGCAGGCAATTTTATTCCAGAATGTCATGGAAACAATTTCTAACATGAAGACAAATTATAGTGGAATCTGAGCTCAACACACAAGGCGAGAAGTTACTATTGGTAATATTAGCAGATGAACAGTTAGAACATCTATATGATAAAAAACCATTTACTTTAAATGGACAGAAATGCTATTGTGTGTTAGTGTTAACGGAGCATTCAATAACTTTTGCCCAGGTTCCTCAGATTTGATCCTGGGAGTAGAGAGTGCCGTGCACATTAACATGCAAACCCTGTGTTGATGGGGTTTGTTTTGCATGGTAATGGTTTATTAAGCAGCAATTAACTGAATTTGCACAAAATTACTCAGATCTGGTTTCAATTGCACATTATCCTAATGACGCTCAAATACAAGCTGTCATTAACGCAGTGGAGGAAACCAACAGAGGCCCTGCTCTGAACAAAGCCGCTCAACTATTTCCTCATTAGTACAGCAGCACTTTCAGTGTACTGGATGAGCTGGAGGAGGAAGTGCCGGACAAGAGGGACAGGCAGGTCCACAGCCACAGGAGCTGGGTTATCAAGAAAGGTTGAGCAGGTTGGGCCTATACTCATTGGAATTTAGAAGAATGAGAGGTGATCTTATTGAAACATATAAGATACTGAGGGGGCTCGACAAGATAGATGCAGAGAGGATGTTTCCCCTTGTGGGGAAATCTAGAACTCGGGGGCATAGTTTCAGAATAAAGGGTCGCCCTTTTAGAACTGAGATGAGGAGGAATTTCATCTCTCAGAGGGTCGTAAATCTGTGGAATTCTCTGCCCCAGAGAGCTGTGGAGGCTGGGTCATTAAATACATTTAAGGTGGAGATAGACAGATTTTTGCAAGTTAAGGGAGTGAAGGGTTATGGGGAGGAGCGGGCAGGGAAGTGGCTTTGAGCCCAAGATCAGCTATGACCTTATTGAATGGCGGAGCAGGCTCGAGGGGCCAAGTGGCCTATTCCTGTTCCTATTTCTTATGTTTTTATGTTCTTATGAGTACTGTGTGGAGAGGTTATGCCTGACCAAGAGGTTGTGCCTTCTCGTGGGACTAGACTTGGAGCCAAAGAGGAACATCAGTACTGCACTGCCAGCCATGGTAAAAGTGATGACAGTGTTAAACTTTGATGCCACAGAGTTCTTTCAGATAATGCCAGGAGACCTCACCGGGTTCAGTCAGGTTGCAACTCCATTGCAACGGTCACAGATGCCCTGTTTTGCCATGCCCGTGACTACATTGCATTTAGTGCTAGACAGTAGCAGCAGCAGCTGGTGAACTGGAGTCTCTGCTGGGAATGTTGGAGGAGGCTCTCTAAAAAGTATGGCATTTCAAGGATACTTCAGTTGCACGAATATGGCTATACAAGCACTGGAGCAGCATCCTTTGGCATTCATCAACAAACAGAAGGATCTCAAACTCAAGGGAAATCCAAATGGATTTGCAGCCACTAGCAAAGAATTCTGCATATAACTGTAGGTTGTGAAGGGCATTCTAATACCTTAAGGGAATTGTGTGTTGCCCAGTACTTCTGCATGACAACAGATTGAATGGCTTCTTTGAAATATGGGCTATCCCGAGGAAATGTAACTCACAACATCAATACCCCTCACCATTGATCATATAGGAAACTCTTATTTAACCGGCACCTAAAAAAATCTCTGTTAACCAGCAAAATTCAGGAGTAGGTTCAGGTAAGTTTTACTTCATATTAGTGGCAGTTCCTGGATCTGTGGCTGTGTAACTGGGGTTCGTGCACTTGTTGCTAAGCAACAGGGATACTTGGTCTGTGGCCGGAGTTCATGCACATGTTGCTAAGCAACAGGGAAGCCTGGATTTGTTGCTGTGTACGGAGCTCTTGTACCTTTTAACTATATCTCTCTGTAATCCGGACTTTTTGATAAACCGGCACCACACCGGTCCCGTTGGTGCCGGATACATAGATACATAGATACATAGAAGATAGGAGCAGGAGTAGGCCATTCGGCCCTTCGTGCCTGCTCCGCCATTCGATGAGATCATGGCTGATCCTTTAATTCAGTATCCCGTCCCCGCCTTCTCTCCGTAACCCTTAACCCCTTTTGCCCGTAGAAATATATCTAATTCCCTCTTAAATATATTTAATGAGCTGGCGTACACTGCCCTCTGTGGCAATGAGTTCCACAGGTTCACCACTCTCTGAGTGAAGAAATTCCCCCTCATCTCTGTCCTAAATGGTTTAGCCCTTATCCTTAAATTATGTCCTCTAGTTCTGTTCTCACCCGCCAAGGGAAACATTCCTTCTGCATCCAGTCTGTCTAGACCTGTCAGAATTTTATACACTTCTATGAGGTCCCCTCTCAATCTTCTAAACTCCAGTGTGTACATCCCTAAACTACATAGTCTCTCCTCATAGGTCATTCCCGCCATTCCTGGTATCAGCCTGGTGAATCGCCGCTGCACCCCCTCCATGGCAAGAACATCCTTCCTCAGATGAGGCGACCAAAACTGTACACAGTACTCGAGGTGTGGTCTCACCAGTGCCCTGTACAGCTGCAGCAAGGTATCCCTGTTCCTGTATTCTAACCCTTTTGCTATGAAGGCCAGCATACCGTTTGCCTTCTTGACCGCCTGTTGCACCTGCATGCTCGCCTTCAGTGACTGGTGTACAAGAACACCCAGGTCTCTCTGTACTTCCCCCTCTCCCAATCTATTGCCATTTAAATAATAATTTGCCCTCCCGTTCCTGCACCCAAGGTGGATAACTTCGCACTTGTCCACATTATAGTGCATCTGCCATTTATCCACCCAATCGCCCAGTCTGTCCAAATCGCTCTGGAGCTTCCTGGTCTCTTCCTCTGAGCCCACCCCCCCTCCTAGTTTAGTGTCGTCTGCAAATTTGGAAATGCTGCATCCGACTCCCTGATCCAGGTCATTAATGTAAATTGTGAACAGCTGGGGGCCCAGGACAGATCCCTGTGGTACCCCACTTGTTACTGCCTGCCATTCAGAAAATGAGCCGTTTATTCCAACTCTCTGTTTTCTATCTGACAGCCAGTTCCCTATCCACGCCAAAACTTTCCCCTTTATCCCATGAGCCTCAATTTTCCATGCTAATCTTTTATGTGGGACCTTATCGAAGGCCTTTTGGAAGTCCAGGTACACCACATCTACTGGCTCTCCCCCATCTATTCTACCAGTTACTCCCTCAAAAAATTCCAATAGATTAGTCAAGCACGATTTACCCTTTGTAAATCCATGTTGACTCTGTCCTATCCTGTCCCCATTTGCTAAGTGCTCCGCTATTTCATCCTTAATGATGGACTCCAGCATTTTGCCCACAACTGATGTAAGGCTTACAGGTCTGTAATTACCTGCTTTTTCCCTACCCCCCTTTTTGAATAGTGGGGTAACGTTAGCTACCCTCCAATCCATCGGCACTGTTCCCGAGTCTAATGAATTCTGAAAAATCATCCTTAGTGCATCCGCTATCTCTAGGGCCACCTCCTTCAGTACCCTAGGATGCATGTTATCAGGCCCTGGGGATTTGTCCACCTTCAATCCCTTTAGCTTCCTTAACACCATATCCTTAGAGATATTGATTTGCGTCAGTTCCTCCTTTGCCAATGTCCCTATTTTTCCCGATATCCCAGGGAGGTTTTTTGTGTCTTCCTTCGTAAAGACTGACCCAAAGTATGTATTTAGTTGATCTGCCATTTCCTTATTTCCCATTATATATTCCCCCGTATCTGACTGCAATGGACCAACTTTGGTTTTCACCAGTCTTTTCCTTTTGATATATTTATAAAAGCTTTTGGAGTTAGTTTTTATATTTTCCGCCAGCTTGTTTTCGTAAGCTATTTTGCCCCTCTTGATCATGCCCTTTGCCCTCCTTTGCTCTATCTTAAACTGTTCCCAATCTTCCGCTCTGGCGCTTTTTTTGGCTATTTTATACGCCCTATCTTTGGATTTTATGCTGTCTCTAATTTCCCCTGTTATCCACGGTTGAGTCACCTTTTTAGATTTCCTTTTATGCCAGATTGGTATAAACAATTTTTGCAATTTTGTCATTCTATCTTTAAATGTTTGCCATTGTTTATCTACCTCCAGTCCTCCCAGGAACGTTGTCCAATCAGACCTACTCAGTTCCCGTCTCATGGCATCATAATTCCCCTTGTTTAAATTCAGGACCTTAGTCTCTGAGTCAATTTCTTCGCTCTCCATTTCGAGTGAGAAATCGATCATGTTATGATCGCTCTGACCCAAGGGTCCCCGTACAACAAGATTACTGATTAGTCCCTTCTCATTGCACAGTACCCAGTCCAATATAGCCTGTTCCCGAGTTGGTTCCTCGACATATTGATCCAGATAACCATCCCTTAAACACTCAAGGAATTCCTCCTCCTCATTATTTTTACTGATTAGGCTAGTCCAATCTATATGTAAGTTAAAGTCACCTATGATGACAGCTGTGCTCTTATTGCACGCTTCTCTAATTTCCCTCGTGATGCCCTCCCTAACCTCTATTTTACTATTTGGAGGCCTATATACCACTCCTATTAATGTTTTTCGCCCCTCGCTATTTCTTAGCTCCACCCATATAGATTCTGTATTAACTGAGTTAATATCCTTCTTTTCAATTGCATTTATCCCCTCTTTTACTAGCAATGCTACCCCTCCTCCCTTTCTTTTTTGTCGATCCTTCCTAAATACTGAATACCCCTGTATGTTAAGCTCCCAGCCCTGCTCACCCTGCAACCATGTTTCCGTAATCCCAATTAGATCATAATTATTAACCTCTATTTCCACAGCTAATTCATCTACCTTGATAATAAAGAGTTTCCTGTACAACAAGGTACATGAAAGGTGATTGAATGGACATCTGGGCTGTGGTGAGAGAGAGGTGGCAGAATGGTAGTGTAGTGCTGCATGCTGCACAACAAAGCCATAGAGAGAAGTATACATCAAGTTGTGGTTGAGGAGCAGCCATAAGCTATGCCATAGGGATAAGAGGACAGCGATGGTGATGTTTCCACAAGAAGCAAAGGATCTACTATAGGAATCAGTATGGAATTGACACCGTACTGACTATTTCTTCTCCCATTAATTTGATTTTTTAGCCATTTCCCATCTAATTTCACAAATAAAAGTGATTTCAAAGCTTCAATTTATATGTTGTGTTTTTATTTAAGTAACAGTGATTGTGTAGTGCCTGTTCAACATAATGTGCCATTGTTATTTTCCCCTCATAAATGCTGTGATATCCGAGTGGTAAGGTCAGAAACTGAGAGAAGCGAGATATTAGGAACAAACCCAACTGTTTATTTACACGGTGTAGCAGAGGAACATATCTCTTACAAGCTGGAGGCCAGGCACACAATTTTTATGGCACGAGCACAAGATGGAGGATCAACCTCTGAGTCATACCCCTAATGCAATGCCACATTACCGTGTTAACTGTGTACCAGGACATTGAATACATGACCCATTACCTTAAATACTGGTGAATGTGAACCCTTAATATTTGGCTCCATCTGGTGGATAACTTAAACATTACATCCCAGATTACTATATCCCTCCCCTCTTAAGTTGAACATTAATTTCTTAACAACATTCTTAAAAAGTCCCATAAGGAAACTCCTTTAACGATAGTCCATACTGAACGAATCTAGCAGGTCGTTATCAATCTCTCTGGCGGCTTGTGAGGCCTTGGTGAACGTCTTACAGTCAAGTCCCTGCTTGGTTGTGGTAGAGCCACCTGCTGCTCCTGAGCAGTACTCAGAGTATCTGACTCTGCTACGATGGTTTCCTCTTGACGAAGGGGTCCAGGTGGAACTGGCTCTGTTCGTGGTGGTGGTACCACCGATGCATTTGGATAACTGGGGGCCAACTTGTCCTCCAACATCTCCTCTGGAACCTCCATTTCGATTTCCCCTTGTCTGGTCAGTATCTGATCTACATGTCTGCGTACTACCTGACCAGTTCCCACCATGACCGTATGTGATACTGGACCGGTCATTGAGTCTATGATGCCAGGAATCCATTTTGGGTCATAACTGAAATTCCTGGTAAGGACCGCATCTCCTTCTCCAAAACTGTGGCTCTTTGTCCTTCTGTCGTGGTTCTCCTTTTGTTTGATTTGTCGGTTTTCCACCTTCCTTTTTAGGTCTGGGTGAACCAGGTCAACAGTGGAGCGTAGTCAATGTCCTAACAACAGCTCAGCAGGAGAGAGTCCTGTGGTAGATTGAGGTGTTATTCTGTAGCTGAACAGAACTTGTGACACCTTGGCTGCCAAACTCCCTTCCGCACTTTTTTTCATCATCTCCTTAAATGTTTGTACGGCTCTCTCCGCAAGTCCATTTGATGACGGATGATATGGAGCTGAGGTCACGTGCACTATGCCATTGTTTCTCATGAACTCTTTTGTTTCTGTACTCACAAAACACGTGGCATTGTCACTTACTACGATCTCCGGTAGCCCTTGATTACTAAAACTCCTACGCAGGCAGTCTATAGTAACAGTAGATGAAGCAGAATTTACAGGATAAACATCCATCCATTTGGAATGGGCATCCATGATTATGAGGAACATCTTTCCCATGAATGGACCCGCATAATCTACATGTAATCTTCTCCATGGTTTATCCGGCCACTCCCAGGGGTGGAGAGGAGCCGCTGCTGGTGCCTTCCTGTGTACTTGACAAGTGCTGCATGTCTTGACTAGATTTTCTATCTCCTCATCTAGCTTTGGCCACCACAAGTAACTCCTTGCCAAGGCTTTCATACGCACAACTCCAGGATGACACTGATGTAGTTGCCCTAGGATAGACTCGTGCTGGCTATGGAATAATCACTCGTGCTCCCCACAACACGCAACCATCCTGCACACCCAGCTCTGTCTTCCTGACATTGTAAGGTATGAAATCAGTCCCTTCCAGATGCTGTGGCCAACCCCTCATCACATATTCTTGGACTCTAGACAGTACTGGATCTTTACCGGTCCATGTCCTTACTTGTTCTGCGGTCACAATTGCCATGTCCGTGTCCTCCAACATCAAAACTCTGTCCTCTGGAGCTGCACGGATAGGTGTGCCTGGCAGTGGAAGACGGCTCAAGGCATCTGCGTTCCCATGGTACTTGCCCGCCTTGTAAACGATGACATACTCATATGCCCTCAATGTCACTGCCCACCTCTGGATTCGGGGTGACACCATCTGTGGTACTGCTTTCATTTCATTAAAAAGAGATAGAAGAGGTTTATGATCAGTGCATATGGTGAATTTCCGGCCATATATGGACTTGTGAAACCTCTGTAACCCAAACATTACTGCTAACCCCTCTTTATCTAACTGGGACTAGTTTTTTTCCGCCGGTATCAGAGTTCGAGACATAAACCCTATTGGTCTTTCTGTTCCATCTTCCAAGCTGTGTGAAAGAACCGCCCCCACCCCGTAAGGTGAAGCATCACAAGAGAGAATGATGTCTTTCTCTGCATTGTAGTGAATCAGCACATCCGAGGACAGCATCAGTTTCTTGGACTATTCAAATGAAACCCTCTGTTCCTCTTCCCACTGCCACTGTGTCTCCTTGCGCAGAAGTTTGTGAAGAGGTGCTAACACTGTTGCCAAGTTTGGTAAAAATCTGTTATAATAGCTTAGCAGTCCCAGGTAAGCTTTTAACTTAGTCACATTGGTAGGAGCTGGGGCCTCCTGCAGTGCTTGTACCTTCTCCTTGATTGGATGGAGCCCGGTGGCGTCCACTCTGTGTCCCAGGAACACGGCCTCATTCCCCAGGAAAGTGCACTTACTCCTCTTGAGCCGTAACCCAGCCTTATCCAATCTTTGTAGTACCTCTCTCAGAGTGCTCAGATGCTCCTGGTCGGTTCTTCCCGTCACCAGAATGTCACCTAGATAGATTGAAACATGTGGGATCCCTTGCAGTACACCCTCGATAGCCCTCTGGAAAATAGCTGGACTAGATGAGACACCGAATGGTAAGCGGTTATAGGTAAACAAACCCTTGTGTGTATTTATGGTTACATACTTATTGGATTCCTCATCTAGTGTAATCTACAAGTATGCATGACTCATATCCAGCTTTGTGAATTTCTTCCCTCCAGCCAGGTTTGCAAAGAGATCCTCTGTTTTGGGAATAGGATACTGTTCTAGTTTAGACACTCTATTTACTGTCAATTTATAATCTCCACAGAGTCTTACCGAATTATCCGGTTTTAAAGCAGGTACAATGGGAGCTGCCCATTCTGAACATTTCACGGGTTCCAGTATGTTCTCTCTCAAAAGACGATCAAGCTCAACCTCTACCTTCGGTTTCATGGCATACGGCACAGGTCGTTGTTTAAAAAACCTTGGCAGTGCCTCCTTGTCTACATAAATCTTAGCTGGGGAGCCATTAAATGTGCCAAGTTCTTCCTTGAACACGTTCTCATGTTCAATCAACACTTCTTGCAAAGACAACTGTTTGCCTCCCTCTATTTGATTTATTGCTCCCCAATCTAATTTAAGTTCTTGTAGCCAGCCCCACCTAACAGGTTTGGTCCGGAACCCGATACTACAACTACAGGTAGCTGTTCCACTGTGTCCCGGTGTTGCACAGTTACAGTAGCTGTACCCAATGTCGCCACTCGTTCACCGGTATATGTTTTAAGCTGCATAGAGCAAGACTTTAACTCTGGAACTTTTGCACGGTTCCACAATTTTGAGTACTCCTCCCTGTTCATTATGGTTACACCGCATCCTGTATCCACTTCAAAGTTGACCTTAGAGTCATTTACTGTCAGTTGCAAAGTGATAGGATCCACTTTTGGAATGTTCTCTACCATACTATGCATTATGAACATGTCATCTTCTCTCTCAGCTTCTCCGCTGATGTGATGTGCTCCCTGTTTTTTCACTTCTCTTCCTAGGTTTTGCTTTCCTCCCCCTTTTGGTTTGTATTCCTCCACGATTGCTTTTGCCCTGCATGCACGTTTTATGTGCCCTTTTTTCCCACACTTGTGGCACTTTTCCTCCAGAAACCTGCATTCCCTCGCCAGGTGATCGCCATTGCATCTATAACATGCCTTTACATGCTCATGTTGTGGTTTCTAACGCATGTTTAACTTGTGCACAATAGCCTGAACTGCAACTTGCTTTGTAGTAGCCCAGTCTGAACCTTGTATTTCTTTTACATCTCGGTTTGCTGTCTCTATGGCTTGAGCAAGTTCCAACGCTTTTTCATACATAAGCCCAGTCTCGGACAATAATCTCCACTGCATTTGATCATCCATTATCCTGCAAACTAGCCTATCTCTCAGCATGTCTTTCAGGTTGTAGCCGTAATTGCAATCGTGTGCCAATTTCCCAACACCGCTACATAATCCAATACAGTCTCTCCCGATTTTCTGTTCCGTGAATTAAATTTGAAACGCTGTACAATCTCACTCGGTCTGGGATTGAAATGGTCCTTTAGCAAGGCCACTAAGTCAGCAAATGATCTGTCTCCAGGCTTTGCAGGACTGCATAAGTTTCTCATTAAACTATACATCTGACTTCCCATGGAAGTGAGCAAAATTGCTCTCCTTTTACCGACATCATTTATATCATTTGCTTCAAAGAAATGCATCAACACCTCACAGTATTCATCCCAGGTCTGCGTTTGAACATCAAAAGCAGAGATCTTTCCTACCATAGCAGCCATGATCCGTTATTCAGTGCTCTTTTTTTTTTCTTCGTCAAGATGTGATCTGTTGATCCTCGTCGCCAATATGTGATATCCGAGTGGTAAGGTCAGAAACTGAGAGAAGCGAGATATTAGGAACAAACCCAACTGTTTATTTACACGGTGTAGCAAAGGAACATATCTCTTACAAGCTGGAGGCCAGGCACAAAATTCTTATGGCACGAGCACAAGATGGAGGATCAACATCTGAGTCATACCCCTAATGCAATGCCACATTACCATGTTAACTGGTGTACCAGGACATTGAATACATGACCCATTTCCTTAAATACTGTTGAATGTGAACCCTTAATATTTGGCACCATGTGGTGGATAACTTAAACATTACATCCCAGATTACTATAATGCACACCATGATCTTTCCCCATTTACTACCTTTAAGTGATGCCCTATTGGAAGACATAGGTGTACATTCATCCTGAGGACCTTCTTGTGATTCTTGGAGCCAAATAATTCTACATGCTGTTCGCCTTTAACTATCCTGCTTGTGTGGCAGCAATACCTTGTCCTATCCCAGCAGTGGAAGCCTGCATGCTTTATAGGGCTTCTCTTGTCACTTGCCTGTTCCTAAGCTTCTGCATGCATGTTGCTGCTGTTCGCTGATTTTTGACGGTGGTCAGTGATCTCTGTGAGCAGAGACCAGTGCAATTACACACTGTCTCTAAATCCTTCCTAATGATTGATCTGATTGTGTTTCCAAGCATATCCAAATCAGTCTTTATTGCATTTTGGCCTCGGCACCTCAATCATCAGTTGGAGTATTCCTGAGAGATGCTCCAACAGTGCTAGCTATCTGTATGCTGAAGTCTCTCCTGCAGGTGCCACTGATGCCACTAGCTGAACAACAGGAGCCTGCAGAGCAGACACCCATTACTCTATAATGCAAAACCTGGAGTTAAAATTCACCAAACTATCCAGTCCACTTTGCATGGTGATCTGCAAAGAATTCAGCCACTCGTGCTGATATTGTACCTTCTGTATCTTTGCTGACCCTGTGAGCCCAGAATAATGAAGCAACTCATAGGATTTGTGGCCATGTTAGCCCTCCACTCAACAGCAGTCTGCTCTTTGGTTACAATCTCTGCCTTCCACATCATTGATAACTGACTCAACCTGTGTCCCCTCCTCTATTTCCCCAAACCATCTCAAGGGTTTATAGCTAACCCTTATATCAAGGATTTATAAGCCTGCTTCAAGTTTTGGTGGTGACTTGGGTGATGGGTTTCAGTTCCCAAGTGAGCAGCTAGCTGTTCCTAGGGTTCTGTAGAAAGAGATGGCATATGGTGAGTACATGCACGGTTAGAGGTTGTGACTGCACAGACAGTACATACTGTTTCCATGGTGCAGTGCCATCACTGTTTCACACCTGCTGTAGCTCCTATTCATTGGCATAATTAAGGTGGGTGAGTATAATTGTACAAACCAACAGGAGTTCAATTGTCTCCTTCAGCTTGTGGATAATGCAGGCTCTGTACAGACACCCAGCCTGTGGCCTCCATTATCATCACCACGAAACAGTTAACTGCGGTATTGTGTGACAGCATCGGTTCTGAGGCACTGTTTCCAGTTGAAGGCTATTTTCTCCTGCAAAGAAAATAACCAGATTCATTGAATAAACCACTAGTGTGTAGCAGTCAGTTCAGGGTGCAGCACATTGTGTGTAGCCTTATACATAATTTAATACGACTAAAATTACCTTGGTAGCTGAGTTTCTAGTAATATTAGCATTGTAAGTTGCACATGTACAACTCAAGCTTTTTCACTTGTATCTATCTAGGTTTCCCTTTTGAGCCTGCTCTAATACTACTCAACAATCTGCATTATTTACATTACTGTTGAAATCTCAGCAGATTCATTGATAAATTTGGGTTACCCATAATATTTGCAAAGCTGGTCAAGCAAACATATCTGACACCTAATCTTTACTTTGATATCTATATAGTTATTCACATTAGTCTTCATTCCTTACCTTTATTCAGGTCGGACACAATGGGCTGGATTTTACCAGCCCTGAGGTGTCGGGTTTGGAGGCGGGACTGCTGGGAAAATCCCCAAAAATGGGAGCGGGTCTCAAACCCACTCCCAACCCGCCTCCAACCAATCTTCCTGGGAGTCGGGTCCCCATTTTGCACAGGGACCTGACTCTTAGCGGCGGGAACAGGATTATAGCCACTCAACTGCCTGTTAACCGGTAGTTAACAGGCAGTTAAGAGGCTTTTTCCAATTTTTCAACTGCTGCTGCGGACTTCCCGACGTCGGGGAACCCCACCAGGGTAAGTGAGGTGTGCTGTTGGTCTGTTGTACTGTTGGTGTACAGATGACAGCTGCAGACGTGGTGTGAAGGATGCAATGGGACACTGGTAAGTATCAGAGGTAAGGACATGTTGGGCCGGATATTCCGATCCCTACGGGTGGGTATGTGCTGTGCACCCACCCTTAGGGACATCGGAAATGCTGGTTTCAGGCATGCACAGTGCATGCGCTGAAAACCGGCATTTCTGATCTGTCAAGAATCCTCTTGCTGCCCTGGAGAAGGGCCTCTGTGGGCGGATTGTTCCGCTTTTGGGAGACCCTCAGCCCACAGAAAACCCTTACAATTCTTACGCCTGCTTTTACCAGGATAAGAGTAGAAAAAAAGTTTTAAAACATTTTTTTTTCCACTGATTTATCATTTAAAAATACTTTAAAAAAAGGTAAGTTTATTTTTAGCCCCGTAAAATACTTTAATTATTTTTTTCAAAAAATTAAATTTTTGTTTAAAATAATTAATTTATTGTAATTTCAAGTTATTTTAAAAATGTGATTTAAAAAAAAAATTATTTAAAGTTTTATTATGTTTTTTCATTGATCTCCATTCATATATTTGACAGGTCTTCCTGTCCAATGTATGAAGGGAGATTCCCTTCTGTAATTGGCTCCCCACGGCCCACGTGATCCCAGGGACGCTGCGAACTACATGTGCCTCTGGGATACGTGGGCTCTGCGCACTTGGGGCAGGATTTTCATTGGGCCGTAGAGGCGGGATTGGAGGCATGTGGGGGGTTAAAATCCCAAAATCGGGGGGCACGAACCCATCCCGCCCCAACCCGCCTCCATGCCAGTTTCAAAGGAGGCGGGTACCCGACCCACACTGGGACCCGCCTCCCCGAGGTGGGAAGGGGATTAGTGCCAATTAACTGCCTGTTAACAGGTAGTTAACAGGCAGTTTTTAGCCTAAACCCTATTTTCATTGGTGAAATGTGGGATTCCCGACGGCTCCAAACCACGCCAAGTTAGTGAGGCGGGCCGTCGGGATCAATGTTGTCAAACACTGTCAAATCATCTGTCAAACAAGTGTAGTACATATGCCTTTAAAAAAAACAGCAGATGAAGCGTCATCAACTGACGCCATCTGACACCGGCTTTCCCTTAATTGGCCGGCAAGCCTGCAGGGTGGGCTTAACAAGGCCAATCAGGGCAAAATACCGTTTGTTCCTCAGACTTCGCTGGGGGGTGGGACTAGAACCCGGAAGGCAGCAGTCCCGCCCCCAATGCGTCTCGGTGAGTAAAATCCAGCCCCTTCTTCCTGATATCTTTCCACATGTGGAGGATGGTTACTGTGACATTTACTGCACAATTGCCTCCCATGCCTTAGTACTCTCTGTATCTTAGATTTGCCCTCCAACCCAAAGAGAACACTTTGCCAGGAACTGATTCTGTCAAGTATAGAGTCTAAAACTTAATCTTTGCAATGTTAGCATATGAATGCTTAATATGTTCATATGACATTTCTGTAACTACTGCTTTAATGGCCTTTTTATTTTAAGAGTTTGCTCATCTGTGTTCTTCCATTTTTGTACAAAAACAGCATATTCCACAGCTGGATTGGCCCACTGTGTGCCATTTACGCCAGTTAAGGTGCTCCTCAGCATGATTATTGTATGTGTGTTTTGATTGGCTCTTCAGTTGAACATTACTTGTAATGCACTCAATCTCGGTGAAAGTAAATTTGCGTGTTTTAAAAAGGAGGAGCAGAGAAATTGACTTTCGTTCCAACGGATTCTCTGTGCACTGAGTAATTTCACCTTCAGAGTATGTGATGTGAACAGGGAGATGTCAGGAAAAATACAGGCTTATCCCAATTCAGTCACTATTACAATCATCTTACTCTAGTAAAAGGTCAGCAATACATCTGTAGAACATCACTCTATCATTGCCATCAGAGTTTGTCTGGATGAATGCCCCCTGTTTGCCAAAATTAAGGTTTTACTACCACTTGTTTCTTGTACTACTTTAAAAAAGAATGATCAATTATTGTTCTGTCAAATTGAGGGCTAGAGGATTTGAAGGAGTTGGTTATTGTCTTACTCCATGTCTGAGTCTGCACTGAAGAACTCGTTGAAATTTACACTCTGCTTCCACATAGATCTGAAGGCAACTTATATGAGATATTGGGCAAACACATCAACATGTTCTGGTCAGTGTAGTGATTTAATGGTATATTTGTTATTCTGTTGTCCATTTTCCTCTAATAAATTACACATCTGATCTGACTTCCAATTGCCAGTGTAAAATATGGCATAAGCCAGTGAATAAAATACAACTTTGCCGCTGTATTACTGAGCGCAGGCCCAGAAGGTCCATAAAGCATGTTTAATGAAGTGTGTTTAAATGTTTTATGTGAATGTGTTTAAAGTGTACTAAGCTGACGAGTCATATTATTTTGCTGTGTTTAACTCAATGCAACCTACACAAATAGCATTTCAACAGTACTGTGTCAGATTACAGGCAGATTGAAAGTCAAGGGAATCAACATTTTCCTATTAAAAATAAATTAAAGGAAGATGTTCAATATTGGACTATAATGGCAATATGGAATCAATGTGTTACCGAATGGAATGTGTTTTTTTTTTACAGGTGGCATTATTCAATACGGTGAGCAATTTAGAAACAATAATTATTTAATAGTTTTTTTTAAATGAAGGAAATCATTATTAAAAACATCTCTTAAGATGTCAGCCTTGGCTCAGTGCTAGCACCTTTGTCTCTGTGTCAGAAGGTTGTGAGTTCATTCCAGAAAACTGAGCACACAATCAAGGCTGACACGTCAGTGCAGTGCTGACTGAGTGCTGTATTGTTGGAGGTCCCGTCTATCAGATGAGACATTAAACCGAGGCTCTGTCTGACCTCTTTTTGAAGAAGAGCAGGTGAGTTCTTCTGGGGTCCTGGCCAACATTTACCTTTCAACCAACTCTACCAAAGTCATTTATTTCATTGCTATTTGTGGGACCTTACTGTGAGCAAATTGGCTTCTGTGTTTGCCTATATAACCATGACTACAATTTAAAAGTACTTCATTGGCTCTGAAGTGCTTTGGGACGTTTTGAGCTAGTGAAAGGCTTTATATAAATGCATTTTTCTTCCTTTTTCTTTAATTCTTTCATTAATCCTATCCAATTTAAAATGTCTGTTGTTGAAGCTCTTTGTTCACTCCTCCCATTTTTATGTTACACCACCTGGAAAAATCTTTACAGCTTGATGCAGCATATGCCTCCTCCCAAGCAATGCGGTAATCATTCAGCTAATGATTTCATTTATGTGTTGACTGGAATTTTTTCTTTTGTTTCATTGAAACTTTGTTAAAGATTATCAGAATTTTAGAAAATAAGAACAAGGCCAAACGGAGAGTAGAAGTTAAGGGCAGATAGAAGTGAGCAGTGGTGTCCCACAGGGTTCTGTTCTGCAACTGCTTCTCTTCACTGTGCTCATCAATAATTTGTATATAGGGCTAGAGGGATTTTGTAGATGACACTACAATAGGAGACATAGTAAATCATTTTGAGAACCAAAGGAAACTACAAGGGAGTATTAATAAAATGGTGGAATGGACAAAAAAGTGGTAGATGGAATGCAATGTCAATTTATACGAGGTATAAAAGTAATAATGATACTATGAATGAGGAAGAGCAGAGGGATTTGGGGGGTTCAGGTTCACAAGACAGAAAAAGCAGGACCTCAAGTGGATAAGGCCATAAAAAAACTAATGAAATACTGGAATTTATGGCAAGAGGTAGAGAATATAAAAGTCAAGATATAATGGTGAATCTATATGAAACCTTAGTAAATTCACAATAGGAGTATAGTGTACAGTTTAGGCTCCACACTATAGGAGGCAATAGACAGGGTACAGTGCAGATTCACTAGGATATTGCCTGGTATGAGGAAATACAAATGTGAAGAAAGATTTTTTTTAAATGGGGTTGTTTTCATTACAACAGAGGAAACTGTGGGATGATTTGATGTGTTTAAACTTATAAAGGGATGGGACAGAGTAGATGGAAACAGATTGGTTCCAGTGGTTGAGGGGTCTAGTACAAGGGAACATAAATATAAGATTAAATGTAAGAGATTTAGGATAAAGAGCAGGAGATTTTTTTTGAATACAATACATTGTGAGACTGTGGAATACACTACTGGAGTTCGTGAATGAAGCAGAGAATATGTCAACATTTAAGAATAGGTTAAGTAGGTGGTTTAAGGAAAGGGGATTAAAGAGATGTGGGAACTGAGTGGATAGATGGGATTAGGACTACTGGTCATATGAATGATAAACATCAACACGGACTGGTTGGCCAAATGGGCTGTTTCCGTGTTAGAATTACATACAAATTATATAGGATTACATAGGATACATGGCACAGAAACAGGCCATTCGGCCCAACCAGTCCATTTATGCTCCACACGAGCCGCCTCCCGTCTTTCCTCATCTAAATCTATCAGCATAACCCTCTATTCCCTTTTCCCTCATATGCTTGTCTAGCCTCCCCTTAAATGCATCTATACTATTTGCTTCAACCACTCCCTGTGGTAGCGAGTTCCACTTTCTCAGCACTTTGGATAAAGAAGTTTCTTCTGAATTCCCTAATGAATTTCTTGGTGGCTATTTTATATTGATGGCCTCTAGTTATGCTCTTCCCCACAAGTGGAAATATTTTCTCTGTATCCACTCTATCAAAATTTTTCATAATTTTAAAGACCTCTATTAGGGCACCCCTCAGCTTTCTTTTGTCAAGAGAAAAGAGACTCAGCCTGTTCATCCTTTCCTGATATGTATACCCTCGCATTTCTGGTATCATCCTTGTAAATCTTCTCTGCACTCTCTCCAGTGCCTCTATATCCTTTTTATAATATGGCGACCAGAACTGTACGCAGTGCTCTAAGTGTGGTCTAACCAAGTTTCGATACAGGTTTAGCATAACTTCCCTACTTTTCAATTCTATCCCTCTAGAAATAAACTCTCATGCTTGGTTTGCTTTTTTTATGGCCTTGCTAACCTGTGTCGCAACTTTTAGTGATTTGCGTATTTGTACTCCTAGATCCGCTTGTTCCTCTACCCCACCTAGACTAGCACCCTCCAAGTGATAAGTGACCTCCCTATTCCAGGATGGTGTGTTGCCTCCCTGGTGCAAGGGTCAAGGATGTCTCCGAGCGGCTGCATAACATCTTGGAAGGGGAGGGTGAACAGCCAGTTGTCGTGGTGCATATAGGCACCAACAATATAGGTAAAAAGCGGGATGAGGTCCTAAAAGCGGAATATAGGGAGTTAGGAGGTAAATTAAAAAACAGGACCTCAAAGGTAGTAATCTCAGGATTGCTACCAGTGCCACGTGCTAGTCAGAGTAGAAATAGAAGGATACTTCAGATGAATACGTGGCTAGAGGAATGGTGCCAGGGGGAGGGATTCAAGTTCCTGGGACATTGGAACCGGTTCTGGGGGAGGTGGGACAAGTTCAAACCGGACGGTCTGCACCTGGGCAGGGCTAGAACCGATGTCCTAGGGGGAGTGTTTGCTAGTGCTCTGGGGGAGGGTTTAAACTAAAATGGAAGGGGGTTGGGAACCTGAGCAGGGAGACAGAGGAAAGGGAAACAAGGATAAAAGCAAAAGACAGGAAGGAGAAAAACAAAAGTGGCAGTCAGAGAAATCAACGGTTTAAGTCAAACATGGCCACAGTAAATAATAATTCTAATAGGTCTAAGAGCATTAAAAAAACAAGCCTGAAGGCTTTGTGTCTTAATGTGAGGAGCATTTGTAATAAGGTGGATGAATTGGCGCGCAAATAGAGGTAAACGAATATGATTTGGTTGGGATTACGGAAACGTGGCTCAAGGACGGCCAAGACTGGGAACTCAACATCCAGGGGTATTCGATATTCAGGAAAGATAGGCAAAAAGGAAAGGGAGGAGGGGTAGCATTACTGGTTAAAGAAGGGATTAACACAATTGTAATGAAGGATATTAGCTCTGATGAGGTGGAATCTGTATGGGTAGAATTGAGAAATATTAAGGGGAAAAAAACATTAGTGGGAGTGGTATATAGACCTCCAAACAGTAAGGCGGAGGTTGGGGATAGCATTAAAAGGGAAATTAAAGAAGCATGCAATAAGGGCACAGCAGTCATCATGGGTGACTTTAATCTACATATAGATTGGGCTAACCAAATTAGTAACAATACTGTGGAGGAGGAATTCCTGGAGTGTTTACGGGATGGTTTCCTGGACCAATATGTCGAGGAACCAACCAGAGATCAGGCCATCTTAGACTGGGTATTATGTAACGAGAAAGGATTAATTAGCAATCTTGTTGTACGAGGCCCCTTGGGTCGGAGCGATCATAATATGATCGAATTCTTCATTAAGATGGAGAATGAAGTAGTTGACTCAGAAACTAGGGTCCTCAATTTAAATAAAGGAAACTACGATGGTCTGAGGAGCGAGTTGGGTAGGATTGATTGGGGAATGGCACTCAAAGGGTTGATGGTGGATAGGCAATGGCAAACATTCAAAGACCGAATGGATGAACTACAGAAGTTGTTCATCCCAGTTTGGCATAAAAATAAAACAAAAAAGGTGACTCAACCGTGGCTAACAAGGGAAATTAGGGATAGCATAAGATCCAAGGAGAGCACATACAAATTGGCCAGAAAAAGCAATAATCCTGAGGATTGGGAGCAGTTTAGGATTCAACAGAGGACAAAGGGATTAATTAAGAAAGGGAAAATAGAATATGAGAGTAAGCTTGCAGGGAACATAAAAACTGACTGTAAAAGCTTTTATAGATATGTAAAAAGAAAAAGATTGGTGAAGTCAAGCGTAGGTCCCTTGCAGTCAGAATCGGGGGAATTTATAATGGGGAGCAAAGAAATGGCAGACCAACTAAATACATATTTTGGTTCTGTCTTCACAAAGGAGGACACAAATAACCTCCCAGAAATACCGCGGAACATAGGGTCTGATGAAAGGGTGGAACTGAAAGAAATCAGTATTTGTAGGGAAATGGTGTTAGGAAAATTGATGGGACTGAAGGCCGATAAATCCCCAGGGCCTGATAATCTACATCCCAGGGTACTTAAGGAAGTGGCCCTGGAAATAGTAGATGCATTGCTGGTCATCTTCCAGAACTCGATAGACTCTGGAACAGCACCCATGGATTGGAGGGTAGCTAATGTTACCCCACTATTCAAAAAAGGTGGCAGAGAAAAAGCGGGGAATTATAGACCGGTAAGCCTGACATCGGTAGTGGGGAAAATGCTAGAGTCCATTATAAAAGATGTAATAGCAGAGCACTTGGAAAGCAGTGACAGGATCGGACAAAGTCAACATGGATTTACAAAAGGTAAATCATGCTTGACTAATCTACTGGAATTTTTTGAGGATGTAACTGGTAAAATAGATAAGGGAGAACCAGTGGATGTGGTGTATTTGGACTTTCAGAAGGCTTTCAATAAGGTCCCGCATAAGAGGTTAGCGTGCAAAATTAAGGCACATGGGATTGGGGGCAAGGTATTGACTTGGATAGAGAACTGGTTGGTGGACAGAAAGCAAAGAGTTGGAATAAACGGGTCATTTTCCGAGTGGCAGGCAGTGACTAGTGGGGTACCGCAAGGATCGGTCCTAGGACCCCAGCTGTTCACAATATATATTAATGATCTGGAAGAGGGAATTGGATGTAATATCTCCAGATTTGCAGATGACACAAAGCTGGGTGGGAGGGTATGCTGTGAGCAGGATGTCATGAAACTCCAGTACGATTTGGACAGGTTGGGCAGAAACATGGCAAATGCACTATAATGTGGATAAATGTGAGGTTATCCACTTTGGTGGCAAAAACAGGATGGCAGATTATTATTTGAATGTCAATAGATTGGGAGAAGGGGAAGTGCAAAGAGACCTGGGTGTTCTTGTGCACCAGTCGCTGAAGGTAAGCATGCAGGTGCAGCAGGCGGTTAAGAAGGCAAATGGTATGTTGGCCTTTGTAGCAAGAGGGTTCGAGTACAATAACAAGGATGTCTTGCTGCAGTTGTACAGGGCCTTGGTGAGACCGCACCTTGAGTATTGTGTGCAGTTTTGGTCACCTTACCTGACGAAGGACGTTCTTGCCATGGAGGGAGTGCAGCGAAGATTCACCAGGCTGATACCTGGGATGGCATGAATGACGTACGAGGAGAGATTGTGTCAATTGGGCTTATACTCACTGGAGTTTAGAAGATTGAGAGGGGATCTCATCGAAACCTATAAAATACTGTCAGACCTGGACAGACTAGATGCAGAAAGGATGTTTCTGATGGCCGGGGAGTCCAGAACCAGGGGTCATAGTCTGATAAGGGGTAAGCCATTTAGGACTGAAATGAGGAGGAATTTCTTCACCCAGAGAGTGGTGAACCTGTGGAATTCTCTGCCACAGAGGGCGGTGGAGGCCAGTTCATTAAATATATTCAAGAAAGAGTTGGATATATTTCTTGAGGCTAAAGGGATCAAGGGATATGGGGAGAAGGCAGGGACAGTGTACTGAATTTGGATGATCAGCCATGATCTCATTGAATGGCGGAGCAGGCTCGAAGGGCCGAATGGCCTACTCCTGCTCCTATCTTCTATCTTCTATGTTTCTTCCTACCAAAATGTAATACCTCACATTTATCTGTGTTGAACTTCATTTGCCAATTATATGCCCATTCTGCAAGTTTATTAATGTCCTCCTGTAACTTGTTGCAGTCCTCCTCAGTATTGACTATTCCCCCCTCCCCCCAATTTGGTGTTATCTGCAAATTTAGAAATTGTGTTTTTGATTCCTAAGTCTAAGTTGTTAATGTAAATTGTGAACAGCGGTGGTCCCAGCACTGATCCTTGTGGAACACCACTACCCACCTTCTGCCACTGTGAACAGCTAGCCTTTACTCCTACTCTCTGCTTTCTGTCCTGAAGCCAGCCAGCAATCCATTCTGCTACTTGTCCTCTGACTTCGTATTCTCTAACCTTGTTCATCAATCTATTATGGGGTACCTTATCAAAGGCCTTTTGAAAATCCAGATAAATTACATCTACTACATTACCCTCTCTGTTACCTCTTCAAAAAATTCAATAAGATTGGTCAAGCAAGACTTTCCCTTTAGAAATCCATGTTGACTATTCATTATTTTATTTTTGATTTCTAGATGTTCTTCTATTTTCTCCTTTAGTAGAGATTTCATTATTTTTCCTACCACCAATGTTAAGCTGACTGGTCTATAATTCCCTGGTCATGTTCTATCCCCTTTCTTAAATATCAGTATTAAATTAGCTATCCACCAGTCCTCTGGCACTATACCTTTTTCTAACGAATTATTAAATATGCGTAGTAATGCCTCTGCTATCTCTTCCCTAGATTCTTTTAAAATGCATGGATGCATGTTATCCTCTTTGAGTTTGATTAATTTATTTAATATATCCCCTTTTTTATTTTAAATACACTTATCTCATTATTAATCTCATCATCCAATGCCATGTACACCTGTTCTATCTCCCTGGTAAATACTGAAGCAAAATAATTATTTAATGATTCTGCCATCTCTCTATCGTTACCTGTGATATTATCCTGACTATCCCTTAATGGCCCTATTCCCATCCCAACCTTCCTTTTTTTATTAATGTGCTTATAAAATATTTTACTATTTTGTTTTATGTTCCTTGATAATTTAATTTCATAGTTCCTCTTTGCCTCCCTAATTGTTTTTTTGACTTCTCTCCTAATCTTTTCATATTCTCTCTTATCATGCACTCCCCTGTTTATAATTATAAACATCAGGTATATTGTTATGTTTAAGGTATTCGTCCCAGTCAGTGAATAATGTCCCAGAAAAACCCATATCCTGCAAAACATGTTGAACCCCTACTATTATGGATGGTGTTCATGGAAAGTCCTATATAAATATATCCACTGGGCTTTGGAGCTTAAAGTTTAAATATCCATATATAGGTTCACATAAAATTGGTTATTGCTACTCTTATTGCACATGTAACATATATATAAGGATTATTAAAGCTAGTTTATAATGCCAATTTAAAAATCCATTTTTCGGGGGACCTTTTTAGAGTAAAACCTGGAGAAATCTATTGAGGGAAAAAATTGAACCACAAAAACCCCAGGTAAATTTGGAGGAAATCATTTAAAGAACAGTTTTTTCTTTGAAACAATGCTAAAACACAAGAAAGCAAGCAAGACACTGAAAAGGTACAATCAAGTTAAATGGAAATGCTCAATTATGTACACAGTTCATGGATATCACTTAAATGGGGTTCATCTCACTTACTCCCTACATAGTTTATTATAAAAGTAAAATTGAAAATCTTATGTTTAGTTTTGCGGCTCAATCTGCTTAACTCGCTCCTGCTTACCAATCACCCCTATGCTCGCTGGCCTACATTGGCTTCTGGTCCAGCAATGCCTTGATTTTAAAATTCTCATCCTTGTTTTCAAATCCCTCCATGGCCTTGCCCCTACCTATCTCTATAACCTCCTCCAGCTCTACAACCCTCCGAGATCTCTGCGCTTTTCCAACTCTGGCCTCTTGCACATCCCCGATTTTCATCGTTCCATCATTGACGGCCATACATTCAGCTGCCTAGGCTCTAAGCTCTGGAATTCCCTGCCTAATCTTGTCGGCCTCGCTACCTCTCTCTCCTCCTTTAAGACGCTCTTTAAAACTTACCTCTCCTAATATCTCATGTTGCTTGGTGTGAAATTTCGTTGATAATGCTCCTGTGAAGCGCTTTGGAATGTTTTACTACGTTAAAGTCGCTATATAAATGCAAATCGTTGCTGTTTTTGTTGTTGAATAATAAGTGCTTTTGAAAATGTGCGAGTGGATTACTGCCCTTGCTTCATACCTAACAAGAAAGCAAAGACTAATGTAATATAAAGAATATAGACCTTAAAGCAGTACCTAAAGATGATCCCAGTCCCCTTAAGAATAACCTAAGTTTCATATCCTTTGATTGTTTTCCTGTTGAAAATCTGATCCAGAGTTGTGCGCACATCACACTTGTGACATCAGCACAGCACATGCAGCATGCAAGGTGCTGGCATCACAGATGTGATATATGTGCATCTCCACGTCTGATAATTGGTATGAAAATGATAGGCAATTTGGCGTTATCTCAAATTTGAGAGGGAATCGCTTTTTTTACTGTGCCTTAAGAAGGCCCCAAGATTGATCCCAGATGAATCAACTTGTCCTGTTGCTCCTTAGCAGTTTATCTAAAACATTGTTGGCCTTCTTTCTTCAGCCATTGAAAGCTCTCGAGCTCCCTGTCGGCGCCATTTCAACTTCAGCTCGTTCATCAGCGGGTGCCACTACAGTGTTGTGCCTCTATGGGCATGGGTTGCCTACCATGACTATGAAAATGGCTGCGTCCCTGGGTAGCACACCGTTCAGTGGCAACTGGAAGTACCACCAGGAATTCAGCACCTATGTCTGTAAGCAGAGATATTGCAAGCTGCACGTAAGCCTTGGAAAATTGTATTTACAATATAAAAATCTTTCTACAACTGTGAAGGCCATATTTAAAAAACTAACTGCTCTAAAAGTACAAACCAGGGATTTTTTGTGAACTGAAATATTGAATGATTATTGTTCAAATAAAAAAGCATTAATGAAAAGTCAGTGAAAAGTTTAATTTGAGGAAACTCATAAATTATGCCTTTTTAGTGGCAAAATCTTTTGCCCTTTTAAGATGTATTTTATCCTTTAAGAAGTAAATCACTTGTATTTGGCACACAACTTGACTTAAAAGTAGGTTGCAGTATTCTGCTTGAATGGTTCACGCATTAATATGGCTGTAGGGAATGTTCCTGACACAGGAATTACACGAACAGCATCAACCTCATTCCTTTCACAATATGGTGGCACATTGTCTAAATAAATGACTCACAGAATCTGCGATGGAAAGAATGGGTTTTGTCAAGTACAGTACTATGGCAACTTTATTCCAAAAAAGTCAATTGGAAATTATAATGAGTTGAAATTTTGCTTTCTCAATTGAACACACAAAGCTGTAACCCAAACCAAGGAATCAAAATGGCATTTATATTGCTTCTATAGCAAGCTGAACAACAGAGGCTGAAGAAGGTTAAAATTGTGGAATTTTATAACCAAAAGCAAATAACAATCACTAGCAGAATCATAAGGTAGTATTTTTTTCTGCCTGTGCAAATTATCTAGAGATGTATTAATAAAGTACAGACTTTTGCATCAGATAGGAGCATTACACCTTCTTCAAACCATTGAGCTAATAAATCAACAAACCTTCATATTGGGAGAAAAATTGTATTTCCTCAAACAAATAGTTAAATATATATGGGGTAGATTTTGCCGAACCTGTCGGGAAGAAGGCGGGACTTCCCCTTTCGGGTTTTTGACCCGCCTACTTCGACGTCCGGCCAATCCGCGCGATTTTTCCCTTGATTGACCTTGTTGAGCCCGCCCAGCGGGCTCAGCAGGCCAATTAAGGGCCACCCGGCAACAGGTGACATCACAGACTGAAATTTCATCTGTCAAGAGTCCTTGACAGATGAAATATCAGCGTTTGACAGCTGTTTGAAGCTGTGAAACACTGACAGTCTGAGTTCTGACATGAGCCATTCTGCACAGACTCAGTTAGAACTCACACCGGCACTCAAAGCTGAAGGCTGTCACTTTTGACAGATCGCAGCTGTTCAGCTTTAAGTTCCGGCTGAGTGATGCGCTCCCGACGGCTACAGGAAGAAAGACTGTTAAGGTAAGTACAGGTAAGTAAAAGTTCTTTACACACTTTAGACACACCAAACACACTTACCTTTGCACTCATGCACCCATCACTCACGTGAGCGCCGACATCGCGACCCCTCCAACTCCTTCAACCCGACGGCCCGCCTGCTCTACCTGGCGTGGTTTGGAGCCATCGGGAAACCCACACGAAACCCCTCAAAATAGGGATTTGGCTAAAAACTGCCTGTTAACAGGCAGTTAATTGGCACTAATCCCTTCCCGCCTGGTTTCGGCGGGTCCCAGTGCGGGGCGGGTACCCGCCGCCCCTGAAACTTACGTGGAGCGGGGTTTTGGGCGGGATGGTGTCGGGACCCCCAAATTCAGGATTTCCCCCCCCCCCCACACGCCTGAAACCCCGCCTGACGGCTCCCCGAAAATCTAGCCCGACTTTGGCTCAGAGCAACCTTTGCAATTATGATATGTTTCGTGCTCAGGTGGAAAAACAGTTCTGGAAAACCTATGCTTTTGTAAAGTATTTGCAGTTGGAGCAAGAATGTTTTTTCTGTTACCTTTTTAAGGTGGTTGCGGGGGTGGGGGGCTTCAATCTCCAATTCCATAAATTTTAGAATCTGTGAAGCCAAAGGTGCAATCCTAATGGTAGTAGCTGGTGTGCAAGTATCCATAAATCACTACAGAAAATGGATTAATCCCTTTTATAGCATAGGTAAGATGGATGAATACTCACCTCTACACTGCCACTGTTTAGAATAGACAATGCTATCATGAGAAATTAATACCTATGAATGCTACATCTCCATTAATCAAACTCACTTCCTGTCTCAATGTAGGAGTCATCTTCCTCTCATTGAAGTATGAGATGTTAGGGGCCTCCAGGGAACATTCATTTCTTGGGTGCAAAGCTCTGGAAAAACAAGATGGAGACACACCATGCCAGATGTCCAATCCTTTACATTTCCATGTCATTCCTGGAGCTTCTCCATGGTATGAGGCAGTGGTGGTGGCGGTGGGGGGGTGGGGAGTGGTAGTGTTCCTGTGTAAGCGGCTCTGGGACCACCTCACAAAGCTGGTGATAGGAGCTTGGGCTGGGACATTTCTATTGACATCACGTTAAAGCTGCATCTTAAGGTAATGATTTCATACTTTTCATATGAAATTGGTTAAGAAGTGACTATTCACTCTGGTTACAGTCCCTGACAACCAATTAAAGTTAAACTACTTGTACAATTATAAAATGATGGTGCAGTTACCTCGCGCTGTAGCAGTAATCAGTCTCTGTCATTGTGCAAGAGCTGCCGTCCCTGATTCTCAAATAATTCAAATATAGCAAATAACTGGTAACTTGTACTGATTTATTTTACCTTCAAGAATACATTTTCTGCTGTCAATGTGTCCATTTGTCTCAGAGGACCATTACTGGAAAATGTGAAAAGTAGCACATCAACGCTAAAGAAAGCTTCAACCAGAGCGATGGCCAGAACGGCAGGAATTGGTCATTTCCAAAGCTACATCAGACCCTAAAGCTTGAACTTGATAAATGTAAACATGCACAGACCATACCAAAAGATTCCAAATGCACTGTTAAAGACAAAAGAATGCATAGGTTCAAAAATGGAGATTACCTTTGTTTTTTAAACATGGGGTAATTTTAACCTAAGCCAGCTTGCGCGATCCGAACGGCTGCCCATTTTACCCCTTTACTTTCTAAATGATGTCCTTACCAAGGTGGTAAGATCCATGCTGGGAATGGAAACACCTTTTATGTATAGCATTGGTTAGATGTACAGTAAAACTGCCCAAATATGAGGGAAGATATCTTCTGTGTGCTATACATAACAAAATCTAACTTCATTTCGTCACACATAGTGCACAGATAAAAGCTTCCCGCAAAATCTTTTAAACCCAACTTCAGAAGGTAATTTTACTCTCCTATTTTGAGTTTTTAATTTTCAACACCAGCCAACATCAAGCCCTCTCTGATTTAAGCATGTCAATTTATTATAATTAGTGCCAATTTATGGGCCTGTGGTGTCACACCCACTACAAACAGTATTGCGACCTGCTTATTTTGCTTAAGACGCTTACAACCAGGAAAGAGAAGGGCCTAGAAATTCAGTTGCGTTCGCCAGCCGTTAGCGCCATAAGAGGGGTAGATTTCGAGCGCTAGGCACTTAGCGCCCAGGCGCAGGCCGATCTGCGCCTACGCCCAACTTCAGTTGACATTTAGCGCCGGCGCAAAGTGCTTGCGCCCGCTCAGCTGCGCGCGCAGCTTATGACGTCATTTCATCGTGCAACGCTGTTTGTGCGCCCCAAACCGGAAATTCAGTGGCGCCCGCCCAATGTGGGCGTGGCGCTGTTAAGAACTGTGAAGTGGAACGCAGCAGAGGCCCTGCGGGCCTCGGGGAGCGATAATTAAAGGGCACTTAGACTGAACTATAAAGGCCAGCCATTTTGCTGCAATGACTTTAGTGCTTTGGATTTCTGGACAGAGACCAAGGAACAGACCTTACTGATTTAGGACAACATAGGAGAGGTATTTTTGGCTTCTGGCCAGAGCTTGGAAATTTGACTCATTGTGATTTCACTGTTTGCAAGTTTATTATGGGGGCTGCATGGGGTTCCAACCCTCAGTTCCAGCATTATGTGCGAAGGGCTCGCAGACGCTGTGTGAGAGGGCCAGCCATGCCTAGACGCAGAGGGGCCATCAGGCGTCGGCAACGTAGGCCTTACCCACTCAGGGAATACTGGCAGCAGGTGTCCTATCTCACCATGACTGCCGCGCATTGTGTTAAGAGGCTGCGCTTCAGAAGGGAGGTGGTTGCAGAGATCTGCCAGCTGCTTCACAGAGATCTGCGTCCACAGCTGATGTGCAGGACGTCTCTGTCGGTGGAAGTGAAGGTCACGGTGGCTCTGAACTTTTATGCAAGCGGCTCCTTCCAAGCCGCTGCTGGGGACATAGCGAACATCTCCCAGTTCGCCGTGCATCGCTGCATCCGGCAGGTCACCGATGCCCTTTTCGCAAGGAGACACCAATTCATCTCCTTCCCCATGACCCTAGAGAGGCAGGAGCAGCGTGCAGTCGGTTTTGCCAGGATCGCCGACTTCCCCATGGTGCAGGGCGCCATTGACTGCACGCATGTGGCTATGCGGGCACCTATCGACAATGCCGAGGATTACCGCAACCGGAAGGGCTACCATTCCCTCAATGTACAGCTGGTGTGTGACCACAGGCAGCGCATCCTAGCTATCAATGCCCGCTTTCCAGGAAGCAGCCACGATGCATTTATCCTGCGCCAGACTACTGTGGCTGACATGTTCGAGGCACAGCCTCCACCAAGGGGATGGCTTATTGGGGACAAGGGCTACCCTTTGTGTACATGGCTCATGACCCCGCTCCGCGCGCCCAGGACCCCTGCTAAGGAGGCATACAACGAAAGCCATCAAGCCACAAGGAACATCATAGAGCAAACGATTGGCGTCCTCAAGCAACGGTTCCGCTGCCTGGATCGTTCCGGTGGATCTCTACAGTATTCGCCGGATAGAGTCTCCCAGTTCGTCGTCGTTTGCTGCATGCTGCACAACCTGGCTATCCGCAGGACTCAGGCACTGCCACCTCACGTTGGGCCACCACCTCAGGAGGACGAGCAGGAGGACCATGAGGAGGAGGAGGAGGAGGAGGAGTACCAGCCCAGGAGGGAGCCACAAGGTCCAAGGGCCGTCCGCCGGCGGCTTATTGAACGACACTTCTAGGCCCCCTGTCAGGGAATGGCTTGTGGCAATGAACGCACCTGAATGCAGCCGCTCCGCAAGCCCTCAGCCGGTTAACGCAACAACCACTTGAAACATGACACCTGGACAAGCTGAATAAATAAAAAGCTTTATTTAACAAACTCAGGGCCCTTCCCACATGAAACAGAAAAACAGACAAGACCCCCAAAAAACAGTCAAAAACATATCTCACTCCCAGAACCTGGGGAGGAATAACAAAACTTGTCCATCCAATTGGCCTTCATCCTCGGCCTAACCAAGACAAACCCCCCCATACAGAACACAAACACCCCCATATAAAAAAACAGTTGCCTTCATCTTCGGCCTTACCAAAATAAGCCCCCCCCATACAGAACACAAACACCCCCATATAAAAAAACAGTTGGCAACACACTCTACTTGGTGTGCTGAGAGGGCGAGTCCTTGTGCAGGCTTCTCCGGCCCCTGCCCGACCTGTTGCTCCGCCTCAACCTGGGCCCTGTGGGTGTTGCAAGGCTGGGGGAAGGCTCCTGAGGGGCACAATGCGTGACGGCAGATGCCCTTGGGGGTCGGCCTAGACGAGGTTCGGCCCTGGAGGGGCCGGCTGCTGACTGCTGCAGCTGGGCAGCATCAGTCTCTGCAGCAGCTCGTCGCAGCTTGGCTGGGGGAGTGGCAGTGGCGGCTGCAGCAATGGGGGCAAGCTGGCTGATGCCAGGCGTTCGCTGGTCACCAGAGACACTGGCACTCGGCCGGGCTGGCACTGCAGCAAGCGCAGCAATCTGGTGAAGGCCAGACCGCTGTGCTGCAGCAGGGCGGCGGGTACCCTGGCGATGCCTCCGTGACACAGCGAGTGTGGCAGAAGTGAGTGCCCGAACTGCCCTGGTCTGTGCCCGCATCAGACCAGCCAGTGTCTGCACGGCACCACTCAGGAACTCTCGACTCGCGTCCTGTGCTGCTGCGAGTTGGTCGACACCCCTGGCCTGTGAGTCCCCGAAATCGGCCACACTATGAGCCAGGGACTCAATGGCCTGAGGCAACTGTCCCACAACCCCCATGAACTCGGTGTGGCGCCACTCCGAGTCCGCGGACATTTCATCAAGGAGGCGCACCTCCTGGGCGAGGACCGTCTCCGGACTGGAGGCCGGACTCTCCCTCTGGGGAGAAGGCCGCCGAGCTGCCTGACCCTTCCCGCGTGCCTGGACGCCACTGGGCCCAGCAACTGCCCTCCCCTGCAACACTTCCCCCCTCTGGGGAGAAGGCCGCCGTGCTGCCCGACCCTTCCCGCGTGCCTGGACGCCACTGGGCCCAGCAACTGCCCTCCCCTGCAACACTTCCCCCCTCTGGGGAGAAGGCCGCCGTGCTGCCCGACCCTTCCCGCGTGCCTGGACGCCACTGGGCCCAGGAGCTACACCCCCCTGCAACACTTCCCCCTGGCTCTCCTCCAGGCAAGACGTCTCCCCTCCATTGCCATCCCCTGGCGCGGATGAGGGTTCCCCCGATGTGCCGCCTTCCTCTTGGTCCTCGTCGTTCTCCTCTTCCGAGGGACTGGCACTCTCAGCTTCAGGGACCTCCTCCTCACCAGCTGAAAGCAGGAAGGCACAAGAGTAGCTTTAGAGTGAGGTCAGGGCGTCAGCAAGGGAGGCATGAGTGGTGGCATTATGCGCATTGGTGGGACAGTGGCAAAGGATGTAGATCTGAAGCGCAAGGGAAACGAGAGAGGTGCAAACGGTCATGTCCTTACCATTGGGGCCCAGCACAGGGTCGGCATCTCCAATAGCTACGGGGCCAACCACCCGGGCACGCATGAGTCGAGCCACGCGCTCCTCCAGGTCACTGAGCTCCTGGAACTGGACACGGCCTCCCCCGGTGACAGTCCGGCTCTTCAGATTCTGCGCCAGCTTGGCCTGCAAGAGAAAGGACGGCCTCTAAGTACAGTGTGGTGCCCTGTTGTTGTGTGCACTGCCTCCCATGGTCGAATAGCTTGGCCAGTGTGGTGCCCTGTTGTTGTGTGCACTGCCTCCCATGGTCGAATAGCTTGGCCAGTGTGTAAAGTGCAGAAAGTGCTATTGATGATCATGCCAGTGCCATAGCTGCGGGAGGAGGGCTGGCCATTAGGCCTTTGAGGTCCCTTTGCCCATAATGTGAGGTGCACATGCAAGGATGAGGAGGACACTGGAAAGGGTACTCACCCTGACCAACCGAGTGAGGTCGTTGCACTTCTTGCGGCATTGGTCACCAGTCCTGGGGACATCGCTGTTGGCTGAGACCCTCTGGGCGATTTCCCTCCAGGCTCTCCTGTACTGCCTCCTGGGAGCCTTCTTGCCACTGTCCGGGCACAAGATCTCTCTTTTCTTTTCCAAACCCCTAAGCAGCACCCTCAAAGCATGCTCTGAGAAGCGCTGCGCTCGTTCACGGGCCTTCTGCATGGCTTCAGGCGCTATTTGGGTCCACCAGCAGTGTTCAGGCCTAGCTGCAGGGCTCCACTATCCAGGGCGTGGCAGCAGACAAAGTCGACCCTTCCCCCTTTAAGAGCTGGCCGGCGTCAGGGTGTCTGCTGTCAATCAAAACATGACCGCACCTGCGCTGCGCCCGGCCTCAGCGTTATCAGTCTGCACCGCCGGCTTAGCGCCTAAAGATAGGAGTGCAACGCCAGTTTCAGCGCTCGCCCAAACTCCTTGGCCAAAGCTACTGAATATCGGCGAAGTGGCCTCCACTTTCCGGCGGGTGCTAAATTTAGCGCCCGCCCGACTTTACCGCCCCAAAAGTGGCTATACTGAATTTCTAGGCCAAGAGGCTCTCATCTCAATAGTCTGAAATTGATTCAAATCAAAGTCAAAGTCACAGGGATAGTGTTTTAACACACTGCATTGCCCATTCACTATGTTTAAGTTAGTCTATTTATTCCATCATGCCATTTTGGAACCTTGCTTGTTAATTGTTGTATTTGTTGTTATATTCAAATAGCCAGGGTAAATTCTATTTTTATATTAAATAGAAATTTGTTGTAATCTGTATTGTCTAATGGGTCAAATAACAAAAAGAAAATCCTTCAAATGCAAAATACTTGTGGGTCAAGATTCTGGTGGCTGGGGAAGGTGGAGAGTGGGCAGATTGAAGTGAAGACCAATATTTGTTCTCTTTTCTCATGGCTAATGGATTTCTGTAAACCAAGCATTGGCTCAAACAATGAAGGTTGTGTGGGCAATATGTATATCATTTCTCTATGTTGTAGAATCATTAACAAATTGAATTTATTCAGAGCAAAAGCAACTAATATCAGTAGAGATTTTTGAAAAGAAAACATTTCATTCAAGACTACTTCAATTCTAAGTGAAAATTTTAAATCTTCTAATTAATAATTTAGGCTAATTCAAATTGTAATAAATTAATGCATTTATGGTAGAATGGTCCTCGATTCAGTCCCCTTCATCTCTAATTGTCTATTTAGCGGTCTGCACCAAATCCCATCTGCAGATCTTGGGTCAGCCAATGGAATGTGCTCAGAAACTGCAAGATTGGCATGAGTAAGAAAATCCTCAGCTCCATTTGACCAATCCAGCAGTGCCCAGAAAGTAGCTGACTGAAAAATTCTGGCTAATTCACTTGAATGAGAAGAAAAGTCTAGAGGATTATTTTCACTAAAAAGACTAATTGAAGAGCATACCTAAAACAAGTGATTTCATGAGTCATTTCACTTCACGGAGACCTGACATTGATGTCTTAGTTTGCCCTGGAAGTTGTTCTAATGATGTGGGCAGTGAGCTAAGTTAGTATGCAGGGTCTTGTCTTATTTTCACAAACACTCCAGAGGCCAATTTAGAAGTGCCTGAAACAGACATGTAAGTGGCTGAGTGCTGCTGATCTAGGTGAAGTATTAGTGATAAGGCAATGGATTCAGATACTGATCATTATCTACAGACTAGGCTCATACATAACAAATCCTGCAATGGATGGTACTATTCTTGCGGTAAATTAAGATAATAATGGTGGGAATGCTTGGAGTTAACATTAACCTGTAGGAACGGCTAGATTCCTAACTAAAGAACTGAGATCAAGTCAGTCTATTAAACAAATGATGTTTAATACTAATAAACAGAGTTTAACACTAAAACATAGGAAAGCTGGATAACAGGTCTGTACTGGTTGCTAGCTCCACGAGGACTGACCAGCGCTCTGCCCTGGTCGGACGTCATGACGTCATCACGTTTTCCCGCCACTGGAGGATCACGTGATCAACGTGATGACGTCATCGCGTTGGGTCTCAATCTTAAAGGGACCGCGCTATGTACATGCGATAATATGAACAGAGATACAGATTCATTCTGTAGCTAACAATTAGTTAAAGATAATTATGTACATAAGATCAGAGTCCCCTTGGTGGCTCTGCCACAAACCCACACTTTATTTAAGCCAGTAGTTGGGCAGAGTTTTAGCATTCATATTTGTTAAGAAATTTGACTTGCCCTAGTTGACCACAGTATTTCCTTTCTTTTTTGTAAACATGTAGAATAATAGATGAAATTAGGCATATTGCAGTGATCTGTGGTCAGACGAAGTTCAAATATGGCTGCAAGCTGATCGTACCTGACACTGAACATCACATCATTGAGGAAGGACGTTCCATGTGGAAAGGAAAGACATATTTCATCTCTTGCAGCTGTCTCATTTAAATAATTAATTGTTCAAAAATTATACATAACTGCAGATGTCTCTTTGGGAAGCCATTATATTAACATTAACAGTTCCTACAGCTATTAACGGCTAGTTTAAATACTTACCTGTGTACTCTGCGTTGAATCCCTACTTGCAAGCTTTAAGACACTTAAGACAGTTATGTAACAGTAGGTGCCTTAACTTATCTTCCGTTTGGTAATGGTGTAAATGGCAGTAAACAGCAGGGGGTCATTTACACTATGGCTGCAGTTTCCCGCTTCTCCCAGTTACTTTTACAGGCAAAGATCACTGGCGGGTGAACACAGAAGTAGAAACTCCCAGCCGACAAGGTTAGTATTAGTGCACAGCAGAGTATGCTTCATACCAACGCTAAACATTGTGAAGCATAAATCAAGAGTTACAGAGAATTACATAGAATGTGCAGCAGAGAAACAGACCATTCGGCCCAACTGGTCCATGCTTCCAATTTTCTCCCCTGACTCCTCCTTTCTGAAGGTGCTGATTTACACCGGGGTATAGTTTTACAAGGGGACTGGTAGCCCTCTAGTACCTCATCAAAGTAGCCATTCTTCACACATTCTTCACATCAGTGAGTGACTCAATCATTAGGGGCATCAAAGGAGGGAGTGATCCGATCCTCAATTGACATCCACATGCAAACAGCTTTCAGCAGAGGCATAGAATCATACAGCATAGAAGGAGGTCATCCGGCCCATTGTGCCTATACCAGCTCTTTGAAAGAGCTATCCAATTAGTTCCATTCCCCTGCTCTTTCCACGTAGCCCTGCAATTTTTTCCCCATTGGCTAGTTGGAACCCTAGTTGATTTTTTTCCATCACTAACCTCAGGATACTGAGGTCAATTTTAGTGCCCTGTCGTCATCCCATTTGACATCAGCTAACTCTGCACGGATTTGGGTATCTAACCTGGTCCCTCTTCAGCAGACTCTTGGACAGTACTGTGGAAGGGAGAGCATCTGTGTTTTGTGACTGATGTGTCTCCTGGTGTTGATTTATAGCCCAAAGTTCCAGCTTTTATTGCTTATTGATTGTACCAGCCCTTCAAAGCTTTCTGCTGTCTCTGTAATCGACACTATGTGACCTGCATATCAGCTGCTGTTCACTTGACAGTCGTTTCTTGGTATCTATCAGCATCTTAAACATAATCATTTCCAAATAGATGTTTGTACAGAAATAGAGCAAGTACACATCTTTGTTTCACCTTGTTTGACTCCAATCAATTCCATGGCCAAGTTATTGGTTTGTATGCAAGCTTTTTGTTCCCAGTATAGACTCAGTATGATTTGGATATTGTTTCCATCATGGCTAATAGATTGCAGCATGTCGATCATTTGCTGATGCTGCACTTTATCTAACATTTCTCCATAGTCATTGCCCAGTATAGATAGATATCATACTGAGATTCTCCCCCTCACTTACATCATCTTTGTAAACAGAAGGTGGGTGTCTACTAGTTCCCTTCTTTGCCTACTTGAGAATCACCTTCAGGAAAACTTTATTTGTAATGCCTATGAAACTTAAGCCTGGAGTTTCCACCTGTGGTAAACCACTGTTATTGCATATTGTTACCTCTGGTTGGTGCTGTGTACCAATGCATGCCTCAGCTGGCTCCGCCCACATGACCAGGTATAAAGGTGGGTGTTTCGGCAACCCACTTCCTTCTTGGAACCAGTCGTCCACGAGAGGCATGCTCTGTTCTTTAGTTAATAAAAGCCTTTTCATTACCTTCCTAATTCATCGCCTTTTATGGAGTAATTGATAAGCGTATCAATTTTATTAACTAAAAGTAAAATGGCGACACCTGAGCAGCAACAACAGCAACAACAACAGCAGGCGTTGCTGCGAGCCCTCAGACCAGCATGCCTGGACCTCGACCCTCAAGCAGCGGGTTCATCGACCAATTTCGAACACTGGCTGAGCTGCTTTGAATCCTTCCTAGAAGCCTCCGCCGTGACATCGGAGGAGAACAAACTAAAAGTTTTGACCGCCCAGGTGAGCCCTCAAGTATATACACTCATCCGGGACGCTGCTACGTACACGGCGGCCCTCGAACTACTAAAAGGGCAATACACGCGCCCAGTGAACACGATTTACGCCAGACAACTCTTGGGATCCCGCAGGCAGCAACCGGGGGAATCGGTAGAGGCATTTTTACGGGCGTTACAGACACTCTGCAGGGACTGCGACTGTAAGGAGGTAACGGCTGCAGGGCACGCGGAGGGACTTACCTGTGATGCCTTCGTTAGGGGCCTCCAGTCCGACTACTCCCGGCAGAGACTGCTCGAAAGCAAGGAGCTCGACCTGAAGACGGCCGTAGCCCTTGCGCTCTCGTTAGATGCGGCCCACCGAAACCTCGAAGCATACTCACGTAACGGCGCCGCACCATGGCCATCGCGACCTTGGGACATGGGACCGCCGCCCCCGGTACCAACTGCTGCAGCGATGTCCCGAAATCAACTGGGACCGCCGCCCCCGGTACCAACTGCAGCGATGCCCCGTAACCAGGCCCAAAAATGCTATTTCTGTGGCCAGTTAAAACACCCTAGAGCGCACTGCCCGGCTAAGACCGCTACCTGCTCGGGCTGCGGGAAGAAAGGCCATTACGCCAATGCCTGCAGGGGGAAACCCGCGAACGCCAGCAGCGCCGCGTGCGAACGGTGGGGGCAGCCATCTTATCCGCCATTTTGTGCACCTCCGGCCGCATGGCCGCCGCCATTTTGTCCGCCGCACTCAACCACCAGTTTGTCTCCGGACTCGACCACCGTCTCGTCGGACGACCATATCGACTCACTAAGCCATACACTGGCCTCCGTTACGCTGGATCAAGCCCTCCCTCATCATCTGTCCAGGTCCATGATGGACATCACGGTAAACGGCCGCGCCACCACTTGCCTATTTGACAGCGGGAGCACAGAGAGTTTTATTCACCCCGACACGGTACGTAGCCACTCCCTCACGGTCCTGCCAACACGCCATCGGATTTCTATGGCGTCTAAGTCCCATTCAATGGACGTCGGCGGCTACTGTGTGGTGACCCTTTCGGTTAGGGGCACAGAATATAAAAATTTCAAACTTCTAGTCCTGCCCCGTCTTCGCGCTGCCGTGCTGCTAGGGTTGGATTTTCAGTGCCACCTTAAAAGTGTCACATTAGCATACGGTGGACCCCTCCCCCCACTCACAGTCTGCAACCAACACCTTTTAAATCGCCCGCCGCACACCACTTGCAGCCTTTCCACACTCAAAGTCCCCCCCCCTCCCTTGTTCGCTAACCTCACCCACGACTGTAAACCCATCGCTACCAAGAGCAGGCGGTACAGCGCCGGGGACAGAGCTTTTATTAGCTCTGAGGTGGAGCGGCTCTTGAAGGAGGGCATTATCGAAGGGAGCACCAGCCCCTGGCGAGCCCAGGTTGTAGTCGTTAAAACCACCGATAAACGCCGCCTGGTCGTTGACTACAGCCAAACCATAAACCGGTACACTCAGCTGGACGCATACCCCCTTCCTCACATATCTGATATGGTCAATCAGATTGCGCAATACAAAGTATTCTCCACCATTGACCTTAAGTCAGCATACCACCAACTCCCCATCCGCCATGAGGACCGCCAGTATACTGCCTTCGAGGTGAACGGCCGCCTCTACCACTTCCTTAGGGTTCCCTTCGGCGTCACCAACGGGGTTTCGGTCTTCCAAAGGGAGATGGACCGGATGGTTGACCAGAACGCGCTGCAGGCCACCTTTCCCTATCTGGATAACGTCACCATCTGTGGCCACGACCAGCAGGACCATGACGTTAACCTAGAAAAATTCCTCCGTACGGCCCAATGGCTGAACCTAACGTACAATAAGGAGAAATGTATGTTTCGCACCAAGCGCCTTGCCATTCTCGGCTGCGTAGTGGAGAACGGAGTCATCGGGCCCGACCCCAACAGAATGCGCCCCCTTATGGAGCTCCCCCTCCCCCACTGCCAAAAAGCACTGAAGAGATGCCTGGGGTTTTTCTCTTACTATGCCCAGTGGGTGCCCCACTATGCGGACAAAGCCAGACCCCTCATCAAATCCACCTCCTTCCCCCTGACACCAGAGGCGTGTGCAGCCTTCACTCTTATCAAGAGCGATATTGCGAAGGCCACAATGCACGCAGTGGATGAGTCCATCCCCTTCCAAGTGGAGAGCGATGCATCCGACTTCGCCCTAGCTGCGACCCTTAACCAGGCGGGGAGACCCGTGGCCTTTTTCTCAAGGACCCTCCAGGGCCCCGAGACTCGACACTCCTCTGTCGAAAAGGAGGCCCAGGCTATTGTGGAAGCGGTGCGTCACTGGAGGCATTACCTGGCCGGAAAACGGTTTACCCTTCTCACTGACCAGCGTTCAGTTGCTTTTATGTTTAATAATAAGCAGAGGGGCAAAATCAAGAACGACAAGATCTTGAGGTGGAGAATCGAACTCTCCACCTACAATTACGATATCTTGTACCGGCCCGGGAAACTCAATGAGCCCCCAGATGCCCTATCACGTGGTACATGCGCCAACGCGCAGGTTGATAGACTGCAGTCCCTCCACAATGACCTCTGCCACCTGGGGGTCACCAGGTTTTTCCATTTCATCAAATCCCGTAACCTGCCCTACTCCATCGAGGAGGTCAGGACCATGACCAGGAACTGCCAAATCTGTGCCGAGTGCAAACCGCATTTTTATAGGCCAGACAGAGCAAGCCTGATCAAGGCCACTCGCCCCTTCGAGCGCCTGAGCGTCGATTTTAAAGGGCCCCTCCCCTCCTCTGACCGCAACGTGTACTTCCTCAACATAATTGATGAGTACTCCCGTTTCCCGTTTGCCATCCCTTGCCCAGACATGACCAGTACCACGGTCATCAAATGTCTGAATGACCTCTTCGCCTTGTTCGGGTTCCCTAGCTATATACATAGCGACAGGGGCTCATCTTTCATGAGCGACGAAATTCGGCAGTACCTGCTCGCGAGAGGTATTGCTACGAGTAGGACCACCAGCTACAACCCCCGGGGGAACGGCCAGGTGGAAAGAGAGAACGCGACAGTTTGGAAGGCCGTCCTCTTAGCCTTAAAATCTAAGGGCCTTCCGACCTCTCGCTGGCAGGAGGTCCTCCCTGCGGCGCTCCACTCCATCCGGTCACTGCTTTGTACTGCCACTAATGCCACCCCTCATGAGCAAATGTTCGTTTTCCCCAGGAAGTCCACATCGGGAACCTCGCTACCGACATGGCTGACTTCTCCTGGGCCCGTCCTACTGTGGAGGCACGTGAGGACCCATAAAATGGACCCCCTGGTCGAGAGGGTGAACCTCCTACACGCCAACCCCCAGTATGCCTACGTGGCATACCCAGACGGGCGGGAGGACACGGTCTCCATACGAGACCTCGCACCCTCGGGTGCCCCTGAACTACCACCGTTATCCCCCACCACCCCTCCCAACCCAACCCCTGTAGACGGCATGCCGGAGCCCCAGGACCCTTCGTTGACCACCCAGACACCAGATTCGACGTTGGATACTGCACCACCGCCGCCGCCACCACGACGATCAGGACGTCAGACAAGGCCTCCTGATAGACTTACCTACACGAACTTGTAGTACACTTCACCCCGCCGGACTCAATTTTAAACAAGGGGTGAATGTGGTAAACCACTGTTATTGCATATTGTTACCTCTGGTTGGCGCTGTGTACCAATGCATGCCTCAGCTGGCTCCACCCACATGACCAGGTATAAAGGTGGGTGTTTCGGCAACCCACTTCCTTCTTGGAACCAGTCGTCCACGAGAGGCATGCTCTGTTCTTTAGTTAATAAAAGCCTTTTCATTACCTTCCTAATTCATCGCCTTTTATGGAGTAATTGATAAGCGTATCACCACCATCTGCTTGATTTTATTGAGCTAATCAAGCGAGTGACAGAGGGGAATGTGGGGGCGATCAGTTATGTTGGATCCCTCCTCACTTTTGAAGATGCCCTACTTTTCGCTGTAATTTCTAGTGGTTCAGGGAAAGGGCCTGCCCTTGAGGCAGTAATTACATGGTGACATCAAACATCCCATTATCTGTAATTATGCCTCATTTACCTTTATGGGTTCAAGTCTCACTCCAGATACTTGAGCATAAAAATCTAGGCAGACACTGAGGGAGTGCTGCACTGTCAGAGGTGCTGTCTTTCAGATGAGATGTTAAACTGAAGCCCTGTCTGCTCTCTCAGATGGACGTAAAAGATCCCATGACACTATTTCAAAGAAGAGCAGGAGAGTTATCCCCGGTGTCCTGGTCAATATTTATCCCTCAATCAACTTCACTAAATATAGATTATCTGGTAATTATCACATTGCTGTTTGTGGGAGCTTGTTGTGTGCAAATTGGCTGCAGCATTTCCAACATTACAACAGTGACTACACCTTAAAAATTATTTTTCCTATACTTTTTATCAGTATAATGCATAAAAAAGAAACATTTGCATTTATATAGTGCCTTTCACAACCTCAGGACATCCGAAAGCACTTTACAGCCAATGAAGTACTTTTTTGAAGTGTAGTCACTGTTGTAATGTAGAAAATGCGACAGTCAATTTGCACACAGCAAGCTCCCACAAACAGCAATGTGATAATGACCAGATGATCTGTTTTTTTAGTGATGTTGATTAAGGGATAAATAGGAAACTGGGGATAACTCACCTGCTCTTCTTCAAAATAGTGCCATAGGAGTTTTTACATCCACCTGAGAGGGCAAACAGGGTCTTGGTTTAACATCCCATCCGAAAGACAACACCTCTGACAGTGCAGCACTCCCTCAGTACTGCACTGGAGTGTCAGCCTAGATTTTCTTTTGTGCCTTAGTCTCTGGAGTGGGACCTGAACTCTGAACCTTCTGACTCAGAGGTGAGAGTGCTACCAACTGAGTCATGCCTGACATGAGGAATGAAATGGTATCTAAGCTAATGTTTCTTTGAATACATGTTTCCAATGAGTGTCAGGTAGATTCTAAAACAGTCCCTGTGGATTGGAAGGTAGAAAATGTAACCCCGCTGTTCAAGAAAGGAGGGAGAGTGAAAACAGGGAGCTATAAGCCAGTTAGCCTGACATCAGCTGTAGGGAAAATGCTAGCATCTATTATTAGGGATGTGGTAACAAAGCAGAGTCTATACGGTTTTATAAAAGGGAAATCATGTTTGACAAATGTATTAGAGTTTTTTGAGGGTGTAACTGACAGGGTAGATAAGGGGGAACCAGTGGATGTGGTATATTTGAATTTGCAGAAGGCATTCGAAAAGGTGCCACACAAGAGGTTGTTACACACGATTAGGGCTCATGGGATTGGTGTATTATATTAGCATGGATTGAGGATTGGTTAAAGGACAGAAAACAGAGAGCAAGAATAAACGGATCATTTTCGGTATGGCAGGGTTAACAAGTGTAGTGCCGCAAGGATCAGTGCTTGGGCCTCAGCTATTTACAATCTATATCAATGACGTGGATGAGGGGACTGAGTATAATATATCCAAATTTTTAAAAATTCTTTCATGGGATGTGGGCGTCACTGGCAAGGCCAGCATTTATTGCCCATCCCTAGTTGCCTTTGAGAAGGTGGTGGTGAGCCACCTTCTTGAACCGCTGCAGTCCGTGTGGTGAGGGTACTCCCACAGTGCTGTTAGGGAGGGAGTTCTAGGATTTTGACCCAGCGACGATGAAGGAACAGCGATATACTTTCAAGTCAGGATGGTGTGTGACTTGGAGGGGAACTTGGAGGTGGTGGTGTTCCCATGCGTCTACTGCCCTTGTTTGCTAATGATACAAAGCTAGGTGGGAAAGTAAGCTGTGAGGAGGACATAAAGAGGCTGCAAAGGAATATAGACCAGTTAAGTGATTGGGCAAGAAGGTGGCAGATGGAGTATGATGCAGCGAAGTTTGAAATTATCTACTTTGGTAGGAAGAATGGAAAGTAGAATATTTTTTCAAAGTTGAGACTAGTAAATATTGATGTTCAGAGGGATTTCAGGGTCCTTGTAAACGAAATACTGAAAGTTAACATGCGGGTACAGCAAGCAATTAGAAGGCAAATGGTATATTAGCCTTTATTGCAAGGGGCTTGGAGTATAAGAGTAAGGAAGTCTTGCTGCAATTATATAGGGCTTTGGTAAGACCACATCTGGAGTACTAGAGTGGAGGAGTTTCTGTCAAGAAATCTGGAAGTTCAGGTTTGCCCGCATGCTGTGAAGTTTTGACTCCATAGTGTGTGTAGTTTTGGTTTGACAGGTTCCCACCTGGAAGTCAGCCTGATTGACAGGCTTGACTTCCAGTCAGGCAGGATGCACTCCGGAGCAGGCAGCAGGATTAGGTAAGTTGCCCGCTGCTGCTAGTGGGAGCATTAGGGGGGGTTCCGATCCCTGACCTGGTGGGGGTGTATATGGGTGGTGTAGTCTGATGCAGGGGGAGCTTGGGGGGCCGGGGGGAAGCAGCTATCTTCCCCCTGACGCTGTCTTCACCTCCCATTCAGCTGCTGGGTTTCCAAGGCCTGGGAAACCTGGTTGGCCACGGTTAACCTGTAAAACAGGGTGAATAAGAGTCTGCCAGCCTCATTAAAATATTTAATTGGCCAACCTGCCTCCTGTGAGTAGCCTGGCTGCCTGCCTCTGTTTAGCCTGGGAGTGGGCAGGTTAAAGGCGGATTGGGGTTGGGTTTCACCCAACTCCAACCCACCCGTTTTTGGGAGTTAAGATTCAGCCCCGTTTCTCAGCAAGGATTCTTTAATCTGATTCGTTAAGGAGACACCATTGCTTGCCCTGTTCACACAGGTCCCAGATCCTCTGTAGAGGGTGACACGCTGTTTTTGGCTCTCTAATCACAGCAAGTTCCAGTGCACAAGTGCATATGTAATGAATGGCTAGCGTCGTTCATTCTCCGCAAAATCTGGGCCATTATATATAATTATGGAACAAATAAGGAATCTAGCTCAATGTGCCTGATTTTGTACAAATGGGCAGTTGTCTGAGAAAATGTATTTATCTGGCTTTTGTAAATGCTGTTATACCAAACAACCCAAGGGAAGCAGTCAATTTGTCAGGCTCCCATGTTTTTATATCTCAATGTTTACACTGACATTTCACATTCACCATTGAGGAAAAATATCAACTCTTTTTTATCATGAAATTGAAATGCAACTATCAGTATTATTTACTGGGCCATTTTAGGCCTAAAAGGCCAGGGGGAGAAATTCTCCTCGAGCCCCGTTTGGGGCACTAAATCAGACAAGCTGGAAAAGTTAGCACCAGGTGCTAACCTCTTCCAGCCTCTCTGAAATACCCATTTTTGCTCCAAGAGGGAAGTGGAGCGCTAAATCAAGCATTCCATTTCCTTTTTGGAGCGCAAGAGGAGAAGTTCATGATCCGGGGCGCACCTGGAGCGATGTGCTCAGCAGCGCAACGAGTGGCCAAGCGTGGCGCTGCCGTTTTGCAGCGGCTCTTCCCTGAATTAAAGGGAAGGGCCCCACGTTGCGTACTTTGCAGTTTTTTTTAAACTTACCTGGACCAGCGGGGAGTGGGGGGCAGCTGCGCGATCAGCCCGGCACTCAAGCAGGGTGCTGAGTTGACCGATCGCGGCACAGACCCCGCGTCCGGAGGCGCAAAAAATAGTTTAAAAAAGCTCCAACTTTTTTCAGGGCGGCCGGCCGGCCACCTCACCTTTAACTTCCACCTCGCTAGAGGCCGACCGCCCTGCTCGCATCCCCTGCAGCAGTCGCTGCCATTGCCCAGCGCTGCGGCAGGGGGCAAAGGGGAATTTTTGTGCCGGGGCACTACGATTACGTCACGACCTCAGGGCGCATGAGATCAGGGTGCAACCCGGTAGTGCCTCCGCTAATCTGATGCGGAATTTGGCGGGAGGCGCGGTCAGCGCTGCACCTGGGCAAAAAGGCCTTTGCGTCCCCTTAGCGTCCCCCTACGGGAGGCACAAAGGAGGGGAATTTCTCCCCCCAGGGTAAGATTTCCTCTATATGTAGTGAAATTGTAAACAGAAATGTAAAGAACATAATTATAATTTTGCTTCAAAGTAACTAACAGATCAACAGGAATGGTTTCTCCTAGTACATGATCCTTATATAGGGTGATGGTTTCCTCTTGGGTTATGTGTATTGAAAGGAAACCATATTAACAGGTTTACAGTTTCATCACACATAGCTCGCAGAGGAAATATTCCACCCATAATGTGCCTATAGATTGGAAGAGCTGATGACCGTTTTCATAAAACATATTAATATAAAACTACAATTAAATTTCTTATAGGTATACTTCTTCTAACTTTTCCAGACTCTATTGCTATGCTTCAGAAATACCTACAGTGAATGTTATCTGCTAAGAGATATTCTGATAAAGTAATGTTGAACAATAATGTATGCATCATTATCGGAACCCCATTTGATGAACAGCTGCTTTTGGCTATCAGCGTTTGTAACGAAGTGATGGTCAGAAGAAGTGAAACATTCTTCTTTTAGGAGGAGCTTAGATTATAGGCTAAATTGAAGGTCAATAATTTCAAATTACTATCAACTAATATAAGAACATAAGAAATAGGAGCAGGAGTAGGCCAATCAGCCCCTCGAGCCTGCTCCGCCATTCAATAAGATCATGGCTGATCTGATCCTAACCGCCAATCTACTATCACAGAACCATCTCCTGAATCTAACAGAATTAGACACACAAAATAGGAGCAGGATCAGGCTACACGGCCCCTGGGCCCGCTCCGCTACCCACAGGGCCATGACCAATCCGAACCTAGGCTCATGTCCAAATTCCTGCCCGCTCCCTGTAACCCTTAATTCCCTTTACTTCTAGGAAACTGTCTATTTCTGTTTTAAATTTATGTAATGATGTAGCTTCTATAGCTTTTTGGGGCAGCATATTCCATGGACCTACCACCATCTGAGTGAAGTAGTTCCTCCTCATCTCAGTTTTGAAAGAGCAGCCCCTTATTCTAAGACTATGCCCCCTAGTTCTAGTTTCACCCATCATCGGGAACATCCTCCCCGCATCCACCCAATCCAACCCCTTCACAATCTTATATGTTTCAATAAGATCGCCTCTCATTCTTCTGAACTCCAATGAGTAGAGTCCCAATCTACTCAACCTCTCCTCATATGTCCATCCCCTCATCCCCGGGATTAACTGAGTGAACCTTCTTTGTACTGACTCGAGAGCAAGTATGTCTTTTCTTAAGTATGGACACCAAAACTGTATGCAGTATTCCAGGTGCGGCCTCACCAATACCTTGTACAACTGAAGCAATACCTCCCTATTTTTATATTCTATCCCCCTAGCAATGAAAGCCAACATTCCATTGGCCTTCTTAATCACTTGCTGCACCTGTATACTAACCTTCTGAGTTTCGTGCACCAGGACCCCCAGATCCATTTGTACTTCAGTACTTTCCAGTTTCTTGCCATTAAGATAATAACTTGCTCTACGATTTTTCCTGCCAAAGTGCATAACCTCACACTTTCCAGTATTGTATTCCATCTGCCAAATCTCTGCCCACTTACTTAGCCTGTCTATGTCCCCTTGCAGGTTTTTTATGTCCTCCTCACTCACTACTTTCCCCCCCGCCATCTTAGTATCATCTGCAAACTTTGATATGTTACACTCGGTCCCCTCCTCCAAATCGTTAATATAGATTGTAAAGAGTTGGGGACCCAGCACTGACCCCTGCGGAACACCACTAGTTACTGATTGCCAGTCTGAGAATGAACCATTTACCCCAACTCTCTGCCTTCTGTTAGATAGCCAATCCTCTATCCATGCCAGAATATTACCCCCAATCCCGTGATTTTTTATCTTAAGCAATAATCTTTTGTGTGGCACCTTGTCAAATGCCTTTTGGAAGTCTAAATACACTACGTCCACTGGTTCCCCTTTATCCACCCTATATGTTACTTCCTCAAAGAACTCCAGCAAATTTGTCAAACATGACTTCCCCTTCATAAAACCATGCTGACTTTGTCCTATTAAATTATGATTATCCAAATGTCCTGTTACTGTCTCCATAATAATGGACTCCAAAATTTTACCTACCACAGATGTTAGGCTAACCGGTCTATAGTTTCCAGCCTTCTGTCTACTGCCCTTTTTAAATAAGGGTGTTACATTAGCAGTTTTCCAGTCTGCCGGGACCTTTGATGAGTGCAGGGAGTTTTGGAAAATTATTACCAATGCATCCACAATCCCTACCGCCACTTCCCTCAAGACCCTAGGATGTAAGCCATCTGGTCCAGGTGATTTATCCGCCTTGAGTCCCATTATTTTACCGAGTCCCACTTCCTTAGTGATTTTGATCGTGTTTAGCTCCTCCCCCCCCCCATAGCCCCCTGTTTGTCCAGTGTTGGGATAGTCTTAGTGTCCTCTACTGTAAAGACTGATACAAAATATTCATTCAGTGTTTTTGCCATCTCCATATTTCCCACCATTAATTTCCCGGTCTCATCCTCTAAGGGACCAACATTTACTTTAGCCACCCTTTTTCTTTTTATATAACTATAAAAACTCTTACTATCTGTTTTTATATTTTTTGCTAATTTACTTTCATAATCTATCTTCCCTTTCTTAATTAATCTTTTTGTTATTTTTTGCTGTCTTTTAAAGATTTCCCAATCCTCTATCCTCCCACTAGATTTGGCTACCTTATATGCCCTTGTTTTTAGTCGAATACTATCCTTAATTTCTTTACTTAGCCACGGATGGCTGTCTTTTCTTTTACACCCTTTTCTTCTCAGTGGAATATATTTTTTTTGGAAGTTGTAAAATAACTCCTTAAATGTACACCACTGATCATGTATCGTCTTACCCTTTAATCTATTTTTCCAATCCACTCTACTCAATTCCGCTCTCATACCTTCATAGTCTCCTTTATTCAAGCTTAGCACGCTTGTTTGAGATCCAACCTTCTCACCCTCTAATTGAATATGGAATTCAACCATGTTATGATCACTCATTCCAAGGGGATCCTTTACTAGGACATTTTTAATTAATCCTGTCTCGTTACACAGGGCCAGATCTAAGGTTGCTTGCCCCCTGGTCGGTTCAGTTACATACTGCTCAAGAAACCCATCCCTAATACACTCAATGAACTCATCCTCAAGGCAGCCCTGCCCAATTTGATTTGTCCAATTAATATGATAGTTAAAATCCCCCATAATTATAGATGTTCCCTTATTACAAGCCTCAACTATTTCCTGATTGATACTCCGTCCAACAGAGTTGCAACTGTTCGGAGGCCTATAGACTACGCCCACTCGTGTTTTTTTCCCCTTATTATTCCTTATCTCCACCCAAACTGTTTCATTATCCTGATCTTTTGACCCAATATCATTTCTCTGCATTAGTGATTCCTTCCTTTATTAACATAGCCACCCCACCTCCCCTTCCTACCTGCCTGTCCTTCCTGATCGTTAAATAACCTGGTATGTTTAATTCCCAGGCATTGTTACCCTGCAGCCATGTTTCTGTAATGGCCACAAGATCATACCCATATGTAGTTATTTGTGTCATTAACTCGTCTATTTTGTTACGAATGCTACGTGCATTCAGATAGAGAACTTTCAAATATGTTTTGTGACACTTAGTTCCTGCTTTTGCCCTTTTTATTACTTTACCTTTTACTCCATACCTTCTGCCCCTTCCTGACATGCTCTGCTTTTTAATTTCCCCACTGCTACCTAAGTCTATGACCTTCTCTGTTGTCATTTTTATTATTTGCTCTCTAGGAACCTCCCCCCCCAACTAGTTAGTTTAAAGCCCTCTCTACAGCCCTAGTTATATGATCCGCCAGGACTTTAGCCCCAGCACCGGCCAAGTGAAGCCCGTCCCAACGGAACAGCTCTCTCCTGCCCCAGTACTGGTGCCAGTGTCCCAGGAAGCAAAACCCATTTCTCCCACACCAGTCTTTGAGCCACGCATTTAACTCTCTAATTTTATTTGTCCTAGCCAAATTCGCTCGTGGCTCAGGTAATAACCCTTGAGGTTCTGTTTTTTAATTTGACCCCTAGCTGCTCATACTCCTTCAACAGAACCGGCTTCCTAGTCCTATCTATGTCTTTTGTACCAACATGGACCATGACAACTGGATCCACCCCCTCCCACTGTAAGTTTCTTTCCAGCCCAGAGGAGATGTCCTTAACCCTGGCACCGGGTAAGCAACACAGCCTACGGGATTCTCGCTCTCGGCTGCAGAGAACTCTATCTATCCCCCTAATAATACTATCCCCTACCACTACAACATTTCTACTTACTCCCCCCTCTTGAATGGCCCCCTGTTCCACGGTGCTGTGGCCAGGTTGCTCATCCTCCCTGCAGTCCCTGCTCCTGTCCCCACAGGGAGTAAGAACCTCGAACCTGTTGGACAAGAGCAAGGGCTGCGGCTCCTCCAACCCTACCTGCTGGATCCCCGTACCTGCCTCACTCATAGTCACACCGTCCTGTCCCTGACCATGGGCTACATCTGAATTAATTAACTTCATAGGTGTGACCAGCTCCTGAAACACAGAGTCCAGGAACTTCTCCCCCTCCCTGATGTGTCGCAGTGTCTGAAGCTCAGACTCCAGCTCATCAACACGGAGCTGGAGTTCCTGTAGCAGCAGACACTTGTCACAGATGTAATCACCGTGAGCCTCAATGGGGTTCACCGGCTCCCACATCTCGCAACAGTAACACATCACCTGCTCCATTCTATGTAATTAGTTAAATTTTATATTGTTAGTTATGGACACCCTCTGCCCGATTATAGATGCTAGTATCCCCTTTAATTTATTGGATTTAAATTAAATCAATCCTTCTAATTACACCAGTTAAATGGTTCACCAACAGTCACTCTGCATCAGAAAGGCCTTATTAACTGCAACCCACAGAGTTAAAGTTTGAAAAGAGCACCTAACACCCCACTTGCCCTAACTCACACTTACCCAAACTCACAGCACTCTCTGCTGACTTCGCACTCAGTGCTTGCTCGCACTAGCAATGGTCTTTTTATACTGTTTGCTTGTTTACAGCCAAATGAGTCACCCCTGCTGATTGGTTAGAAAACTGGTTTTCACTGCCTGCTGTGCCAATTTACTCCTACTGCAGAGTAACCTTGTTTTACTCTTCTTAAACCAACAGAATCCCAAATACTTAACTTTTCCCCTTTACTTAAACTGCTTAAGTAATCATATCAAGAATGATTTAAAGAGAAATAACAATTAAAGAACTCTCACACTTACCCAAACTCACAGCACTCTCTGCTGACCTCGCACTCAGTGCTTGCTCGCACTAGCAATGGTCTTTTTATACTGTTTGTTTGTTTACAGCCAAATGAGTCACCCCTGCTGATTGGTTAGAAAACTGGTTTTCACTGCCTGCTGTGCCAATTTACTCCTACTGCAGTGTAACCTTTGATGTAATAAAAAGACTCACACATCAAGGAACTTTAAAGTAAGCTTTAAGCAACTTATAATTAAACTATATACAAGTGCGGTCTTCACCATGCCTCTAGGTGAAGCCCTTTTACAATACTGAGCAGTTCAGTATTTATACTAGTCCAAACACAGGAAGTGACGTCTGCACAGGAAGTGATGTATGCACAGAGTTCACAGTTCACAGTTCACAGGAAGTGATGTGCACATAACTTCCCGGAAGTTAATATTATTATCACATTCTTCCCTCCTGCGAGATTAGAAGGCTGTGGTCTTCCTTTTGTTCCGCAGCCGCCGAACGAGGAAGAGTCGTACCCGTTTGGGTTCCCGTCGTAGAGGGTCGCTGGTCCGCTTACACGCTGTTGGCCATTGGTCAGAGTCTGTGTGGCCTGGATTACCCTGTGAAGGGTCGGGGAGATCATGGCTTCGTGTACAAGTCCCAGTAGGTGCAGAGTTGGTCTGTCTCTGTTCAGAGGGAGGTGCAGAGCTGGTCTGTGGCAGATCAGTACTTTGGTGCGCGGTACTGGGAGGGTCGCAACTTTGAGTACGGGGTTCTACCGGTACCAAGCTAGTTGGTGTCAGATCAGAATCCTGGAGAGGGGTACCTGGTAGGTTCCAAGAGGCTCCTGGTAAAATACCATCACTCGATGCCCCACTAGGTCCTGGTGGGCAGGGAGCCAGATCCCGTAATGATACGGTAGATTCTCGGCCGTCGGGATATCGTATGTATGCATAGGTGGGGTTGGCATCGGTTAGTTCGACCTCGTCTATGAGAGGGTCATTTTTAGACGTCCGAACGCATCTTCAGAGTAGTACAGGTCCAGGAGTAGTTAGCCATGACAGGAGGGATGTCCCATAAGATGAGCGACGCTGGAATCCAAAGAACCGCTCATGAGGTGTAGTATTTGTGGCTGTAGAAAGAAGGGACCGTATAGAGTGCAATGCATCCGGAAGCACTGTTTCCCATTGCTGGTTTGGTAGGCCCCGAGATCTTAAAGCAAGATGTACGGAATTCCAGATGATACCGTTATACCTCTCTACCTGCCCATTTCCGATGGGATGATATGGCGTCGTTTTGCTTGTAGCAATTCCCCGTTCTGAGAGGTAGTCCTTGAGTTCCCTTGACATAAAGGATGGACCCCGATCCGAGTGAATGTAAGCCGGCATGCCACAGAGAGAAAATACCTGCTCAAGGCAGCAGATTACTGTGGACGCCAGCATATTGGAGCAGGGGAAGGCAAACGGAAAACGTGAATATTCATCAATCATGGTGAGCAAATATGTGTTCCGAGTTGAAGAGGGCACTGGGCCCTTAAAATTGATGCTAAGTCGTTGCATCGGTTGGGTTGCGTGTATGAGCATACCATCTGAGGGGCGGAAGAACTGAGGTTTTAATTCTGCACAAAGCCGGCATTCTGAGCACATTTTCTTTACATCTCCAGTAGAAAAAGGGAGATTCCGTGATCATACGAAATGTAGCATGCGCGTAACGCCAGGATGACACAATCCATTATGGACATCTATGAGAGTAGAGGACGACATAGTGGAGCAGAATGCTCGTGTGAGGGTATCCGGGGCCACATTCTCCTTGCCAGGTCGATAGTGAATGGTGTAACCAAAAGAGGCCAGTTCCATCCTCCAAAGCTGTATTTTATTATTCTTAATTTTGGTTCGTTTTCGATTATCGAGCATGAAGGCGACTGATCGCTGGTCCGTGATTAATGTAAAGTGCTGGCGAGCTAGGAAATGGTTCCACTTCCGTACTGCCTCTATGATGGCTGTGGCTTCCTTCTCAACCGGAGGATAATGTAGCTCGGCACCTTGTAAGGTCCTGGACAAAAATGCTACAGGACGACCTTCCTGATTTAGAGTAGCCGAGATCGCCACCTCCGAGGCATCACATTCGACTATGAAAGGGAGAGTCTCATCGATGGAGTGAAGAGCCGCTTTCTCCAACTGTTTTTTGAGAAGGTTAAAGGCTGCAACAGCTGCTGTTTCCAATGGAAATGATCTAGCATGCAGCAAGGGTTGGATTTTGTCTGAAAAATGAGGAATCCATTTAGCGTAGTATGCAAACAGACCGCGAGCCCGACGTAAAGAAGCCGGATTCTTAGGTGACGGAAGCTCTTGGAGCGGGCGAAGTCTTTCTGGGTCTGGCTTAATGATACCATTGCCTACGCAGTAGCCAAGGATGTTGATGGTCGGTTGCGACTCAACAGATTTAGATTCATTCAAAATTAAGTTACGGTGATGGAGAGCATCCCGAAATTTTTGGAGGTTGGCATCGTGTTCCTGTTGATCGTGACCTGCAATAGTAATGTTATCAAGATAGGGAAAAGTGTCCCTTAAGTTTTCCTGCTTAACCAGGCCATCCATTGCCCGTTGGAAGACAGCCACTCCATTAGTAACCCCGAATGAAAGGCGACGAAATTGATACAGCCGTCCATTAGCCTCAAAGGCCGTGTACTGCTTATCTGAGACCTTCAAGGGTACCTGATGATAGGCACTTTTCAAATTGTAAGTTGAGAACACTTTGTATTCGGCCAGTTTATTAACCATATCATCAATGCGTGGCAATGGGTAGGCGTCCAAGTCAGTATATTGATTGATGGTTTGCGAATAATCAATGCATAGTCGTTGTTTGTGAGGTTTTAGAGGGTTCTTGACGATGACGATTTGAGCCCGCCAGGGCGACGAACATGGTTCGATGATATCCTCTGCTAAAAGTCGAGAGATTTCAGCCTCAATAAAAGATTGATCTTCCTGACTAAAGCGCCGTGATTTCGTTATTATTGGTTTGCATCGAGGAGGAATACTGGCAAATAATGAGGGTTCATCAAGTGAAGCTGCTGATAATGCACAAAACGGTAATTTAGACAGTATATTAGAAATAGTAAGTCCAGGTTTGGATCCGCCAAACTCAATGGTGAGTTTCTTATGCTGTTTTTGAAAATCCAGCCCTAAGATGAGATCACTACATAAGTCCTGGAGCACCGAAAGTCAGGTGGAGGGATACATACGACCATTAAGTGTCATATCAATAATACAAAAGCTGGAGATTCTGGTATTAAGTGTTGACTGAGCCATCGCAATTGCCTGGTCCGATGGGAAGATATGTAATTTCAATTTCACAACAATCTGTTCTCTAATGAAACTATCAGTGCTTCCTGAGTCAATTAAGGCATCTAAGGTATGCCCATTAATTGAAACTTTTGTAGCTGCGTGAAACAGGTTCTGTGGGCAAGCAGCTGTAATTGATGTGGTTGCACAGAGAGTGGCTGAAACTCTAGGTGTGCTTCTTCGGGAGAGAGCTCGAGAGGAAGCTTGATAGGCCCTAATTGGGGCAGTTCGGTAGGCCTTAGCTGGATAGGCCCTCGTAGAGGCTCTTGATTGGCAAACTTTTGCAAAGTGTCCCTTTTTATCGCAATGACTGCAGATCGCATTGCGAGCAGGGCAGAATTTCTTAGGGTGAAAAGAATCTCCACAAAAGAAGCATTCCTTCCTAGATTGCCAAGAGGCTGCTAAAGTGGGGTCATCCTCCTCTTCTTCATCAGAATTATCATCAGGATTAGATTCCTCCATGATAGAGTTCACCTGAGGCCACTTGAATCGTCTGGTTGCAGTTACAGCAGCAGATCGAGGTCTGGGCAGCTGATAGAGGTCTGCATTTTTCTTTGCCAAATCTAGAGAACAAGCCAGGTCAAAAGCCTTTTGTAGCTCAAGTGTTTTACTTTCTAGCAGATGCTGGCGTATAAATGGAGAGGCAATCCCGCAGATGAAAGCATCACGAATCATTTCTTCGCGGTACAGCTCAGCCGAGGCTGCCTGAAAGTTACAATCTACGCTGAGCCTGCGAAGTTCCTGGAGGAATTTGTTAATCGATTCCCCTGGCCCTTGTCGGGCTGTGGCCAGTAGATGTCTAGCATAGACCTCATTTGCGGTCTTGGCATATAGTTTTTTAAGTGCCCGGATCACCTCATCGTAATTATCCCATTCATCAACATATTCAAACACTGTTGGGGTCACATAGTTGATAAGTATCCTCAGTTTAGTAGGAGCATCTGCTTTACATTCATCAAGAAAATTCTCAAACGTACGGTACCAATGCTTCCATACCCTGCCAGCTGCTGGTGCGTTTGGGTCCAAGTCCAGACGAGTAGGTTTAAGGATGTTTTCCATGATGGGTGGTTCCCTGGATCCTTAACTCTGAGTTTGTCCGAAGGTCTAGTATTTGTGAGTGTAAATACTAAGTTGCTTAAATTGATGTAATAAAAAGACTCACACATCAAGGAACTTTAAAGTAAGCTTTAAGCAACTTATAATTAAACTATATACAAGAGCGGTCTTCACCATGCCTCTAGGTGAAGCCCTTTTAAAATACTGAGCAGTTCAGTATTTATACTAGTCCAAACACAGGAAGTGACGTATGCACAGGAAGTGATGTATGCACAGAGTTCACAGTTCACAGGAAGTGATGTGCACATAACTTCCCGGAAGTTATTATTATTATCACAACCTTGTTTTACTCTTCTTAAACCAACAGAATCCCAAATACTTAACTTTTCCCCTTTACTTAAACTGCTTAAGTAATCGTATCAAGAATGATTTAAAGAGAAATAACAATTAAAGAACTCTCACACTTACCCAAACTCACAGCACTCTCTGCTGACCTTGCACTCAGTGCTTGCTCGCACTAGCAATGGTCTTTTTATACTGTTTGTTTGTTTGCAGTCAAATGAGTCACCCCTGCTGTTTGGTTAGAAAACTGGTTTTCACTGCCTGCTGTGCCAATTTACTCCTACTGCAGTGTAACCTTGTTTTACTCTTCTTAAACCAACAGAATCCCAAATACTTAACTTTTCCCCCTTACTTAAACTGCTTAAGTAATCTTATCAAGAATGATTTAAAGAGAAATAACAATTAAAAAACTCTCACACTTACCCAAACTCACAGCACTCTCTGCTGACCTCACACTCAGTGCTTGCTCACACTAGCAATGGTCTTTTTATACTGTTTGTTTGTTTACAGCCAGATGAGTCACCCCTGCTGATTGGTTAGAAAACTGGTTTTCACTGCCTGCTCTGCCAATTTACTCCTACTGCAGTGTAACCTTGTTTTACTCTTCTTAAACCAACAGAATCCCAAATACTTAACTTTTCCCCTTTACTTAAACTGCTTAAGTAATCTTATCAAGAATGATTTAAAGAGAAATAACAATTAAAGAACTCTCACACTTACCCAAACTCACAGCACTCTCTGCTGACCTTGCACTCAGTGCTTGCTCGCACTAACAATGGTCTTTTTATACTGTTTGTTTGTTTACAGCCAAATGAGTCACCCCTGCTGTTTGGTTAGAAAACTGGTTTTCACTGCCTGCTGTGCCAATTTACTCCTACTGCAGTGTAACCTTGTTTTACTCTTCTTAAACCAACAGAATCCCAAATACTTAACTTTTCCCCCTTACTTAAACTGCTTAAGTAATCTTATCAAGAATGATTTAAAGAGAAATAACAATTAAAGAACTCTCACACTTACCCAAACTCACAGCACTCTCTGCTGACCTTGCACTCAGTGCTTGCTCGCACTAGCAATGGTCTTTTTATATTGGTACCATAGGTCAGACAACACTGAATTTTACTATCAAAAACGATGAACAAGCAAACAAACCCCAGTGTTATGATTGATGACCTAAAATTGTACGAGTGAATAAGTAGATAAAATAAAGCAGAGTGTTACAAGATGTGTCTGCCTAGTTCAATGAAAGACAAATGGTTTTATTTTATTCATGGCCAGTCATCTGAAAGTTTAGAGCATTAATTTGATTGATACAATTCCTGGCACAATTGCCCAGCTCAATGAAAGACAAACATAAGGGGCTGGATTTTCATTGGGCCGTGGAGTCGGGATTGGAGGCGTGTGGGGGTATAAAATCCCAAAATCGGGGGTCCCGACCCCATCCCACCCCCAACCCGCCTCCATGCCAGTTTCAAAGGAGGTGGGTACCTGCCCCGCACTGGGACCCACCTCCCCAAGGCGGGAAGGGGATTAGTGCCAATTAACTGCCTGTTAACAGGTAGTTAACAGGCAGTTTTTAGCCTAATCCCTATTTTCATTGTTGAAATGTGGGATTCCCAACGGCTCCAAACCATGCCAAGTTAGCGAGTCGGGCCGTCGGGATGAAGGGCTTGGAGGGGTCGAGATGTCTGGTGTTCAGGTGAGTGATGGGTGCATGAGTGCAGAGGTAAGTGTGTTTGGTCTGTGTAAAGTGTTTAAATAAGTTCTACTAACCTTTACTTACCGTTACAGCCTTCCTTCCTTCAGGTCTCGGGAGTCCCTCATCTCACCGGCACAGAAAGCAGAATGGCCGCGAGCTGTCAAAATCTGCAGTCTCTGCTTTCTGTTCCGGGGAGATCTCTAAATCATCCTGAGAGGAAGGAATTAACCTGGAGTACAGATTGTCAGTGTTTGACAACTTCAAACAGCTGTGAAACGCTGATATTTCATCTGTCAAAAGGTCTTGACAGATGAAATTTCAATCTGTGACGTCACCTGCTGCCGGGTGGCCCTTAATTGGCCTGCTGAGCCCGCTGGGCGGGCTCAACAAGGTCAATCAAGTCTAAATCACGTGGGTTGGCTAGAACTCGATGGAGGCGGGACTACAACCCCAAAAGTTGTAGTCCCACCTCCTACCCGCCTCCTCAATGAAAATCCAGCCCTAGGGGTTTATTCTCCCTGGTATTGTGGCCGAAAACATGATGCAGTAAAATCTTTGAAATGAAACAAAATAACAGCAAAGCTATGCTATTATACTAATTAATTCTTTCCTGGCTTAATGATCTCTAATGATGGATTTATTTATAATTTTGTCCAATTACATGAAGTGATAACTTAAAGGTGCTGAAATCTAGTTGGAGACCAGTGGATCCCCTAGGGAAATGGCAGAGACCCGGTTATATTCGGTGTCTCCATTTCCAGGAGTTTCCTCATTGACTTGTAAGGGGCAGAACTTCCAACCGCCAGTGTTGTAATGGTGGCTGGTATGCTGTGTGAGTGGAATGATTAGCAGTGTCCGCAAGGGTGCATGTGGACCCCACCACTGCTCAGTCCTCTTTGTACCATGCAACTGATCAGTGTGAAATTTCTTCCCATTTTAGCTTTATTCATAGACTGTATTTTAAATTTCTAAATAATTCCCTCAGGCCACACCTTGACTGGATATTCACACACCTCAGCCACCTGCTCTAAATGCAACACATCGGCCCTAAAAAGAGCAGGCCCCCAAAAAGACTCAAGAGAAAACTAGTCTCAGCCTCAAAAAAGATTGGTGGATCAAGATTAGGTAGCAAACAAGTCTGCACCACCCACCAAAGGAAATGACAACAAAATAGATGAGCCAGAAGCTCTGCACCACGGAGCCAAATAACTCATTTCTGTTTCTCTCTGCACCATCCCAATGATGTGCTGTCATGTCTGGGAACATGACGACAATCTGCTGGCATTAAGACTGAGCAATGATTGACGGGAGAGCTACCTGGAATATGGGCTGTTTGATGGTCAAATGAACACTGGGTTCCAAATATGTAGACGGTTGACAAATATGACTGCAGAATAGGAATCTGAGGGTGGGAAGGAAGTATATGATAGAGATAGCTCATGTTTTACAAATCTACCAGTTACTTTATGCCAACATGTTAATAACTCCATCAAGTTGGTTCAGATCAGTGGTTGCTCAGTGCTCACAGCAGTTTGATTAGACAATGTTAGAATGATCAGCAGTTGTCATTTTAAGTGTCCCAATATTCCAGGAGATTTTAGGTCTCTTTCACACTGATTCCTGTTTTTTGTGATATGAATTATGAAAGGTCATTTCTGGTACAGTAGACAGAGACTGCAGGAAATTCTGGGATACCTGGGGCGTTTGAAGATAATAAACAGTCTAGCACACTTACAAATCATTTCTATTTGACAAATAATAGAATGAAGGCAGTTATTTTAATTAAATGTGATGAAAGCATTGAATTAAAGCATCGTTTAGTTTCTATATTAAGCAGTATTTCTAATGTTACCTTCTCCGGCAATGGTAATGTTACTCCAGGGCTTAGCCAAGCATATGCACTGTACATAAATTTGTACACTTTTTATTTCCTGAGGTGGCGAATCGGTGAGCTGGGGATTAGTACCTGCTCGGGCGCCCAAAGGTATATGGCTGAGAAACTGCTGCTTCTTGGCTCTTTAATCTTCCCTAGTCCATGAATGGACCTCATTATCGTGCTGCTTCGCTTGTTTTCTGGGAAACTGCTCAATATCAGCATCCATGGCCGCAGAGGATACCATTGATCTTCCAGAAACCACCCAGAAATTTGCCTTTCTGGGGTAAAGAATGCTAGGTTGCTGGTCTGCATTAAAATGAAGACATCACGACAGCGGCCAGGGAAGCAAGCATTCACTTACATAGTGCTGTGCTGCTGGTCCCAAACAAGCTGGAGACTGAGAGTGTGGAATAATTTCCTGTTCATGTCGGTGGTGGCATTGAGCAAAGGACCATGTTGGTGGAACCTATGGATCTTTGGATCTTGGTGAATCTTGCCAATCTGTAAAATTGCAGTGCCCGGTTATGTTGCTGCCAATTGTCCATGGGGAAGGAGAGAAAATAACTTGTTTGAGCAAACAATGCATCCTTCATTTGCTCATGGCATCAATGCACAGATGATTGGTTAATGTTAGCGATATTGACAGAGACAGCCTGGAATGAGACTTGAGCATAAGTTGTGACCGTTACAGCCATTGGCAGTATGGTGCCTTTGGTGGAGGCTGGGCTGCAGCATGTAACATAACTCATTGATGGTCTCCTTTGCCAAGTGACAGCTCTGCAGACACAGCTACTAGGGCAGCTGGAGGTAGAGGTGCCTCTTGGTGTAGGGGTACCAGTTGGTGGGCGTCATGTGCCTCCAGTGCTGCCTGATCAGCCTGGTGTTGGATTGCAAAAAGAGGCCTGTGAATCAAAGCCTGAATCATCTAGTCTTTAAATATATTAACCAAAGCTGCAGGGAGGGCTGTAGTACTAGAAACCATTCAAAGGATGTTTAGCTTCACGTATTAGGAAATATATATAAAATGAACATGTAGCATTTAGGTAGCTGCGAAGCATGATGGGATACTTGACCATCATATTACCCCTCTTAACTAAGTACTGTAGAAACAGCATACTTACTAGACTCTTAGGGGCCGATTTTCCCGCAGGTGCGGGGAATTGTCGGGTTCCCCGAATGTCGGGTTCCGACACGAATCTAAATGGGTCAGCCAGTTGCACGCAATTTTCCCTCAATTGGCCAATTTATTTCCAGCGTGTGGGCACCCTTGCTAATTGTCCATTTCCAGTCAGAAAGCCCCACAGTATGATGTCATAATTCGTGGTGCTTTTAAAGTCTCCAGCAAGCTTTTCAACCTCTGCAGGCTTCCCAACCAGTCGTACAGAATGGCAGAGGAGCCTGCACCAGCTGCTGCCAGCGGCAGAGGCCGAGCTGCCGCCAAATTTGATGAGATGTCACTGCAGACATTGGTGGATGGGGTTAGGGCCCACAGGGAGGTCCTCTTCCCTAGCTCAGGGAGGAAGAGGCCTCCCAAAGAGACCAGGGCTGCATGGATGGAGGTGACTGCAGAGGTGAACTCTCAGGGACTCACCCACCGGACCTGGATGCAGTGCAGGAAGCGCTTCCATGACCTTCACCGTACAGGAAAAGTAAGTATGAAGTTTCCATCACCCTCAACCTGATCCCCATTGCCTTTCCCCAACAGCACTCAGCTTCAGCAATCTCTTCCTCCACATCCCACTTCACAGTCACATCCATGCACCCTTACCCATTCCCTATCTCTCTATGCTCACATTCACACAACTATTCCACCATGCAGCCCTCACACTGCCTCTCACTCTGATGCTTGGAACACAACTGACAACACATAGGGAGGGCCCTTGGTCTTGCAGCCTCACACCATCTTTGTCTCCTTCTAAGTATCTATGCTATGCAATCTCTACACTCACTCCTGCACTCTCACTCAAACTCCACTTGTCTCCCTCATTGCAGGAAAAGAGAACTCACAACAGGAGAGAGCGAGCCAGGACTAGAGGAGGGCCACCCTCAATCATGCACCTGACCCCCTGGGAGGAAGCAGTGATGGAGATTGTCGGGGCCGACGTCGCTCTGGAAGCTGGGGAAGGAGAGACAGGAGCAAGCCCGCAAGCTGGTGACAGAATAGTTTCCCATCTCTCTCATTGACATAGCATGAGTCGCTGTAACGATTCTGAAGCTACATCATTTGGCCTTATGAGCATCTGCAAACTCCAATGTGCATGTAACCTTGGCATCACATCTCTAACTCTTTCCTTTACTCCCCCACAGGACCATCCAAAGCCCCCGTCCCCACTGCGGAGGAGGAAGAGGCTGAGCAGCCAGATGCCTCAGAGGAAGCTCCAACCTCTGAAGGCGCAGCGTCAGCAGAATTCAGCGCACCCAGCACCAGCGCAGACACTCACACCTCGGTGGGGCCTTCGCGAGATAGAGTAGTGTTGTCACCTGGTGTATCACAGCTCACAAGTGAGCATCAGCAGATGGTGGAGACAGGGACAGCAGTGGAGGGTCCTCATCGGAGGGCGCAGGCCTCTGCCCGCTCAGCTCAGCTGCATGTTGACCCTATGCCTCTGGGTCCATCCGCAAGAGAGGAGGTGATGGATCTCCATGCACAGATGCAGGAGTCTCTGGCAGGTTTTGTCTCCAGGGTTGCTGTGAGTGTGGAGAGAATGGAGGAGTCCATGGCGAGCATGAGCACAGCCTTATTGGAGTCATTGGCGCATGAAAGCATCACCACGGAAAGGATGGCTACCTCCGTGGTAAGGCTGGGTGCAACCGAGGAGAGGAGGGCTGCAGCCGAGGAGAGGAGGGCTGCGGCCAAGGAGAGGAGGGCTGCGGCCGAGGAGAGGAGGGCTACGGCCGAGGAGAGGAGGGCTACGGCCATGGAGGAGCTTAGTCGCCAGGGTATGGAAAACATGGTGAGTGCTCAGAATAGAATGACATCTCTTGAGGAGCGATCAGCATCTATTGAGCACCGAAACCAGACCTTCATGGAAATCCCTCTGAGCAGGACTTCCAGTGCAGATACGGGTCCCCCTGGCCCCCCTGATGTGCAGCAAGGTGCTCTCCAGCCACTTGCAGGCACTGAGGGGGAGCTGACCCATGAGAGGGAGGTTGTTGGCACATCTCAAGGAAGTGGGGCTCCTCTCCACGCACTCACACTTCCATGCCACTTCAGAGCCCTCGGTCAGAGCCCCAGAGTCCACACCCAAGTGAGATAGGAGTCTCAACCACTGCACAGCCGCAGGCGTAGCAGACTGCTGGCGAGCCCTCACAGGCTCGCCACCCCAGAGGACGCCCGTCAAAGGTGTCGAGACAGGAGCAGCAGGAAAGTGAGCAAGGGGCCTCCACATCTGCTGAAGCCACAGGGGTACTACTACGTAGGAGCACGCGTAAGAGAAAAATAAAGCACCACTAATCACAAGGGTAGTCACTTGGGTGAAGAGTCTTGTATATAGTTTTAATGCCATCAGTTTCTTGTACATAAAAAATCTGCTGGCAACTGCTGGAGTTGTGGCGTCTGTCATTTGGCAAATGGGGATTTCACAGTGAGGCCTTAGGATTACTTGCAGATGTCAGCAAGCTGGTCCAATAGGTAGAAATGCGCAGGGATGGGCCACTGTCCATGGTCAGTTAAGAAGCAGCGAGGCTACAGTGTTTGAGGTATCAGGCTACGCAAATCTGGCCAGGATGAGTGCGTTCCGCCCAGCAATGTTCTCGCGCACTGGTGCCGCTGGTTGACGGGCCTCTGCAGGATGTTCATTTCCGTCCTCCTCCTCCTCCTCCTCCTCAGCATCATCCTCATCCGAGGCAGCTCTGTGAGGAGCCTCTTAGTCCTGCGGAATCGGCAAGCCACGACGCTGTGCCATGTTGTGAAGCACACAGCATACCACAACGATTTTGGAGACCCTGGCTGCTGAGTACTGTAGGGCTCCACCTGATCTATCGAGGCATCTGAAGCGCATCTTTAGCAATCTGATGGCTTGCTCGATAATGCATCTGGTAGAAATGTGGCTGGAGTTGTAGCGCTCCTCAGCTTCGTTGGCTGGTCTCCTCAACGGCGTCATTAGCCAAGTCCGCAGGGGATATCCCTTGTCTCCAAGTAGCCATCCCTGAAGTTCGTTTGGCGGACTGAATAGCGGAGGCACAGTAGACTGGCGCAGTATGAGGGAGTCATGGCAGCTGCCAGGGTACTTGGCACAAACATGCAAAATCACCTTCTTGTGGTCACACACCAGCTGAACGTTAAGGGAGTGGAAGCCCTTGCGGTTGACAAAAACTCCTGGATTGTGATGGGGTGCCCTAAGGGCCACATGTGTGCAGTCAATGACGCCCTGCACCCTTGGAAAGTCTGCCAGCTGAGCTAATCCACGCGCTCGCGCCCTCACACTTGTGCGATCCCGGGTGAAATGGATGTGATTGTGCGCGAGGGCAAAGAGGGCATCGGTGACCTGTTTGATGCAAGTGTGTGCGGCTGCCTGGGAGATGTTGCTGATGTCTGCTGCTGATCCCTGGAAGGAGCCTGAGGCATAAAGGTTGAGTGCGGTGGTGACTTTGATGGCCACTGGTAAGGAGTGTCGACCTGGTGCTCTGGGCTCCAGGTCTTGCTGTAGCATTGCGCAGATGTCAGTCACTACCTCTTGCAAAATTCAGAGCTGCCTTTGGCACTGCTGCTCAGTCATGTTGAGGTAGCTCACCCTGTGTCTGTAGAACCTGTTTGGGGGCTTTCTCCTGCGCCGACGGCCTTCCATGCGCTGGCCCCTTCTGGCCTGTGCTGCCTCAGGTGGCTGAGCCGCAGCCTGTCGCTCCTGCTGTTGCTGGTGCTGCTGTTGCTGGTGCTGCTGTTGATGTTGGATCTGCTGCAGCCTCCTCTGCTGTTGGAGATCCTCTAATGCCAAGAAAGGAAGGAACAAAAGGCCTCCCATGCTTCTGGCAGATGCCTCCGTTGAGGAAGCGCTGAGTTAGGGTGCTGAGAGGGACTTCCCAGGAGCTCACACTGGAGAAGTGTGTGAGGTTCCAACCTTCCACAGCTGTGCCTAAGCCTTCAACAAGTTGCCCCAAGCCTGGAGCAACAAGGTCCTGCAACCTACAAATGCTGGCTGATTAAATCTCTTCATTCCTGATTGACCTGCAGCTGAAAGTAAGCAAGCCGACATTGTTCACGCCAGGTTTCATCAGCGGTGTTCTCACCAGGCGTGGTTTATGTGGGGAAAGGCTGAAAATTGCAAGGGCCCCTTAAAATGGGATTACAGATGCCAATTATTGCTCATTAGGCTCCCGACGACCAGTCCCGCCTGCTGCGGGCGGGACTGATTCGGGTCGCATTGAAACAACGGGGCGAAAGTCGGACGGGGCGGGGAATCGGGCGGGGGGGGGGTTGCGACCCCCTATTTCTGCAATTTTCAACCCCCGCCCGCCTGAAACCCCGCCTGACGGCTCCAGGAAAATCGGGGCCCTAGTCTCTGTCTTTGTTGTTGTCAGTGTTACAGAAGCAGTGTTTAATGCAGCTGGCCTTCTGAGAGATATGGGGAACTGAACTTCATAGGGAGTCGGCCATTTCTATCTCTACCTCAAACACCTTATCTTCCTTTGTAATGTCTGTTCGCAACCAAAAGCAGACATTGTTTATCATCTCAAGAATTAAGCGACCTTGCTCACAGAAGCTAGAAACTAGATGTTATGCTGTATGTCAGAACACTTCAGGGTGGCTCCCGACATTGAGTGACTAATCACGCCAACCAATAAGGGAGTGATGGTAGTGATGCTGTTTTTATGTGTACGCCTACTTTTGCAACTTAATGGGCATTACCTATCGAAAGGTATATCAAGGCTTGTAGATTGTATTTCGTTGAGAGGAAAGGTTTGATTCTGGGGAAATCAGCCTCTCTCCCTTGTGCACAAAGCTTTCTAGCTATTTACTAATAAAACTTTTACTTTGTCAGCAGTTCCGTCTCCTTGTGGTTTTGCTCCAAAAATTCGGATCTAACACGGCATTCCTCCATATGCTCCTCCTCCTCTCTCCAAAAAGCAAAGTCACAGGGCCATTTCCAAATGGAAATCTGGTGGGAGAAGATTGGCAGGGGGCTAAATGGTAGCTCCACAGCAAATTAGAACAAGGCAGGCAGGAAAGTTGTTGGCAACAGCAACATAAAAAAATCCAGCAAACTTGAATTAGAAATAAGCAAAGCAAATTTAACCCTCTCCGCTTGGCAGGAACGGAGCGAGGGAGCAGTTAAGAGTGAGCAGCTCCGTTCGCGCTGATTCGCGGTTGCAATGCTGCTGGTTTTTAGCGGCGTATGAGTGGTCTATGGGTGCCTCGTTTATAAATGCAAATCAGGTTCCTTGATGTACGTGGGACCCCAATGTTATTTTAACTTTCTCCTGAGCAGGGTGCCTGTCATGGCTGCCTCACCAAGTGAAGCTGTTGCGAAGCTCACAAGGCCCACTGGGGTAAGTTCAAAAAATCTTTCCTTAGTTGGCGAGATCCTCGGAACACCACCCTTCCCGGACTTACCTCGCAACTGGCAGCCTTCTTCTGAGGCTGGCGGGAAGCCTCTGGGCCACCCGATTTTCATCCTCGCCACTAGTCAGCTGCTGCTTTCAGCCGAAGAGCTGACCAGCAGGATTCAAATGAGATCTGGCAGTTAAAATCCGACTCCCATTCCCACCTGGGATTGCCGCCCGATTGCAGCTTCATGCCAGGAGTTACAATCGGCCCTAAGATTTTGTTTATCCTACAAATGATGCTGAAATTTGTTGTCATCTTTTATACAGTGTCCAGAAACCCTGAACCCATTTTATCAGTGTAAGAGGAGGAACTAATATGAATGAGGCAGAAATTACGGGAAATGTGATATGACGTCATTGCATATGCACATGCCCAAAATGGACAGGAATTTCCTCTAGTGGTGCAAAAGTTGGGTGAGTGCGAATGTAGGCAAAGATTCTGTGGAACAGAACTCCAGCCCATTTTCCAATCAAACCAGCAGTCCCATTCGGAAAACTTAAAGCTAATGTATTCTGAAACATTAAACTATGACCTCTGGCTTCTTCCCTGACCAGGAGTTGGGCAGTAGGACACCTAATCAAACCGGTTAGCACCCTCCCTAGAGTGGATTTCTGCCAAACAGCCTCCGCCGAGCTCACATGCAGAAGGACCATTTCAAGATACCATGTGTGAACACATGCTGGAATTACCTAAATGTTTTGGTGTCTTATACATTTGTATAAATCTGATAAATATAGCAGAGAAAAGGTTTAGAAATTAAACCTTAGAATCTTGGATTCAACCTCATATCAAAACCATATCATAGCTTAAACCAAGAATTCATCCCAGGTGAAAAGGACAGGAATCTTAAAATCTGACAGTAAATTTAATCATGTTAGTGCAAAACATGTAATTTTTAAATGTTTTCATTATGTTACAATTTTTTTGAACTTTAGATATTTCAGTTACTTAAGAGCAAATGGATAAAGGATTTGAGAATGCTTTTTTGAGCAATTTTGATTGTTACAATTTCTGCTTTTATATTGGTGTTTTTCCTTGATGCCCATAGTAATGGAGTTCTGATTAGTTGCTCTTTAAGGAATATGAAATTTGAGATGAGTAGCTGGAAAAAATTGGCATATGTCAAATGTGATATCAGAATATGATGAACAGGAAGAATACACAGGCATATCCATAATTTATTAAAATTCTTATGTCTGTGCGCTCTTCCTGTCTACAAAACCTTACTTCCTGTTGTCACACCATTGTGTCAACCTTTCTCATTATAAATTCCTATGTCCACATTTATAATGTAAACTGCCCGTGTAAACTTGCCACACTGTAATGACACCCTCCCACCTGAGGTGACACTGTAGCACCTCGGTTTTAGGTCTCCCAGCTCCTCAGCTGATATTTCAAAGAAACCCCTTTGCTCCAATCAATTCTTACTCAGCTTCCCAAATTGCCACCATTTTTTTAAATTTAACTATAAATAATATAGAATTAAATTATTATATGGAAATAAGGATACAATTTAAAATAGGGACTGAATTATATCTATATACGCTGGTCCAATTATTCTGGTCCATTAACCCCCCTTCAAATGAGGGCTACATTTGACATTGCATATGAGGAGTCAAGATCATGCAATATCAGCTAGTGTTATAAATAGATAATAGATCATTAATAACAAAATAGGATTATTTTCTATTTTTATTATATAAGCAAGATCATGACATTCTCAAGTAAATGATTATAGAGGTGGCCAATCCAAAACGAATGATGCAGTACATAACAGAATTGCTGCAAAGTTGAGCTTGGGAATTCCAGCTAAATTGAAAAATGATGTATTATATTTAAGAAATTCTGATTTTAAAATTACTTCTGATTCGTATCTAAACATTGTAGAATACTCAAATAGTCCTTGTTTGGAGAATACAATTATATTAAAACATAACATTTGAAATTGGAATTACCAGAATTGAGGACCAAATGTATCTGGTAACTGAAAGTGATTTGAACCAGGGAAGAAACATTACATTTTGATCATTCAGGTGTTTGATTGTCATCCTAAGAAAAGGCATGCAGAGGAACAATTTACGAGTTTGTGTGCCTTCTGTGCAAATAGCAGTATCTTGTAAATTGTGTCTATGAATTTAGCAGAGTGAAATCTGCAGCTTGTCCAGGCTGGGAGGAAAGACAACAGTTAATAGCTGCTCGTAACAGCATACATGTGTTTTTATCCCTTTGATGCAGAGGCTTTGCAATTATATATCTATATATATAGTTGAGGTCCTTGGCAATTTCGTAGCAGCATGAAGCAGAATTCTTTGATAGTCTAATGATTTAAGTTAGAGGAAAGGATTCTTTATCAATTCTTTTGGCATTTAGCCTATTTTAGCTACTGTACCTTCTAAAGCACATTTCAATTACTATTTTGTTTATTTTGCAATACCTATATATTATTTAAAAATCTTGTGTATGGTGTGCTATTCCAGTCTACAAATGTTACTCCCTGCAACATTTTTTACGCCAGCATTTCTAATGGAAACTTGATTTTTAACCCCGGACACAGATCAAGTGGGTGGCAGGCTGCTCTGTCCAGCCACTATAGTCTCGGTGTGAGGCCTGAACCGCTGAATCAGCGCTCACAGGCAACTCACTGATCGGCAGAGGGCAAAATTCAGCGGATCCTCTACAGAACCAAACAGCAAGTTTTATCTGCAATGGCAGAGAGCAAATTGCGGGGATGGGAAGGTCCACAGATAGGCCGGCAGCAGGAGGGTACATGCAATCCCCTTGCAGGTGCCACCGGGGAAAGGATGGTGGCTGGGAACAGAGCAGGAATGAGTGGTAAGTGTATTCCCACAATTTTCAGGGCATTACTGTCCAGTTCCCAACAGACAGAGAGAGTTAAAATTGACTCATGTCAACATCTATAATGCGATTCTGTATGTAAACATTTAATAATGGGAAAACCATATGTAAACAAGATGTATTGATGAATCAACTGAATCGTTCAAAATGCTTTTTGAAGCATATTTCTTATGCCATTTTAATTTTAGTAACTAAAGTTTTAAATGTCCAAAATAAGCTTTTAAACAAAATACAAAGTTCAAAAAATTATATATTTCATAATAACAAGATTAAATTAATTGTTTTTTTTTGCCTCTTAATGCCTTTGCTAAAGTTTTTATTTGTAGGCCTCCACCTCTCCAAAAGTCTGAGCTTTGACTTGATATTTTTGCCAGAGTGCTGACTCTTCAGCTGAAAGCAGACCCTGCAATCTGAGCACGTGCATTGTGCACACGTTTCCAGGATGCATAGTAACAGTTAAGCTAACCGAATAATAGAGTGCTTCCCTCTCAGTCACCTACAAAATGTATTTGGTGGTTTTTCAAAATTATTTGAAAAGCTGACGGACGAATTCCAAAAGGTAAAAAAGGTTCAGGTAAAATTTATTTGAGTGCTTTTTAAAACCGAGTGGTTGTGCATGTGTGTGAGAGTGAGAGAGAAAGAGGAAAAAAATGAAAGTTTATACTGGTTGCACCTGTTTTGGCTTTAGTTGGTGATTGAATTATAAATACTTTAGAAATTCAGAAAGCACAATAAGCTGAGAGACACACACATGTGTCTTTTCTTATATCAATTTGAGTTATTTTTATTAAAAAAACACATGAATCGAGCTTTGAAAGCAAAAAGGCCTCTAATTATCACTTGATTACTGAGAAAATGTGAACATTCTAATTACTGACCCATGTGAGCCATAAATGGACAAAGAAGACACAGATTGAGAGACAGACAGACACAGAGAGATACTTCCAGGAACCAGTTACAGTACAAAGCACTAATCCTTCTAAGAGATCATTTAGCAGATTATAAACCAGTACAGCCAGACCTATGGTGATAACCCCCACTGTGCTGTCAGGCCCACGCCCTCCTACTCCCCTCATTCCTGCCAGATACAAGCAAACCACAATGAGTCAAACCCTACATTTCAACTCTCCCAGTTCTGCCCAACTCTGAATTGCCCCTCCACAGTGATGCAAAACTAAAGGATCCCACTCCTTCCTGCCAAAGATCCCTACCCAATTTTAAAAACCCAATGCTAGCAATCAGTGCAGCTAAACCCCATTACCCCTACCTTTAATCCTGTATTGCTAAATAAATGGGACCCGTAAAAATCCACAAGTCTCGCTCTCCTGCCATAGCCATGTTTTCCCCTACATACCATAAACACCCTGTTGTTATAAAATAGTGTAACCTTCAACTCATTGGAAACCTGCCATTACATAAATTTGTAAGTGCAGAAATACATGCATACACATTTTAAAAATGTCTATTCTCTTGTTTTATGCAAATTATTATTGAAGTGTAGTAGTGCAAAGTAGTACATACAAACATGGAAACATGGAAAAATAGGAGCAGGAGTAGGCCATTCAGCCTTTCGAGCCTGCTCCGCCATTCAATATGATCATGGCTGATCCTCTGTCTCAATACCATATTCCCGCTCTCTCCCCATACCCCTTGATGCCTTTTGTGTCTAGAAATCTATCTATCTCCTTCTTAAATATATTCAGTGACTTGGCCTCCACAGCCTTCTGTGATAGAGAATTCCACAGGTTCACCACCCTCTGAGTGAAGACATTTCTCCTCATCTCAGTCCTAAATGTCCTACCCTGTATCCTGAGACTGTGACCCCTTGTTCTAGACCCCCCAGCCATGGGAAACATCCTCCCTGCATCCAGCCTGTCTAGCCCTGTCAGAATTTTATACGTTTCAATAAGATTCCCTCTCATTTTTCTAAACTCTAGTGAATACAGGCCTAGTCTCTGCTCATGCGACAGTCCTGCCATCCCAGGAATCAGTCTGGTGAACCTTCGCTGCACTCCCTCTATGGCAAGTATATCCTTTCCTAGGTAAGGGGACCAAAACTGCACACAGTACTCCAGGTGTGGTCTCACCAAGGCCCTGTACAACTGTAGTAAGACATCCTTGCTCCTGTACTCAAATCCTCTTACAATGAAGGCCAACATACCATTTGCCTTCCTAACTGCTTGCTGCACCTGCCTGTTTGCTTTCAGTGACTGGTGTACAAGGACACCCAGGTCCCTTTATACATCAGCATTTCCCAATCTATCACCATTTAAATAATACTCTACCTTTCTGTTTTTCCTACCGAAGTGGATAACTTCACATTTATCTACATTATACTGCATCTGCCATGTATTTGCCCACTCACTCAACATTTTCACACTTTGATTCCCGCACCAATCACTTCAGGATAAGGCCCATATAAGGAAAAAAGTATGTCAACATATTTACATCATTATCTTCCAAATATGCTGTTTTATCATCAAACCTCATTTGTTCCATTAAGTGCTGTTTTTGTTGAAGCTTGTCTTTCCTTAATTAATAAATGTGCTTCAATTTAATGATGCATCTCTTCATTGATCTTGTCTAATCCATATATCTAATCATTACTCCCTGTAAATGCCTGCTGCTACAGCAGCATGTAATTGGATTACATATAGCTTTAAGAGTAATTAGGAGAATGGAGCTACACCAACTTGCAGTGAGGCTGGTGAATCAAATAGAAAAAGCAGGGAAAGCAACAAATTCTCCATTTAACTTTTCAGGAAAAAGTTGGCATGTACCAAGAATAAGATTAATTTTCTTGCATTGTTTAAAATGAGACTCAGCCATTTTCTTTAGCATTCTAAGTTTACAACTTTAATGTTCAATTAATCTGCGTGAGTTGAAAGCCCTCTTCCTCTGGCAGTGATGAGCATATATGTGAATTTATACAGAATCCAGGCCTTCTTTTGCTAGCTGTGAGCTCAAGGAATCAAACCCAAATAATTTCATTAGTTTATGGATTTTGTATTGTTTCTTGATGTTTGAATTAATGGTCCTGAATTTGCAGTCAGTGGCTTCCCGCGGGGAAATGCCTCCGATCTGCAAATAAAATGCCCGTGTAACTGGTGGTCCAAGAGTTATGGAGACTCAAGGCCCTTGGGTAGAGGCCCACGTATCCCAGGGGTGCAGACACTCTCTCCTCTCCCACCCACCACTCCCAATTCACAGAGACTCTCTATTAATTGATGATGTTCCAGCTGAAGCTTTGCACTGGGATGTTCCCTGCTAAATATTCATGTTTGTAAAAATAGAAGTTCTGCCAGAATTTCCTGCTTATTCCCAAGTTCTTCAGTTTCAGCTGTTGTGTCTGGTATTTGGGTCCTTTGCCATCATGACCAATATTCCCAGATCAACTTTTCAAAATCCTTCCTAAGGCTGCGATTTTGCCGGCACTCAGCGGACCCGATTGGCGGCGAGTCAGCTGTGAAATTTTAAATGATTGACAGCGGGTCAGGAACCTGCTGTCAAAACGCGCAGACCTGCATTTCCCAATTCAAATCATTAGTGGCTTGTTTACAGCCACTTAACAATACTTTTTTCCCAACTTTATAACTTTCACAGTTCTCCCACCGGTTTCCAGCTGTGCCTAGACCTCAGCAGTAAAGCTGAGGTGGGAGTTCAGTGGCCATTGAATCAGCTGATGAGTTGACAGCTTCAAATGTCAACTCAAAGCTCCCAGCTGATTGAGAAATCTTCCCTTAAGCACTAGCATCTTTAAACTGCATTTACACTACAGATTCGGGATGCTGCAAGTCTTTTCACAAGTCCCCATCCAGTCTGACCTCATTACCTCTCCCACCATTGACAGATCGCTGCTGTCATCTCTATTTCACCTGCCATCTATTCCATCAGCATGGGTGCACTTTATACTTTCTCACCTTGATCATCAGAATCTGACCACGATCAGCCCCAACACCAGCAGCACCAGGCACAACAGTAGCACCAACAACCACACCAACCTTCTCCACAATCACCTGATGCTGCACAGGAAAGAGGGCATCAGCACCCGACCACATTGCTGCCCGGGACACCAGGGATGGCCTCACTGTGGCCACATTTACTTCACTTGACGCTGCACACCCTGGCTGATGCACCAACAACATAAAGCATCCCTACAATGCCAAGCCATTCCTTTCACACTCATCAGCATTGCGGGCGGTACCGTTATGTCTCACCATTCACTGCAACTCACTAAGCCACTTCCAAAGGTGCACACAAATCTGTCCAAGAAAGCAAAGTGTTGAAAATAAAGATTTCAATGTTTGACAGCACGTTAACAGAAACTTCACATGAATATTGGCTAAAACACACAAGTGCCTACTGTAAGATTCTCAAAATTCACAGATCCCCCAAAACTCAGAGAAAAATCCTAAAGAAAAGGACTTTGGACTCTTTTCTAATCACTTCAGGGTGATAAAATGTATTGGGCCTAACAGAGGGAGATTCAGGGTCAAAAACCAAGATTTGGTATTTTAAAAAGGCATGTTTGGGCTTGTAAAGCAAAAGGCTGCACCAGGAGATGAGATCAACCTCTGTAATAGACAGTTTGAGTATTCGAGTTAATCAAACTGTCTGGGGAATTGTCTAACGTCACTCAGCCCCTATCGGACAATTTACATTCTAACAATAGACCCACAGAAGAGCAGTCCTCACCCAAATTACAGGACCCACCCAAAACATGCATAAAACAAATCACCTGGCCCAACTCCATAGAAATCTCAGGCCCAGTCAGGAAACTCAAAACCGGAACACAACGACTACAAACAAGTAAGAGCTCAACAGCTCATGGAACCATCCCAAAACCACTTCACACATTACTATTAACGAGCCCACCAAAATCTTACAATAAACTGAGATTGATTTGGCGCGCAGATTAGGAGGCCCCAATTACAATTGAAAGCCTGTTTTCTAAAGACAGAGAAGTCAAGAAGTTCGAAAGACTCGTTCAGCAGTTCAGTTCAGCAGTTACACAGTTACAACAAGTTCTCTACAAGCTTTACAGTTTTCGGCAGTTCTCAGGAGTTCATCGAGTTCGAAGAAGTTCACAGTTCTGGAAGCAGGTCAACACACAAGAAGAAACCAGAGCAACAGTTTCAGTGACCATCAGACACCTCGCGGCAACAAGGGCCATACGAAACAACCAACCGGGGTATGGCAGGCACCAACCAACACATCCAGCGAACCCCGAAACCGCGAACCAGCTCAACTGTTAGGGATCTGTTTGGTGAGCATTATCCCTGGTTCTCTAGAGCCCAACTTAGCTAGTAAAGTGGGATTGGGAGGGGTAAGATATTTTTCTACTGTAATTTCCCTCATGTGTATCGAAGTGTTCCCCATTTTATTAGAGTGTTAAGATTGTTGTGTTATATTTTCTCTCTTGAATAAAGATCAAAGTTTCTTGCACCAAAACCAGTTGTCTGCTGCACTTTTGTCACAACCCCCAAATAAGTCCAAGGCCTAGAAACAAGGGAGTGGGAGCGATTCGAACCACTCATAAGTCAGAGGTGAAGCTGATACACACCACCACCCCCTACATAATGGCAACCGTGGCAGGAGCTTGGCAAAAGGGATGTGATGCAGTGGACACTGTTTTTGAGGAGAGAACTAAGATGGAAGAGAGGATTTCCTCTTACGTATTCGTGAAAGTAAATATAACAAAGAAATGGGTGCTCAGTCTGTTGCGCGCTGAGCGTCCGGGCTGCAGCCAAATGGACTGACAGCAAGGACCATAAGAAATCGGTGGAGAAAGCAATCTGGTTGTTATGCTCCCAGCGACAGATCCAGCTTTTGGATAAACGCGTTGAGGCACTGGCAGAAGTGCTGCGGGAATCAGCTCAACTGTCTCACGCAAGGGCTCTAGCAGGGGAAAAATTATTGGCAGAACTAACTGCCCAAAATCAGGAAAAAATGCAGATAGTAGAGAAACATAAAAACAGACAGGAATACTTTCGGTGTCAGGTCACCGAAGCTAAAAACAGTGAACTGGTGTTACGGGAAGAGAACGCCCACCTTGCCAAGCAAGTAAGAGAGCAGGAGGAGAGGTTGAGAGACATCCAGGCAGATTACAAGATAGCAAGCACTAGGGGGTATGAGGCGGGAGATCACGGCCCCTGCCAGAAACAAATCGAGAGTTTGAACCTTGCTCTGCCCAGGGCCAAAGGCATGGTATGCCTGATAAGCCCGGGTGCGGCCCGAGTGGACCTGGAAGTGCAAGGGGAAACTGTTCGGACTCCACCTGTGGCGCCGGGGAACGACCTGGTTTGGCAGCAGGAGGGACGGATGATTTGTGAGGCTGGCAGGGAGTGCACACCACCATCACCTGTGGCGCCGGGTTTTAACTCGGTTTGGCAGCAGGGAGGGGTGGGCGAACCAATGCAGGAAAGGTCGGAACCGGGGCCGATGTGCCCAGTCTTGCAGCAAAAGTTGGGCCCGCCCGGCGGTGGTGGGGGTCAAGGACCCCTTGAAAGCCAATTCGTGGCTCCCCATGGCACCCAACAGCTTAGGGCTATGATAAGCCACCTGAGTAAGCTCACCCAAAAGGGGGACCCCTCGGTCCACTTCATGGAAGTGGAACAGGCAGCGGGCATCAACTACTGCGATGACTCCGAGATGGCAAAAATGCTCCTTTTCTCCCTGGATGGCAACCTCTACCAATCCCTCTCTGCGGAGAGTAAAAAAGGGCAGGGTGGATACGCTGCTATCCGGGAGGAAGTTCTGGAGGCCATGGGTATGAATGATGGTAGTCCCTTCTCCCGGGTGGAGAGGACAACACAGCTAGCAGGGGAGACCCCACAGACCGACTGTGGTCTGTGTACAAGAGTGCCTGTAATGGGGTTCTCGACCGGGCTCACCTGAATCAGGACGAGCTGACCCACTGGCTCCGAAGCCTGGTGGCAAACAGCTTGCCATGGATCAGAGCCAAGGCTGAGCTGTGGTTTGACCCGAAAGACCCCCCGGGTCACCGAGGAGACAATGGTCAGACAACTGACCCTGGCTCACCAGAACGGTAGAGGGACAGAAGAGCACCCACCAAAAGGAAAAGTACATGAAATGAAACCTAGTAATAAGAAAGAGTGGCACCAGGAAGGGGGTAACCCTTCCGACACGAAGCGTAACTGCTTCGGGTGCGGGAAGAATGGGCATTGGAGAAGGGACTGTAGGAATCCGTGGAAGGATAACATAGGAAAGAACTCCCCAGCTCCTGCCCCAAGAACCAAAACATCGACCTCTCCCCCCAGTCGTAGCTGCAATCCGAGCCTTATTAAATGGCCCAGGGAAGGTGGCCACTGCCACCGATGTTTTAACCCCATCTGCCCCATACAACACAGACCTATGACTAGAAACAGCGCAGCCTGTCTCCCTGTGTCCCCTTGAAAGACGCACCCAGGAAGAGACCTCCCATAATATGGGGAATACCTGCAGTGCCAGGTTACGGAGGCCAGGTTAAATGAGCAGGCCTTACGGGAGGAGAACGCAAGATTAACAACGAGAGCTGACAGTTTGGAGGGTCAGCTAAGGGACATTAAAATAGCTCATAAGGTAGATAGAAGTAGGGGTTATAAAGACTCTGATCACAGTCCCTGCGAAGAAAGGATTAAAAAATTGACCCAAGCCTTGTCCGACGCCAGAGGCATGGTCTGTTCAATGGCACCAGGGGAAACCCGGGTGGAGTGGGGCGAGGAGGGTCAGGAAGCAGAGGATAAGGTTAAGGATAGAGATCCTCAGCCAGCAGCTATGGCAGACTCACAAACTGCACCGGTGGGGCAGTGGCTTGTGTCACTGGAGGGGCCATCCCACCAATTATTTGGGACTCAGACACCCCCCCAGTAGCCGGAGCTTTAAGAAGGTCTCCTTGTATGCCACAGCCTAAACTACCGTGGTCACCAGCATATCAGTTGAAATGGTTCAGCCCCGGAGGGGCCGCAACCCGAAAAAGAATGCCCAAGGTCAGGGATCAGTCTAGAGATAGGGACCCCCAGCCTGCAGCCTCTAACGGTGAGGGACTCACAGGAGAGGTAGCGGTGGGCAAAGAGAACGAGAGGGGTCCCCAGCCTGTGGCCTCAGGCTGCGAGGAGCCCACAGGACAGGACAGGGACTCAGCAGCCACACCGAAGGGGGTAGTGTGCTATAGTACAGGAGCGGACACTCCCCTGATCATCTGGGATTCAGGGAAACCCCCAGTTCTTTTAAGAAGGACTCTCCAGGTCCTGTGGTACAGGCCACCTTACGCCCAGGCGTACAAGCTGCCCAGAAGCCACAGAAGACAGAGGCTGAACAGGAATTAGCCTGGACGCCCGCAGATGGGCGGCAGATGTACATAGCTTTTCTGATGAATGTTAGGTGTTTTTACAGTTTTGGTAGTTTTAGGTTTATTATTATTTAATTATTTTACAATAAGTAAGGCTAAATTTCGAGACTCAATCACTTGACAAGCCAGAGAACCTTCTTGGGACATGGCTATCTGTTTTGTGTGTCCCTACAGAGAGGAAACATAGAAACATAGAAGTTAGGAGCAGGAGTAGGCCATTCGGCCCCTCGAGCCTGCTCCGCCATTCAATGAGATCATGGCTGATCATCCAAATTCAGTACCCTGTCCCTGCCTTCTCCCCTATCCCTTGATCCCTTTAGCCTTAAGAAATATATCCAACTCTTTCTTCAATATATTTAATGAACTGGCCTCCACCACCCTCTGTGGCAGAGAATTCTACAGGTTCACCACTCTCTGGGTGAAGAAATTCCTCCTCATTTCAGTCCTAAATGGCTTCCCCCTTATCCTTAGACTATGACCCCTAGTTCTGGACACCCCGGCCATCAGAAACATCCTTCCTGCATCTAGTCTGTCCAGGCCTGACAGAATTTTATAGGTTTCGATGAGATCCCCTCTCAATCTTCTAAACTCCAGAGACTATAAGCCCAATCGACAAAATCTCTCCTCATACGTCATTCCTGCCATCCCAGGTATCAGCCTGGTGAATCTTCGCTGCACTCCTTGCATGGCAAGAACGTCCTTCCTCAGGTAAGGCGACCAAAACTGCACACAATACTCAAGGTGCGGTCTCACCAAGGCCCTGTAAACTGTAGCAAGACATCCTTGTTCCTGTACTCGAACCCTCTTGCTACGAAGGCCAACATACCATTTGCCTTCTTAACCGCCTGCTGCACCTGCATGCTTACCTTCAGCGACTGGTGCACAAGAACACCCAGGTCTCTTTGCACTTCCCCTTCTCCCAATCTATTGCCATTCAAATAATAATCTGCCTTCCTGTTTTTGCCACCAAAGTGGATAACCTCACATTTATCCACATTATAGTGCATTTGCCATGTTTCTGCCCAATCACCCAACCTGTCCAAATCGTACTGGAGTTTCACAACATCCTCCTCACAGCATACCCTCCCACCCAGCTTTGTGTCGTCTGCAAATTTGGAGATATTACATCCAATTCCCCTGTTCAGATCATTAATATATATTGTGAACAGCTGGGGTCCTAGGACCGATCCTTGCGGTACCCCACTAGTCACTGCCTGCCACTCGGAAAACGACCCGTTTATTCCAACTCTTTGCTTTCTGTCCGCTAACCAGTTCTCTATCCAAGTCAATACCTTGCCCCCAATTCCATGTGCCTTAATTTTGCACGCTAATCTCTTATGTGGGACCTTATCGAAAGCCTTCTGAAAGTCCAAATACACCACATCCACTGGTTCTCCCTTATCTATTTTACCAGTTACATCCTCAAAAAATTCCAGTAGATTAGTCAAGCATGATTTACCTTTTGTAAATCCATGTTGACTTTGTCCGATCCTGTCACTGCTTTCCAAGTGCTCTGCTATTACATCTTTTATAATGGACTCTAGCATTTTCCCCACTACCGATGTCAGGCATACCGATCTATAATTCCTCGCTTTTTCTCTACCACCTTTTTTGAATAGTGGGGTAACAATAGCTACCCTCCAATCCATGGGTACTGTTCCAGAGTCTATCGAGTTCTGGAAGATGACCAGCAATGCATGTACTATTTCTAGGGCCACTTCCTTAAGTACCCTGGGATGTAGATTATCAGGCCCTGGGGATTTATTGGCCTTCAGCCCCATCAATTTTCCTAACACCATTTCCCTACAAATACTGATTTCTTTCAGTTCCACCCTTTCATCAGACCCTATGTTCCCCGTCATCTCTGGGAGGTTATTTGTGTCCTCCTTTGTGAAGACAGAACCAAAATATGTATTTAGTTGGTCTGCCATTTCTTTGTTCTCCATTATAAATTCCCCTGATTCTGACTGCAAGGGACCTACGCTTGACTTCACCAATCTTTTTCTCTTCACATATCTATAAAAGCTTTTACAGTCAGTTTTTATGTTCCCAGCTAGCTTACTCTCATATTCTATTTTCCCTTTCTTAATTGATCCCTTTGTCCTCCTTTGTTGAATCCTAAACTGCTCCCAATCCTCAGGATTATTGCTTTTTCTGGCCAATTTGTATGTGCTCTCCTTGGATCTTATGCTATCCCTAATTTCCCTTGTTAGCCACGGTTGAGTCACCTTTTTTGTTTTATTTTTATGCCAAACTGGGATGAACAAATTCTGTAGCTCATCCATTCGGTCTTTGAATGTTTGTCATTGCCTATCCACTGTCAACCTTTTGAGTGCCATTCCCCAATCAATCCTACACAACTCGCTCCTCAGACCATCGTAGTTTTCTTTTTCTTAAATTGAGGACCCTAGTCTCTGAGTCAACTACTTCATTCTCCATCTTAATGAAGAATTCGATCATATTATGATCGCTCGACCCAAGGGGCCTCGTACAACAAGATTGCTAATTAATCCTTTCTCGTTACATAATACCCAGTCTAAGATGGCCTGATCTCTGGTTGGTTCCTCGACATATTGGTCCAGGAAACCATCCCGTAAACACTCCAGGAATTCCTCCTCCACAGTATTGTTACTAATTTGATTGGCCCAATCTATATGTAGATTAAAGTCACCCATGATGACTGCTGTGCCCTTATTGCACGCTTCTTTAATTTCCCTTTTAATGCCATCCCCAACCTCCACCTTACTGTTTGGAGGTCTATATACCACCCCCACTAACATTTTTTTCCCCTTAGTATTTCTCAATTCTACCCATACAGATTCCACATCATCAGAGCTAATATCCTTCATTACAATTGTGTTAATCCCTTCTTTAACCAGTAATGCTACCCCACCTCCCTTTCCTTTTTGCCTATCTTTCCTGAATATCGAATACCCCTGGATGTTGAGTTCCCAGTCTTGGCCATCCTTGAGCCACGTTTCCGTAATCCCAACCAAATCGTATTCGTTTACCTCTATTTGCGCAGCCAATTCATCCACCTTATTGCAAATGCTCCTCGCATTAAGACACAAAGCCTTCAGGCTTGTTTTTTTAATGCTCTTAGACCTATTAGAATTATTATTTACTGTGGCCACATTTGATTTAAACCCTTGATTTCTCTGACTGCCACTTTTGTTTTTCTCCTTCCTATCTTTTGCTTTTATCCTTGTTTCCCTTTCCTCTGTCTCCCTGCTCAGGTTTCCAACCCCCTGCCATTTTAGTTTAAACCCTCCCCCACAGCACTAGCAAACACTCCCCCTCGGACATCGGTTCCAGCCCTGCCCAGGTGCAAACCGTCCGGTTTGAACTGGTCCCACCTCCCCCAGAACCGGTTCCAATGTCCCAAGAACTTGAATCCCTCCCCCTGGCACCATTCCTCTAGCCACGTATTCATCTGAAGTATCCTTCTATTTCTACTCTGACTAGCACGTGGCACTGGTAGCAATCCTGAGATTACTACCTTTGAGGTCCTGTTTTTTAATTTATCTCCTAACTCCCTATACTCTGCTGTTAGGACCTCATCCCGCTTTTTACCTATAACGTTGGTGCCTATATGCACCACGACAACTGGCTGTTCACCCTCCCCTTCCAAGATGTTCTGCAGCCGCTCGGAGACATCCTTGACCCTTGCACCAGGGAGGCAACACACCATCCTGGAGTCTCGTTTGCAGCTGCAGAAACGCCTATCTATTCCCCTTACAATAGAATCCCCTATTACTATAGCTCTACCCCTCTTTTTTCTCCCATTCTGTGCAGCAGAGCCACCCCTGGTGCCAGGAAGTTGGCTGCTGCTGCCTTCCTCTGATAAGCCATCTCCCCCAACAGTACCCAAAGTGGTGTATCTGTTGGAGCGGGGGATGTCCACAGGGGACCCCTGCACTACCTGCCTGCGCCTAGTACTCTGCCTGCTGGTCATCCGTTCCCTTTCTTCCTGTCCAACCTCTACCTGCGGTGTGTCCAACTCTGTAAACGTGCTATTCACGATGTCCTGAGCATTGTGAACACTCCAGTATGCACCCAATCGCAGCTCCAGTGCAGCAATGCTGGGATCGGGGATTGTGGGAGCGCGCACGCATGCAGGCTAGAATCCCACCCCATCCCCTTCCTGGTATCTTGCCTTTGTCTGGAGAAGATGATGGATATGCCTGTGGGGCAGGCTCTCTCTGATCCCCACATGCAGATATAGATACTGGGAAGGGGATTGGGTGGGATTCTAGCCTGCGTGCATGCGCACTCCCACAATCCCCGAAATCGGCATGAGGAGGGTTCTGCTCCTGCTTACCCTGGTAGGGGTGAGCATCGGTGACTGAGGTGACGTGGAGAACTCCCACATTTATGGGTGCTCGGGAGAGAGAGCGCCGATCGTTACCGCTGGGGGTGGCGAACCGGGTGTGAAGGAGCTCGCTATTTACTTCCATGAGGGAAGGTGGCCAGGGTGGCTGGGGTCTAACTCGACACAATACTCCAGCCAGACCGGGTTCACCTACGAGGAGGCCTCCATCCCGTGCCCCAGGGTACAGGTCATTGCTACAAGGGTCAGTGTCACTGAGGGGAAACGTGTTTGTCTTACATGCAAGGGACGGATTCCCCTGGATAGGTGGTGGTGGCTCAGGAAGCTGAGCAGGGACATAGGGGACCGTACAGTCGACTGGGACCGACTGGGGAACAGCACCCACCGGACGATCACAGGGACCCAAGGGGGAGTGAGTGTGTGTTGGGATAAGCGGTGGGAGTCGGAACAGGGAATCTATATCTGCATGTGGGGATCAGAGAGAGCCTGCCCCACAGGCATATCCATCATCTTCTCCAGACAATGGCAAGATACCGGGAAGGGGATTGGGTGGGATTCTAGCCTGCATGCGTGCGCGCTCCCACAATTCCCGATCCCAGTCAACGCCACCGAACTCGTAGCACGCACCTGAAAGTCCCGGCCCACAACCCCGACCCCGACATCACGGACAGTAATAGAGAGGTGTCCTACCACCACCAAGGGACCAGGGAATGGGTTAGCGCTAGTGCCGACTGAAAAGGTACTATACTAGGGGGTACACTATGCAGTAGCTTCAGTTATCCTAAACCTTACCGAAGAACACTTACCTGAATGGTGCCCTAAGGAGACAGAACAGCTATACCAGGTCCTACTAAAAGAAATGTTTAGGAAATTCTACGAATTCGACTTTGCCAACATAGACAAAGCAGAGCTGTACACATTACACGCTGACCACACTATAGGTGCAGGGAGACAAAGAAGGGGAACCTGGAACGATATTTTCACAACCTACAATACAGGATCCTCGGTAATAAGTAGCCTGGACGATATAAAACTGCAAACACAAATAAATGGTCTAAAAACCCAACTACAAAAGATCCTGATGGAAGAAAACACAGTGGTAGGCTCAGAGCTACATGAGGACCAAACTATGATGGTCCATTTAAAGGAGATCATTGCTGAGCTAGAAAGACATGCAAAAACAGTAAATGCACTCATACGGGAGGATAGGAATGCTTTGGATCAGGCTGCACAGAATGAGGTGTGTATGCTATACGGGGCACGGTTGCTGGGCGAGGGCCGCAGCAACCTGGAGGATTTAAAACAAGGTTTAGTCCCCTCCTGGATTAGCAACAAGCACCTCGCAGCCCTCCACCCATTTAGCAATTCGCTGAGCCTGTGTCAGCTCCGCCTAGCCTCTGAAGCCTACCCTGTCCCAGTAGATTGCGGGCGTTCCAATCACACTATCATGGGAATAGTAGTGAGGATGCCGGTCATGGGTGGGACAGCCCGACCCGCACCGGTATACAGGGTGGAGAACATTGGGATCATTCAAGGGAGTGCACACGTCCGTTTCGCAGCGGTCCCACCTTATGTCATAAAGTGGGAGCACGCTATGACAGGTACAGACCTGTCCGGGTGCTGGAGCCGGGGAGCACACATAATACTGTGTCCCCAGCACTTGAATGCCTATTCGAGACCACAGTGCAGGTTTAAAGCTGCTGGCGCACGACCTATTAACTGTACCATGGAGGTAATGGCACAAGGCCATGTTCCCCCACAGGTAGCATTCATAGGGGGTGGGACATATTCCCCCACTACCAGCATGGACAGCACATCTGGTGTCCAGTGAGTGATAGCAGTTTCTGCTTTAAACTCGAGGCAGAAGTTCAAGTGGCCCAGGAATGGATTGTCCCCATTCCTGAACCCTCCACTGTTCACCTCACTGTCAGGGAAAACATAACCAACCTGCAAGACTATGTCACATTCTTCGGCTATAAAATTCCCCCTCTACCCGAACTCAAAGCCGTAGAAGTATCACAAAAACATTTCTATACTCTAGAACAAAAGACAGTCGAGATAGGGGTTGAGATTTCAGATATCATAGTTCCACCCTGGTGGGATATTTTTGAAAATATAGAGGTCCCTTCCTGGATCAGAATGGCTTCCCATATTTTAGTGGTCTGCCAGCTTGGTATAGTCTTCTACTTACTGTGCACAAAGTGCAAGGGGAGGGACAGAATGCTCCGATCCCGACATGAGAGAGCATGGGACGAGCATTACAATAAAGTCTATGACCAGGTATGGGACGAGCCTTAATCGTTATTAAGATAAAGTTTTGTGACTGTGTATTATTTTTCTATGTATGTAACATATTTTCCAAGTGGTGCAGGGGTGTTGGACCCCTTCGTGCTTGGATATGAATGTAACTGAATTCTTACCTGTGTATGCATCTAAACACTACGGCCTAGAAATTCAGTGCCCTTAGCGCCGATTTTGCGGCGCTAGAGGGCCTAGCGCTGCAATTGGCGCCGGCGCCGAAATTGCCTGGGGCCCTTCCGCCGCGGTAGACCGGTAGCGCTGCGCCGGCACCGATGACGTCATCGGTGTGCGCAGCGTCCCGGTTGCCATGCCGACGGGCCCCAGCGCCGAAATTCAGTTGCGGCCGCCTCGCCCGTGGCAGCCGCAACTAAGACTCTGGCAACAGAGTCTTACATGACTTTGCGCCGGCGCATTAAAGGCACCGCGGCGGCCGGCCGCTTTCCCGCCGGCCGCCTGGCCGCAGCTCCCTCCCCGGACTTCCCCCCCCCCCCCCCCGGAACAGAAGCAAGCCCGGCACTTGTCCGAGGTGCCGGGCTCATTTTAAAAAAGATTTTCGCGGGCCGCGGCCGGGTGCAGGCAGCTCCTCCTTAAGGGAAGGAGGAGGCCTGCACTTCCCGAACCTGCCGCACCGCAGCGGGCGCCGCAGCGCCGGAATAGCGCCGATATTCAGCGCGTAGCGCCAGTTTTCAGGCGCAAACAGCTCTCAGCAGCGCCGGCAGCCGTTTGGGCGCAGAATTGGTGAATTTTGGGCCCGACCAGCGCGACTTAGCTCCGGCACTAACTTCCGGCGCTAAAGCCCTGGCTGCGCCAAAACTCAATTTCTAGGCCTACATCTAAAGGGGAATTTATGTTTTGGGTCTTAGATAGGTAAACTACGGGGGAAGGCTGGCTCTTGAGGATCAAGAATTTTGCTCACCCAGTATGATACTCTAGCAAGTGAAGTATCACCGGGTGGACTGTAAGATTCTCAAAATTTACAGATCCCCCAAAACTCGGAGGAAAACCCTAAAGAAAAGGATTTTGGACTCTTTTCTAACCACTTCAGGGTGATAAAATGTATTGGGCCTAACAGAGGGAGATTCAAGGTCAAAAACCAAGATTTGGTATTTTAAAAAGGCATGTTTGGGCTTGTAAAGCAAAAGGCTGCAACAGGAGATGGGTTCAACCTCTGTAATAGACAGTTTGAGTATTCGAGTTAATCAAACTGTCTGGGGAACTGTCTAACGTCACTCAGCCCCTATCAGACAATTTACATTCTAACAATAAACCCACGGAAGAGCAGTCCTCGCCCAAATTACAGGACCCATCCAAGACATGCATAAAACAAATCAGCTGGCCCAATGCCATAGAAATCTCAGGCCCAGTCAGGAAACTCAAAACCGGAACACAATGACTACAATCAAGTAAGAGCTCAACAGCTCATGGAACCATCCCAAAACCACTTCACACATTACTATTAACGAGCCCGCCAAAATCTTACAATAAACCGAGATTGATTTGGCGCGCAGATTAGGAGGCCCCAAGTACAATTGAAAGCCTATTTTCTAAAGACAGAGAAGTCAAGAAGTTCGAAAGACTCATTCAGCAGTTCAGTTCAGCAGTTACACAGTTACAACAAGTTCTTTACAAGCTCTACAGTTTTTGGCAGTTCTCAGGAGTTCATCGAGTTCGAAGAAGTTCACAGTTCTGGAAGCAGGTCAACACACAAGAAACCAGAGCAACAGTTTCAGTGACCATCAGACACCTTGCGGCAACAAGGGCCGTACGAAACAACCAACCGGGGTATGGCAGGCACCAACCAACACATCCAGCGAACCCCGAAACAGTGAACCAGCTCAACTGTCAAGGATCTGTTTGGTGAGCATTATCCCTGGTTCTCTTGAGCCCAACTTAGCTAGTAAAGTGGGATTGGGAGGGGTGAATATTTTTCTACTGTAATTTCCCTCGTGTGTATCGAAGTGTTCCCCATTTTATTAGAGTGTTAAGATTGTTGTGGTATATTTTCTCTCTTGAATAAAAATCAAAGTTTCTTGCACCAAAACCAGTTGTCTGCTGCACTTTTGTCACAACCCCCAAATAAGTCCAAGATCTAGAACCAAGGGAGTGGGAGCGATTCGAACCACTCATAAGTCAGAGGTGAAGCTGACACACACCACAACCCCCTACACTACCCTTGTGTGTTGTTAGTTGATATGATTGGACTAGGATGAGGGTGAGTGTGAGGGGTGGCTAGTGAGATGGGGAAGTGATAATGTAGATAGCGAGGGATGGGTGGAGGTGCAAGGTAAGTTGGAGTGAGTAAGGATGTGCAGGAGTAAGGAGGGGAAGGCAGAGTGATGGGGATGTGATGAGTGGCACAGCAGGATGAGTTTGTGTGTGGCTTTGCAGTAACGTTTCATGATCTACTGAGATCATTGAAAGGTTTGTGCCACTGCAGCCTGGTCCTCCTGAAACATCCCTGCTTGTGTCCTCCTGTGCAATGTGCAACCAGGCTGTGTTGATCTCCTGGGGAGTTCTCTTCCGCCCATCAGAAGGGATGAGACCCTCCCTGCGTGCTGTGACTCCCTCCATAAGCATATGGAGGGTCATGGGAGAGCCTGGGTGCAGCCCTGCATCTCTGTGCAGTGCTTGTCAGTGTTTGCAGGACCTCAGTGCTGTAGAACACTGACAGCACAAATGTCAAAGTAAATTTGGCCATGGTTGCTTTAAGGAAACCTGCTGATGACGCATCATCAAATGACGTCATCAGACCCGTTTCCTTCAATTGGCCGGGAAAATCAGTGGACGGGCTTAACAAGCCCAATCAGGGGAAAGTCATGTCAGTCGCCGGGATGGAGACAGCAGCGGGGTTGGGACCCACCACCAACGACACCCGCCATGGACCCACCGAGGTAGGGAAAATCGCGGCCATAGTCTTGAAAGCTGAAAAAAAAACATTCCTCAATCTTTCCCGATAACTTATCTCCTGATACCCAGAAAAGAAAAAAAGAAATAGAATATGTTAGTGATCTTGTTTCCAACAGTTTTTCTCACATTTCTATTTAGTGGTAGGGTCTGCACTAGAAGTGTACTAAATAGATTGCAGTTTAGCTGATGATCTACAAAAAATAGTTGTAGTGTCAAATAGAGATGATCAAATGGATCAAAGACTTACTGGCAAGAACCAATTACATTATTTAAAGTTTAAATTATCATTAACCATTTGAGTACTGAGTTTTTATGTTTTCAAGTTTTCATGCTTGTAGTATATAATGTCTGAAAAAAATGAATCATATATTTGGAAAGTTAGAATTAAAGAAATGTACTGAACCACATAACATTTATTTGAATAAACACAACCTACAGTGATAGATACCTAGGAGAGAGTTGAAACTTGAACTGTGAAAGCAGAGTTGAAGTGATTTATTGGGTTACAGACTTTACCTCACATCCAATTACCTGTTATTAGAGATTATTGCCTAGAAGTTACTGTTGGCAATATTAGTATACACATACTTAACCGGTCTGCTATTTTAGTGGAGGCGTTAACCAATTTACAATCAACAGGCTAACACCTGCATTAAAATACTAGACAGAGAAATGTCATAAGAATGCATTAAGCATTAATTTGCTGAAATCCCAAGTCATTTTTCTAGGCTTATATTTCACAGTTAGTGCCTTTTTTATTATGCTGTCAGCCGTTGCCAAGCAACGTGCCATAGTGCACACAAAGCATTGTCAGTCAGATCATGTGACTCTCAGAAATGTACTACAATCCTTTATGGTATCATTTCTAAAGACTATGCCATCACATATTTCACAGAAGGATATCAAAAGGTTGCTTATTTCAGGAACTCACAAGGTTATTTGTTAGTGACTGATTATCATAAAACTGTCGATCATATGGTGTATGTATGTTGATGTGGAGTTAAATTAGATCCAAGGGATTATTGCAACAAATCTGAATGTTCCCATCATCTAAAACAATATTTATATGTAACTTTCTGATCAAACATGCATTTACCACCAATATTTGCTAAGTGAAGAAATCGATACGTACCAGCCTACGAATCTCTCTTTCACAGTCTCTCTTTATCCTGGAGATCTCCTCCTGGTGAAGGTGGTACACACTTCTTATCTCTGCAGCCTTCATCTTGTCAGCATGAATAGCTTGACTTAAAGCTTCTTCCACTTGTTTCTTAGTTCCCTTCAATTCAGAGATCTCTTGTTGCAGTTTGATTTTCTCAAACTCAAACACCTTCTTGGCCTCTTCTTTAGCTTCAATATAAAGCATTGTTTTAACTTTGTCAGCCGCTCCATCACGCAAGGCGTTAACAAGTGCCTGAAGTCTCTGGTTCTCATTATCTTTAATTTTGATGACTCGGAGAAGCTCAGCTTCATGTTGCCTTAACAGAGTCTCTCGCACAGTCTGCAGTTCCTTCATTTTTTCTTCGTGTAGCTTGGCTTTGAGTTCAGTCACCAGCACAATGTGCCTGTGCTGCTCTTGCTCTCTGATCAGCTTTATTTCTTGATTTTTTTCTCGTTCCAACTTGCTAACCTGAAGAACATAACACAATGAACCCACATGTATTTTTAGATTGATTCACTGTATTTTCAAGCATAAAACTAGCTGATTCTGTGTCCTGTAGTAACGGTCACTTTGCTTCAGAAAGATCTAGCTGTGGTGTTTCTATTTGCTTGTAGTATCCATTACATATAGAAGGAAAATAAGGCAAACTAAATACGACCAAGGAAATGCCTCATAACCATGTTTACGATTTCACAACAGATAGAATAATGAAGACATCTTCCTTCAATTTGTTTTATTTTTAAATATGGCCATTTAAGTATATGACTAAGACATGGAATGACACCATTAGGCCCACTGTTTTCCAATCATGGAATCTACCCTTTTTTTTTAATTTCTAAGAAAATAAAACATTGTGACATTTTTCCCCAACTTTCTTGATGTCACTTTTACAAAACTCCCAGATACCAACATAATATCATTCAACCCTGGTCAGATGCATTCAAGAAATATAGGGCCAGATCTTGCTGGAGCGGGGAATCTCGCAGCAGCGCTGTTAGTTAGACTTTTTCCTACACCCTTCAGCTCGAAAACATTTTGTGCCATAACTTGCTGGGAGTGTGAGCTGGTAATGGCATAGCAAGGCCACTGGGCATCTGGGACCTCAGTGAATGGCGGGACCAACTGTGTATCTCCTTAAGCAATGAGATTTAAGGATGGTGAATTCGTTTGGTGAATTATCAGGTACATAAAGAGTAATAAAGAGAGGGAAAAGAAGATTGGATTGAGAGAAAAAAGAGAGAAAGGAAAAGTAAGAATTTTTTTTTTTAAATTAATACTTTGACATTTTTTAAATCACTAAGAAAAATTGACCATATGCAGGAATGAGATTGAACAATTTTTCTCCCTTTCTGGGCCAGAGAGGTTGATTGGCATTGCATTAATAATTCACGTTGTTAAAAAGGTACTTACATTGTTAAGTTCCAACCCTAACTTTCTGTGGCGAGCTTAAAGGGCAATTAATGTGCAAATCCAGCAAGTTCTTAAAACTAAAGGGGAGGCTAAGGATGAGATGCCGTTTGATGCGGAGTGGCATGAATCAACCAGTAAGTTCTGGAGATTTGCAACTCATGGCATGTTTCTGTGCTGCAAATTCTATGTAATTCTATGTAGTTTATATTACATCTTCATGTCACACTTGTGTAAACCATGGATTTTTGTAGTTATCTGAATTCATGTAGTAATGCAGATAAACCTAGATGAAGGGCAAGCTCCATTGTAGATAGCAACATCAAGGAAAAAATACAACATAAAATCGAGAATTAGTGGTTAGGTTAGATTGAGGTTGGGTTTTAGAAACCTATAAGAGGAAGGGAAGATTGAGAGAATACACATAAATCTACTTTTATAACACGCCGTTATTTTTCCAGCAAGATCCAGCCCATAATTTCTTTAATCTACTGGATCTATAAAGTCCCACACAGTATTTGATCATCTTCATCATTTGACCTCCTTTATAACTTTCAATCCTATTGTTAACCAACTATTTCTAAAGGTCTTTTTTTGTATAAAAAGCGATCAATAGCACTGTGTTTGATTGAAGTCTATTTCACACATCTACTACCCTGTGGGGTGGAGGGAGCCTTTTCAACTCTGGTCTTCCTTGAAACTTGGAAATTTCATTCTTATGTTCACTAGTTCTACAATTATGGGATAATTTAAAACTAACCTACCTGGCGGGAAACTGATAAGATTGGATCAGGATTTATATCTTGCCTGATTTTGCTCTCCATTGAAATCAATGGTCCTGTCATTCACTAAGGTTTCAGCTCGCACTTCCAGCAAATAACAGTGCAAAAAATTTCCATTGGCTTAGATAAGACACCAGTAGATCTGATTAGTTTATATTTTATCACATTGTGTATCAAATTGGAATGTTTCATAAAGATGTAGTCAGACAACCCTGACTGAACTCCACTGAGTTTGAAAGCATCGCTAAGAAGATTGTATTTTGAAAGAATGGGTTTGAACGAATGATTACATAGATGCATTTAAGGGGAAGCTAGATAAGTGCATGAGGGAGAAAGGAATAGAAGGATATGTTGATAGGGTGAAATGAAGTAAAATGGGAGAAGGCTCGTGTGGTGCATAAACACTGGCATAGACCAGCTGCACCGAATGGCCTGTTTCTGTGCTGTTAATTCTATGTAATTCTATGTCGTTTATATTACGTCTTCATGTCACGTTTGTGTAAACCATGAATATTTTTTAGTTATCTGAATTCATGTAGTAATGCAGAGCCACCTTTTATTACTGATGAACCTAGGTGAAGGGCCAAGCTCCACTGTAGGTAGCAATATCAAGGAAAAAATACAACATAAAATCAAGAATTTGTGGTGTGGTTAGATTGAGGTTGAGTTTTAGAAACCTGTAAGGGAAGGGAAGACTGAGAGAATACACATAAATCTACTTTTATAATCTTGAAAAGAAATAAAAAGCAAAATAAGTCAGTTATTCTTGTTTTTAGTCTAGAACTTCAATTACACTTGTTTCTTTGAAGGGCTTTGGCGCAGCTCCTGTGGTCTGTAGTGTTTAAATACACTTAACCTTAGTACCTAATCGTGCAGGTGCCCAGGAGGCACTTCAGTGCTATGGCATTTTTTCTACATGTTGACGTCCCTGTTGCTTGAAGATAAACAGGGTAGGTCAAAGGTTGTGCTTGGTGCGTATTGCGCTGACATGGATGAATTTGCACCATTCTGAAATGGACTCCTGATTTTCCAGATTCACCTCAACATTAACTAAGTTCTGTAAACAGGATCCTCCTTAATGCTATGATAGTCCATTGTTGTAATTATAATTGAAGAAGTCTACTTCCATAACAGTCTGGTGCAGAGCGAAAATAGCTTTTGTATGAATCTGGTAAATAAAGGGCATTCTTGTTGTTTATTATTGTTTGAATTGCAATATATTTTATGCCTCATTATTATCGGGCTGTTTCCCTGTTACAGATAGAATCACTTTTCCTGTACTTCTGCTGGGGATACTTCCCACCATTAGTTTAAATTTCACAAAGAAAATATGCCTACCCTGGTGGTAGTGAGCCAGCATGAAACAATTCTGTGGAAGCATAACTATTAATGTTCATTCCAAGAAGCATTGAGAGTAATGATTAGCTACCATACATCACAATTAGCATTTCCAAAAGCCACAAGCTCCCGCCTAGTTTGAGCATGTAGCTCATCAAAGGGAATGCCTAGATTATTATGCAATACTGTAGCCATGAAATGGTGCTGGGAATATTAACAGGAAGTGTCCACTTAAAAGAAAGTAATCATAAACAGGGGCAAATATTTATTTAGCCTTCAAACAGGATGTAACTCTTTCAAAAATAATGGCCCGGAATTTGCAGTCAGCGGCGAAGCGAATTGTAATATATTTTATGCCTCATTATTATCGGGCTCTTTCCCCGTTACAGATGGCGAAGCGAATGTGTTCGCCACTGGCCCCGAAGTACGATTCGCACAAGGATCTCGCGATCTCTGTGTCGAAAACTTTTTTTCCGTCGTTCAATTTAAATCAATGGAGGTTAGTGCGGTTCCCCTTGTGTGAGCTGCTGTGACGTCAGCAGCCAATCAAAATGCAGAATTCTCACAGACAGTGAACAAGGAAGTGGGTAAGTTCTTAAAATTCTAACTTTTTAAAAATGTTAGAGAGAGCAAAACAAAGATTGGGGCTCGCACATGGGGAAAAGGGAAAAATGAAATGAAGATGAACAAACTTTTAAAAAAATGTTTTTTTACCAAGTTTCTTAAAAATTTTAGTTTTTATTAAAATGGATAAATTATACACTGCACAAAATAAAAATTAGTTGTTCAGGCCCTTAATCTTTGTTTAGCAGTCAATGCACTGTTAAAACCCCAGTTACACCTAATCCCTTTGGGTCTAACTTTTAGTGGGTAATTTAACAGTGTAGCTACTGCGGAAGAGCCAAAGTTTTCGTCAGTTTCCCTGATTTGAGTGATTACCCAGATTGCCGGCTCTGTGGGGGTCGGGAGAGTGGGGGGTGGGCGGGGGGACAGCGCAGCCTGTGTCGGAGCTGTGAATGACAGACCGCAACTGCAGGATTTCTGCATGCATCTGCGCGTGTACCAAATCCCGAAGTTGCGGTCAGCTTCAAAGGCGGAATGATGGCGAACGCTGCCAGTTTGCCGTCATCCCGACTGCAAATTCCGGGCTGATATTTCCGAAGGTACGAGTAAAACATGGCTTGCAAAACTGAGTAACAGCTAAATACACATGGAGTCATGAAATGAGAAGTGAATTTCCGTGAAATATCACACTTGTTACTAATTCTGTGGGGTTTTTACACCAAAATAGTATTCCAGGTCATCCTCCTCCGAACACACATTGTACCATTTCTGGCCAGAGGTGGCAGCTAGTCTATATAGAGCACAGATGTGAGGGAAAACAACATCACTTCAGGAATCTGGCAAGGTAAGCCTGCCCAACCATATCGTGTACCATGCAGATGGCCCAAGATTGCATGCCACAAAAGGTCTGTCAACCTAGTTCACATTTACTGCTCATCCATAACAAGGCTTCACACAACCTTATAGCTCTTCCATTGCATTTCATAGATACCTATACTTAAGCAAGGCACACATTTGAGTTGTAACTTATAATTGGCACCCTGACATCTTCCAAGGAATTCACACATCAAATCATTACAACACAAATTAGCTACGGCCACATTTTTTGTTTTTATTTCAGATTTTTTGTATCTATACTATTTTGCTTTTTGTTTAGCTGCATGGTGCATGATCACTTACTGATAAACAAGAAGGGCATGAAGGGCGGGCCCATATCTGTCGCTGTGTACGTGCTCCTTCAATTTACAACATGTCAAGAATATTTCTTTGCTTGCGTGACAAGATGACACATGATACAAGAAAAAAGAGCCACACTGAAGAAAGGATTACAAATTATAAACTCTTGACTACCTTGGAGGAGGGCACGCTGGGCACCTTGCATAGAAGAGCATGGAGGAAATGCCACATGAAGCGCAGGCTACCCCCAAGTACAGTGCTCGTACCATCCTGCCCTAATGTCTTGCTCTACCCTCCTCACTGCCGCCCCCACCCCAACCCCCTTCACCCTCCCTAGCATTTACGTTACCTGTTGAATACATTTGTGGCCAGTACATTAGCTGATACAGCAGTACAAACCTGGAATAAGCCAGAGGCAGAAACGTAGAGGGCAGTGGTGATATTGACTACCACTAGCAGTGGAGTGCCTACTTTGGAGGTTATCTATAGGTGAACATGGAGCAAATGGCAAAACTCTACAACTGGCTCCTTGCTAACCTGGGGACTAAAGAGGCAGTTGTCCTCAAGTTTTTAGCAGGGAGGTGTGTTAAGGTCAATATGGCTCAGGTGTCGGCTGATTTTGCCGGCATGCCATCTTTTATATTGTGCCACTTCAACCATGAACTTTATCTTTATTTGCCATCTGCCAAAGAACTTTTAAATTTGTGCTGGGCTGCTAGTAGTTCCTGAGTTGCTGTGAAAGTTGGTATTTTTGTTAGGTAAGGGTATCAGGGATATGGAGCAAAGGTGGATAAATGGGGTTAAGGTACAGATCAGCCATGATCTAATTGAATGAAAGAACAGGCTTGAGGGGCTGAATGGCCTACTCCTGTTCCTATGTAATTGGTCAATGTCCAGAGATATTGACCCATAGGCCTTTTGTCTCTTTTAGGGAGGAACAATACAATAAAATTTTGACCAAGGTAAACTGACAAAAGGACTATTGGGCTGATTTTCTGAATGCCGGGAGCCACATTCAGAAAACTAACCCTTAGAATGCAAAAATATGTATATGAAGGTGAGTGTTGGGTGGGCAGTGCATGGTGAATTATGTGGTATCTACCAATTCAAGTCAGTGTATACAATACGAACAGTGAGTAGTGAGAATTAAATTTGCCATCTGTAAAACAGGGACACGTTGAATTGGGAATCTATCAATGTGCTTTTCAGACACAAAGAAAAAACAGTCATAAATAAACATTTTATTCAAAACATGTTGAATAAGCATCATTGTTATTGGCTGTCTCAGAGTCTTTTACACATCTATGCCACTTTGAGAACTGCAGTAGCATTTTTGCTTTAAAATCAATTTGCTTCAGGTGCTATGTATACTCTTTATCTGACTATATAATATTTCTCCTACAGTAGAGATAAATTTTGCCTTTGGAGGGGAATTTAGTATTCAGTCGCGCTGCAGCAACACATTTGCCTTACCTAGTCTCAAAACACTTCTGGCTTAAGCAATTTTGTGTCATTGTAGCCTTGACTTGACATGATGACTTGCGTACGCATGGTACGGTTTAGCATTTATAAATAGAGAAAAGCACAATGAAGTAATTAAGCAAACAATTTCTATCTGAAGTATAATTTAGATAAAGGAGATAAACTGGTGACCTGAAGTGACATCTTCAATTTAATGTAAAGAAATGGGAAAAATAATTAATGGAAATACAAAATTCATCATACATCATGGCTGTTGGTAATGGGATAGTGTGCTATATAAAGGACATTTTATAGGAGAACCACTATGATAATGTTGATGATTATGTTGCAGCTTACATTTTAAAATTAATTAACAGAAAATAATGGTGATGGGCAATTTTCCCTGTAAGCTGTGCTCCAGGGGTCCCATGCAGCCGACTTGCCGGCTTTTCAGTAGAAAAACTGTACATGGCCAGTATTTTGAATGGGCCGCATGGTCGAGGCCCGAAAAAAAATTACAGGGAACATTGGTGATCACTGATGGGGGAAGAGGACTTTGAAATCAGTGCTAAAAGGTAGAAACAATCATATACAAATATGCATATTTCAGATATTTGGTTATGTATTTTGTCATATCGGGGTGGATTTTCCACAATGGTTGTGGTAGAGCAGAGTGGAATTAGTCTCCCCTCCCCCCAGAAAGGAGTACGCCTGACCACCAAAGTTCCAGGAGTGGGCCTAGTTAAATATGCATAGCAAGCTCTTGGCTCTTGTTGCCAAAGGAGGTGGGAACTAATGTGCCAGCAGCATTTGCGAGATAACATTTAAAAGGGTGTGATCTCTTAAAGGCTACATTTAAGGGAAAGTATTTTCAGTCTTTATAATGGCAGAAAATTAATTTTAATTTGTAAAGGCTGTATAGAGTTTTTAAAAAAGGGAGACAAAATAAATATAATGGCAGGAAACAGAGTCTGTGGACCAGCGATGGAGCAGCACAGCACTTGAACACCCTGCTAGATGGTTGGAAAAGGGGAGGCACTGCTGCACGAGGTGAGAGTAAGAAGGGTTGCTTTGACCCTGCCCATTTGACCCTACCCATTTGACCCTGCCCATTTGACCCTACCCATTTGACCCTGCCCAAAGGGAAGGCAGTGTAGCACAGGGGTTCTCAACCGGGTGTCGGCAGACCCGAGAAGCTTTTAAGAGTTCAGCCAGATTCTACACAACAATCCCGCCCCTCACACACTCCAAATGGTTAGAGGACCTTTCTCCGTCCTCAAGCCCCTCTTCATTTGGTCTGGAGCTCATGTCAATTACCCGGGCAGTGTGAGCTTAGCATGCGTGGGTGGTGGAGACGCACCAGGTCTGAAGGGTGAGAGTTAATAAACCCTGAGTTCACTCTGGCTGGGAAGCGGAGTGTAAGCACCAAACTCCGGGAGCAGCATCAAGTGCTGAGAACTCTCAAGGAGCATCTGTAAATGAAGGAGAAATGGTGACTAGTTAGGGTGCGTCTGTAAATGAAGGAAAATGGTGACTGTTCAGGGCCAGCTCACCATACCTTCCAGAGTGCCTCTCCTAGCCTTGGTATCCCCAAACCATAAACCTAACCCGATCCTAACCCTGACCCATAACCGTAAAATCCTAACCAGAAGCATGAACGTAATCCCTAACCCAACCCCTAACCATAACACCCTAACCATAGTCCTAACGTCTATCACTAATCCTTAAAGTTTAGGGGCTTGAAATTCATTATAGCCAAGGAATGGGCGGTGTCAGTAGAAAAGTTGGAGAATTAGCGCCAGGCGCTTATGCTTTAGACTGCACGCAAAATTCATGCTCACTGCTCAAAAAAATTATTGGAGTCCTAATTCAAGTCTTTAAGCCCAAGCTCATTGGCGTTACACTCAAAAGGTGGACCAATATTGTGTGCAGTCTAATCACAACTCATCATTATCACAGGCTTTTTTCAGTACTTAAAGGGGAGGTTCATTGATGCTGCAGCACCTCATTCTCAGCATTGCTGGCTGTGCAGCTGCCTCAGCAAGCAGCAGCAGGACAAGAAGAAGGAGCCGGAGGGCTGAACCAGGTGTACTCATGGCAGATCCACGCCCCAGGAAGAGAGCCCATAGATTCTGCGATGAAGCATTGGAGGCGTTGGTTTTCTCTGTGGAGAGACAGAGGGTGGTGCTCTACCCGGCAAGTGGCAGGAGGCCCTCACCACAAGTCTTCCACACCATGCGGAGGGAGGTAACGCAGCACGTCTCAGGCAGCACTGTGGTCCCCAGGACCTACACACAGTGCAGGAAGAAATTTCACAACCTCACTCGAGTGGGAAAGGTGAGTGAATGCTTCAACAAATGCTACATACTACCATCGGAGCCACAATCTTCACACGCTGCCCAAAGCACCACACCCCCAGCACTCACCCACCAACAATCTCTACCTACCAACACTCAACACCCACATCTCACGCCTGGCACACAATGACAACCATTCAACTATGGCAGGCATATCACCCAAACACATTGCTCCACACTCACTCACACACTTTCCTTTATCTTGCAGGCCAAGGTGGACCACAACAGAGTGCGGTGGGAGAAGAGGAGGAGGAAGAACACACCGCGTCACTGCATGTCTCACCCGCAGACACTAGCTCAGACACTGGCACTACGCATTCTTTAGAGGCTAGTATAGTAGCAGGATCTGCACAGGGTGAGGCACCGGGGACGAGTGGGCTGCAGCAAGGAAAGGGTAGCTCGGGAGCCAGCTTCCCGGAGGACGAGTTCGCGCGTGAGTTCTGCTGCACAGGACTCAGATGAGGACCTCAATGGGGAGGCCTTTAGAAGAAGGATGATGGGCATGCACACGGAGATGATAGGTGCAATGATGAGGGTCCCCGAGAGCCTCTCAGCAATGGTAAGGAGCATGGAGGAGTCCACCTCCAACATTGCACAAGGCTCTGCGCACACCATGGAGCCCATCATTTCCAGTCTGCAAAGGATGGTATACTCCCAGAGAGACCGTGGCAGCCCAGAGCTGGTGCCATGTGTGATAGACGATCTGGCAGCTTCCATTGCAGCACAGGTGGAAACGACACAACGTCATAGTGCTGTAATGCCATCAATGCTTGGTGGCATTCAATCTCAGACTGCTGTCATGCAGTCTCAGCTTGATGCCACGCAAGCTCTGACTGCTGCCATCGTGGCTGGGTCTACCACCGTCGACTGGGGCTTTCACGGTATCACAGCAGGCCAGCAATCTGTGCTCCAACAGATTGCTAGGGATGTTGAGGTGCTACCCTGGGGGAGTGGCAGTGGGTCAGTGGAGCAGGAACCTGCTGTTCTCTCTCACGATGACAGCATTCCTGCTCCCACCACTGCCATTCCGCCATTGCCCTTGTTGCTGCCTTTCATCCCATCCAGCCCAGACTGCTGCCGCCATGCTGAGCTGGTCAAGGGCAACCTGCAAGGCCATCTGAAGTCTCCTGCACAGACACTCAGCAGCTTTCCACCAGCCCTGCTGCAGCCACTGGACCAACACTTGGTAGGAGCACTAGAGCAGGCAAAGGCACAGTAATGAGAGGCACTAAGGGATTGCACAAGGGTGAACAGTTAATTTTTGGGGGGATAAATTTATTAATTCAGCTTGGATTCTTTTGTCGTGTGTCTCATTTCAGCTTTGTGCTATGATGGCTTGCAACAGGGATGGAATGATGGGGATGTGGTGAGCAACGGGGATCTGGTGTTTAATTCATTCGAACCACAGTCTGATGAGTCGGTCATGGACCACCCTTCCGGAAGGCCGATTGAGTGGCTGCTTCCTCCCTTGCTCCTGTTTTTCCCTCCTCCTTGTCCTCCTCTTTGTCCTCCTCATCTTCCTCTTCCTCCTCCTCCTCCTCCTCCTCCTCTCCCTCTTCCTGCAATCCCTGCTGGCAAGGGCTGGGCCCTCATGATGGCCAAGTTGTGGAACATGCAGCAGACCACCACGAATGGAACACCCGCTCAGCCGAGTATTGGAGGGCTCCTCCCAAGCGGTCACGGCAGTGGAACCGTTGTTTGAGCAGGCCGAAGTTCTCCTCGATGATGTTCCTGGTGGCAGCATGGCTCTCATTATATGAGAGCTGGGCAGGAGTGTTGGGGTTGTGGAGGGGAGTCATGAGCCAGATGGAGAGCTTAACGTGGTGGCTAGAAGAGTACTGGCACACCGGTCTGGTGCAGGATGAAGGCATCGTGGCTGCTGCCAGGATATCGGGCATTGACATTGAGGATTCACCGTGTGTGGTCGCACACCAACAGCACATTAAGTGAATGGTAGCCTTTGCGGTTACAGAAGATCTCCAGATTGTTATGCGGTGCCCGCAAAGCCACGTGGGTGCAGTCAATGGTGCCCTGCACCATGGGGAATCCTGCTATCCTAGCAAAGCCCCATGCACACTCATCCTGCTTCTCTCTGGTGATGGAGAAAGAAACATAGTCCCTTCTCCTACTGGAGAGAGCCTCTGTGACCTCCCGGATGCAGCAATGGATGGCGAACTGTGAGATGTTAGCTATATCTCCTGTTGCAGACTGGAAGAATCATGCTGGTGAAGAAATTGAGGGCTACGGTGACCTTGACTGCCACTGGGAGAGTCGTGGTCACCCTGGTCTGAGGCTGGAGGTCTGGTTGCAGGAGGTGGCAGAGTTCTGTGACCACCTCCTTGATGAAGCAGAACCTTCTAATATACTGCTCCTCGCTTAAGTGGAGGTAGGAGAAGTGCTCTCGGAATACCCTCAGAGGGTAAGGCCTCCTGTTGAGAGACCTGATGGCCCTCCTCCTCCCTCTGGGCATGTGTTCCAGTCTTTTTTGCTGCCTCCGCTCCCTCCGCCATAGATCCTGGAGGCCGAGGTCATTTGCCGGTACAGCCCCCATTAATGTTACTAAATGTAGCAATTTGATTATTTGAAGAATAAATGTAGCTACTTTTTAGTTGCCACAACACTCCTGATAGAAAAGAACCTTGAAATTACTGAATGAAACTGTTGGAGTCTGTGAAACTTAGAAGAAACCATTGAAACTGCATTAACCTGACAGCTGTGAGTCATTACTGATGATCCCTTTAAATAACATCCCTGGAGCCGGCTTCCTGTTGCTTCATGTCAGCTCTCCCTGTTGGTGTTTACTCCAGGCGCTAAGGTAGGTAGCAACAATCAATTTAGCAGATCGGACGGTCAGTGAGCATTGCACACTCACTGACATCACAATCCACCTGACGTTGATGTTCCTGACAATAACTCTTACCAGCAGCGCTACGGGGGGCGGGATTTGGCGTGCAGCACTGGATTTGCCTCGCCCCAGTGATACTGCTCTAGCACCCCATCAGCACCATCTGCTGGCACTAACGGGAGGTGCTAAGTGACTAATTTTTTCCCCTATATGTTTAATTGTATAAGTTTTCAAATCCTTCCATGGCCTCACCGCTCCCTATCTCTGTAGTCTCCTCCAGCCCTACAACTCTCTGAGATTGCTGCGCTCCTCCAATTCTGGCCTCTTCAGCATCCCTTATTTCAATCGCTCCACCCTTAGCATCTGTGCCTTCAGCTGCCTAGGCCCTAAGCTCGGGAATTCCCTCCCTAAACCTCTCCATCTCTCTACCTCTCTTTCCTCCTTCAAGACGCTCCTTAAAGCATAATAACCATCCTGTGAAGCGCTTTGGGACGTTTTGTTACATTAAAGGTGCTATATAAATACAAGTTGTTGTTGTCTTGTGTTACAGGGGGTCCGTGGAATTTTTATAAGCAGGAGGGGGCCTCAGAAGCAAAAAGGTTGAGAACCCCTGGTGTAGCATATCTGAAAGGAGGTGGTGGCCGGTTTCGATGCTGTGTGCACTACCTGCACAAACAGATGCAAAAGAAAGCACTGTGATGAATTGGGAGTTTGTCACAATTTTATATACTTTAATTTCTGTTGATAGGAAAATGGGCAGTGACTTTCAATTTTGTTCACTGCAATAGCCAGTCTGGCTGACTGCACAGCACCATCAGGGAATGCACAGATGCAAACTTACTGTTGAATGAACCAAGAAGGCATTATTAACCTAATGGTTTAATACAAACTTGTTTACGTCTTGGTTTGTTGAATGAATGGTCAATTAAGTATTTTAGGTGGATACTGCTGACAGTTCATGGAGTAGGCACTGGGGTTTTTATTTGTTCTTAGGATGTGAGTGACATTGGTAAGGCAGTATTTATTGCCCATCTCTAGTTGCAATGAGGGCAATAAGAGTCAACCACATAGTGTGGGACTGGAGTCACATGTAAGCCAGACCAGGTAGGGATGGTAGATTCCATTCATTTCAGTGAACCAGTTGGGTTTTTACAACTATTTTGGCATATTTAATGGACTGATAGAGATCACAACCTCAGAATGTCAACCTCACAACCTTCGATGCCGGGCACTATCACATTGTGGCACAAGGTTTCACTGGCTGCCTATTAGAAAATCTAACAAAAGTAGTTCAAGAAAATGAGGATCGAATGGTCCATTTAAGAGAAAAATTAATGGGAAAATTAGTTAATGTAATTTATATTCAGTTAAAACCTGGTATAAAACCCTACAAAGTAACCTTCATAATAATGTTGCCTTCATCTTGTTAGTGGGATCTCACTATGCTATCATTTTGTGTCTCATACTTATTGAACTCAATAAGACACTCCAAAGAAACACATTCAATCAAGACAAGTCTAACTCCCAACTTAGAACATTTGTAGCATTGGAGGCTCTCATTTCTTAATTTTGCCTACGTTATGGTGAATGAACATTGTGATGAAATTTAAATTTGGCTGTTATGTTGCACCTGCACAAGTTTACTAAAACCGTAAGAAGCTGATGTGACACTTCTCAGATGAATCTGCTCCATTGATAAAGTTCCAGAAATCTAACAGGCTTCAGATTATGGGTGCTTTGATACCCCAGTAAGTAAAAGCACTATGTAGTGTGGCACTGAGCTGTACTAATTGGGAAAGTCTCAGATTCAGTTCCTGGCTTATGCTGAGTTAGCCAATCACAGTAGTACAGTTGACCTCAGTGTTCCCTGACTAATGAGAGAGAGAAAATGAGCCAAGGCGCCTACTCCTGACTAGAATCCAGTCACCTCTCTTAGAAACTGCATGCCCCCAGAGCGCTGGCATCTGAGCAAGGTGTGCCTGTCCTAGACTGCCGTCGCTGGCCCCATTAAAGGTTGTGAGGTATGGGGAAGGTCCTCTGATTTAAATGCCTTTGGCAGACTTGGGGCTCATCACGTCACGCTAAAGAGGCTTGGTTGGTGGTCTGCCAGGTATCTTTCCCCATCCCCCCCAAAATGCTTCAGTGACTCCCTGAGTAGCAAACCTGATATAATTCACATTCAAAAAATGTGTCTATGAAGACCTTAGGTATCTGAAACTTCCCAGAATTATAACCTATTAATATTATACTTAAATGCTTCTGCAGCTCTCGACTGTATTGGAATTTTTAATTAATGCATTGTGGTGATAAACCAATAATCCAGTGGTGGTAATGAATTAAGAGCAATGGAACTTTCCATATATTAGAGGTATTTTGGGTAACAAGCATGCTGCATTTCTATAGAGCATCTCTGAGCAAATCTCCACTGTATTTTCAAGTCTATACATTATTATTTCCAGCACAAATTACAGATTCTTTTTATTCATACTAGTGTATGTACTATAATATTTTTAGCAAATTCCCATTCAGAGAATTTATAACAGTTTTCTATGTTGCTGCTTTATTTAGCGATAATTTTGTTAAAAAAATTATTAGGAAAAGGACAGTGCACACCTTACTCTTTTCTTGCTGAAGCTCGATTTGAATGTCAGTCAGTTTGGCCCTGAGCTCTTCATTGGCAGCTTGCAAAGCAGCTAAGGCATCAGGCTTGTCTCCCTTAGCTCGGCCGACAGCGCCCTTCTTTGACATTGTGTGCTGCTGTGTTCCAGAGGGTAAAAACCCAGACAGAGAACTCTCCGTTCCAAAGCTGGAGGCTTCTCTTTTCCCTCTCCTTTCATCTACATTTTCATTTCCACCTTTAAAAGGAAAAACAAAACATGGCACATTATTTTTTTCCCCACACAATGGAGACTTCAGCTTCAAAAGAGAATTTGGATGTATCAGCAGTTCTTTACTGGTAAATGTAAGCACAGCATAATTATTCGAGACAGCCATGCTGAGGCATGATAAAATGCGAGATCATTCCTAATAATGAAAATTCGCTGAATACCAGAAGTGAATGTCTTCAAATTTGCCATCTTTACCTTCCCAGCAGTTGCAAAGTACAACTTCAAACAACAGTGCTTGTAGCTTCAAATTATGTTTAGTTTAGAATTCAGCTGTAGTTATCTTAGTCTGTTTTGGTAACATTAAAACATGGCAGCACATAAAAACTTTGTATTATGCCCATACGATGCACCCTTGCCAACATGGTAACATTCACAGGGGTGAATTTCTCCAGAGGTTCTTCTGCTCATCCACTGTAACTTCAGTGGAAGAGCCACAGAAACTCCAGAAAAACACCACGTTTTTGGGGTTTCTGCAGCTCTTCTGCCAGATGAGCAGGAGAATTGCCGCAGACGAGAGTTACACTCCGTTTGAATCTGACATCATTACCAATTCAATCATGTAAGTATAATTTTAATCAAGTAATGATGTCAGAGATATGGGTTTATGACCTTAGGTCTGTTTGTATTTATTTTTTCTGAAACAAATTATGACAGGTTTTGTATTGACTCTGGTACAACATTTCAAATGGGGAGTGTGAATAATATTAAAGTCCAAATTGAATTTGACTCCCTCAATGTTTAGGTGGTACCTGTTTTCCCAAAGCAGTGCATTCATTAGGTGGTATCAAATTCACTGGCACTCATTAGGCATTGGTAGAAAATCAGGAGAACTTTGAATCAACCCACCTGATTTAAATTATTATTATCCCAGGAATTTCCTAACATCTGCTCCTGCGCCGCCGCCAGAGTTCGACGGAGACCCCATTTAAGCACACAGACAGGGTTTCCACCAAACGTGCACCAAAATTAAAGTGCAGAGCAGGAAACACCCTGAAGAAATCGCCCCCATGGTAATGTATACTCAGCAGCAACACTGCACCAGTTACGCAACTCCTTCGCTGGGAATTTCCTCAGGAGTTTTCTCGATTGGCGGCCATAACTTTAGTTGATAATCAATGGGAGCCCCGTGTAGACACGTAAACTGGGTTTCGCCGATCTCCCACTGAAGTTATGGCGGCCGATTGGGAGAACCCCTGAAGAAATTCCCCCCCCCCCCCCATTCAGTTTAGAGCAACTGCAAATTTTAGATACAACTAAATTTTCAACTGCCATATAGGTAATGTATTATCAACCAAAAATCTTTCAAAACTACTACCAATCATATCAAAGTTGAATGTTTCTCTGACAGTTCTTGACAACTTTATTTTCAAGCTTAATAAATTTTGCAGCTTGGTTTTATTAACACTATCTTGACAAATGTGCTTTCCATGGACAAGGCCTCCAGTGCCTACAGATGTATACAAATGTTGACAGGTTTTGTATTAACTCTGATACACCATTTCAAATGGGGTGTGTGAATATTATTAAAGTCACACTTTACTCTACTGATCCAAATTGAATTGGGCTCCCTCAGTGTTTAGGTGGAACCTGTTTTCCCAAAGCAGTGCATTCATTAGGTGGTATCAAATTCAAACCCACTGGCATTCACTGTGTTGTAGGCAGCGGAGAAAATCAGGTGGACTTTGAATCAACCTACTCCTCTCACCTGATTTAAATTATTATCGGAATATTAATTCTAGCATCTTATTAACCCATTAAAATTAGACAACTGAACGAGGGTTGCCTTTGTTATGGAGAGGACAATATAAGAACCTGGTTGCTAGCATATCATGATGACATCATTTATAAGTGACACAATGAGGCTAACACCTTGAACAGATTGACAGGCTGACTTTGCATGCAAAAATAATTTTATATAGAATTCTCAATAGATAATTGATATTAATGTTTGAATTTGGTGAGCTGAATAGTGGTCTTTTTACAACTTTTCATTGTTTATTTTGACAGTTTATAGCATACATTGCAATGACATACATAAATATTATCCGCCATTAGATAAAGTGCTAGGTATTATTAAAGGAATCCATCTCAAAGGCCTAGACAGAAGAGTCGAGGAACCAACCAGAGATCAGGCCATCTTAGACTGGGTATTATGTAGCGAGAAAGGATTAATAAGCAATCTTGTTGTACGAGGCCCCTTGGGTCAGAGCGATCATAATATGATTGACTTCTTCATTAAGATGGAGAATGAAGTAGTTGACTCAGAGACTAGGGTCCTAAATTTAAATAAAGGAAACTACGATGGTCTGAGGAGCGAGTTGGGTAGGATTGATTGGGGAATGTCACTCAAAGGGTTGATGGTGGGCAATGGCAAACATTCAAAGACCGAATGGATGAACTACAGAATTTGTTCATCCCAGCTTGGCATAAAAATAAAACAAAAAAGGTGACTCAACCGTGGCTAACAAGGGAAATTAGGGATAGCATAAGATCCAAGGAGAGGACATATAAATTGGCCAGAAAAAGCAATAATCCTGAGGATTGGGAGCAGTTTAGGATTCAACAAAGGAGGACAAAGGGATTAATTAAGAAGGGGAAAATAGAATATGAGAGTAAGCTTGCTGGGAACATAAAAACTGACTGTAAAAGCTTTTATAGATATGTGAAGAGAAAAAGATTGGTGAAGTCAAGCATAGGTCCCTTGCAGTCAGAATCAGGGGAATTTATAATGGGGAACAAAGAAATGGCAGACCAACTAAATACATATTTTGGTTCTGTCTTCACAAAGGAGGACACAAATAACCTCCCAGAGATGCCGGGGAACATAGGGTCTGATGAAAGGGTGGAACTGAAAGGAATCAGTAATTGTAGGGAAATGGTGTTAGGAAAATTGATGGGACTGAAGGCCGATAAATCCCCAGGGCCTGATAATCTACATCCTAGGGTATTAAGAAAGTGGCCCTAGAAATAGTAGATGCATTGCTGGTCATCTTCCAGAACTCGATAGACTCTGGAACAGTACCCATGGATTGGAGGGTAGCTAATGTTACCCCACTATTCAAAAAAGGTGGTAGACAAAAAGCGGGGAATTATAGACCGGTGAGCCTGACATCGGTAGTGGGGAAAATGCTAAAGTCCATTATAAAAGATGTAATAGCAGAGCACTTGGAAAGCAGTGACGGGATCGGACAAAATCAACATGGATTTACAAAAGGTAAATCGTGCTTGACTAACCTACTGGAATTTTTTGAGAATGTAACTGGTAAAATAGATAAGGGAGAACCAGTGGATGTGGTATATTTGGACTTTCAGAAGGCTTTTGATAAGGTCCCGCATAAGAGATTAGCGTGCAAAATTAAGGCACATGGGATTGGGGGCAAGGTATTGACTTGGATAGAGAACTGGTTGGCGGATAGAAAGCAAAGAGTTGGAATAAACAGTTCGTTTTCTGAGTGGCAGGCAGTGACTAGTGGGGTACCGCAAGGATCGGTCCTAGGACCCCAGCTGTTCACAATATATATTAATGATCTGGACAAGGGAATTGGATGTAATATCTCCAAATTTGCAGACGACACAAAGCTGGGTGGGAGGGTATGCTGTGAGGAGGATGTCGTGAAACTCCAGTACGATTTGGACAGGTTGGGTGATTGGGCAGAAACATGGCAAATGCACTATAATGTGGATAAATGTGAGGTTATCCACTTTGGTGGCAAAAACAGGAAGGCAGACTATTATTTGAATGGCAGTAGATTGGGAGAAGGGGAAGTGCAAAGAGACCTGGGTGTTCTTGTGCACCAGTCGCTGAAGGTAAGCATGCAGGTGCAGCAGGCGGTTAAGAAAGCAAATGGTATGTTGGCCTTCGTAGCAAGAGGGTTCAAGTACAGGAACAAGGATGTCTTGCTGCAGTTGTACAGGGCCTTGGTGAGACCGCACCTTGAGTATTGTGTGCAGTTTTGGTCGCCTTATCTGAGGAAGGACGTTCTTGCCATGGAGGGAGTGCAGTGACGATTCACCAGGCTGATAACTGGGATGGCAGGCAATGACGTATGAGGAGAGATTGTGTCAATTGGGCTTATACTCACTGGAGTTTAGAAGATTGAGAGGGGATCTCATCGAAACCTATAAAATTCTGTCAGGCCTGGACAGACTAGATGCAGGAAGGATGTTTCCATGGCCGGGGAGTCCAGAACCAGGGGTCATAGTCTAAGGATAAGGGGTAAGCCATTTAGGACTGAAATGAGGAGGAATTTCTTCACCCAGAGAGTGGTGAACCTGTGGAATTCTCTGCCACAGAGGGTGGTGGAGGTCAGTTCATTAAATATATTCAAGAAGGAGTTGGATATATTTCTTAAGGCTAAAGGGATCAAGGGATATGGGGAGAAGGCAGGGACAGGGTACTGAATTTGGATGATCAGCCATGATCTCATTGAATGGCGGAGCAGGCTCGAGGGGCCGAATGGCCTACTCCTGCTCCTATCTTCTATGTTTCAATGTTTTGTAAGAGGGAGAACAAGTTTCCTCTCTTTGCATCTCTCTCCCCTGCTCAACACACAAATATACAATGCATATCTCTTAGTGTTTGGTCAGAGTACTAGAGAAGTCCATGACTAGCCTAATTCATCTTACTCTTTGCCTGGAGGAGAAAGCATTGCATGAGACAACTGTTATTAGGGCCAGGAAGGTCAAAAAAATATAAATGAAAAAGCATCAGGTTTTTTGATTTTTTTTTCTACAGTAAATATACTTGGGTCCTGCAATTACATTATGTGATACAACCATACAAACACAATGCCCTGAATTTGCAGTTGTAATGCCAGCGATATTGTCAGCGTTTACTGTTATTACTGTGTAAATCTGACAGCAACGTTTGGAGTCCGCTCATGAGCAGTTAAACACAGAAATCCGGAAGTTCCTGTCAGTGATTCCCTGCTCCTCCACAGGCTGTGCTGTTGCAGTCTTCGCGGATTTAAATCAATTAGAAATCACTGATTTGACGTGAACATCAACTTTTTACGCACTATTCTCGCTTTAAAAACCATTGAAAAAGCTAAGTCTTGTTGAATGAGGTGTAACTGAGTTTTTAACAGTGTACTAAGTCTTTATTACTGCTGAACAACCTCTCTGGCACTATATTGTGGAGTGTCATTATTTCCATTCCATGATAAAAATTCCATAGATTTTCAAAATAATAAAAATTAATTTTAATTTTATTTTTAAAAGGTTTGTTTATGATATGTCAGCTTCTACCTTAATGTGTATGTCCCAATCTTTATTTAGCTTTCTGTAAAATTATTAAAAAGTGAATGATGAAACCTGCTTTTTACTTCCTGGGTTGCTGTCTGTGAGAATTCTTCAATGTGATTGGCTGATCAGCTTGTTTGATGACATCACTGATGCTAGATGCCACAGATCTCCTATAGATGGCACCAAATGGAAAGACCCATCAGAAAAAGGCAAATCAACGCCACAGAACCCGCTAAACCTTTGTGGGCAGCTTTCTTTGAAGTCACCGGCTAGCGCCGTCATTTCGCCGCTGAGTGCAAAATCCGGGCCATAGTGTAATTACAGGGCTTAGTCTTAACTTTAATGGCACTAAACAGATATTTATCTAACAGAAAAAACAACTTGTTGCCATTGATCAAAAAGAAATCCTTCTGCTGGTGTCATTGTTGCAATGATTTCACCTGTAACACCTGTAAACTTTCATGGATAAGTTAGCAGCAATAGTTATTCATGGGATCGAGTGATAATTTGCAGGTTCAACTGAAGTTCACACAGTGATGTCACAACCTATCTAGATAAGTAAGCGTCTTTTTTCTGGCACGTGGCCACAGTACATTGTAACATGTTTTTGTCCTGTCCACAGGCTGTAACAAAATGTTTTAGGGCATGGGAAATTTTGGGATGTGTCTATAAAGTGTACTGACGGGTAAAATCTTCCACCACTAAAAAAAACACTTAAGGGTAAATTCCAGATTGCAGGTGCGTACTGTGTACAATTTTCCAATCATCAGGAATATGGAATGAAAGAATTGGTAGCAAATTATAAACAGAAACAAGGCAGCATCATGCTGTTAGAGGTAGTGCAAACTAAAAGTAGATACATTTTTGGTCTGTGCTTCCCAAGGTAGTGGTGCCTCCAACACCAACACCAACATAAAGCCAAGTAGCTTGGCATTCGAGGCAATGGCAGCTATATTCTTTGGCTACGAGGATCCTGAATGTTTGAGGTGCTCATTCCATTCATGTATATACAGCAAAGTGCTTTTGATCCCGCTGATCTGTATGAAAATGTCCCAGCTACTGGAAAAGGAAATAGCCCCCAGAAAATAGTTGCTATTTGTGACTTTAAAACAGCTGTACGTCTGCATTTTAATATGGATCTAATTGTATGGAAGAAAAAACTTCAGCAAGTGGTGCTGCAATATAAATGCAGAAAGTATCTTGTCAGATCATAAGAATGAGTTAATCCTTTGCTTTCACAACAGTCAAAAATAGGTTTCTTTGTTAAACAAAATGAAGCCTACATGGTGATAAAAGTGAATATAAAGTAGCAACTGCAGCTGATGTTATAGATTCTGTGACTTTAATGTGCAGGCTGAAGCTTAACTGATGGAGGTTCAACCAAACATATTGCCGACAAACAAAAGAAAGGCAATGAAGTGTTGAGAGGTAATGGAAGGTTCAGTACCTAAAGCTCATTCCTGTGCAAATATGCACAATACAGTAATTGTTTTATTAATAATGCACATATTAGAGGAATAGAATTCCCTCTAATCTGGTCCTAGTCTGTCATACTGGTTATCTTTTCATTAAAAAAAATATTTTCTTCAGTATATGAAGTATAGGAAGCCAACAATATTTTATGCATCTTATAGAATGAAAATAAAATGAGCTAAAGCTTATGAAATGTAAGCAACAATTTATTACATATTACCTTTTTGCTCAATGTGCTTTCAAACTATTTAAAAAGTGTTCCTATAGTTAATAAAAATAAACTGAGACTAAGTCAGACCGAGTTAATTTAGGAAGAAATAGTAAGAATATATATAATAAAAAGAATGACGTATGTTGTTATGCAATTAAGATTAAGTATTCTCAATAGAAGCCAGACAAGATAATAATTGTTTAATGGCACTACAGTTTCACATTTCAGCTTCAATGGCTACATTTCAGCTCTTCAATTGTATTTCTTCACCCAGCCTCTCTCTCTCCCCCCTCTGATTCCCTCTCTCTCTCCCCTTTCGATCATCTTTCTTCCTCCCCCCACCCTGGCCACCAACAGATCCAGTGACCTTCTCCCACAGAGCTGAGGAAGGCATGGCATACTCCAGGCCCCAACGGTTGGGTACTGCGCATGTGTGGCTTCGGTAAACAGCGTGCATGCGCAGAAGGCTGCAACAGTGTCCGTGCAGAAACAAATTGATGGCCTCACCAGGACTACCAAGGTAAGATTCCCCTTCACATCTCTCTTATTCTCTGTAAAGCCCTGTAACATCCTACAATAGCCATAGGACTATCATCCTTTCCTTCCCCACTTCCGATACCTCCATTCACAATGGTACACTTCACTACATTCCCTTTGGTTTGCACTCACATTCAATACCTGCTGCTGCCCTCACAACTACTTCCCCCTCTTGGCCACACTTCCATATCATGCGCACTATGTTATGCTGCCTCACATATGTTCAAAACCCTTTAACAGGATGTACACTAATCCATTCCCATACTTGCACGAGGATCTAGCACACAACTGAAGGGAAACTTCAAGAATAGGAGGAGGTCCTACTAGACTACAAACTCTGACACCAATGGAGGAGGTGGCCATTGATATCATTGGCAAAGACATGACATGCAGCACTAGAGATGGCAAGGCTGGAGGTCAGGCACAGGAGTGTGTTTGGGCATCTTCCCTTCCTTTTCTATTTTCACTTAATTGTATCACTGGCACAAGCATATATTCTGCATGCCAACCTCGTGCTGCAATGCGTTGCCACTTATCTGCTACTGCTTACTCTTATCATTATGTGCTAACCCTTGTCCCTCTTCCATTTTTCTAGACAATTTGGGCCCTACAGCAGCATAAACTGAGAAGGAGAACCTTCCTGAACATGCATTTGCTCTTAGCCTTCCAAGCACCAGCACAGAAATTAGCACCCACATGGTACAGATGAGTTAGCGGGGTCTCCATTGAGTGATTCACTGAGCACAAGTGAGTGGGAGCAGATGCAAGTGGAAAGGGCAGTCTAGGAAATAGCTTACATTCTAGCTCTGCTGAAGAGGACAGAGCTGCAGACTTTAGAGGTCCAACCTTTAAAAGAAAACTGCTTTTGGTGCACCAGTAAGTGCTGAATGCATTGGACTATCTGTCAGGGAGCCACTGCAGCGTACTGGAGAGTGTGGAGGAGTCCACTACCAACTTGTGCGAGGTTCTCGCACAGACTATTGACACTCTGCTGTCAACCATGGAGCGTGTGGTCACCTCAGTGGATGCTGCAGCTGGGGCTTCCTTGCAGGAATCTGTGGTAACAGAAACAGCATCTCTCAGGGATGCTCTTACTGGGGGATGCAGGCTCTGGGCTCGACTATCACCTCCCCCTTGGACAGGCTGGGAGATCGAATGGATAGCAGCTTCAATTGCTTAATAAGAATATAAGAATTAGGAGCAGGAGTGGGCCATAGGGCCCCTCGAGCCTGCTCCACCATTCAATAAGATCATGGCTGATCTTCGGTCTCAACTCCACTTTCCTGACTGATCCCCAAATCCCTTGATTCCAATGGTCTGCTCAATGAGGGCTCTAGTCGCACCATGGATCTGATTGTATTGGAGTTTGGCTGCCGATTGTGGCTTCCTGAGAGGAATCATAAATCAAATGTGCAGAGGATAGTCTTTGTCCCCAGCCTCTCACTTGCTGTGCAGGGTCAGAGTGGGCAGATGGGAGATTGGCACAGTACAAGATCGTCATGGCAGCTGACAAAAAAGTAGACACAGACCTGCATGCTGCGCTGCTGGTGATTACACATCAGTTTCACGTTAATGTAGAGGAAGTCTTTGTGATTCGTGGAGGCAGCGGAATCATGTGAAGGAACTACAAGGCAACGTGGCTGCAGTCAATCAAGCCCTGGATGTGGGGGGATTCTGCAGCCTGTGCAAACCCTGTTCTGCTGCAGCAATTGTCCATGGGAAACGCAATGAAACTGCTTGTTCCAGCAAACATAGCATCAGTCGATGGCTTAATGCAAGCATGAACTGTAGACTGATATTTTACTGATTCTTGTTCAGCAATCTGGAAGGAGCCAGAGGCAAAGAAGTGATCTTGACTGCAACAGGCAGTGCTGTGCTAGCTGTGGGAGTTAGTTGACGGCCTTGTTGTAGAAGATGACAGATTCTGTGACAGCCTCCCTAGAGAAGTACAGGTTATATACACTACTCGTCAGAGAACTGCAAGTTCCTGGGCTTAGACATTCTGTTAGGAGGGTGAGGATCCCTGCCAGTGCATCTCCTTCTATTTGGTTTTCCTGCAGCTCTGTTTGCTGCTTCCCTATATTGCTGTTCTTCCTCGTCTAGAGAGAGTGGAATTGTCACAAGGACTCCCTTGAAGAAACAATTGCATTGCCAGAAGCTTCGTAAGCATCAGGACATTGTACAGGCACTACAAGCACTGCAAAATCATCTAAGTAGCAAAAAAACACTAATTCAATTAAAATATCTTCAAAACTTTGCAGTGTTTTAACTGAGAGTAAGTAAGGGTCCCTTTAAATACCACTGGAAATGGCAGCCTCCTGACCTGTACCGGCCACTGTTTCCAGACAGGTTGAGGAACTGGCAGTAGCAGTATGGGTAGAGAAAAAAATGGCAGTGGTGTCTTAATTATGTCATTTGGCCCAATTTGCATGCAAGAACAAAAAATTGTATTTATATAGCGCCTTTAACATAGTAAAACGTCCCAAGGTGATTAACAGGAGCGTTATCAGACAAAATTTGACACTGAGCCAAAGAAGGAGATAGTAGGACAGGCGGCCAAAAGTTTAGTCAAAGAGATAAGTTTTAAGGAGCAACTTAAAGGAGAAGATAAAGAGGCAGAGAGGTTTAGGGAAGGAATTCCAGAGCTTACGGTCTAGGCAGCTGAAGGCATGGTTGCCAGTGGTGGAGCAGTTAAAATTGGGGATGCGCAAAGGGTCAGAATTGGAGGAGCGCAGAGATCTTGGAGGGTTGTAGAGCTGGAGGAGGTTACAGAGATAGGGAGGGGCGAGGCCATTGAGGGATTTGAACACAAGGATGAAAAGTTTAAAATCGAGGCATTTGGACTGGGAGCCAATGTAGGACAACGAGCACAGAGGTGATGGGTGAGCAGGACTTGGTGCAATTTAGGATACGGGCAGCAGAGTTTTGGATGAGCTCAAGTTTATGGAGGGTGGAAGGTGGGAGATCAGCCAGGAGAGCATTGGAATAATCGTGTCTAGAGGTGACAAAGATATAGATGAGGGTTTCAGCAGCAGATGGGCTGATTGACTAACGGAGTCCTCACCTGTTTCTGATGGGAGCTCTGGCTGCTTAAATTGAGGTTTGCCTGAAAATCGGAATGAGCGAACTTCCAGCAGTAAGTCAGCGGCTCGTTTTTTTCTGCAATTTAAGTCTCACTACTGCCCTGTTTTTAGGCAGAATGGTCGTGAGCAAAAATTAGCCCCAGAAGATGAGACTAAAGTGAAATTGTTGGAATCGCAGTTTTTACTTTATTCATTCAGTGCTCTGAATACTGTGGGCATAGGACGCACAAGAATCAGCTGCTATTAGCTGGAGGCCTGCTTTTCCGCTACAACCAGAAAATCAATATACTTCAATTGTAATACCTAACATTCTATAGGGACTCTATCGTTCTACTCTAATTGGATTCAAATTTTCCAGAAAATCCATTTGCTGGAAGGAGTTATAACAAAGTGCTCTTAAATCTGCCTTATGATATGCATATTTCCAATTTTTCTGCTAGAAAATGGATACATTCAAAGTATGTTTTTATATATTTGGCTATAAAATTCGGATGATGCAGAGAAAGAACCACGTTCAGCCTCTGTCTTCCAATGCACATATTCACTCAGTATTGATTTGTTCCTGGGAACCCTGTGGGTTCTGTGCATCATCTGTGGGCTAAATAAAAGCAAAGCACCACAAATGGTCAATGGTAGATAACTTAAAAGCAGACATTAAATATTAAAAATCTCATTATAAGAATGGCATTATATCAAAAGAAAACACAGGAGATAACAGTCAATTTTTATTCAAAGAATTTATATAAAAGATTCCACAATATTCGTGTTATGCTTCTACAAACCTCCAACAAAATTGAAATTGAAGTATTCCCTATTTGTTGGAAAGCACTATGAACAGAATTTTGTTATTTCTATTTAAATCAACACTGATTTGATCCCAACAATGATTTTTTACAGCAAAGTGTAAAAATGGCATTCTATTCAACAATACACCACAATGTGCATCACCACTCTGATAAAAGCTGTCATCATCCACCTCCTGAAAAAGTCCACCCTCGACCCATCTGCTCCCACCAACTAACACCCCATCTCTAATTGCCTTTTCCTCTCTCAGGTCCTCAAATGTGTTGTTTCCTCCCAGCTCTGTGCCCATCTATCCCAAAGCTCCTGTTCAACTCCCTTCAGTACAGCTTCAACACCAAGACCACCCTGACCAGTCATGCATGACATCTTCTACGAATGTGAGTGAGCTACCTCTCTAGCATGTGATACATCAATTACACCATTCTTCTCAATCACCTGTCCTCCATGGTCCAGCTCCATGGAACTGCCCTTGCGTAGTACCAGTCAAACCTGTCCAAAAACAGCCAGTGCATCTCCAGCAATGGCTTCACTTCCCACTACAACATAATCACCTCCTGAATTGACCAAGAAAATATCCTCTCTCCCCTCCTCTTCCTCATCTACATCTAGAACAGCCTTAAATGGAGTGCATTTAAACAGAGTGTTAAAGTTGGGAATTTGGAGAGAGTGGAAGTCTCTGGTAAGTACTGGGTGAGCCTGGGTGAGTACTAGTTGTAAAAAGTGAAATTTAGTTTAACATTTTGAATTTAACTTTGAACTTTAAAAACTGGACTTAAACAGAGCGCACTTAAACAGAGTGTTAAAGTTGGGAATTTGGAGAGAGTGGGAATTCGGAGCAGAGAGGGAAGGAGGCATTGCTTTTTTCCTCCAATACTTGTAGTGCTTTGTGTTACAGGTAAAGATTTAATTTAATCTACCTATAACTTAAACTAGATCAAGTAATTAGTTAAAAACGAAACTATAAGCTAAGTTAATTAAATACATAAACTTTAATTAATTAAATAACTAAAACAAGGTTATATCGGGATGGCAGTGCAGGTGGTGAGCCACAACTATGTTTCTATAGGGATAAGGGATATGGGGAGTGTAATGATATCAGCAAATAGTGATGGTATTTGCCTGTCTGATTATGATGCCTTACCAGCATGTTTGCCTGATTGATTACTTATGCCTGACCAGCAGAGGGCATGTGACAGAGGCAAGCAGTTTAGTTTTAGTTTCGCTTTTAGATGGATTTCTAACATGATGTCTCCTGTAATGCTGTTAAAAGAGTTGAACAAGACTTTAGATTAAAAGACATTCTCTTTCATAAATGTCTCGTCATTGAACCCACAAAGAAATCGATACATGGTGTCAGAAGTGACTGAAAGAGATGAAGAGAAAAAATCTGAAGTTAAATCAGCTCTCCACATATTAGCAAGCCAAAAGAGAACATCGTTACTTACCATTGGAGAATAGCTAACGAAGTGAAAAATGGAAGGTTTACACCCACCGGCGAAGCTTCAGTTGACAGGTAATGTGGCTGAAAATTGGAGAAGGTTCAAACAACGTTTGGAATTGTATTTAGCGGCAATAGGAGCTGACGAGAAAAGCGATAAAATGAAAGCGTCAGTGTTCTTACATGTCGTGGGTGATGAAGCGCTGGAGGTGTATAATAACTTCACATTCGCTGCTGATGGAGACAAAATGAAGCTAGATAAAATAATGGAACAGTTTGAGGCCTACTGCATACCTAAACGTAACGTGACGTTTGAGAGGCATAGATTTTTCACATGTGTACAGAAAACGGGTGAGACTATTGATCAGTATGTGACTGAACTGAGAAACCGAAGCAAAACATGTGAATTTGGGGGACTGACAGACTCGCTGATAAAAGACAGACTGGTGTGTGGTATTCCAGATAATGGTCTAAGGGGAAGACTGCTAAGAGAGCAAGATCTAGACCTGGGAAAAGCCATAGCACTGTGTAGGGCTACAGAAACTGTGAAGTCGCAGGCAAAAGAGCTGTTCAGTGACAGTAGCTGCAACGTAGATGCAGTGAGAAAGAACGGATACAAACCATTTAACAAAAAGAGCGCCAATGTGAAAAAAGAGGCGTGGCCAGCGAACGAAAATGAAAGGGGCAATCGAAAGTCATGTAGTCGATGCGGTACACAGCATCCACCAAAAAAGTGTCCAGCATATGGTAAAACATGCAATAGTTGCAACAAAAACAACCATTATGCCCGTTGCTGTAAGAACCAAGCGCAACAAAGCAAGGTCCATGCAGTAGATGAAAGCGGGATAGAGGAGTTCAATGTGGATGTTGTGTCTGAAAACAAAAAAGAAGAGACTGGATGTTGACACTAAAAGTGAATGACATACACATTCCATTTAAATTGGATACTGGAGCACAAGTTAATGTGATATCAGAGACTGATTTTAAGAAAATTAGACCCAGATGTAATGATATCAGCAAATAATGATGGTATTTGCCTGTTTGATTATGATGCCTTACCAGCATGTTTGCCTGATTGATTACTTATGCCTGACCAGCAGAGGGCATGTGACAGAGGCAAGCAGTTTAGTTTTAGTTTCGCTTTTAGATGGATTTCTAACATGATGTCTCCTGTAATGCTGTTAAAAGAGTTGAACAAGACTTCAGATTAAAAGACATTCTCTTTCATAAATGTCTCATCATTGAACCCACAAAGAAATCGATACAGGGAGAAAGCAGGTACTGAATTTGGATGATCAGCCATTATCTCATTAAAAGGCGCAACAGGCTCGAGGGGCCGAATGGCCTACTCCTCCTCCTATCTTCTATGTTTCTAACTGCAGCATGTGGGAGTTTGTGGAAATCAATGCAATCCCGGACAACCACATCTACAGTAAGTGTCTGTATCTCGAGGAACTTCAGCTCAGAGTTGTTGAGCTGGAGTCCGATGTGCAGACATTGCAGGGCATCAGGGAGGGGGAGAGTTACCTGGACACTTTGATCTAGGAGGCAGTTTCGCCTTTAGGTTAGGTAGTGGTACAGGTCTGGTTAGTGGTCAGGGATAAGAGAGTGTGACTGCAACTCAGGCAGGTAAGGGGACCCCCGGTGCAGTGCTGGAGGAGCCTCAGTCTTTGCCCTTGTCCAACAGGTATGAGGTTCTTGTTGCCTATGTGCATGAGGGCAAAGTCTGCAGGGTGGATGAGCAAACTGACCATTGTACAGGAGGCCATTCAAGTGGGGGGAGTGAAAAGGAATGCTGTAGTGGTAGGCCTCGCACTGGAAAAGAATTTGGAATGGGATGGGAGGAAGCAGTTGTCGTGGTCCACGAAGGATCCAATGACGTAGGTAGAACTAGGAATGAGGTTCTGCTGAGGGAGCTTGAGGAGCTAGGATCCAAATTAAAACACAAAACCTCAAAGGTAATAATATCTGGATTGTTACCTGAGCCACGTGCAAATTGGCATAGGGACAAACAGATCAGAGAGTTAAATGCATGGCTTAAACAGTGGTGTGGGGGAAAGGGGTTTTGATTCATGTAATTACCACAATCGGACTTGTCACCTTTCTTGAAGATGGTCACAATTACTGCATCTCTGAGATCCCCTGACATGCTCTGCTCCTTCCAGATAAGAGAAATTAGTTCATGAATTCGCGCTAGTAGTTCCACCACAGACCCAATTCACGTACGAACTGGGGTCAAGCAAGGCTGTGTCATTGCACCAACGGTCTTCTCGATCTTCCTTGCTGCAATGCTCCATCTCACCCTCAGTAAGCTCCCCACTGGAGTGGAGCTAATTTACAGAGCAAACAGGAAACTGTTCAACCTCCGTCGCCTCCAGTCCAGATCCAAGGTCGTCCCATCCTCTGTCATTGAATTACAGTATGGAGACAATGCTTGCGTCTGCGCTCACTCGGAGGTCGAACTCAAAACCACCGTCAACACCTTCACCGAAGTGTACGAGTGCATGGGCCTTACACTAAACATCCGTAAGACAAACCTGCCCCCGCCACACAGTGCTGCCCCCCGATTATCAAAATCCACGACAAGGCCTTGGACAATGTGGACCACTTTCCATACCTCGGGAGCCTACTGTCAACAAGGGCAGACGTCGATGACGAAGTCCAACACTGCCTTCAGTGTGCCAGTGCAGCCTTCGGTCGCCTGAGGAAGAGAGTGTTTGAAGACCAGGACCTCAAACCCGGCACTAAGCTCATGGTCTACAGGGCAGCAGTGATACCCGTCCTGCTGTATGCCTCAGAGACATGGACCATGTACAGCAGGCACCTTAAAGTACTGGAGAGGTACCACCAACGCTGCCTCCGCAAGATCCTGCAAATCCATTGGCAGGATAGGTGCACCAACGTTAGTGTTCTTGCTCAGGCTAACATCCCAGCATCGAAGCTTTAACTACGCTCAATCAGCTCCGATGGACGGGTCACATTGTCCGCATGCCCAATACGAGACTCCCGTAACAAGTGCTCTACTCGGAGCTCCGGCACGGCAAGAGAGCCCCAGGTGGGCAGAGGAAACGCTTCAAGGACACCCTCAAAGCCTCCTTGAAAAAGTGTAACATCCCCACCGACACCTGGGAATCCCTGGCCCAAGACCGCACAAAGTGGAGGAGAAGCATCTGGGAAGGCGCCGAACTCCTCGAGTCTCTTCGCCGGGAGCAAGCGGAAGCCATGCGCAGGCAGCGCAAGGAGCGCACGTCAACCCAAGCACCCCACCCACCCGCCCCTTCAACCACCGTCTGCCCTACCTGTGACAGAGACTGTAGGTCCCGCATTGGACTCATCAGTCACCTGCGAACTCATTTTTAATGTGGAAGCAAGTCATCCTCAGTTCCGAGGGACTGCCTAAGAAGAATAGTGCATCAGCGAATAAGGTGAAATCGGGGCATAATGGTAAAAAATTTAAATTAAAGGCTCTTTATCTGAATGCATGAAGCATTCGTAACAAGAGATCTACAAGAAATGAAACCAGCCTAAATATAAGCAGAACAGGAAAGGAGAGCGTAGAAAAAACTAAATTAATGGTGGGGACCGGGGTGGGGGGCATAGATGGCCAGGGAATAAATAGAGTCATAGAACAGTAGTGTAAAAAGATGGTTGGAAATAAAGTGAAAGGAACTGCTTTAAAAGTGAGTTAAACTGCCTGTACAGCAATATACACAGAGTCCATAATAAAACAGGGGAGCTGGAGGCAATAATACTTTGTGAGGAACCAGATATAGTAGGGATTCCGGAGACATGGCTACAGAAAAACCAGGACTGGGAATTAAACTTTGCATGGTATAACATACTTAGAAAAGATTGAGATGGAAAAAGGGGAGGTGGAGTAGCTGTACTTATTAGAGATAATGGCTGGAATTTTCCCCATAAAAAATGGGTGGGTTTGGAGTGTGGGGGCAGTTAAAGTGTTAAAAATGGGATTCCCGACCTGATCCCATCTCCACCCCGCCCACTTACGGCTTTACCGGAGGCAGGATGGGGGCGGGGCGGGGGAGGTGGGCGACCAACCCGCTCCCAGGGGGTGTTATCTCAATTTAAATATTGTAAAGAGGCCAGAAGCCTCTTTTTTCCCCTCCATTTTGTGTTTAACCACCTGTGGACTGGTTTCACACAATTCGGGAAACACGGCAGTTAAACAGAGGCGGGGACTGGTGCATCCAGGAAGTAAGTGGCTTTATACCTACCTCCTGGATTCAGGATCCTGACCATACCCACTCCTCGCAATCGGAGACCCCCCCCCACGATGCCTCCAATCACCTCCCCAGGCCTCCCGTCACCCCAACGATGATGATGAGGCCGGTCATGATCCTCCTGTGGCCGACCCCGATGCTCTTTCCCCCCCTCCTGACCCCGAACCCCTGCCGATGCTCTCTCACCCCCCTCTCGATCCACGACCCCCGCCGATGCTCTCTCCCCCTCCCGATCCCCGACCTCTGCCGATGCTCTCTCCCCCTCCCGATTCCCGACCCCCGCCGATGCTCTCTCCACCCCCGCGATCCCCGACCCCTGCCGATGCCCTCTCCACCCCCGCGATCCCCGACCCCTGCCGATGTTCTCTCCACCCCCGCGATTCCCGACCCCTGCCGATGCTCTCTCCACCCCCACGATCCCCGACCCCTGCCGATGCTCTCTCCAGCCCCGCAATCCCCGACCCTTGCCGATGCTCTCTCCCCCTCCCGGTCCCCGACCCCTGCCGATACTCTATCTAGCCCCCACCCCCCGTGATCCCCGACCCCTGCCGATGCTCTCTCCCCCTCCCGATCCCCGACCCCCGCCGATGCTCTCTCCCCCTCCCGATCCCCGACCCCCGCCGATGCTCTCTCCCCCTCCCGATCCCCGACCCCCGCCAATGCTCTCTCCCCCTCCCGATCCCCGACCCCTGCCGATGCTCTCTCCCCCTCCCGATCCCTGACCCCTGCCGATGCTCACTCCCCCTCCCGATCCCCGACCCCTGCCGATGCTCACTCCCCCTCCCGATCCCCGACCCCTGCCGATGCTCTCTCCCCCTCCCGATCCCCGACCCCTGCCGATGCTCACTCCCCCTCCCGATCCCCGACCCCTGCCGATGCTCACTCCCCCTCCCGATCCCTGACCCCTGCCGATGCTCACTCCCCCTCCCGATCCCCGACACCCGCCGATGCTCTCTCCCCCTCCCGATCCCCGACACCCGCCGATGCTCTCTCCCCCTCCCGATCCCCGACCCCTGCCGATGCTCTCTCCCCCTCCCGATCCCTGACCCCTGCCGATGCTCCCTCCCCTTCCCGATCCCCGACCCCTGCCGATGCTCTCTCCCCCTCCCGATCCCCACTGATGCTCTCTCCCCCTCCCGATCCCTGACCCCTGCCGATGCTCTCTCCCCCTCCCGATCCCTGACCCCTACCGATGCTCTCTCCCCCTCCCGATCCCTGACCCCTGCCGATGCTCTCTCCCCCTCCCGATCCCTGACCCCTGCCGATGCTCTCTCCCCCTCCCGATCCCTGACCCCTACCGATGCTCTCTCCCCCTCCCGATCCCCGACCCCTGCCGATGCTCTCTCCCCCTCCCGATCCCCACTGATGCTCTCTCCCCCTCCCGATCCCTGACCCCTGCCGATGCTCTCTCCCCCTCCCGATCCCTGACCCCTACCGATGCTCTCTCCCCCTCCCGATCCCTGACCCCTGCCGATGCTCTCTCCCCCTCCCGATCCCTGACCCCTGCCGATGCTTTCTCTCCCCCTCCCGATCCCCGACTCCTGCCGATGCTCCCTCCCCCTCCCGATCCCCGACCCCTGCCGATGCTCTCTCCCCCTCCCGATCCCCGCCGATGCTCTCTCCCCCTCCCGATCCGAGCCCTGCCGATGCTCTCTCCCCCTCCCGATCCCTGACCCCTACCGATGCTCTCTCCCCCTCCCGATCCCCGACCCCTGCCGATGCTCTCTCCCCCTCCCGATCCCCACTGATGCTCTCTCCCCCTCCCGATCCCTGACCCCTACCGATGCTCTCTCCCCCTCCCGATCCCTGACCCCTGCCGATGCTCTCTCCCCCTCCCGATCCCTGACCCCTGCCGATGCTCTCTCCCCCTCCCGATCCCTGACCCCTACCGATGCTCTCTCCCCCTCCCGATCCCCGACCCCTGCCGATGCTCTCTCCCCCTCCCGATCCCCACTGATGCTCTCTCCCCCTCCCGATCCCTGACCCCTGCCGATGCTCTCTCCCCCTCCCGATCCCTGACCCCTACCGATGCTCTCTCCCCCTCCCGATCCCTGACCCCTGCCGATGCTCTCTCCCCCTCCCGATCCCTGACCCCTGCCGATGCTTTCTCTCCCCCTCCCGATCCCCGACTCCTGCCGATGCTCCCTCCCCCTCCCGATCCCCGACCCCTGCCGATGCTCTCTCCCCCTCCCGATCCCCGCCGATGCTCTCTCCCCCTCCCGATCCGAGCCCTGCCGATGCTCTCTCCCCCTCCCGATCCCTGACCCCTACCGATGCTTTCTCTCCCCCCTCCCGATCCCCGACCCCTGCCGATGCTTTCTCTCCCCCCTCCCGATCCCCGACCCCTGCCGATGCTCTCTCCCCCTCCCGATCCCTGCCGATACTTTCTCTCCCCCCTCCCAATCCCTGACCCCTGCCGATGCTCCCTCCCCCTCCTGATCCCCGACCCCTGCCGATGCTCTCTCCCCCTCCCGATCCTGACCCCCGCCGATGCTCTCTCCCCCTCCCGATCCCCGACACCCGCCGATGCTCTCTCCCCCTCCCGATCCTGACCCCCGCTGATGCTCTCTCCCCCTCCCGATCCCCGACCCCTGCCGATGCTCTCTCCCCCTCCCGATCCCCGACCCCTGCCGATGCTCTCTCCCCCTCCCGATCCCCGACCCCTGCCGATGCTCTCTCCCCCTCCCGATCCCCGACCCCTGCCGATGCTCACTCCCCCTCCCGATCCTCGACACCCGCCGATGCTCTCTCCCCCTCCCGATCCCCGACCCCTGCCGATGCCCACTCCCCCTCCCGATCCCCGACCCCTGCCGATGCTCTCTCCCCCTCCCGATCCCTGACCCCTGCCGATACTTTCTCTCCCCCCTCCCAATCCCTGACCCCTGCCGATGCTCCCTCCCCCTCCTGATCCCCGACCCCTGCCGATGCTCTCTCCCCCTCCCGATCCCCGACCCCTGCCGATGCTCTCTCCCCCTCCCGATCCCCGACCCCTGCCGATGCTCTCTCCCCCACCCGATCCCCGACACCCGCCGATGCTCTCTCCCCCTCCCGATCCTGACCCCCGCCGATGCTCTCTCCCCCTCCCGATCCCTGACCCCTGCCGATGCTCTCTCCCCCTCCCGATCCCCGACCCCTGCCGATGCTCTCTCCCCCTCCCGATCCCCGACCCCTGCCGATGCTCACTCCCCCTCCCGATCCCCGACACCCGCCGATGCTCTCTCCCCCTCCCGATCCCCGACCCCCGCCGATGCTCTCGCCCCTCCCAATCCCTGACCCCTGCCGATGCTCCCTCCCCCTCCCGATCCCCAACCCCTGCCGATGCTCTCTCCCCCTCCCGATCCCCGCCGATGCTCTCTCCCCCTCCCGATCCCTGACCCCTGCTGATGCTCTCTCCCCCTCCCGATCCCTGACCCCTACCGATGCTCCCTCCCCCTCCCGATCCCTGACCCCTGCCGATGCTCTCTCCCCCTCCCGATCCCTGACCCCTGCCGATGCTTTCTCTCTCCCTCCCGATCCCTGACCCCTGCCGATGCTCCCTCCCCCTCCCGATCCCCGACCCCTGCCGATGCTCTCTCCCCCTCCCGATCCCCGCCGATGCTCTCTCCCCCTCCCGATCCCTGACCCCTGCCGATGCTCTCTCCCCCTCCCGATCCCTGACCCCTACCGATGCTTTCTCTCCCCCCTCCCGATCCCCGACCCCTGCCGATGCTCTCTCCCCCTCCCGATCCCTGACCCCTGCCGATACTTTCTCTCCCCCCTCCCGATCCCTGACCCCTGCCGATGCTCCCTCCCCCTCCTGATCCCCGACCCCCGCCGATGCTCTCTCTCCCCCTCCCGATCCCCGCCGATGCTCTCTCCCCCTCCCGATCCCTGACCCCTGCCGATGCTTTCTCTCCCCCCTCCCGATCCCCGACCCCTGCTGATGCTCTCTCTCCCCCCTCCCGATCCCCGACCCCTGCCGATACTCTATCTAGCCCCCACCTCCTGCAATGGCCGACCCCTGCTGATGCTCTCTCCCCTGTTCCGATCCTCAACCCCTGCCGATTGCTGATCCTCCTCCCGCGATCCCTCCCCTGGACCGGCCCCTTGTTTCTGATGCCTACCCGCCCACAGCCAGCCAGCCTCTCAAGCTCCCGGCCTCCTGGGTCTCTCGTCTGCCTCAGAGGCCCTCTGCCCCCAACTTACCTACCTGGGGAAAATTCTGGTCAATGTAATGGCAGTAGAAAAAAGTAACACAGCCATCAGTAAGACAGAAATATAATCCATGTGGATAGAGATAAAAGATAATGGCCCGTATTTTCCGATCACAGGCCTCCCGCGGGCGGAGACCTGCGATCTGGAAAAATCTGCGCCCTTACCTGAGGGCTCCCGGGACGCACACACTTCCGCTCCTGGGCCTCGCCAAACTCCAAGTGCGCAGAGCCCATGTATCCCAGAGGCGCAGGCAGTTCGCAACGTCCCAGGGATCACGTGGGCCATGGGGAGCCAATCAAAGAAGGGAATCTCCCTTCATACACTTGACAGGAAGACCTGTCAAATATATGAAAGGAGATCAATGAAAAAACATAGTAAAACTTTAAATACATTTTTTTTTAATTGTATTTTTAAAATGACTTGAAATTACAATAAATTAAGTATTTTAAACAAAAATTTAATTTTTTGAAAAAATAATTGAAGTTTTTTACGGGGCTAAAAATAAACTTAGCTTTTTTTAAAGTATTTTTAAATGATAAATCAGTGAAATTTTTTTTAAAACTTTTTTTCAACTCTTATCCTGGTAAAAGCAAGCCTTATGCCTGCTTTTACCAGGCGTAAGAATTGTAAGGGTTTTCTGCGGGCGGAGGAGCTCCAAAATGCGTAACTATCCGCCCGCAGAGGCCCTTCTCCAGGGCAGCCGGAGGATCTGTCAAGACCATTCTTGACAGATCGGAAATGCCGGTTTTCGGCGCATGCGCTGTGCATGCCTGAAACCGGCATTTCCGATATCCCTACATGTGGGTATACAGTGCATACCCACCGCTAGGGATCGGAATATCTGGACCAATAAAGGATCAATCACACTAATAGGGATAGTCGGCAGACCACCTAATAGTAGAAGGGAGGTGGAGAAAGAAATATGCAAACAAATTAGGGAAATGAGTAAAAAACATAGGGAATAATAATCATGGGGATTTCAACTACCCCAAAATTAATTGGCCAGAAGAGGCACGTAAATGGGATAAGGGAATACAGTTCCTATAATATGTACAGGACTCCTTTCTAACCCAATATGGAAGAAGCCCAGCAAGGGAGGATTCACTACTGGATCTAGTAATGGGGAATGAACCAGAGCAGATAAGAAAAGTAAAAGTAGCGGAACATCTGGGAAATAGTGACCATAATATAATATGCTTTAAGATAATAACTGAGAAGGATGCAAGTATGACGAAGACCAGGGTAATAGATTGGAGAAAAGCCGATTTTGAAGGGCTGAGAATATAACTTAGGGAAATAAAATGGACAACAATATTGACAAACAATGATGTAGAACAGCAATGGGAAACATTTAACATTTAAACGTTCAACAGAATCCAGGAAAAATATATTCCGCTAAAAAACAAGAACAAGCTAAACACTAATGAGACACCATGGATGAATAAAGACATTAGGGAAAAGTTGAGGATAAGGAAAAAGGCATACACTAAGTACATGGACAGCAGGGAGAGCATGACAAGGGAGAATATGAAGAGATTAGGAGAGAAGTAAAAAAAAACAATTAGGAAGGCAAAGAAGAGCTATGAAATTAAATTATCAAGGAACATAAAACAAAATAGTAAAATATTCTAAAGGCACATAAATAAAAAAGGGAAAGTCGGGATGGGAATAGGGCCACCAAGGGACAGTCAGGATAAAATCACAGGCAGTGATAGTGAAATGGCAGAAATATTAAATAATTACTTTGCTTCAGTATTTACCAGTGAGACTGATCAGGTGGACATGACATCGGAAGATGAGATTAGAAATTATATAACCACATTTAAAATAAAAAGAGGAGAAATTTTAAATAAACTAATCAAACTCGAAGAGGATAAAACCCCTTGAACGGACGGATTACATCCGCAAATATTAAAAGATTGTAGGGGAGAGATAGCAGAGGCACTATTACACATATTTAATAATTCATTAGAAAAAGGTGTAGTGCCAGAAGACTGGCGGATACCTAACCTATATTTAAGAAGGGAGATAGAACATGTCCAGGGAACTATACACCAGTCAGCTTAACATCAGTGGTAGGAAAAATAATGGAATCCGTACTAAAGGAAAAAAATAGAAGTACATCTAGAAACCAAAAATATAATAATGAACAGTCAGCATGGATTTCAAAAGGGAAAGTCTAGCTTGACCACTGAATTCTTTGAAGAGGTAACAGAGAGAGTAGAGAAGGGTAATGTAGTCGATGTAACTTATCTAGATTTCCAAAAGGCTTTAGATAAGGTACCAAATAATAGACTAATGAATAAGGTCAGAGAGCGCAGAGTCAGGGAACAAGTAGTAGAATGGATAACTAGCTGGCTTCAAGACAGAAAGCAGAGTGTAGGGGTAAAGGGTAGCTATTTGCAGTGGCAAAAGGTAGAAAGTCAGGTCCCACAAGGATCAGTGCTGGGACCAATGTTGTTCACAATTTATATTAATGATTTAGACTTTGGAATCAAAAACACAATTTCCAAATTTGCGGATGACACCAAATGGGGGGGGGAGGGGATAATCAATACTGAGGAGGACTGCAACAAATTACAAGACATTAATAAACTTGCAAAATGAGCATATAATTGACAAATGAATTTCAACACAGATAAACGTGAGGTATTATATTTTTGGTAAGAAAAATAAGGAGGTCACATATTACTTGGAAAATAAGAATCTAAATGGGGTAGAGGAGCAAAGAAATTCCGCGGCTCTTTCACGAAAGCTACAGTAGATGAGCAGGAGAACCCCCATGGAAATTCACCCCTTATGTTTTTAAAGGCTGCACAGAAGTTTGCAATTAGTTCAGCTGCTTCATCCCATTTTACATCAGTGTCTGCACCAATGAAAATGGAAATAAGCAGATCCAGAAAATTCACATACATATTCCCCTGGAGGCCACTGGCAGACATAACACTTTATGAGCACTTGTCAAATTGGCTCATTCAAGGAGGCAACAAAGGTAGTTGATGTGAGGACTGTGGAAAACAAATTACACTATTGCATTAGCTTAGAAGATGGTGATTATCAATTCCTGTTTAGATTATTGTTCATTAATAACCATTCATTGTTTGTATTCAGTGATATTTAGAATTAGCTTGATCCAATGAGATTTTACTATTTAGATAAGTTATCACTGTCGCTACTTCATTAAACTTTGTTTGGCTATCCCTGAAGGAGGAGATGTTTACAACAGAACACCTCAGCCCTCAATTATATCGTCACCTTGTAACAATATTTTATTCTAATCATCGCCAGGTGGGCAAATTACATACACCTTCTGGAAGGAGCAACTATCTAGAGCAGACGCCCACACTGAAACTGAGGGGGTGATTTTCTCAATGGGGAGCTTTTGGAGGTGGGACTCCCATTTGTCGGGTTTCAGTCCCGCCTCCATCAACTTCTGGCCAACCCAAGCTATTTTCCCTTGATTGGCCTTGTTAAGCCTGACCAGCGGGCTTAGCAGGCCAATTAAGGGAAAGCCGGTTGCAGAGAACGTCAACGTATGACGTTTCATCTGTCAAAAATTTTTGACCGATAAATTGTCATCATTTGACAGCTCTGTGAAGCTGTCAAACAGTGACATTCTCTGCAGTTTGATGGGGCCTTGAATTCAAGACCTCATCAAACTTCTTTCTTTTGCAGAAATGAGATGGTTGCTGCATTGGAGAAAGCAATGTCCATCTGTCATCTCCAACGCGGAGGTCCGAGACTCTCCGCATACACACCGACTGAAGCCTGCAGGAAGAAACAAAGGTAAATGTAACATTTGCATATTGAATTATCATTGGCCTGCAGGCATCTGTAAGGAATACCTATTATATTCACATGTGATCACATGCTGAGTTGTCATTGGCCTGCAGGCATCTGTAAGGACTACTATTGTTTTGAAGACCCAGGCTAGGGGTCCTAATGCCAGGCTTTTCCCCACTAGTACTGCTATGAGTAAGATCACAGACCTAATGCTTAATAAAAGAGTTAAACTGTAATACTCTGTTGTCCTGCAATTTATTATTTTTGTACAAAGTGTGCAAAACAAGACATGGTGTCAGAATAGGGATTGCAAATGGACATTGTTGGAGCTCCCTTGCCTCGAATGGATTGGGAATCTTTGAACTTACCTAGAGAATGGCGCAAGTTCAAGCAACATGTGGAGTTGATGTTCTCGGGTCCGCTGAAAAGCAAAGGGGAGGAAGAAAGATGCAGCTACCTACTCCTGTGGATCGGAGAAAAAGGGAGAGACTTTTTAACACATGGTCTCTCACCGCGGATGAAGCAAAGGTACTGAAAACTTATTTTGACCATTTTGAATCATATGTGATGCCCAAGACAAATACGATATTCGCTAGGTACAAGTTTCAGGAGAAAGTACAAGGAGCTAGTGAGTCATTTGAACAGTTCGTGACTGAGTTAAAACTGCTGGTAAAAGACTGTGAATATGCAGATAAAGATGAGATGGTCAGAGACCGCATCGTGTTTGGAATATATTGAGCTAAAGTGAGAGAGAAACTTTTGAATGTTGGGTCCAGGCTAACGCTGGACAAAGGTATGGACATAGCTAGATCGCACGAGATAGCCCAAGCACAGTTGAAAACCATAACCATCGCCATGAGCAGCTCGCATGAACAGACAGTGTACGCAGTTAATAGACACACACCAAAGAACACCGCCCAGAGATCGTGTTTCAGAACAGAAAGAACAGAGAGAGAGCGCTTACTCAGCAATAACCTGCTAACTGACGCCCAGTTTGGGTTCCGCCAGGGCCACTCAGCTCCTGACCTCATTACAGCCTTGGTCCAAACATGGACAAAAGAGCTGAACTCAAGAGGTGACTGCCCTTGACATCAAGGCAGCATTTGATCGAGTGTGGCATCAAGGAGCCCTAGCAAAACTGAAGTCAATGGGAATCAAGGGGAAAACTCTCCATTGGTTGGAATCATACCTAGCACAAAGGAAGTTGTTGGAGGTCATTCATCTCAATCACATGACATCACTGCAGGAGTTCCTCAGGGCAGTGTCCTAGGCCCAACCATCTTCAGCTGTTTCATCAGTGACCTTCCCGCCATCATAAGGTCAGAAGTGGGGATGTTCGCTGATGATTGCACACTGTTCAGCACCATTCAAGACTCGTCAGATACTGACGCAGTCCGTGTCCATATGCAGCAAGACCTGGACAACATTAAGACTTGGGCTGACTAGTGGCAAGTAACATTCGCACCACACAAGTGCCAGGCAATGACCATCTCCAACAAGCGAGACTCTAACCATCTCCCCTTGACATTCAAAGGCATTACCATCGCTGAATCCCCCACTATCAACATCCTGGGGGTTACCATTGATCAGAAACTGAACTGGACCAGCCATATAAATACTGTGGCTACAAGAGCAGGCCAGAGGCTGGGAATTCTGCGGCGAGTGTCTCACCTCCTGACTCCCCAAAGCCTTTCCACCATCTACAAGGCACAAGTCAGGAGTGTGATGGAATACTCTCCACTTGCCTGGATGAGTGCAGCTCCAACAACACTCAAGAAGCTCGACACCATTCAGGATAAAGCAGCCCGCTTGATTGGCACTCCATCCACCACCTTCAACATTCACTCCCTCCACCACCGGCGCACTGTGGCTGCAGTGTGTACCATTTACAAGATGCACTGCAGCAACTCGCCAAAGCTCCTTCAACAGCACCTTTCAAATCCGCGACCTCTACCACTTAGAAGGACAAGGGCAGCAGACGCATGGGAACATCACCACCTACAAGTTCCCCTCCAAGCCACACAGCATCCTGACTTGGACCTGTATCGCCGTTCCTTCACTGTCGCTGGGCCAAAATCCTGGAACTCCCTTCCTAACAGCATTGTGGGTGTACCTACACCATATGGACTGCAGCGGTTCAAGAAGGCGGCTCACCACCATCTTCTCAAGGGCAATTAGGGATGGGCACTAAATGCAGGCCTAGCCAGTCAGCGACGCCCACATCCCATCAATGAATTAAAAAAAAAAAATTTTTAATGTGCGACACAGACATAAAACGCTTCAAAAACTGTGGATCTTGTGGAAACAAGGTGCATGGGGAAAAGGAGCACTGCCCTGCCAAAGGAAGGCAATGTGCTAAATGTGGTAAACGGAACCACTTTGCTAAAGTTTGCAGGACTGTTTTGGAAAGCAGTACACACAGTGAGTGACAGCCAAATGCCAGATAGAGAGTCAAATGCAGAGGAACTGTTTATTGATTCTGTGTCACAGAAAAAACAGATTGCAGAGACTGAGCAAACCTTTGCAGATATTGAGATAGGAAAACAGGGCAAAGAGTTTAAGTTTAAACTAGACACTGGAGCTCAGGTTAATGTAATTCCTCTGAGTGAGTATCACAGCTTGAAGGATGAGTGTGAGCTACAGCCCACCTCACACAGACTGGCCAGCTATGGGGGTGAGCAGCTCATTGTAAAAGGCACATGCGTGATGAAATGCAAGTACAAAGAAAGCAACATGATGTTGGACTTTTACATTGTTGACACTCGAGCACCTCCAGTGCTAGGTCTAAAGGCATGTTTAGACATGGACCTCGTCAAGCTAGTGCTATCATTGACAGCACCAGTTGAGAAGCAGACAGTCATGGAGGAGTTTGCTGACGTTTTCAAAGGATTCGGACTATTCCCAGGTGAATGCACTATTCACCTTGACCCAGCAGCAACCCCTGTGGATTGCCCACCGAGAAGGATACCCCTTGCTCTACGTAGTTGCCTGAAGGAGGAGCTGCAGAGCATGGAGAATACAGAAATCATCGTCCAGGAAACAGAACCGACAGAGTGGGTCAACACGTTAGTAGTGGTTGAGAAACCACGTACAGGCAAGCTCAGAGTCCATCTCGACCCCAGAGATTTGAACAAGGCTATCAAACGCCCTCACTACCCTCTACCAACGCTAGATGACATCACACCCAAGCTAGTGGGAGCACGTTACTTCAGTGTAATGGACGCACGATCAGGATACTGGACTATCAAGCTCATGGAAGAGTCATCTAAGCTAACAACGTTCAACACACCATTTGGACGCTACCGATTTCTGCGTTTACCATTTGGTCTTATCTCAGCTCAGGAGGAATTCCAGCGGAAGATCGACGAAACCTATGAAGGCCTCGACAGAGTAGTCGCAATCGTAGACGACATCCTCATCTATGACAGGAATAGAGAGGAACATGACAGGAACCTTCGTGCGATGCTACAAAGATCACGGGAGAAAGGTATCCGGCTCAACCCCAAGAAAAGCATAATCGGATCCACCGAGATTGGTTATTTCGGGCATCGCCTCTCAACTGATGGCATTAAGCCGGATCCAGAGAAAATCTCCGCCATCAAGAAGATGGAGCCGCCGAAGAACCGCGCAGAGCTAGAGACAGTACTAGGCATGGTTAACTACTTAGCCAAGTTTGCCCCGAGCCTCTCCGAAATCAATGCACCCATGCGTCAGTTGCTCAAACAATCCAATGAGTTCCTGTGGGACAAACAACATGACACAGCATTTCAGAAAATGAAAGACCTAATCACCAGAGAACCAGGACCAGTTCTTGCCTACGTCAACCCCAACAAAGAGCTCAGACTACAAGTGGACGCGTCAAAGTACGGACTAGGCACAGTATTACTGCTAGAAGGAAAGCCCATCAGCTACACTTCCAGATCTACCACAGGCAGTGAAATCAACTATGCTCAAATCGAGAAAGAGCTATATGCAATTCTGTTTGGATGTAAGCGTTTCCACCAGTATGTCTATGGCCGACAAGTCATTGTGGAATCCGACCACAAGCCCCTCGAGTCAATCATGAGGAAACCACTAGCCGCAGCCCCACCAAGGCTACAGAGAATGATTCTTCAGCTACAGAAGTACGACTTCACAATCATTCACCGTCCAGGCAAAGACATTCCTGTCGCAGACACGCTCTCCAGAAAGTCTCTTAGCTACCAGGACAGCAGCCTCAGTGAAGGCATGGATGTGCAGGTGCACATGGTGTACAACAGCTTACCTGTGAGTGACTCAAAACTGAAGGAGATCTGAGCAGGAACAGAGAAAGATGCACAACTCACACTGCTGAGCAAAATCATACATGAAGGATGGCCTGAGGAAAGGAGGATATGCCCTCAGAGCTGATCTGAATTCTGGAACCACAGAGACGAATTGTCACAAATCAACGGAATCATCTTCAAAGCGGAGAAAATCATCATTCCAAAAGAGTTCGAGTCATTTGCCAAGGCATGGGATTTCACACATGTCACATCAAGCCCACATTACCCTCAAAGTAATGGCCTTGCTGAAAAAACTGTCCAGATTGCAAAAACATTCATGGACAAAGCCAAAGCGGACAAAAGAGACCCCTACATCCGTCTCCTTGAGTACCGCAATACTCCGGTTGACAACTTCAAGTCACCAGCACAGCTGTTGATGAGCCACCGACTTCGCTCAATCCTTCCAAGCACCAACCAGCAGCTGCAGCCAGAGGTCGTCAGCTGCAAGCAAGTGCATGCAAAACGTGTACAGAGACAGCAACACCAAAAGAGATACTATGACAGGTCAGCTAGACTACTGCCGCCGCTGCACAATGGAGAATCCATCAGAATCCAGGAGCATGACTACTGGAAGCCAGCAGTTGTCATCCAGGCAGCTGACACTGAGCGATCGTATTACGTCCGCACCCCAGAAGGACAGGTGTACCGCCGCAATCACAGGCACCTCCTGAACACCAAGGAACAACACCATCATTCCGATGAGAGGATCAGTTCAACAGAGTGTGTAGAACAGAGCAATACATAAAACACATCATACTTACCTGAACCTAAACCTGAACCTGATTTGTTGACCAATTCAGGAGCATGCTCAGTTCCATACCACACAAGGTCGGGACGAGAGGTCAAGCCTAGAGTTATCCTTGACTTGTGAACTGTCAAAGGGTGTAGGTGGACCACTGCCCTAAAAAAAAACTGTACATCGTTATTGAAACGTTGAGATGTTTTCAGCGCTAGTTAAATGCTGAGTTTACTTATATGTTTATGCTACCGAGAACATTAGGTAGAAGAAAGGTTTAAAAGTAATGCATAACATTTTTCTTTTAAAAGGGGATGTAACATTTGCATATTGAATTATCATTGGCCCGCAGGCATCTGTCAGGAATAACCATTATATTCACATGTGATCACATGCTGAGTTATCATTGGCCTGCAGGCATCTGTAAGGGGTCCTGATTTCATCTTGTCCCCACTGTGCTGTGCGTGACTCAAAACTGAAGGAGATCCGAGCAGGAACAGAGAAAGATGCACCACTCACACTGCTGAGCAAAGTCATACATGAAGGATGGCCTGAGGAAACGAGGAAATGCCCTCAGAGCATATCTAAATTCTGGAACCACAGAGATGAACTGTCACAAATCAACAGAATCGTCTTCAAAGGGGAGAAAATCATCATTCCTACCAGTCTCAGAGAAGAGATGTTGACAAAAATTCATGCTGGACATATGGGCATGGAAAAATGCAAACAAAGAGCACGTGACATTATGTTTTGGCCCGGAATGTGCAAACACTTTGAGGACATTGTCGGAAAATGTTCCATTTGTCTAGAACGCCGCCCATCAAATGTCAAAGAGCCCATGATACCTCACTGTATCCCAGACAGGCCCTGGCAGGTCATGGCAACGGATCTGTTCACATGGAACAACGAGGACTACATAGTGACTGTTGATTACTACAGCAGATTTTTTGAATTGGACAAGCTTCACAGTACCTCATCTGTAGCTGTGATCCACAAGCTAAAGGCAGCCTTTGCCAGGCATGGCATGGTAGAGACTTTAGTCTCAGACAATGACCCTCAATACAAATCAAAAGAGTTCGAGTCATTTGCCAAGGCATGGGATTTCACACATGTCACATCAAGCCCACTTTATCCTCAAAGTAATGGCCTTGCTGAAAAAACTGTCCAGATTGCAAAAACACTCATGGACAAAGCCAAAGCGGACAAAAGAGACCCTACATCAGTCTCCTTGAGTACCACAACACTCCGGTTGACAACTACAAGTCACCAGCACAGCTGTTGATGAGCCGCAGACTTCGCTCAATCCTTCCAAGCACCAACCAGCAGCTGCAGCCAGAGGTCGTCAGCTGCAAGCAAGTGCATGCAAAATGTGTACAGAGACAGCAACACCAAAAGAGATACTATGACAGGTCAGCTAGACTACTGCCGCCGCTGCACAATGGAGAATCCATCAGAATCCAGGAGCATGACTACTGGAAGCCAGCAGTCGTCGTCCAGCCAGCTGACACTGAGCGATCGTATCACGTCCGCACCCCAGAAGGACAGGTGTACCGCCACAATCGCAGGTACCTCCTGAACACCAAGGAACAACACCGTCATTCCGATGAGAGGATCAGTTCAACAGAGTGTGATGAACAGAGCAATACACAAAACACATCATACTTACCTGAACCTAAACCTGAACCTGAATTGTTGACCGATTCAGGAGCATGCTCAGTTTCATACCACACAAGGTCGGGACGAGAGGTCAAGCCTAGAGTTTTCCTTGACTTGTGAACTGTCAAAGGGTGTAGGCGGATCGCTGCCCTAAAAAAAAACTGTACATCGTTATTGAAACGTTGAGATGTTTTCAGTGCTAGTTAAATGCTGAGTTTACTTATATGTTTATGCTACCGGCAACATTATGTAGACGAAAGGTTTAAAAGTAATGCATAACATTTTTCTTTTAAAAGAAAGGGGATGTAACATTTGCATGTTGAATTATCATTGGCCCGCAGGCATCTGTAAGGAATACCTATTATATTCACGTGATCACATGCTGAGTTGTCATTGGCCTGCAGGCATCTGTAAGGACTACTATTGTTTTGAAGACCCAGGCTAGGGGTCCTAATGCCAGGCTTTTCCCCACTGTTACTGCTATGAGTAAGATCACAGACCTAATGCTTAATAAAAGAGTTAAACTGTAATACTCCATTGTCCTGCAATTTATTATTTTTGTACAAAGTGTGCAAAACAAGACAGCAAGTACAATTTTTCTAACACTTTGCACTTACCTCAGATACTCACCTCTCCACACTTGCACCCATCACTTACCTTCACAGCACCCTAATGCACCCCCCCCCCCGACCCCCGCAGACCCAGTACTCGCCTCGCTGACCTGGAGCCTTCGGGGAGCCCGCACTTGTGAGGGCAGAAAGGTGATAATCCTATTTTCTGTCTGTTAACTACATGTTAACAGGCAGTTAATAGGCTTTAATCTCTTCCCGCCTCCAAGGAGACGGGACCTGGCGCGGAACAGCTACCCACCTCCTGGCAAGATGGCACGGAGGCAGGTTGGGCACCCGCCCCCAAATTCTGCCATTTTTCTGGCAGTTCCACCTCCATACCCGCCTCCCCAGTACTAGCAAGATCGTGCCCACAGGTTGCATGTAATTCCGAATCACTTTACAACAAAATAAATGTTATCTACCCACAATGGTAGTAGTGAATAAATCTAATCCATGTTTATGTAAATTTTAATTGATTTTCTTTAAAAAAAATATAAGATTAATAATGTAAGAGCTGAGATTTTCCACATTGGTAGGAATCTGCTATGAAATCGGAGTAACAGATGTTGTGCCCACCCAACGTTCCTGCCACTGACTCTGGTGAATTTTCTGAGGTCATTCAAATTTCCCATGAACCAGGTTTTGGATGGCTCCGGGTGAGATTTCCGCCTGTGCTGAGGAACCTGTCTGCGGGGGTGAAGCAAACTGGCATCTGAAGTCCTTGGACACCTGCAGTTGTAGACGGGGCCTGGCTGCCTATGGAGCAGCTGAAAAGGGCCAGGTTTAGAAAAAATATTTGCAGAGTGCAGGATTTTCCCGCCATCCTTTTGGGGGCCTCTTCAAGTTTAAAGCACCTCTTGCATGCCATAACAATACTGGGCGCCGGAACGTGCTCACGTCCTTGTATCCAGCGTGCTGGTGGTGTTAACGCTATCGCTCACCCATACGTGGCCAGATGCATTCATTGCTCGCTGCCACTTCCGGCAGAAAAGCCCACAAATGGCTGCGATCAGCAGGGACCTCACGGATCAGCACCCCAACCAACGTTTCGCCTCCAACCACAGCGAAAAGGAGACCTACCCCCCGCCCCCCACAACACCCACATGCTACTTCTTTGCAATTCAAGTACAATATGTATTTCAGAAGTTACAATGTACATAAAGCAGTTATCCAAGACTATTCTATGTCCTAGTGTTTATTTCTTGTTAGCTGGAATATTTTTAGATTCAGTCACAGTGTGGATAAACTATAAATCACAGTAATAAAGTTTATATTACTCTTAGATTCTAAGTATTGGAACAGATAACAATTATTATGAGCAATAATAGCTGGAAGCACTTCTTGTCTTAAGAACACATATTTTAGGTGTTTGGACACTCAAATATATTTGAAAGCATTAGTAGAAACATCTCCTTGATCAATACACTGGCTCCAGACACAGTACACCACGTTAAATCATACACATTTTGCATCACGGCTCTTATATGGCATCATTCTAATGAGCAGCTTAATTGACAAGGACCACTTTGCATGTTCCTAACCTAGAAGCAATGGTGCTGTCACAGTAATGACATTACGAAACAAGAAACCTCTGGTAAATGGCACATCTTTTCGGTAATTTCATACTAATTAACTGCCACTTCACCATGTTATGATGGTAACATTATCTCTTGCATCTTATTCCTTCATATAATGGGCTTTATTACAATGGAGTTATCAATCAGCAGCTTTTTAATCACATAGCAAGAAGCCTGATTTTTTGAAATATAAGCCGAAGTCCAGTCTTTGGTTTTCTCCTTATGTCATGTGGAAAGATTGTGGTGGTAGAGCACACTGCACACTTAGGAGGCGATTTTTGATGGCTCCTTAAGGTGCTAAAGAGCCTTCGATGTGGCCAAGATGGGGTCTTGAGCTGGAATGCTGATTTAGCCTACGTTTAGCGCAAGATGCCATCTTGGTAAAGGAAGTGTAGCTTGCACTAGGAACAGCCGCCCGGAGGATCGTAAAATGGTGATTGCCACTTAAATTGCCTGCTAGCACTCATTAACGAAGCTGCACAGCATTTTGGTGGATTTACTTGAAATACTGCCCTATCTTAACAGCAACCAGCTGTTTGGGAGTACAAGAATTGCCAGGCAATGACTATCTCCAACAAGCGAGAGTCTAACCACCTCCCCTTGACAGTCAACGGTATTACCATCACCAAATCCCCCACCATCAACATCCTGGTGGTCATCGTTGACCAGAAACAATTTTTTTTTTTAATATGTTGCTGAGGATTTCGAGCGCTACTTAAAGGTATATCACCTTTTCCACTGGAGGTTTGAAGAGGACTTTTGAAACACATCGGGAGACTTTCTGGGACACTTTGTAAAGACTTCACCAGCATTCTATCAACATTTATTCTGGAAATCCTCTGAGGAATTCACCTAAAAAGTGCTGTGCTACTCTACCTTATTGGACACCTTATAAGAGTCACCAAGAGAAAATGAGTGCTTGGTCATCAGCATCTTGCTAGGGGTCCCCCTTGGTCTGCAGGAGGAATGGGAGGAGGACATGAGGCCAGGCAGAGCAGCACCAGCAGCTGCAGGAGAGAGGGACAGGAGGGCGAGATGAACTCCTTCCCCACTCTGGGTACAGGACATCCCTCCTCCACCAAGACCCCTAATGCCATGTCCAAGAACCTGTGCAACCTCTTACTCAGTCCCTGAGCCATCCTGAAACCTCCCCGCTGTGTATCAGCCAGCCCACTCCACGCCTTCAGTGCGAGTGGCTGAGTGAAGCCCACATATACTGCCCCTTGAAAATGGCATCTAATCAGCACTTGAGTGCTAAACCTGCAGTTGTCTGTTTTAGCACCTCCAGGCAATTTCAAATTATGGTAATCAGCAATTAGGACCAAAATTGTATGCTAAAACCAGACTTTCAAACAGGCGTGTATTATTAGCGCAGCATCCATTTAGCGCCTGTTCTCACCCTTTCACCAAAATAACCCCCAAAGTCTTGTAAAAGTGTTTTGAGTGCATCTGGGCTCATTAGCCCAGTACTGAGGGTAATTCTAGTCACTGCGATCTGGTGGAATGAACAGCTGTCTAAGCCCAACTAAGTAATTATATGTGGTTTGATAAGTATATTTGTAAAAACTGTCAAGTGTCTCTCTTGATGATAATTATTACAAGAGTCCATTGTAGTATTCTTTATATTTTGGGTATAACACTTTACAAAATACTTGTACACAGGTGAAACCTGCTGTGTGTGGGTCATATCTGAGCCCAGACCATATCATGAACACCAGGTTGAGGAAAATAGTAGTGTAAGTCACAACAACAACTTTCATCTGTCTAGTGCCTTAATGTAATGAAATGTTCCAAGCTCTTTACACATGAATGAACAGATGAAGCAGTAGTATGTAAGATATGATGTAAGGAAGAAAACAGGCACTAAATGGATGCTATGCTAATAAAAAATGCCTGTTTGAAAGTGTGGATTCAGCATGCAATTTTGGGGTTAATTGATGATTACCATGATTTAAATGTGCCTTCAGGCACTAAACCGGACACCTGCACGTTTATCACTCAAGTGCTGATTAGAAGCAATTTTCCTGGAGCTGTGTATGCAGCCTCCACTCACCCATTTCTACTGAAGGTGTGGAGTGCGCAGGCTGGGAGACAAGCAAACGTTGCAGGACAAAAATAGGGAGGTATTGCTTCAGTTGTACAAGGTATTGGTGAGACCGCACCTGGAATACTGCATACAGTTTTGGTGTCCATACTTAAGAAAAGACATACTTGCTCTCGAGTCAGTACAAAGAAGGTTCACTCGGTTAATCCCGGGGATGAGGGGATGGACATATGAGGAGAGGTTGAGTAGATTGGGACTCTACTCATTGGAGTTCAGAAGAATGAGAGGCGATCTTATTGAAACATATAAGATTGTGAAGGGGTTGGATCGGGTGGATGCGGGGAGGATGTTCCCGATGATGGGTGAAACTAGAACTAGGGGGCATAGTCTTAGAATAAGGGGCTGCTCTTTCAAAACTGAGATGAGGAGGAACTACTTCACTCAGAGGGTGGTAGGTCCATGGAATATGCTGCCCCAAAAAGCTGTAGAAGCTACATCATTACATAAATTTAAAACAGAAATAGACAGTTTCCTAGAAGTAAAGGGAATTAAGGGTTACGGGGAGCGGGCAGGAATGTGGACATGAGTCTAGGTTCGGATCGGTCATGGCCCTGTGGGTAGCGGAGCGGGCCCAGGGGCCGTGTAGCCTGATCCTGCTCTTATTTCGTGTGTCTAATTCTGTTAGGTTCAGGAGATGGTTCTGTGATAGTAGATTGGCGGTTAGGATCAGATCAGCCATGATCTTATTGAATGGCGGAGCAGGCTCGAGGGGCCGATTGGCCTACTCCTCCTATTTCTTATGTTCTTATGTTCTTATGACAGCTCAGGGACCGAGAGAGAGGGTGTCCAGGTTCTTGGACGTGGCACTGGAGGTCCTGGTGGAGGAGGTCCAGAGGAGGAGGGATGTCCTGTACCCGCAGGGGGCAAGGAGGCCACAGAGACAGCTAATGCGGCACATGTGGGAGGAGATCGCTCAGGAGGTGACAGCCAGGAGCCCTGGCCCCAGGACATGGCTCCAGTGCCACAAGAAATTTAATGACTTGGCACGAGTGGTTAAGCTAAGATCCCAGCTCACAAACACACTTCTCAATAACTGCACCACCACCAGCAGCATCACAACCTCAACACACTTCATCCACCTTTAACCATCTAACTATACACTGACATTCACACACCCCACACTATTGCAACCTTCACAGGCATTGCTCACACCTCGGACACATCTTACAGCTTTTCAACCATGTGAGGCATCACACACAGACAAACACACCTGCCAATACACTCATTCACAATCACCACTCTTCCTCTTCCAGGACAAGATAACACATAACAGGTGGCAACAGGACCTGACCAGGGGAGGGGAAGTACACCTGTATGACATCACTCCCCTTGAGGGGGCAGTGCTGGCCATGATCAGGAGGGAAGTAGGAGATGCTGTGGCCAGAGGCAGAGCAGGGGGCAGATCACCTAGAGGTATGTGGCTACTCCAGCTACCTTACAGATACTCAACTATTCCGGAGCACTAATCCCCCAAACCTATCCTCATTCCCAAGCTCCATATGGTTTCATCACACACATCCTCCTACAGTGGCCACAAGTGCTGCAACCTAACCCTTCCAGCTTTATCACTGCAGGCTTCCAGGAGCAAGATCCACCTTGCCACCACCACCCCTCCTCCACCCCAGAGGAAGTGGAAGATGAGCAAGAGCAACCTCGCTCCCCGGAGGAAGAGGAGGAAGAGTGAGGAAGATGGCACTGTGTCAATCACTACCACTGTCACAGGCACCAGCTCAGAGGCCGGCACCATGCGTAACTTAGAGGCTAGGTTAGAAAAGCTATCGTCACAGTGGGACGCACTGGGCACTAGTGGGCAGCAGCCACGCCGGGTGGCAGGGACACCACAGGTGTCACCTTGCTAGGGGGCAAGGTCGCATACTATTTCTGCTATAGAGGAGTCAGGTGAGGACCTCATAGGGCCAAGCTTCAGAAGAAGTCTGATGGGTGTAACAAACCAAATGGTACAATGGACAGCCTACCTGAAACGTCATGGCTAGGGACATGGAGGAGTCTGCCTCCACCTTGGTCCATGGCTTGACGCAGAGCCTGGAACCCATCCTCTCCAGTGTGGAGAGGCTGGCCAATTCCAGCCAGCGACCTGTAGAGCCTAACATCATGCAGCGTCTGATGACTGAAGTCGCAGCTTCTAATGCATTCATTGCAGCTTCCATGGAACAACAAAATGCTGCAATGGAAGCCCAAACAGCTTCCATTGCACTTCTTGTGTCTTCCATGGAATGGCAAAGAGCTGCAATGGAAGCTCAGGCAGATTCCAAGGCAGCTCTGGGCTCCTCGGTTGAAAGGGGCTACAGAGTGTTTCCCAGATATATATCCTCCACCAGATCACTGGGCTGGCTGAACAGAGGCCCCAAAGTATTGGCGTGGGAATCATGGAGCAGGAACCTACTGGCCTCTCCCTGCATAGCAGCATTCCTGCTCCCTCCCCCGCCACTCCACCATTGCCCTTGCAGTTGCCTGTTAGCCAGGCGGTCCAGACTGCTGAAGCCCATGCTGAGATGGTGCACTCTGAGACAGGGCCATCACAGCCCACAGCCTCTCGAGGGCATCCCAGGAGGACATTTGAACTGCCTCTTCAGAATCTCAGCAGCTATCCACTTCACCTGCTGCTGCTGTCACTGGGGTTGCACTTTGTAGTAGCACTAGAGTAGACAAGAGCAATTATAGGTTAGCCAGTAAGGATAAGCACCTGGGTGAATAGTTCAATATTTGTTAGTTGTGTCATGTTTGCATTGTTTGATTGTGCTGCAGATAAAGACTGATTCTGGTAATTGGGTAGTGGTGGAATTGGTGGTCTTTTTTATTGTGGTCTTCATGGGGAAGGGGTTGAAAGGATTGCGTGCAGATGATGGACTTTTTGATAGATCCTCAGTCATTAAAGGTAAATCATGTGGCAACAGTGCTCAAGAGTCTGATGGTGGAGCATATCTCTTCAATTAGATGACGGCGAGCGACCATCCCAGGGACGGGCCATCTACCTGGAACTCTCTGGTGCTCCCACTGGTCTGCCTCCTCTTCCTCCTCCTTCTCTTCCTCCTCCTCTTCCTTCTCCTCCTCCTCTTGTAGCTCGTGAGATTGACCCTCTGGCACAATTGCTGTTGGTAAGGGCTGGTCTCTCATGATCACCACATTATGAAGCGTGCAACAAGTCACCATGAATCTGGAGACTTTTTTGACTAAGTACTACAGGGCACCTGCTGACCAGTCAAGGCATCTAAATCTCTGCTTGAGGAGCCCAGTGGTCTGCTCAATGATACTCCTGGTGCCTGAGTGGCTCTCATTGCATGAGTGCTCAGTTGGTGTCTCAGGATTTCTTTTTTTTTAATTTGTTTATGAGAATGTGGGCATCACTGTCAAAGCCAGCATTTATTGCCTATCCCTAATTGCCCTTGAGAAGGTGGTGGTGAGCTGCCTTCTTGAACCGCTGCAGTCCGTGTGGTAAAGATACGCCCACAGTGCTGTTAGGGAGGGAGTTCCAGGATTTTGACCCAGCGACGATGAAGGATCGGCGATATACTTCTAAGTCAGGATGATGTGTGACTTGGAGGTGGTGGTGTTCCCATGTGTCTGCTGCCCTTGTCCTTCTAGGTAGAAGAGGTCGCGGGTTTGGGAGGTGCTGCTGAAGAAGCCTTGGCGAGTTGCTGCAGTGCATCTTGTAGATGGTACACACTGCAGCCAAGGTGCACCAGTGGTGGAGGGGGTGAATGTTTCAGGTGGTGGATGGGGTGCCAATCAAGCGGGCTGCTTCGTCCTGGATGGTGTCGAGCTTCTTGAGTGTTGTTGGAGCTGCACTCATCCAGACAAGTGGAGAGTATTCCATCACACTCCTGACTTGTGCCTTGTAGATGGTGGAAAGGCTTTGGGGAGTCAGGAGGTGAGACACGCCACAGAATACCCAGCCTCTGACCTGCTCTTGCAGCCACAGTATTTATGTGGCTGGTCCAGTTAAGTTTCTTGTCAATGTTGACCCCCAGGATGTTGATGGTGGGGGATTCGGTGATGGTAATGCCATTGAATGTCAAGGGGCGGTGGTTAGACTCTCTCTTGTTGGAGATAGTCATTGCCTGGCACTTGTGTGGCACGAATGTTACTTGCCACTTATCAGCCCAAGCCTGAATGATGTCCAGATCTTGCTGCATGCAGGCATGGATGGCTTCATTATCTGGGGAGTTATGAATGGAACTGAACACTGTGTAATCATCAGCGAACAACCCCACTTCTGACCTTATGATGGAGGGAAGGTCATTGATGAAGCAGCTGAAGATAGTTGGGCCTAGGAGACTGCCCTGAGGAACACCTGCAGCAATGTCTTGGGGCTGAGATGATTGACCTCCAACAACCACAACCACCTTCCTTTGTGCTAGATATGACACCAGCCAGTGGAGAGTTTTCCCAATTCCCAATGTCTTGAATTTTACTAGGGCTCCTTGATGCCACACTCAGTCAAATGCTGCCTTGGTGTCAAGGGCAGATACTCTCACCTCACCTCTGGAATTCAGCTCTTTTGTCCACGTTTGGACCAAAGCTGTAATGTGGTCTGGAGCCGGGTGGTCCTGGCGGAACCCGGACTCAGAGGAGTCATGAGCCATGGCATCAGATGGTATCCCTTGTCACCCAGTAGCCAGCCATGCACATTACGTTGGAGCTCAAAGATCTGTGGGACAGATGACTGTCGCATTATAAATGCTCCCTAGATAGAAGGCTTTCACCTGTCCGATGCACTGCTGGTGGTCTCACACGAGCTGCACACTGAGGAAATGCAATCGCTTCTTGTTCCTGAACACCTCCAAGCTGAAATGAGGGGCTTGCACGGCCACATGTGTGCAGTCAATGGCTCCCTGGATCATGGGAATCCTACAATCCTGGAGAATCAGAAAGCTCTCTGCCTCTGGTCTTCTCTGGCAATAGGGAATGATATATAGTCATTCCTCAGAGCCGCAGTGACCTCCCTTATGCAGAAGTGCACAGAGGATTGTGATATGTGACTGATATCACCTGTGGCAGCCTGAAAGGTTCCAGTAGCATAAAAATGAAGTGTTACTGTGACCTTGACTGCCACAGGCAATGCAGTCCTGGCTGTGCGGCGAGGTCTGAGTCTTCGTTCCACAAGGCCACAGATCTCTGTGATGACCTCCTTGGTAAACTGCAGCCTCCTCATACACTGGTCTTGAGTCATGTGAATGTAGGAGTAATCCTCTTCACCTCTGGAATTCAGCTCTATTGTCCATGTTTGGATTAAGGCCGTAATGAGATCTGGAGCTGTGTGGTCCCGGCGGAACCCGGATTCAGGGGAGTCATGAGTAGTCAGTCGATCACCAGCAGCAAGTGAACAGCGAAAGCTGAGCATAGCTTTAAGTAGTGCTCGAAATCCTCAGCTACAACTTGTTTACTCCTGTTCAGCTGGTTGCTGTTAGGAGAGGTCATTAATTGAAGCGCTACCCACCAAAATGTCATGCAGCCCCTTTAATGAGCATTACCAGACAATTTAATTGTCAATCAGCCCCATAATAATCCTCTGGGCGGCCATTCCTAGCGCAAGCTTCAGCTCCTTTACCAAGATGGTATCTTGCGCTAAACACGAGCTAAACCGGCGTTGCAGCTTAAGGCCCCATCTTGGCCATCTCAGGAGCTCTTTAGCGCCTAAAGTAGCCAGGGAAAATTGCCCCCTAAGCCTTTTACATGTAATTTTTCAGTATATAAAACTTATTTTAGATTAGGTGTTTTTAACATATAAAACATATAAATCACTCACGTTTAGGTTAGGCATCTTAATACATATAACCAGCTCACTCTCATAGAAATTAGATTAAGCATGAACACAAACTGCTAAAAATACAGAAATGGTCAAATTAAACTATCCATGAGGCAGAGGGATATACTGTAGCTAACTAATGATGTTTCTGAAATTTGTTTTTATAGCAGTCTGTTTCAAGGATGAGAAACAAGGTTCTGCGAGAGTTCAGACACTGATAAGGAAAGCCTACATATTAAGATAAAAGACAGGCAGCTGTGGACAACCCACTCAAGTGTACGTGACAGGCTTACTATAAGACTGAGTGTTAAAAAATCTTAATTTCTGTAGAGGTTCAGGATGTGGACTCATGAGGTTATTTCACTCTACCCAAGGAAAGAACGGGGTAATTGTCGCTTCTTTTCTTGTGTGTTGTTACACAAACATTGTGTATACTAAGACCAATGTTAAGACTTGTCACACAATAAACAGTTTAGTTGCAACCATATTTGGTGTCAGATTCAAATTTTCTTACAAGTAGGAGAAAGCGCAGTCAAAAAGCGAGGGTTTGAGGAGGCTTTGAAAGGCAAGGAGAAAAGTGGCAAGAGGTTTTTAAAGAGAGAATTCCAGAGGGTTAGACCGAGACAGCTGAAAGCTCTGTCACCAGATAATGTGAGCCACCTGCACATAAAGCACAGCTGTGCTAAAGTCATTGAATAATGTATTATCAGCCCCCTCATGTTTTAATATTTTAATGGAATTCATAACTTGCATGGTAGTTATTTTATAATGGCTGTCGGAACTGCATTTTGGAAGGATTTCTGCTGTTATTGGTCTTCACCGCATGAGCAGTAATTTGGCAGAGCGGATCACCAACACCAACAACAACAACTTGTATTTATATAGCACCTTTAACATAGTAAAACGTCCCAAGGCGCTGCACAGGAGTATTGTAAGACAAAAAGTTTGACACCGAGCCACATAAGGATAAATTAGGGCAGGTGAAAGAAGTAGGTTTTAAGGATCGTCTTAAAGGAGGAAAGAAAGGTAACGAGGCGGAGAGGTTTAGGGAGGGAATTCCAGAGCTTAGGGCCTTGGCAACAGAAGGCACGGCCACCAATGGTTGAGCGATTATAATCAGGGATGCTTAAGAGAGCAGAATTAGAGAAGCGCAGATATCTCAGGGGGTTGTGGGGCTGCAGGAGATTACAGAGATAGGAAGGGGCGAGGCCATGGAGGGATTTGAAAACAAGCATGAAAATTTTGAAATCGAGGCGCTGCTTAACCGGGTGCCAATATAGGTCAGCGAGTCAAGATGGCGACCGAGGCGGTCCGGAGGTAAGCGCTCTCCCTGCTTCGGATGGCCCGCTCCCCTGCCGCCTGCTCCCGCTGCCGGAGCGATGTGTTCAGCAAGTCGGGCAGAGGCAGCGCAGCAGCAACAAGCAGCAGCAGCAGCCACGATGACCCGCTACAGCACGTCGGCCGGCAGCTCCTCGGCGGGAAGTTTGCATTCCAACTGGGAGGAGGGGAGCCGGGCATGGCAGCCAGAGGCCGGACCGTGAGTGGGAGAAGCAGGCCCCGGGCCGTCGGACCGTGGAGCCGGCAACAGTGAGGAGGAGGCCGTGGCGACCGGAGCTTATACATCTCGACGATGTGTTCGGCGAGTCGGGCGGAGGCAGCGCAGCAGCAGTAAGCAGCAGCAGCAGCTACGACGACCCGCTACAGCACGTCGGCCGGCAGCTCCTCGGCGGGAAGCTCGCAGTCCGACTGGGAGGAGGGAGAGCTGGGCATGGTGGCCAGAGGCCGGACCGTGAGCGGGAGAAGCAGGCCACCACATCGTGGAGCCGGCAACAGTGAGGAGGAGGCCGCGGTGATGGAGCGGCTGAGGGACATCGCATTCCCACTGCCATTGGATGCCATTGAATTGACTTTTTCTGAACATGGCGCTGGAGAATAGCGACGTGTCTCTGTGAGCTCCCACAGCTTATTGTGGGAGTGATCGGGGAGTAAACATTCCATTGTACTAGTTACATATGGCAAATAAAAAAAAAAATTGAAATTGAGCGCAGGGGAGATGGGTGAACAGGACTTGGTGCGAGTTCGGACACCAGCCAGTTATGGAGACCACCTGATTTTCCTTGGAAATAATAGAATGAACATCCACGCCACCAGATTACAGCTCATGCGGAGAAAGCGAAAATTTACTCCATTGTGTCGCTACACGGGGAAGGCGAGAATACAAAACAAAATCTGTCATGTTAATACGGGTGATTACTACCAGCCATATGTATCTGGGTAAACAGTTGCCAAGTCAATCGTGGGCGATAGAACCGATTGGGATTGATCACCGGGCAACCTGTCCAAGACCTTGGCAACTGTTCCATCAGGGGTCCTGAGAGCAAGGCTCTTATAGTCTGTCTATGTCCTGAAGGGGGCTACAATGTTTGGTATCTGCCAGGTGGTCTCTATGCTTTTGGAACATATTTGTGATTCACAGCTTTATTTATTGAAAAAAATAAATGGCAGTTGCAACTTAAATACAGAAAAACGTGAGGTCAGACATTTGAGGAACAAGAATAAAGAATGGTAAATGATAAATTTGTCAATGCAATGAGGAGTAAAGGAGTCTTGGTGCAATATTCCTTAAAAATGACTGGGTAGGTAAGACGGTAAATGGGATTTTAGGATTTACATAGAGAAGAATTGAATACAAAAATAAAAAAAGAATAAACTTGTATTTATAGAGCATCTTTCATGTCCTCAGGGCATCCCAAAGAGCTTCACAGCAAACAAATTATTTTTGAATTGTTATCATTGTTATGTAGACAAACACAGCAACCAATTGTGCACAGCAAGTTCCTGCAAATTACAAAGTGCCCAGTTAATTTGTTTTGGTGGTGTTAGATATCTCACCTATCATCTGTCCTCTCAGATGGTATAAAATCTTACACTCTGTTACACTTCCAACAGGAGTTTCCAACCAAACTGAATATGATACTCTACGAAGTGTTGCTTCCTATTGCTTCATGCAGCAGGAGGCAACAAATTATTTTACCAAGGTATATGTTCAGGATTACCAATTTTAATTAGAAAAAGATTTATATTGGGCACCTATTCCAGTAGGATGTACATTTCCATTTTCAGTACTAGTAGAACTGATGGGAAAGGCAAGGTTTATGTGGCAGAGTGGGTTAGAAAACTGAAAACCTAGGTTCAGATTGAGCTGAGACTCAAGGGAGTAATGTCTTCTTATGCCCAGTGGGCATGAATCAACAGCACAAAATTGCTCATAATTCAACATTAAATGGCACTAAATTGTCAGTCCCACTCAGAGAGGCCATTAGATGTTTGATGTGAAAAATGGAAATGTCACACTGGTATTACACAGACTAGTCTCCTGAGGCTGGGGTTAAAGCATACTGTGCAGAGGAAGCTTTGTTCTGTACCTAACCTATGTTTTCCCTTGTTCTGGGATTGTTTGATACTGAGATTGAGTGCAAAAGGTGGGATTTAATTTTTTTTTAAACTGATATTCCTCAAATGTTTCAATAGCAATGACTGTGCTTCACATTCAAAACAATGCATTTGCAACATAAACCTCATAGGAGTTTTGTCAAAGCAAGATGAGACTTAAATTTTATTTGTTGATCTGTTGGGTGTCATTTTTGCTTTCTCTGCCTGGGTGGTAATCTAGTGAAGCTCACCAGTTGTAGAACCCTCCCAATTCGCATCCCATTGATTTCAGCGCCTTAAAAATGGGGAAGGTTCTACAATAGGCGGCAAATCCACTTCACCAGATTACCGCCAAGCGGTGAAGGTGAAAATTTATCCCATCATCTCCAGTCCATCCAGTTAGCATTTTAGTTAATCCAGGAAGATTTTCACATAGTGGGCAAGGCTCCCCAGTGGGAGTGCACTATGAGGACACATCAACAAACTGCAATCTTGATCCCCATAATCTTTCATCTAGAATGAATGGAAAATCATGGGAGCATGCCCTGGTATGCCCTTCTGCCAGGTGTGGTTTCCACCCGAAGCACAATTTTGTATATCAGCTCTCTAGTGTTCTTTAGTATCTACAGCAGTGGTGCACAACATTTTCCAAACTAAGGAGCCTAGAAGGAGTCCTCAGTTCACAAATGGCTCAACACATGATTGAGTTGCAACTAGTCTGTGCAAAATCAGTAACAAACAAATTGGCAGATATTTCTTTCAGTCAGCTATTTTGAAAAAGGCCACCTTCACTAAATAGCAGACAATGAAGTTACAAGATAACATGTCCATTACTAATATTACATGATGCAATTTCAACTGGCGTGCTCTCTTCAATTTGAAATATATCTGTGACAGGATAATCACCTATCATTAGAAACTGTATGACAGGTCAATAGGCACCTGAGGTTGTTTAATCTTGATATAAAGTCTAAAATGAAATTCTGCCCTATGTGCAATACAAACATTGTTACAAATTTCGGGTCTGCCTTAGATATCTTTTTGGGTTCAGAGGCTTTGGTCACTCCCATATGCAGTCTTAGCTACTTACCCAATATCTAACCGTACAATAGAGTAACCCAGGAGCATCACAATCGTATGTGCTTGTGATCATTTTATTTCAACTTGAGATAGTGGCTGGGGAGGGAGGTGGAATCAATGGTGAGGGGACGATGTTTGTGGTGAGAGCTGAAGATGATGGCTTTGGTCTTCCCAATGTTTCCATGGAGAAAATTGCAGCTCATGCAGGGCTGGATGTCAGAAAAGCAATCTAACAACACAGGCAGTGGAGAGGTCGAGCTGGGTGTTATCAGTGTACAAACGGAACCTGACCCCATATCTTCAGATGAGGTTGCTAAGGGGTAGCATGCAGATGAGGAAGTTTATATGTTAATGAGCCATACATTGAAGACAATACCCATCTTCAATGCCTGGCTCATTAATATAGAGACTCCTCTGTCTCAACAGCTGCAGCATATGTCTGTAATGAGAATTTTAAACCTGTGTAAACCCAATTTAATTTAAAACACACCAGCTAAATGCAACTCATTTCTAAATATTTTCTAATGGAAAAATGGTCAAAAGATGACAGGCCAAATGAGTTTGTTTTTCAAGTAGAGTAAATACAGTCTAAAACAGGCTGCTCACTGACTGTAGTATGTGTAATGCAATCAGCTGGTTGTGGAAGACCAGATTCACATCAATGCAAAGTCAGCAGTGGCTTGAGCTATAAGTGAATAAAATCTGCTTTTCTTGCTTCAGTTTGTATTAGCACTTTGGCCAGACTTTACCTTAACTTAATAACAATGGAAGGAAATGCCTGTTCTTGACAATTAGCATTCTAGGATGACTTATACGAATTTGCACTCACAAGCAGAGCTTTGCCCATTGGAAGAGGATATCAGGAATTCCGATGCAAAGTGTAGTGTATGTACCTTTAAGGGAAGAACTACTTTTTACAGCTCCTGTATACTGTAGTACCGGCAGTGACCACACCTGTATATAAACCCTGAGTAGGGATCTGTACTTTTAGTTTAGAGTAACCCTCATCCAGTAAACACCTGTTGATTGTTCCTCTGCAGTCTCTGTTGATTTATTGAAGGACACCATACATCAAGATTCACGGATTTAACACAAAGGTCAGTAGGTCATGCAGAATTCGGAAACTCTTGTGGGAGCCACTAATGTCCACATGAGAATTTCACATAAGCTTTCAGCAGGCTTAGCTTTTCAATGGGAGCATAAATTTGAAAAATTATCCCTCTTGAGACAACAGTATATGGCCTAGAAATTTGGTGGGCTGCGCCACCAGTTAGCGCCCAAAGAGGGCACTTAGTGGCTTTAGCGCCACTGGCCACGCCCCCCGCGAAATTTAGCGGGGCGCTAATGGCAGCGTTAGCCTGTAGCGCTGCGCCGCCACCGATGACATCATCGGTATGCGCAGCGCCCCGCTACCGCCCCAATCGCGATATTGGGTTGCACCCCCCGCTGTAACGCCGGTCGCAATCTGCGACCGGTTCAGGGGGGCCGACCTGCGGCGGTAGTGGCGCTAATTAAAGGGGAGGTGCGGGGCAGCCATTTTTTTGCTGGCTGCCTGCCAGCACCTCCTTGCGCCGCCGTCCCCGACCTCCTGAGCACCCCCCACCGGGCAGTGCCGGCTGTATCCCAAGAGCCCGGCACCTCTCCTCGGTGCCGGGCTCTTTAGCCGGCACTCGCGATCTCCGATCGCGCTGGTGCAGGCCCCTCCCCTTTAAGAAGGGGAGGAAGGCCTGCAGTACCGCAGCGCGCCGTGCCGCAGCGTGTGGCGCTGCGGCACGTTGCGCTGCGATATTCAGTTTCAGCACCCCAAGAGGGACACGGGGCGCCTCGAGCAGCGCCCCGCTTCCATTTGGGGCGCTGAAACTGAATATTGCGCTGGTGCAATCGGCTCCTTCCGGGGCGGAACACCTGGCGCCCAGGCGAGCTTGGCGCCACCGAATTTCTAGGCCTATCTGTCTTATATGGATTTATTCTAAAGGAAGTTCAGCCACTGTTTTACAGTATTTCAATCTTTTTGCTTTTCAAACACTGGGGCTGATTTTCAACCCTTCTGATAAGCGGGAACGGGGCAGTAAATAGCAGCACAGCAGTTACCGCCCCATTCCTGCCAACCATTTTGGTGGGGCCTAGAAATGGCTGTCCCAGGCACCTGCTGGAAGCAGGTAGGAGTATCATAAGCCTATGCAAATCGATGACATCAATAGGACCCCAATGCAGTTTAGAAGTCTCAATAGGTGAAGCGTGTGCCATACCCATTGATAGTTGGCATTGAGCGGTCCTTAAAGGGACTGCTGCAGGCCATTCAGAAACAAGTTTTTTTTAAAAACAGGTTTGCAAATGATTTTGTGGGGTCAGGAGGGACCCACAGAAGTCGACCCTGCACTGCCTGTCCCCTCACGGCCCTCCCTCGAGAATGCCTCCCCCCATTTAACTTACTTGCACCTGCTGGGCTCCGCAGTGCAGCCGCTGGAATTCCCCACCCCATCTGATCAGTGAGCTGTTCTAAACACACAAACAGCTTGCTGACAGAATGGCAATAAGGTCCGACCATAAAAATTGGTCAGGCCTCAGACCGCTTCCATTGGGTGGGCGGCCAGCCCTGATAGAAGTGGTCACATGAAAATCTTCCCCATCAGGTGAAAGCACGGAACAGGGCTTTGCAGGAAATCAGTAATACTATCAGGAAAATAATAATCACTTATTCTTTAGTGCTAGAGGTAGTGCTAGAGGTAGGGAGCTAACAACAGGGATAAGTGAAGGGGCCGGGGTTGGTGCTAATACCAACCTGCCAACTGAGAATCACTCTCTATTGTAGCACTGTACGGTGCAGAATAAGGTAAGCAAAAGCTGCTGTTTTCTCTGCCATGGGGAATACTTTCAGCTGTCTGGAATCATGATTGTATCCCAGAGTTTGGGCGTCAGCAGGATAGGACTGCAGTTATATAAGGCATCAAAAAAAAGCCATTATAAAAAAAATGCCACATGCTGAATAACTGAACAAGAAAAAGCTCATTCTTAAACATTTAATTTTATACATCACTCACAAGGAGAAAATTCATATGACGGAAAGTACTGGTATTTTTATCAATGTCACGAGTGATGAATTGATCTGTGCTGGAGAGTCTGCCGCCTTATAAATTCCTTTATGTATGAAACTCACCTTCGCCACCGCACCGTTATAGAATATCAATAGAATCGTGTTTTTCAATATCGAACAATTTATTGAATGGCAGCAATGTATCAGGAAACAGCTGCTTCCTCCTGTACCCCAACCTTGTCTGTTCTGGGTTTGAATTCCTTGGCTGTCGGCTTCTTGAATTTGCCTGTCACTGTTCAGAACAGCATCCGTTTTAAGGTGGCCTGCTCGGTGCAGCCACCCCTGGTATGCTGGAATACTCCAGCTTAGAAGGGGATGCAGAAAATAGCATAGCTGCCCCATTATAATGTCACCTCTGTCAGACAGTCAAGGAGTGTTGCTGGTAAGTGTGGAAAAATAGCCCCACATACATAGCAGGTGAATAGGAACAAAAGCCTGAATACAAGTTCCAATATTTAAAACAAATGAAAATCTGTTCTTTAAATGCATTTTAGTTACATTTTTAATCGCCAAAATGTTTAATGTACAAGATATTTCTTTATTTTCTGTTGACACCTAGGGCTGAAGTATTATTTAATTAATGGAAAAATCACCCGTCTTGTTGGTATTTAGTATCCCTTGTGACTGAATTCCCATTTCTATCCTTCACACCTCTTAAAAACATAATTAAAAATGTTACCAGATGCCTATCATCACTTCAATTGAACGGTTTCTTTAAATAGCTGTCCAATAGGATATTGCCATTTTGCACCTTCTGTTTATATAATTAACAGAAACACAGCCCTGTGCAGTCTGCCCTCTGACCTTTCAGAGCATTTTTGATTGCTTGAATCAAGATTAGTTTCTGTGGGCAAACCTAAAGAAATCAATACTTGTTTAGTTATCCTGCATCGGCCTTGACAGTCTGGCAATCGTTTTCTGCCAACACGGCGTTTAAGCAACGTACAAATAAATGGGAGCTTTGATGACATACAAGGGAAGAATTGTCTGGGTGCAAACAATATCAAAAAATTGGGCGGGGTCGGAGTGCATGTTTGTACCTGGTTTTCCTTCGATTTAAATTAGTGGAAGAAAATCAGGCAGATTCTTTTACAGAAGTGCACTCTGACCTGCCCGGTTGTCCACTTAAAAATGTAACTAAAATGCATTTAAAGAAAATGTTTTCATTTTTTTTTTATATATTGGAATTTATATTCGCTGTGCCCGGGCAATCCAGTACCTCGGAACACAGACCCAGGAAAATCTCCCCTACTGTTTCAGTGGGAATGAAAGGCAATTGGAACATCTGTTTAAAATTCCACCTCATGTGCCTCCCTGTTACAATGAAAATATATTAAACAGAATATTGTTGCAATGTAATTTATTTATGGTGCTTTTTATTAATACAAATATTGTAATATTTTACTATGCAAATAACTGATTTTAAAATTTACAACCAGACACAGTAGATCTTGTATAATGCTGACCTTGAGAACCATGTTAAAGCAAAGGGTGAGCAGAAAGGGCATTATATAGTTTTTTTCTCTTAACTCTTGGAGGATTGCTGTAGCATATGTCACCAAAGTAGAACAATATTTGGTTTACTTTATTCCAAGAATATTGTGAGTTAAGATATTTTGCTGGTTCACAGCCATTGTTACAGATGTGCGGAGAATCTATTCTGCAGTTGTCAAATGAAGTTAAAGATGTCGGCCAAGAAATTGGCCTCCTTAGCGTCTCCCGTTATCGCCTCCGGGGGGCGATAACAGGGCACTAAGCACTTACCGACCGCGTGCGGCGAGAAGATCGACTCCCGCTATATTCAGCGGGAGGTTTGCGGTGGCGGTAACACTTTGCGCCCCGATCTCCTTCGCCCGGAGATCGTGACGTCATCGCTGTGCGCATCGCCCTGGTAGCACCCCGGATCCGAACTTCGGTTCCGCCCCCTGCAGCATCACCGGGGGAAAACACCGGCAGCTGCAGGAGGCGTTAATCGGGAGGCCGGGCACTGCAGGGGCGATACTTAAAGGCGAGGTGGCCGAGGTAAGTAAAAAAAATTCTGAAATGCTCTTTCTCTTTTTTTCCTTGTCTTCACCAGCGATTGATCAGCCCGGCACTCTGCTGCAATGCATCGGGCTGATCGGGCTGGATCGCGGCTGCCGTCAGGGACCAGGTAAGTTTTCCCCTTGCAGAGACTGCAGCGATGGCCCTTCCCTTTAAGGGAGGGAAGAAGCCTTCCAACGCGGCAGCGCTGCATGGCCCATTGTGCGGCGCTGCCCACCTGCCACCCCGCCTGCTGCCTGTTGCGCTCCAGGAAGGAAGTGGCGCGCTTGATTTAGCGCGCCACTTCCTTCCTGGAGCGCAAGCCCCGAATTTTTTAAACGTTGAAAAACATTAGCGTCAGGTGCTAATTTTTTCAGCTTTTAAAAGTTAGCACCCCAAACGGGGCGATACCAAATTTCTCCCCCGTACTGTTTTAAGGGCTGAAAAAATCTGTCGATAGTCAAAGGATTAATGTAAAGGTAACTGAAATTCACTTCCATTAGAAGTCGTGATACAGTACAGTATTAAAGTGAACACTAAGTGTAAATCAAATCTTAAACTGAAAGCAATGTGAATTGAACATTAGGGGCTAAAAATTCGGTATCGCCGCGCCAGGTCTTTAGTGCCCGAAATTTAGCGCTGGGCCGGATTCCCCTAGCGCCCGCCTGAAATTCAGTAGCGCCGCCCCAAGATGGAGGCGGGCGCTATTGGAGGGTTTGGCCGCCTCGTTTGGGGCGAAGAATGTCAGTTTCCGGCGCCCAGCTGCCGCTGCGGCAACTGATGCGGTGCGGCAGGCTGGGGTACTGCAGGCCTCCTCCTTCTCTTAAGGAGGAGCTGCCTGCAGCCGTGAGATCGCCGCTGGATTCCCCCGTCAAATGAGCCCGGCACCACGTAGAAGTGCCGGGCTCGCGGGAGTCACACACCAATGCCGCGGGGGGGTGGTGCAGGAGTCCGGGGAGGGAGGTGCGGCCAGGCGGCCGCCGGGAAAGCGGCCGGCCGCCCCTCCACCTTTATGCGCCAGCCTCTCGGAGCTGTAAGGCACCGTTTTGCAAACGCTGTTTGCGGCCGCGACGGGCGAAGCGGCCGCAACTGAATTTGGCCATCGGGACGGATTACCGTTGGAACCGGGGCACTGCGCACACCGATGACGTCATCGGTGCCGGCGCAGCGCTACCGGCTAACACCGATGTTAGGGACCAACTCGATTTCGGGCGCTAAAAAACTTCCGGCGCAAACCACTTTATAGCCAATAAGTGGGCGCAAACGCGACTGAATTTCTAGGCCCAGGAGCCAATTTGTAATGATTAGATTTTGGCCTACCTTGGACTACTTCAAGGACTTGATATGTTTTGTGAATACTAGTATACAAATGCTTAAAATCAGCATTAAAGCCGCAGACAATGGAATTTTACACAAACGCATTAAATATTTTCATGCTAATACTCGTGCAGTATAACTTCAAGGCCCTACTTTTTTCATTTGTTATTCCGTCCATAAAGTCTCAGAATTTGGGAACAGATGTGCTCCTATATTGGTTTGGTGCACACAGCTCGCACATTGCCCTTCCATAATACCATGAACAAAGTTTAGAACTATCATAATTAGAGAAAATTTCAAACATCTGACTGTTATGGGTTAAACATATTGCAATACACAGTATACTTTGTATATGTTTCATATTTAAGTAGTATTAGCTTTCTCTAGTGATATTACTGGGCACATATTAAAAGCTACCTGCTCTCAAATGACAGAGAAAGGTGGTCATGCTAAACTGGAAACAATTTTCAATCAAAAAACATGCAATCAGTGTCTGTCGATAGGTTGACATCTTATAAGTTGATACCAGACTAACAGCTAGTTGGATTTATTTATGGTGCCTGAAATATTTTCCTCACATACTGCAAGAAGTAATATTACTTGTTTGACATGACAGTTTTCAAAGATATATGGTGCAGATTTCATTTTAGATTGCTTCTACATCTGCACTTTATTTTAAAAGCGGTTACTGCTACAGTTCAAATTCATTATAAATATAGTAAACTGAAAGCCTTGAATTACTCATTAGCAACAGATTATTAGCTAAAGAAATGCATAGAATGTAAATACACATCTGGCATAATGAAATTATTTTGTTGTGCCTTTGCATCAGTCTTGTGACTGAGTGACAACAACAAAAAATGCAATACTATATTTCTCAAGGGATTTGATTTTGAGTAGAAAGTACATTAGGTGATAGAGCCAGAGGACTGTCTGCAATTGTGTCACTTCATAAAGAAGAGTGACACTGGCCTGGTAAAAAAAATAGAATAATCTATGCTGGATTTCAAGTATGTTCTTTTAATTAGTTTTAATCCAACAATAGATTTAGGTGCAGAAATTCCTCAAAGATTCTGCCAGTCTCGGTCATAAACTGGGGGTTTCCACTCCTGGACCCGAAACTGGCTCCTGGTATGCCCAGTGAGGTGAGGCCAGTCAGCAGCCAATCGGAGCTGTGCCAGGTTTGGGAGAGAGGGACCAAAGCAACTTCTCCAACTGCAGTATTTTGCTTTTTAAAAAATATTTAAAATCCTAAAGTTGTCGTTTCTCCCACCCCACCCCCTGCCCCTGCCCATTGCAGCAACTAATTGTTTCTTAAATGCTTCTTGGGTTTTTGCCTTCACTTCTCTTTCTGGAAGCCAATTCTAGACTATGACCTGTCAGGGCGAGGCTGGTTCTAGACCCAAGTGCAGACAGACGAGGCGAGAAGCAGGTATGCAGTCTTAAATAAAAGTACTTTACTAGAATCACACAGGTAAACAGTTACAAACATAGGAGCTCAAGACAAGCTACCACTAGGCCAATGGCTTGTCAAGACTGAGCACAGAGGGAAGAAACCACAGAACTTAAATACAAGCGAAACCAATGAACCTGATAAAAGGCAGTTAAGTAAACAAGTAACAATTAGCAAAAGGAAACAAACAAGTGAAGGTGCCATCTAGGGGTTACTGAGGGAACTAACCGGCACCCTCACAGGACCCCCTCCCCTAGGAACGGCTCCTGACGTTCCTCCTGGACGATCAGGGTGGCGACGGCGAAAATCCCTGATGAGTTCAGGATCCAAAATGTCCCGGGCCGGAACCCAGGAACGCTCTTCAGGACGATAACCCTCCCAGTCGACCAGGTATTGAATGCTCCTCCTAACCTGGCGACTATCAAGGAGGCAACGGACAGTGTAGGCTTGCTGACCGTCGATCATGCGGGGTGGTGGGGGGGGGGGGGGGGAGGTCTGGAAGCAGGGACCAAGGGACTGGTAAGTACCGGCTTGAGGTGAGAGACGTGGAACGTGGGATGTATCTTCATCGACCGAGGAAGGAGGAGCCGGTAGGCCACAGGGTTTACTTTTTCCAAGATCCTAAACGGTCCGATGAACCGGGGAGCCAACTTGCGGGACTCCACATGGAGCGGAAGATTCCGGGTAGACAGCCAGACCTTCTGTCCGGTCCGGAACCGAGGAGCTGGGCGGCGGTGTCGGTCAGCCTGGACTTTCTGCCGAGAAGAAGCGAGCTGCAAGGCGGATCGGACCCTTCTCCAGGTACGGCGGCAGCGTTGGACGAACCCCTGGGCAGCCGGGACTCCTACCTCCCTCTCCTGTTCAGGGAAGAGTGGCGGTTGGAAGCCATATTGACATTCGAAAGGTGAGAGGCCCGTGGAGGAGCTCTGAAGGGTATTGTGCGCATACTCTGCCCAGACCAGATACTTGCTCCAGGTGGAAGGGTTGGAGGACAAAAAGCTTCTTAGCACCCTTTCCAGATCTTGGTTGGTTCTCTCAGTCTGGCCGTTCGACTGTGGGTGGAACCCAGAGGAGAGACTGACGGAAGCGCCCAGGAGGGAACAAAAAGCCTTCCAGAACCTGGATGAGAACTGGGGGACCACGGTCAGAGACGACATCCAGGGGCAAGCCATGGAGGCGGAAGACATGCTGGACAACCAGCTGGGCAGTCTCTCTGGCAGAGGGAAGCTTGACAAGAGGGACGAAGTGAGCAGCCTTGGAAAAGTGATCGACCACAACTAGGATGGTAGTGAATCCCTCAGATGGAGGTAGCCCGGTGATGAAATCCAGGGCGATATGAGACCAGGGACGGCTGGGGATGGGCAAGGGATGCAGGAGACCAAGCAGGGGTTGTTGGGATGTCTTGATCTGGGCACAGACGGGACAAGCAGAGACAAAGGCCCGGGTGTTGGCTTCAATAGAGGGCCACCAGAACCTCCTCTTCAGGAACTCGAGAGTCCGACGGATCCCAGGATGACCAGTCAATCGAGAAGAGCACCCCCATTGAAGGACCTGGGCGCGCACCTGACTGGGGACATAAAGGCTATTAGGAGGGCCTCCTCCAGGGTCAGCCTCCTGACGTTGAGCCTCTTGCACCACCGTCTCAATCTCCCATGCGACAGGAGCAACGATGCAGGAATTGGGGATGATAGGTTCCGGGGTCCGGTCCTTTTCTGAGGGGTCAAACTGGTGAGAAAGGGCATCCGGTTTGAGGCTCTTAGACCCTGGGCGGTACGACAGGAGAAAGTTGAACCGGTTAAAGAAGAGAGCCCACCTGGCCTGCCGAGGGTTGAGGCGCTTGGCGTCCTGGATATAGGTCAGATTTTTATGGTCGGTCCAGACGACAAAAGGATGCTCTGCTCCCTCCAACCAGTGTCTCCACTTCTCCAAGGCCAACTTAACTGCCAAGAGCTCCCTGCAGCTGCTCAAACGCTGAAGACATCAAAGGGAGAGGATAGCGGTTCTTAATGGTAATTTTGTTAAGCCCCCGATAGTCTATGCAAGGCCTGAGACCACCATCCTTCTTCTTTACAAAAAAGAAGCCAGCACCCGCTGGGGAGGTGGAAGGGCGAATGAAACCTGTAGCGAGGGCTTCCTTGATGTATTCTTCCATCGAAACATTCTCAGGGCCAGAGAGAGAGCCGACGCCGAGGGGGGCTAGTGCCAGGCAGGAGATCAATGGCGCAGTCGTAGGGCCGGTGTGGGGGGAGTGTAGTGGACCGCTTCTTACTAAACACAGCATGGAGGTCCGAATATTCAGGGGGCACATGAGCAAGGTCCAGCTGATCAGCTGGCTCGGGAGAGGAAGGATGGGGCGGACTAGGGAAGACCTTAAGACAGTTGGTTAGACATGAAGGACCCCACTCCAGCACAGTCCCGGTAGTCCAGTCAATGTGAGGGTTGTGAAGAGAGAGCCACGGATGTCCAAGAACGAGAGGGAGCTCAGGTGAATCGATAAGGTGAAACTGCAGCAACTCTTGATGTCTCTCCCCTACTTGGACATGTAATACTCCGGTGATATGATGAACGCTACCTTAGAGCAGGGTGATAGGAACATGGAGGGTTGGAGTTCAAAAACTAGGGAGCACTGGGTCAAGAAGCCGCGACACTTGCCCGGATGACTGTCATAGTGCTCTGGCGCAGGTAGGCGAGGCTCTCGGTGAGTCTGGAGATCGGCGACCGGTGGGGTAGTATCCAAAGGAACTGACTGAGGAGGGACATCCTGAGCAGAAGCCACAGCGGCTGGGTGTTGAATGGTCTGAGTCCACGTATCTACCTTGTCCGAAATGCTTTGGAGAAGTTGCTCAAGGCTGCCGAGGAAAGCACCTTGAAGGGAGAGAATAGCACAAAATTCCTCCATCACTGCTGGGTCCATACTGGCTCAGTTTTGCTGTCAGGGCGAGGCTGGTTCTGGACCCAAGTGCAGATAGACGAGGCGAGAAGCAGGTATGCAGTCTTCAATAAAAGTACTTTACTAGAATCACACAGGTAAACAGTTATAAACATAGGAGCTCAAGACAAGCTACCACTAGGCCAATGGCTTGTCAAGACTGAGCACAGAGGGAAGAAACCACAGAACTTAAATACAAGCAAAACCAGGTGAAACCAATGAACCTGATAAAAGGCAGTTAAGTAAACGAGTAACAATTAGCAAAAGGAAACAAACAAATGAAGGTGCCATCTAGGGGTTACTGAGGGAACTAACTGGCACCCTCACAATGACCACTCTCTGTGAAGAATTTCTTTTTATCAGTCTTAAATTTGCCTTTTACTAGTTTGAATTTGTGACCCTTGTCCTACTTTTGCATTTAATTTAAAGCAATATTCCAAATTTAACTTTTCAATTCCATTAACTAGCTTATGGGGTCGAAATTCGGTGCAGTTGTGCCTCTTGTTAGTGCCCCCCCGGGGCGCAAATGACATTTCGCTCGGGCGCGGCCCCGCTAATGACTCCCGCTAAATTCAGTGGTGGCGGTAACCGGTAGCGTCCCACTCCACTGCGCAGGCAATGACAACGTCATCACTGTGCGCAGCGCCCCGTTTTCACCCAGCCTGCAAAATTGGCCCGCGTCCCCTGAATCTCCACCGGACAATGACAGTGACCGATTCAGGGGCGGGAACGGAGCAGCAGGAGGCTTGCGGAGCATTAACTAAGGGGGAGGTGGCGGACGGGGAAAAAAAATAATCCAACTTACTTGTCGCGGCCCATTGCGTCTTTGAATGCGGGGTCCGTGCTGCGATCTGGCAGCCTGGCACTCCTCTTGAGTGCTGGGCTGCTGTCACAGCATCCTGCTCCCCGGTGGTCCAGGTAGGGCCCCGCAGATTTGTGGGCTTGGGCCCTCCCCTTTAATGAGGGGAAGAGCCCTTCCATGTTGCAACACTATGTGGCCCAGTGCGTATTGCTGCAGAACACACCGCCCCGATATTGGGGGTTAGCGCTCTAAGAAGGAAGTGGAAGCTTGAGTTAGCACTCCACCTCCCTCTTGGGGTGCTAAAACTGAAGTTAGCGATCCCCAGCGCTAAATTTAGTGCACAGGCGATGTGTGGGTCACTAATGAATTTTTCCCATTATATACCTTTTTAAGATCTTCTCTTAGTCATCTCCTATCCAGGCTACAAAGCCAAGTCTCTCCGGTCTTCCCTCATAACTCAGACTCCTGACACAAGGGATGAATCTTGTGGCTCTTCTCTGCACTGCCTCCAGTGCTTGAATGTCTCCTTTGTTTCTCTGTGACCAGAACTGGACCCAGTCCTCGAACTGTGCTCTGACAGTTTGATCACTACCTCCTCTGAGTTGTATTATATTGTTTTGTATATTGGCTTTATTGCTTGCTGCTCTGCATTGGTTGGACATGTTTAACATTGAGTCTATTAAGATGCTGAGGTCTCTCAGCTTTAACCTTAGCTACTTCAACATCATTCATGCAGTACATTTTTCCTTCCTATGTGCAGTGCTTTGCACTTGTTTAAATTAAATATCATCTGCCATTGTTCTGCCCACAGACATATTTTGTCCATCTTGGCTTGTCATTTCTGAACTCTACTTCCTCCACTTCCACTGCTTCGCCTAGTTTGGTATCACCTGTAAATCTGAGCACATTACATTGACTTTCTGAATCCAGATTATTCAGGGAAATTAGACACAATGGGGGAAACATTTGGTAACTTAATGCCCCTCGTTAGCACCTGCAGATGGCAGTAACGAGGCGCTGATGCAGTTGTGCCGGGACGAGGCAAATCCAGCACTGCCTGGGAAATCTGCCCCCTGCCGCCCCCCGCCGCCCCCCCCCACCACCACCCCCATCCCCTACAAGGTACCGCCAGAGACTTCTATGCCAGACAGATCATGATGTCAGTGAGCGTTCAGGGCGCCCGATCTGGAAAATTCATCGTCGCCATTTACCTTAGCGCCTCAACCAAACAGCGACAGGGAGAGCTGGCGTGCAGCTGCAGGAAGCTGGCTTCAGCAATGTTATTTAAAGGCATCAGCATTAATCACTGGTAGCTGTCTGGGCAGGTTAGTTTCAGTGGTTTCTTGTCAGTTTCACCCACTCAAACAGTTTGTATGAGTAATTTCAAGCTTCTTTTGTATCAACAGTCTTCTGGCAAGTGCAAAGTAGCTAGATTGGCAACATTAATGGGGGCTGTACTGGCATGCCACCTCGTCCTCCAGGATCGACGGCAGAGGAAGCATAGGCAGTGAGAAATATGGGAACATGTGCGCAGAGGGATGAGGTGGGACATCATGGCTCTCACCAGGAGGCCTTACCCTCCGAGGGTATTCTGAGAGCACTTCTCCTACCTTCAATTAAGCTAGGAGCAGTGTATTAGACAGCTCTGCATCACCAAGGTGGTGGTCACAGAGCTCTGCCACCTCCTCCAAACAGACCTCCAGCCTCTCACCAGGAAGACTTAAACCCCAGCAGATCCCTTTTGCTCACCACATGCCAATCATACTATCCCTGTGTCATGCCATATCACAGCATCCTCCTGGGTGCAAAAGTGAAATGAGAGACCACAAAATATTGCAAACTCCATTAATAAATTTATGCATATAAACATATCACACATATCACATTCATTCTAATAACTAATGACCCTTGTGCCTGCCATAGTTGAATAGCTGTCATTGCGTGCAAGGCGTGAGATGTGGGTGTGAGTGTTGGTAGGTAGAGATTGTTGGTGGGGGAGCGCTGGGGTGTGGTGCTTTGGGCAGTGTGTGAAGCTTGTGGTACAGATGGTGGTATATAGCATTTGTTGAAGCATTCAATCACCCTGCCCACCTGACTGAGGTGGATCTGCCATGAGCACACCTGCTTCAGTCCTCCGGCTCCCTCTCCTTGTTGTGCTTCTCCTTGCTGAGGCAGCTGCACAGCTAGCAATGCTGAGAATGAGGTGCTGTAGTATCAATGAACCTCCCCTTTAAGTACTGGGAAAAGCCTGTAGCAATGATGAGTTGCGATTAGGCTGCAGCCGATATTGGTCCACCCTTTCAGTGTAACGCCACTGAGCTAGGCCTTTAAGACTTGAATTAGTGCTCCAATAATTTCTTTGAGCAGGGAGAATGAATTTTGTGTGCAGTCTAAAGCATAGCGCCTTGCCTCGCAGTTACCCCTCCCACCCCAAAATAATTCTCCTAATGAGTGCTCGTTGATTTCTACCCTTCAGCCACTTTGTAATCCATTCCCATGGTTTACCCCGTGTCTCCACAGCTTTGAGCTTAACTAAGAGCCTATCGTGTGGAATTTTGCAAATACCTTTAAGAATTCTGGGTACAGCACACAGTAGGGTTTCGATAAAGGGTGTCTACTTGAAACATTAGCCTGTCTCCTGCCTTTCAGGTGATGATAGATCCACTTTGTATTTACAGCATTTTCTGTTTTTGTTGCATTTTTTTTGTGATTTGAGCGATAAAAAGAACTGCAGTTTCTTTGAAATATTTTAAAGAAGGATTGTTGTCTGGTTAACTTGATGCTATAACCTTTGAAAAAATGAAGTAAAATGAATCCTTGGGGAAACGTTCCTTTGCTTGCTATTTGTAGTGAAACCGTAAGCAATGTTCTTTATACTTGTGTTTAGAATGTTATTACAGATAACACACAGAGGCCTTCTCCCTTTGTGCTAATTTGCAGTGTAGCAGAGATGCAAATTTACCTCAATGGCTAATATATTGGAGCAAAGATGGCTAGTCTGCACAAAAACTCCCACAGCATAGAGAAATGGCCTTTAGCCTTTCTCTTGCTGAACTAGGAAAGAACAGCTCATGAAAGTTGAATCAGACATGAGAGATGTTATCGATTGCTAATGACACTAATCTATGTAGCTACGTGATGAGTACAAGAGATTGATAACATTGAAAGGAATCTAGACCAGTTAAGTGGATAATCTAAGGAATGACAGAATGTACGTAAACGCAAAGTTAAGAACATTAGCAGAAAATAAGACACATATACAAAATTAAATGATTGGCAAAAGCGAAAAAGAACAAAATCATTTGTGCATGATTATTATCCATTCATAGTCATAGATAGAGTCGTAGAGTTATACAGCACAGAAAGAGGCCCTTCGGCCCATCGTGTCCGCGCCGGCCATCAAGCCCTATCTATTCTAATCCCATTTTCCAGCACTTGGTCCGTAGCCTTGTATGCTATGGCGTTTCAAGTGCTCATCTAAATGCTCCTTGAATGTTGTGAGGGTTCCTGCCTCTACCACCCTTTCAGGCAGTGAGTTCCAGATTCCAACCACCCTCTGGGTGAAAAAGTTTTTCCTCAAATCCCCTCTAAACCTCCTGCCCCTTACCTTGAAACTATGCCCCCTGGTTATTGACCCCTCTACTAAGGGGAAAAGTTCCTTTCTATCTACCCTATCTATGCCCCTCATAATTTTGTACACCTCAGGTCCCCCTCAGCATTCTCTGCTCTAAGGAAAACAACCCCAGCCTGTCCAGTCTCTCTTCATAGCTGAAACGCTCCAGCCCAGGTAACACCCTGGTGAATCTCCTCTGCACCCCCTCCAATGCAATCACATCCTTCCTATAGTGTGGCGACCAGAACTGCACACAGTATTCCAGCTGTGGCCTAACTAGCATTTTGTACAGCTCCATCATAACCTCCCTGCTCTTATATTCTATGCCTCGGCTAATGAAGGCAAGTATCCCATATGCCTTTTTAACCACCTTATCTACCTGTCCTGCTGCCTTCAGGGACCTTCAGGTGTACATGCACACCAGGGTCCCTCTGATCCTCTATCCATCCTAGGGTCCTACCATTCATTATGTATTCCCTTGCCTTGTTAGTCCTCCCAAAATGCATCACCTCACACTTTTCAGGGTTAAATTCCATTTGCCACTGTTCTGCCCATCTGACCAACCCGTCTATATCGTCCTGTAGCCTGAAGCTTCCCTCCTCGCTATTTACCACTCCACCAATTTTCGTGTCATCTGCGATCTTATTGATCATACTTCTTACATTCATATCTAAATCATTCATGTACACTACAAACGGCAAGGGACCCAGCACCGATCCCTGTGGTACACCACTGGACACAGGCTTCCAGTCACAAAAACAACCTTCGACCATCACCCTCTGCCTCCTGCCACTGAAAATAGCTGGTCAATGCACAGGTACAGTAGCATAGTGGTTACATTACTAGACTAGTAATCCAGAGGTTTGGACTAATGATCCAGAGACACGAGTTTGAATCCAAATGTAAATTCAGTTAATTAAATAAATCTGGAATAAAAAGCTAGTATCAGTAATGGTGACCATGAAATATCGGATTGTCGTAAAAACCCATCTGGTTCCTTTAGGGCAGGAAATCTGCTGTCCTTACCCAGTCTGGGCTCCAGACCTACAACAATGTGGTTGACTCTTAAGTACCCTGTGAAATGGTCTAGCAAGCTACTCAGTTGTATCAAACCCCTACAAAAAATGATATTAAGAATAAAACCACTCGACATCAACCTAGGCACTGGATTCGGACACGACAAAGGCACACACAGCCCAGGCAACCTTGCAAAGTGCTCTTCACTAACATCTGGGGATCTGCAACAGCATGACATAGCCGTACTCACAGAATCATCCAATGACCCAGCCAATGACCCCGAATCCTCCAGCACCATCCCTGGGTATGTCCTTTCCCAGAGGTAGCTGCACAGTGGGATATATTCGGGAGGGAGTGGCAGCAACATTGACTCCGGACCCCGTGAAGTCTAATGGATCAGATCAAACGTGGGCAAGGAAACCTCGACCGTGCCCCCCGCCCCCCTCAGCTGATGAATCAGTACTCCTCCATGTTGAACACCAGTTGGCAAGGGCACAGAATGTACTCTGGGTGGGGGCTTCAATGTCCATCACCAAGAGTGGCTCGGTAGCACCACTACTGACCGAGCTGTTGAGTCCTGACTGGGCCTGCGGCTGGTGGTGAGAACCAACATGAGGGGAAAACCTATTTGACCTTGTCCTCACCAATCCACCAGTCGCAGATGCATCTGTTCAAGACAGTATTGGTAGGAGTGACCACCTCACAGTCTTTGTGGAGACGAAGTCCCATCATCACACTGAGGACACCCTCCATCATTTTGTGTGGCACTACCACCGTGCTAAATGCGATAGAATCAGAACAGATTTAGCAGCTCAAAACTGGGCATCCATGAGGTGCTGTGGGCACCAGCAGCAGCAGAATTGTATTCCACCACAATCTGTAACCTCATGGCCTGGCATATCCCTTACTCTACCATAACTATCAAGCCAGGGGACAAACTCTTGTTCAATGAGGAATGCAGATGAGCATACCAGGACTAGCACCAGGTGTACCTAAAAATGAGTTGCCAACCTGGGGAAGCTACAATTCAGGACTAGATGCATGCTAAATGATGATGCAGCCCAGCACGTGAGTAGGTGCAGAGGAAATCTCACTTTTCCCTGCCTCTGCACCTGCTTAAAATCTGTTACATCTTTAACTTTTTCCAGTTCTGACAAAAGGTCACAGACCTGAAACGTTAACTCTGTTTCTCTCCCCACGGATGCTGCCTGACCTGCTGAGTGTTTCCAGCATTTTCTGTTGTTATTTCAGATTTCCAGCATCCGCAGTATTTTGCTATTGTCTGGAATATTGCAAGCACTTTTCCTATAAAACAAAGTCTTTGATGAACTGAAGAGTGTTCAACAATGAGTAGAAGGATAACTCTGGAACCTGAGACTCAAAGTTAGGATGAGATTTACAGTGCGGAACTTGTTTTCCTTTGAGAAAAAATTCTAAATGAATGCATCACTGCTTAATATTTGAAAAAGAGAATAATTGAAAAGGACAGAAGTTCATTCTCTGAAAATAGAATTAGAGTAAGCTTCCGATAGAGATACTGTTACAAATTTTCTACAAACGCATGCAAATTCCCAGATGCATTTGATCATATAAATAGCATCAGCTAACTCTTTGAAATAATGGTAGTAATCAAGTAATAATAGAAAAACTGGAGATTAATTAAAGCTTAAGAGCTAAATTTTGGTTTAAACAAATTGCCTCTTCGATAGTTTTAACCTATAATTCACTTGGCCCCTCAATCTTCCTATTTTGGGCCATTTGATGAATTTTCTCCTAGTTTTCTCTCCTGCTTATAAAATTAAGATTTTTTTCCCCAGCAGTGCTTTCATAGTTGTTGGCAACTCTCAGTCTCCACCCAAGTGGCCATTATTTATGTATGGCCAACATAATAAATCGAGGCCTAGAAATTCATTAAGGCGCTGCCAGCTTTGCGCCCAGTTAACGCCTAAAGAGTGATTTTGCGCCAGAAATGAGTTTGCGCAGATATTCAGCGCAGCGGTATTGGCGGCGGTAGCCGTTAGTGCTGCACCGGCACCGATGACGTCATCGGTGTGCGCAGTGCCCCGGTTCCGCCCCGAAACCGGCCCGATCCCCATATTTAGTTGCGGCCGCCTCCTCCGAAGCGGCCGCAAACAGCGACCAGAAAACGGGGCCGTCCTGCTGCCTTAGTGGGGCGCTTTAAAGCGGAAGGTGCGGCCGGCCGCTTTTTCGGCGGCCGCCTGCCCGCACCTCCTTCCCCGGCCTCCTCCACCACCCCCCCCCCCCCCCCGCGGCATTGCCGGCTGCTTTCCGCGAGCCCGGCACTTCTCCGTGGTGCCAGGCTCATTTGCCGGCACTATCCAGCGGCGATCTCCCCGTTGCAGGCAGCTCCCCCTTAAGAGAAGGAGGAGGCTTGCAGTACCGCAGCCTGCCGCTCCGCAGCGGCTGGTGCAGCGGCGCCAAGAGCGCTGATATTCAGTGTCAGCGCCCCAAGCGGAGGCGGGCACACCCTGGTATAGCGCCCGGTTCCGAATTGGGGCGCTAACAATGAATATCTGACGATCGCTATAGGCTTCCCGCCCAGCGCTAACTTTTGGGCACTAGCCAGCTGGCGGGGCCATAGTGAATTTCTAGGCCAGAGAGTTTTTCAAGTGCACACTCCTGGAGAGGAGATTCACCTGCCAGGAGTGCTGATCAGAATATTGAGATAGCACTCCCCACAATTTTTTATTTATCATTGAAAATGAAAGGGAGTGTATGCATGATTTCCCAGTAGGTGCTACCAGCTAATGGAAATGGCAACATGTTATCCAATCATGGCTTCATAAATAAACCCATTCATAAGAGCATAAGAAATAGCACCAGGAGTAGTCCATTCAGCCCCTCGAGCCTGCTCTGCCATTCAATAAGATCATGGCTGATTTTCTACCTCAACTCCACTTTCCTGCCCAATCTCCATATCCATTGATTCCCTTAATATTCAAAAGTCTATCGATCTCTGTCTTGAATATACTCAACGACTGAGCCTCTACAGCCCTCTGGGGTAGAGAATTCCAAAGATTCACCACCCTCTGAGCGAAGAAATTTCTCCTCATCTCAGTCCTAAATGGCCGACCCCTTATTCTGAGACTGTGACCCCTGGTTCTAGACTCCCCAGCCAGGGGAAGCATCCTCCCTGCATCTACCCTGTCAAGCCCTGTAAGAATTTTGTATGTTTCAATAAGATCACGTCTCATTCTTCTAAACTCCAGAGAATATAGGCCTAGTCTACTCAATCTCTCCTCGAAGGACAATCCCCCCATCCCAGGAATCTGTCCTGTCTTGATCTGAGCCCACGCATATAAACTTTGTTGGGATAGCAGTTATGAACCCTGCTGATTTTTCCCCCAGGCTACCTGGGTTCATTGAAGTCAATTATATTGCTCCAGATTTTATCCAGACTGAGACTGACAACTCAACATAGTGCAGGAATCAAAACCTGACAGTATCACTGCAGGTCAATTTATTGTAAAGCTATTTTGAGTGTATGAACCAATGAGGATATATTGTAGGGATTCACACTCCTGGCATGGAGCTTCATCGACCAGGAGCAGCTATCAGCAATTTAGCTGTACAGGCCAGCATCCGGACCCTTCAGGATTTTCTGTCCATTAACGCTGAGCGCAAATTCATAAAATACACCCTTTGGGGTTGTATTTTAGTTAAATAAAAGGATAAATCTCTTCTAAATCTATGGCTATTTAAACTCTAGAATACAGATTGCAGACAGGAACATTGTTCTGGCATGAAACACCTATAGAAAAGGGATCACATTTGGTATGAAACAAATGCACGCAGATTGTTCTGTGCTTATAAACAGAACATTTATTGACAGGTTATCACAGAACTATGGAAAGTGCAGATGTGACTCTGAGAGAATGCTTATGCCTGTTATTTTATTAATTAAATTAAATCATTACTCAAACAACATCAACAACAACAACTTGCATTTATATAGTGCCTTTAACGTAGTAAAACGTCCCGAAGTGTTTCACAGCAGCGTTATACCGAACCACATAAAGAGATATTAGGACAGATGACCAAAAGCTTAGTCAAAGAGATTTAAGGAGTGCCTTGAAGGAAGCAGAGAGGTTTACGGAGGGAGTTCCAGAGTTTAGGGCCTTGGCAGCTGAAAGCACAGCTGCCAATGGTGAAGCAATTAAAATAGGGGATGCGCAAGAGGCCAGAATTGGAGGAGCGCAGAGATCTCAGAGGGTTGTAGTATAAATTCTGGTTGTATATTATATGTTGATATGATTACTTCATTCACAGCCATTTATTTTTCCATCTGAAGTGGTTAATTTTTACTGCTGTTAATCAAGATAGGCCTTGGAGTATCTGTATTTATTTTTAAAGCAGCACTTCTCACATATACTTCATCATAGAAATAAAGCAAAGCTGAATGCTGAAATGTTTAGAAACATTTTCTGGGGGAAAAACAAGGTATATTTTGAACAACACTGGAGTAAAATCAACTCAAAATGTCAACTGCACACCAGGTTATAGATTTATGAAAAACAGGCTTAATGGCCCCCCCTTGCTGACTCAGTGTGTAAATTAATTTTTAAAATGTCATTTTTTAATTGGCAGATTGCTTATAGTGGAGTCACAGTAACATTTGATGACATTAAATCTGGAAATGGTGTTATTAAAAACATTGCTCTCATTTTGGGAATAAATTAAACAAAATGAAGGAATGCAGCAGCTGCATCATCGCCTCTCAGTTTGGAATTAGCCGATTATAACCTGTTAGTGAAGAACCATCTCATGTTCAAAATAAGCACTCTGAGTGTGCAGTATGATTGTTCTATTTAGCAAGCCTTGTGTTATAATGCAATGGCACACTCTGTGCATTCATTTAGAGTACAATGGACCTTCCCACTAATCAATCATAATACTTTTATATTCAAAGAGGACTAAACAAGCGCAGCTTAGTGCCTTCCTAGAGCTTCTTCATAATCACAAGAGGTAAATTCCCATGATAAATATATAGCATCAAAGGCTTCACTTACCAACATACCCTGTAGCAAATCTTTTTCAAAATGCCTATATACAAACTAAATCCCACAGCATGATAATCGTTTTCACACAGACTTGCATAAAATGATTTACGATTATGTTAACACAGCCCTTTCAGGACAGGGATTAGAGCTTTTGCTGCACTGTAGGAATGGCACTGGCTGCAGGTTGCTTGGATGTCTAATGGCAGCAGCCTCTCATTTCTCCCTGTAATGTACATTCTCACTAGTAATAGCATTAATCATACAGAAATCATTTACAATTAAGCCAGTTCACTCTTGACATTCAGATCCATGAAAATGAAAATGGCTTTTTGAGTTCACATTTTACTTTCATCCAGGCTATTGTCCTGAAGCGGGATATAATTTAGCAAAGATAGAGGAGCTAGTGCTGGCACTTATTTATAAATTGATGACTATTAATCGTACTTTTGTCAATATTTTTTTTAAATGCAGATTTTTATATTGAATGCAAACATTAACAGTCCTGTGAACCTTTAGGCAGTTACGCAGCATTAACTACTATCATGTTTCAGGATTTTCACGTATTTGGCCTAGAAGGGCTTTTTGGTTTAAACTATAACATCGTCAGACTGAAGATTGTGAGGTTCAATGGCCAAAGGTCCAGCACTTTTTTCTTTACTTGAAGGGAAAAAAGCTGGAGCTGCTGAAACAATAGAGGGCTAAGTGTCTTAATGAGCTAGTCATCAAATATGTTATCCATATCAGTCTGGGACAATAAGGCTGTGATTTTGCCGGCACTCAGAGGGCGGGTTTCGAGGCGGGTCAGAGATTAAATTCGTTTTGATTGACGGCGGGTTCCAAACCCACCTCCATGCAACTTTGCCAAGTGTCGGGTCTGGGAGTCCTGCTCAGACCCGACATCAAGCGGCGGGAGAGGCACTTAAGGCAGTTAACAGCTTGTTAACTGCCTACATAATCCCATTTTAGCAGGCTCTTCCCATTTTAGGACATTTTCAGCGTGTTCCACACTGCTCACAAAACACGCCAGCTGATTGTGCCGGGTTCAGCAACTACCTGAATTCTCGACAGCTGCTCCTGCAGCATAAAAGCGGACCTGTAACATGGCTGACTTTCAGATGGCAGAACCTTGTTTTTGAGGTGTTGGAACACATTTTGCAGGTCTATTGAGCTTGTAAGTGGTTAAGCTGAGATCCATATGCACTGTGACCGCCTTGGAAAACCCTCTCCCCACATTGCCTGAGCGCTTATAACATCTATTCCTCAACGGACATATATACCAGTGGAATGGCAACCATTTATACCCTCTCATGCTGGTCAGAATCGGAGGAAGAGCAGCCGTGGCAGCAGCAGAACCAGGCACAACAGCAGCACCAACAGCAGGAGCGCCAACCTCATCCTCACCCACCTGATGCTGCACAGGGCAGAGGGCATCAGCGCAGGGCTGCACCGCGCCGCAGGAGATACCCCCAACATAACTTTTACAGGCAAAGGATGAGCTTCCTCAACATGACTGAGCAACCGTGCCAAAGGAGGTTGAGACTTTCGCGAGAGGTAGTTGCTGACATCTGCGCAATGCTGCACCAACACCTGGAGCCCAGAGGAGCGGGTGGACACTCCTTACCAGTGGCTGTCAAAGTCACCACCGCCCTCAATTTTCTTGCCTCAGGGTCCTTCCAGGGATCATCAGCAGACATCAGCGGCATCTCCCAGTTGGCTGCACACACTTGCATCACGCAGGTTATCAATGCTCTCTTTGCAAAGGCGCACAATTACATCCACTTCTCCACGGATGAAGCAAGTGTCACCGCGCGTGCGGTTGGCTTTGCAAATATGGCAGGCTTGTCAAGGGTGCAAGGCGTTGTAGACTACACACATGTGGCCATTTAGGGCACCCCATCACAACCAGCTGTATTTGTCAACCGCAAGGGCTGCCACTCCATTAACATCCAGCTGGTGTGTAACCACAGGAAGAACATTATGTATGTTTGCGCCAAGTTCCCTGGCAGTTGCCATGACTCATTCATCCTGCGGCAGTCTACTGTGCCTCAGCTCTTCAATCCGCGAACCCAACTTTCCGGATGGCTACTTGGAGAAAAGGACTATCCCATGAAGACATGGCTAATGACACCGTTGAGGAGGCCATCAAATGAAGCCGAGGAGCCACATTTCCACCAGAGCAATCATCGAGCAAACGATCGGCTTGCTCAAAATGCGATTCAGATGCCTCAACAGATCTGGTGGAGCCCTACAGTGCTCACCAGCCAGGGTCTCCAGAATCATCGTGGTCTGCTGTGTACTGCACAACATCGCACAGCAGTGTGGCTTACCGCTGCCTGAGGAACAAGTGGCTCAGGAGGAGGAGGAGGAGGATGTGCTAGTTTCACCAGCACACGAACACATTCAAGAAAGGTGACAAGTCCGATTGCGGTAATTACAGAGAAGTTTCCCTGCTGTCTGCCACAGGGAAAGTCATTGCAAAAATCCTCCTCAATCGCCTTCTCCCAGTGGCTGAAGAGCTCCTCCCAGAGTCACAATGCAGATTCTGCCCACTAAGTGGCAGAATGGGCATGATCTTCACTGCGCGTCAATTACAAGAGAAATGCAGGGAACAGCACCAACTGCTGTACATGGCCTTCTTTGATCTCACAAAGGCCTTCGACACTGTCAACAGTGAGGGATTATGGAGTGTCCTTCTCAAATTCGGCTGCCCTCAAAAGTTTGTCACCACCCTCTGCCTGCTTCACGATGACAGGCAAGTCGTGATCCTGACCAACGGTTCTACCACAGACCCAATTCACATACGGACCGGGGTCAAGCAAGGCTGTGTCATCGCACCAATGCTCTTCTCGATCTTCCTTGCTGCAAAGCTCCATCTCACCCTCAATAAGCTCCCTGCTGGAGTGGAGCTAATTTACAGAACAAACTGTTCAACCTCCGTCGCCTCCAGTCCAGATCCAAGGTCGTTCCATCCTCTGTCATCTAATTACAGTATGCAGACAATGCTTGCATCTGCGCTCACTCGGAGGCCGAACTCCAAACCATCGTCAACACCTTCACCGAAGTGTACGAGAGCATGGGCCTTACACTAAACATCCGTAAGACAAAGGTCCTCTACCAACCTGCCCCCACTACACAGTGCTGCCCCCCGATTATCAAAATCCATGCCAAGACCTTGGACAACGTGGACCACTTTCCATATTTTGGGAGCCTACTGTAAACAAGGGCAGATGTCGATGACGAAGTCCAACACCACCTTCAGTATGCCAGTGCAGCCTTCGGTCGCCTGAGGAAGAGAGTGTTTGAAGACCAGGACCTCAAACTCGGCACCAAGCTCATGGTCTACAGAACAGCAGTGATACCCGCCCTGCTGTATGCCTCAGAGACATGGACCATGTACAGCAGGCACCTCAAAGCACTGGAGAGGTACCACCAATGCTGCCTCCACAAGATCCTGCAAATCCATTGGCAGGATAGGCACACCAACGTCAGTGTTCTCACGCAGGCCAACATCCCCAGCATTGAAGCTTTGACCACGCTCGATCAGCTCCGATGGACGGGTCACATCGTCCACATGCCCGATACGAGACTCTCAAAACAAACGCTCTACTTGGAGCTCCGACACAGCAAGAGAGCCCCAAGTGGGCAGAGGAAACACTTCAAGGACACCCTCAAAGCCTCCTTGAAAAAGTGCAACATCCCCACTGACACCTGGGAATCCCTGGCCCAAGACCGCACAAAGTGGAGAAGAAGCTGGTGCTGGGTGCGCTCAATTCTGCTGACACTGCGCCCTCAGAGGCTGCAGCTTCCTCTGAGGAGTCTTCCAGCTCTTCCTCCTGGACAATTGGGAGGGGGGCTCTCGATGGTCCTGTGGGGGAGTAAAGGCATGAGTTAGACATGTGATATTAACGTAGCAGACATACCAATTGTGCAGATGATCAGAACTCAATCTGTATGAACATCAGATGCCATATCAGTCACTCATGCAATCTAAATGAGGGGGTTGCAGATTTATTCTGTCACCAGCTTGCTCTACTGCGCCCATCTCTCCGTCCCCCACTTCCAGCTCCTCGGCACCTCCGACGATGTCGAAAGCAGCCTCCTCAGCGGTGGTCAAGTGCGCCATGGAAGGTGGCCCTCCTCCTATCCTCCCCCTCTCCCTCTTATTGTGGGCTCTCTTTTCCTGCAATGAGGGACACAAGTGGAGTTTGAGTGAGAATGTTGGAGTGAGTGTAGAGAATCCATAGACAAAGACGGAGTGAGGTGCCAATACCAAGGTCCCTCCCCATGCGTTGTTAGTTGTTGTCATTGCATAACAGTGATAGCAAGTGTGAGAGATGCATAGTAGAATGGTGAAGTGATTCTGTACATAGAGAGAGAGGGATGGTTAAGGGTGCAAGGGATGTAAGGGTAAAGTGGGATGTGCAGGAGTAGGTTGATAATGAGGAGTGCTGGAGATGAGAGGAGATGGGGAGCAGATTGAAGGTAAGTGTGATGTTATACTCACTTTTGCTGAGCGTAGCAGATCATTGAACCTTCTGCGGCACTGAACCCAGGTGCATGAGTACAAAGACCTGGCGCTCACCTCCTCAGCAATTTGTAGCCAGGCTGCCTTGGTTTGCGGGAAACAGAACCACTTTGCACCTTCTCACTCCCTCCACAAGAGCATGGAGGGAGTCATCGTCGAATCTTGGAGAGGCCTTTGCTCTTGAAGCACTCATCTCATTATCTGCCACACTGAGAAGCATCAGAATATGAATGAAAAACCACAAGGCTGCATGGGCCCCTTAAATGCAGCTGGATGGAAGACGTCGGCAGAGGCAAGCAGCAGACCCGAACCAACTGATTGGGCCAGGTAACGTGCACGACGGGCTTAATAAGCCCAGTTAAGAGAAAATTGTTCATTCAGAGCAGTTGAAACCGGCAGCGGGACCGGAACCCGCCAAACAGCCAACCCGATTCCAATCCACCACTGATGGTAAATTATGGCCTTAATGTCTGTTCACCCTCTTTCATGTACTCTTGAAATTCCTGGAATTTTCTAGAACATAGAGCCACCTTTTATCCTGAATGTCCTGCTTTTATTAATATGTTCACATTGAAGACGTTTAAGCCTGTGCCAATTGAAAACCAAATTACTGCAGTTGCATCGTTTTCCAAGTTGTTTAGTCTGAGCATTACAGTTGTACAATGTAATGATAATAGGTTCGTAGCACACAGTGGTCCAATCAGAAGTGCAGGCAAAAATGATGTGTGTTGTTTTACAATTAGGACTGTATGTTTTGCACAGCTGCATGAATTCTATGGAGTCCATGAAGCAAGAGGATCCCAATAAATGATCAATGCCCCTTAAAAAGTGTAAAACGCTATAAAATTTGTAGATTATGCATCAGTAGGACTTACAGACTCATTTCATATTAGAAATTCTGCTATGTGCTGAAAATATATATTATTAAATATATTGCTTTAAACCTGTTGGCAGTTATAACATTTAGTTGAATTGTGACTTATTGCATTGGAAGTGTAAGGGGTTTCAAATATCATAATTATTTCATTTACTCAACTTAATTAGATCTTATCCCTATCCCCAGTACAATTCACTAGATTTAGTTCACTAGTGGTAAATATTCACCATGGTGTAATCTGTGTCAGAACGTACGGAGTGCCAGCAACTTGCTGATAGTACCCTGATTGCCTAGAGTCCCACTTTCTGTTTAGCGGTAAAATTAGCAACACTCTGAATAGAGAGAGAGAGAAAACAGGGAACTACAGGCCAGTTAGCCTGACATCAGTCTTTGGGAAAATGCTGGAATCTATTATCAAGAAAGTGGTAACAGGGCATTAGAAAATCATAATATGATTAGGCAGAGTCAAAATGGTTTTATGAAAGGGAAATCGTGCTTAACAAATTTATTAGAGTTTTTTGAAGATGTAAGCAGCAGGGTAGGAAAAGTGGATGTAGTATATTTGGATTTACAAAAGGCGTTCGATAAGGTGCCACATAAAAAGTTGTTATGCAAGATAAGGGCTTATGGGATTGGGGGTAATATATTAGCATAGATAGAGCATTGGGTAACAGACAAAAAACAGAGAGTAGGGATAAATGGGTCATTTTCCAGTTGGCAAGCTATAACTAGTGGGGTACCGCAAGGATCAGTGTTTGGGCCTCAGCTATTTACAATCTATATTAATGACTAAGATGAAAGGACCGAGTGTAATGTATCCAGGTTTGCTGACGATATAAAGCTAGGTGGGAAGGTAAGCTATGAGGAGGACACAAAGAGCCTGCAAAGGGATATGGGCAGGTTAATTAAGTTGGCAATCAGGTGGCAGGTGGAGTATAATGTGGGGAAATGTGACATTATTCACTTTGGTAGGAAGAATAGAAAAACAGAATATTTTTTAAATGGTGAGAAACTATTAAATGTTGGTGTTCAGAGAGATTTAGTTGTCCTCGTACAGGAAACACAGAAAGTTAGCATTAGGTACAGCAAGCAAATAGGAAGACAAATGATATTTTGGCCTTTATTGCAAGGGGGTTGGAGTACAAGTGTAAGGAAGTCTTACTACAGTTGTGCAGGGCTTTGGTGAGACCACACCTGGAGTACTGTGCACAGTTTTGGTCTCCTTACCTGAGGAAGGACATACTTGTCTTAGAGGTGGTGCAACAAAGGTTCACTAGATTGATCCCTAGGATGAGAGGGTTGCCTATGAGGAGAGATCGAGTAGATTGGGCCTATACTCTCTGGAGTTTAGAAGAATAAGAGGTGATCTCATTGAAATATATAAGATACTGAAGGGGATTGACAGGACAGATGCTGAGAGGTTGTTTTCCCTGGCTGGAGAGCCTACAACTAGGGGTATAGTCTCAGGATAAGGGGTTGGCCTGTGAAGGAATAGCCATGATTCAGAGAAATACACGATACCATGAACAGAAAACTGATATTATTAATACATGATATACTGGGTTTAACAGTCTGAAAAGCCTTGGAGACACAGGCTGTAAACAGAATGCAGGCTTCTGAGATAAAGATCAGTTGATAACAAAGTTGTAAAACACCATGGGCTTTGAAATGGGAAAGGGATATTGACCAAGAAACTAAGACCCTATTGAAAAGCAAAGACTTGCTTCCGAAGAGTCTAGAGTTTGAGTGTAACACAATGGAAGACCCAAGTGAGGTGTTAAAAACCAACACGTCAAACAGGAACATAAAATATTGATTAAACCATGTGCCTTTGTAAAAGTAACATCGAATAAGACAGGAAACAAGATTAAATATGCAACCAATTGAGATAGCTAGAAATGCATGAACCACCCTGGTCAAAGTGTCTTTAATTTAGATATAGTAAAAACCATACCAACAAGGACACTTTGAAAATATGACTTCAATAGAGACACCAAGCAATTGCATTGTGTTTGTATTAAACTTGGATCACCACGGAGTCCAAATGTCTGCTAAAAACCAGTAAAGCCAATATTAAGAGTTGAATGAAAGCATTTTGTAGGAATGACATCAAACAGAAACCATAGCTGTCATTGTTTTTATGATCATTTTTGGAACACCTAAAGGTAGAGAAATAATTATGCATGCAATAGTTGAATTGATAGTAAGAATAGAAAGCATTCGAAAGAGGTATCAATAAAGACAATTAGCTAACATCAGCAGAGAACATCAAAGAAGAAACCACTGCCAAAAGGGTATAAAAATAAGACCTTTTTAACAGAAAAGTCAGAACTCGCTGAACGGGCAAAGCGTTTCTCAACTCTTCAGAGGCATCTCTGTAAGTCTTTAACTATGAGTCTCGGGAAGTCAAAATGATTGATTTTGGTGGATCTTCTGGATTTAGAAATAAGTAAGAAATAAGAAATGTAACAAAGTAAAGATTTGAGAATAAGGATTTCTGAGAAATAAGAAATGTAAGCTAATTGTATTTTGAATTGTTAATGTTGTGACTGATTCAACAGATGTTAACTGAATGTTGGCTCTTAAATAAAACTATATTTTTAGAATTGTCTCAAAGAGTAATTCTGTATAAACTCGCGAACCCACATTTCTGTACACTCTTTTGTAAGGAGTTGCAGAATTCTGGGGGGTATTCTGGACCCTTATAATATCCAGAAGGTTACAGTCTAGTTAAACTTATTAAAAGTGCTATCTGGAGGATGGTAACATCATCAGTCGTTCCTTTCCTTTAGGGAGAGACAGCCTGAACCTTTAGACCCATTTAAGCATCTTATGGAATTTGGCTATCTCTAACTTAAATTGAGGGTGAACATCTGGGGAATACGCCTGATCTGGGATAGCCCAAAAGGGCTAGGACTGTAATTATCCCTTCAGGCCATTTAAGACTCAGTTGAGGAGGAATTTCTTCTCTCAGAGGGTTGTGAATATTTGGAATTCTCTACCCCAAAGGGCTGTGAATGCTGAATCTTTGAGCGGTAATAGTAGCAGAGTGGTTATGTTACTGGACTAGTAAATCCATCAGGTCTGGACTAATGATCAGGGATGTGAGTTCAAATCCCACCATGGCAGCTGGGGAATTTAAATTCAGTTAATTAAATAAATCTGGAATAAAAAGTCGTATCAGTAATGGTGACCATGAAACTAATGGATTGTCGTAAAAACCCATCTGGTTCACTAATGTCCTTTAGGGAAGCAAATCTGCTGTCCTTACGTGGTCTGGCCTATATGTGACTGCAGACCCACAGTAATTTTGGTTGACTCTGAAATGGCCTAGCAAGCCACTCAGTTGTAACAAGCCGCTACAAAAAACAATAAGAAGAATAAAACCAGACAGGCCACTCAGCATTGGCTACCGACACAACAATGGCACACCCAGCCCAGTCGACCCTGCAAAGTCCTCCTCACGAACATCTGGGGACTTGTGCCAAATTGGGAGAGCTGTCTCACAGACTAGTCAAGCAACAGCCTGACATAGTCATGCTCACAGAATCATACCTTTCAGCCAATGTCCCAGACTCCTCCATCACCATCCCTGGATATGTCCTGTCCCACCGGCAGGACAGACCCACCAGAGGTGGCGACACAGTGGTATACAGTCGGGAGGGAGTGGCCCCGGGAGTCCTCAACATTGGCTCCGGGCCCCATGAAGTCTCATGGTTTCAGGTCAAGCATGGGCAAGGAAACCTCCTGATGATTACCACCTACCGCCCTCCCTCAGCTGATGAATCTGTACTCCTCCATGTTGAACACCATTTGGAAGAAGCACTGAGAGTAGCAAGGACACAGAATGTACTCTGGGTGGGGGACTTCAATGCCCATCACCAAGAGTGCCGCGACCTCTTCCACCTGGAAGGACAAGGGCAGCAGGCGCATGGGAACAGAACCACCTCCAAGATCCCCTCCAAGTCACACACCATCCTGACTTAGAAATATATCGCCAATCCTTCATCGTTACTGGGTCAAAATCCTGGAACTCCCTACCTAACAGCACTGTGTGGGAGTACCTTCACCACACAGACTGCAGCAGTGCAAGAAGACGGCTCACCACCAGCTTCTCAAGGGCAATTAGGGATGGGCAATAATTGCTGGCCTCGCCAGCGACGTCCACATCCCATAAACTAATAAAAAAAAATACTCTCACCACACCTCTGGAATTCAGCTCTTTTGTCCATGTTTGGACCAAGGCTGTAATGAGGTCGGGAGCCGAGTGGTCTTGGCGGAACCCAAACTGAATATCGGTGCACAGGTTATTGGTAAGTGCCACTTGATAGCACTGTCGATGACACCTTCCATCACTTTGCTGATGATTGAGAGTAGACTGATGGGGCGGTAATTGTACAGATTGGAATTGTCCTGCTTTTTACGGACTGGACATACCTGGGGCAGTTTTCTACATTGTCGGATAGATGCCAGTGCTGTAGCTATACTGGAACAGCTTGGCTAGAGGTGCAGCTAGTTCTGGAGCACAAGTCTTCAGTACGCCAGCTGGGATATTGTCGGGGCCCATAGCCTTTGCTGTATCCAGTGCACTCAGCCATTTCTTAATATCACGTGGAGTAAATCGAATTGGCTGAAAACTGGCTTTTGTGATGGTGGGGACCTCAGGAGGAGGCTGATATGGATTTGACCGAGTGTGGCAGCAAGGAGCCCCTGTAAAATTAAAGTCAATGGGAATCAGGGGGGAAACTCTCCATTGGCTGGAGTCATACCTAGCACAAAGGAAGATGGCTGTGGTTGTTGGAGGTCAACCATCACAGCCCCAGGAGATTGCTGCAGGAGTTCCTCAGGGCAGTGTCCTAGGCTTAACCATTGTCAGCTGCTTCATCAATGACCTTCCCTCCATCGTAAGGTCAGAAGTGGGAATGTCTGCTGATGACTGCACAGTGTTCAGTGCCATTAGCAACTCCTCAGATGTTGAAGCAGTCCAGGCACGCATGCACCAAGACCTGGACGACATTCAGGCTGGGGCTGATAAGTGGCAAGTAACATTCGCTTCACACAAGTGCCAGGCAATGACTATCTCCAACAGAGAGAGTCTAACCACCTCCACTTGACATTCAATGGCATTACCATCACCGAATCCCCCACCATCAACATCCTGGGGGTCACCATTGACCAGAAACTTAACTGGACCAGCCACATAAATACTGTGGCAACAAGAGCAGGTCAGAGACTGGGTAATCTGTGGTGAGTGTCTCACCTCCTGACTCCCCAAAGCTTTTCCACCAGCTACAAGGCACAAGTCAGGATTGTGATGGAATACTCTCCACTTGCCTGGATGAGTGCAGCTCCAACAACACTCAAGAAGCTCGACACCATCCAGGACAAAGCAGCCCGCTTGATTGGCACCCCATCCACCACCTTAAAACATTCACTCCCTTCACCACCAACGCACCGTGGCTGCAGTGTGTACCATCTACAAGATGCACTGCAGCAACTCGCCAAGTCTTCTTTGGCAGCACCTCCCAAACCCGCAACCTCTACCACCTAGAAGGACAAGGGCAGCAGGCGCATGGGAACACCATCACCTCCAAGTTCCCCTCCAAGTCACACACCATCCTGACTTGGAAGTATATCACCGTTCCTTCATCGTCACTGGGTCAAAATCCTGGAACTCCCTCCGTAACAGCACTGTGGGAGTACCTTCACCACACCGACTGCAGCGGTTTAAGAAGGCGGCTCACCACCACTTTCTCAAGGGCAATTAGGGATGGGCAATGAATGCTGGCTTTGCCAGTGACGCCCACATCCCATGAACAAATTAAACAAAATATTCAAGGCTGATATTGATAGATTTTTGGGCTCATGGGGAATCAAGTGATATGGGGATCGGGCGGGAAAGTGGAGTTTAGGTCAAAGATCAGCCATGATCTTATTGAACAGCGGAGCAAGCTCTAATGGCCCTATGGCTTATTCCAGCTCCTAATTCTTATGTTCTTATATCTATGTACGTTTTTGCATTTCCTTAAATTGTATTAGTTTCCTCGATAAAGCAGCAGAACCTTGACTGTCTGAAGTTGTGTGATTAGATAAGGAGTAGGCTATTTCAGGCATTACCCACATGGCTGATACAGTTAGCTCAGTTCCTTAAACCCCATGATTTGTATTTCAAAATTACAAGTGGAGCACTTCCTGGCTGAAGGCTTCTATTTTCCAATTCTCTATCATTAAACGCAGCTAATTCATCATGTCCATTATTACGATTTTTCAATTGTGTGAACTTCAGAATTGAACCAACCCAATTTAGCAAGTATTGAATCATTAAATGGATTTGTAAAGAACATTGAGAATAAGCAATCAAATATAAAGGATTTTCCAAAAAAGTATTTTCAAATGGAATGGAATGCAAAGGGGATAATTATACAACACTAACTTTAATTAAATCTCAAAGCTAGAGAACATACTTATCTCATTGGATGTGGGAGATTAGGACACTAAACCTGGTTTAATGGTTTAAGTCCCACATGCTTAAATTCAGGGTCATTTAGCCATTTAACTTCAATAGAAATGAGAGTGAAAACTAATCAAATTTTGTACCCAAAGTAACCCAAATGTAACTGTAGGATTGATTTAAAAATATCTGTATTTTGCACACCACAATTAAATTCAAATCTACATTAGTGTGATGCTTTAAAAACATTACAGCATATATGCACAGAGGTTGAAAGTATCCTCTTTGCATATTTTTAATCATTTGTACGTTGAGAAAAGGTCTGTACTCAAAATGTTAACTCTGTTCTCAGGATGCTGCCTGACCTGTTGAGTGTTTCTAGCATTTTCTGTTTACATTTCAGATTTCCAACATCTGCAGTTCTTTTTAAATTTACCCAACTATATATAGCTTTTCATTGCTGACACAAATAGAAAATCTACTCCAAAACAATATGAAGGACTAGACCAATTGTTAAATCTATTTGAAAATTAAAGTTACAGCCACAAATTGTCCTTTTTGTTGTTTCTGACACCGGTCATTAGCTGTTCAGATCCTTCTTGATGGCTGTGTCCTGCAGCTCAGGCCTTGTTATGGGATGGCAGGAATGACTTATGAAGAGAGATTTTGTCGATTAGGCTTATATTTCTAGAGTTTAGAAGAATGAGAGGGGATCTCATTGAAACGTATAAAATTCTAACAGGGCTAGACAGACTAGATGCAGGAAGGATGTTCCCGATGGCGAGGGAGTCCAGAACCAGGGGTCATAATCTAAGGATAAGGGGTAAGCCATTTAGGACTGAGATGAGGAGGAATTTCTTCACCCAGAGAGTGGTGAACCTATGGAATTCTCTACCACAGAAGACAGTTGAGGCCAATTCATTAAATATATTCTAGATATATTTCTTAAGGCTAAAGGGATCAAGGGATATGGGGAGAAAGCAGGGACAGGGTACTGAATTTGGATGATCAGCCATGATCGCATTGAATGGCGGAGCAGGCTTGAGGGGCCGAATGGCCTACTCTTGCTCCTATCTTCTATGTTTCTATGTTTCTATGTTATATCTATTTGCCATTGTTTATATTTTCTGCCAAGTTGTGTGGGTTCTGTTAACGTGAGAGCCTTAACAGGTGTCTTGCATGACAAGGGTTATTAGCCAATTATATGGCCCGCCTACTAACATTCTGGCTAAGATCAACAAACCAAGAACAGACTAGATCCATATCTAGGACTTTCTGATCTGTATGATTCATTTCCACACTGTCTTTACCAATTCAATAACCCAGTTTTGATTTTTTTAAAGAAAACTGTCATCTGGGTGTTTTTCTGTTGTTCTGTATCAAGCATCCAGTTTTCCACCAGTTTCTACAGCACTTAGATATATTCAATATTCTCCATAGTTATAGAGTAAGAAGCTGATTTTCGCTTCATTACCTCCCCGCTTACACTTGTACTTAAGGTGATACCAAGACAGAAATCAGGGAAAAAAAGTCAACTTACTGCTGGAGAGCGGCCCGTTCTGATTTTCAGGTGGGCATCAATTTAGGTGGCCAGCGCTAGCGCCAGAAACAGGCAGGAGCCTAATTGAAATATTCAAACAACAGTCAAATGATGTTGTTTGGGCCCATAATGCCATTTTTTTGTCAATCAATATTGCCATCGCTACTTCTTCAACTTACCCACAAACCATGGATAAAGGTCGGGAGGCAGCCATTACAGTACTATTTAAAGGGATGAAAGGTCATCGACCTAAAATGTTAACTTTGTTTCTTTCTGCACAGATGCTGCCTGAACTGCCGAGTATTTCCAACATTTTCCATTTTGATTTCAGATTTCCAGCATCCGCAGTATTTTGATTTTCTACTGAGCTGCAGTTAGGGAAAGCTGGAAGCAGGTCTGGAACTCATTCTTTCTTCAGGCTCTTAAGAATTTTGAACCTTAAAAGCTTCCATGAGTTCATCTCTTTGCTCCTCTATGTGCTGCTCCATTTAACCCCTGATGCTTCCAGCCTTCGCCTCTAAGGTGTTGCTGCAGGCCCATCATAAGTGCCTGCCCTGCCAGATTTCACACCCTCCCAAACGACAAGTTGCCTTGAAGCAGCACAATTAGGGCTGGCAGCTCACCTATCCTATTTAAAATGAGCCCCAACCAGCAAAACCGATTGGGCCATCCGCAAACATCATTGGCTGGATGGAGCGGATGCCCCGCCCATCACTCACCTCGCTGCGCGCCACAGTATTGTTGCTGAGTGCAAATGCAGTGTGTTAGCCCATAAACTGGGGATAGCTTTGGCACTGTTTAAGTGGAAGGATTTTCTAGCACAGCTCAAATACATATTTCATCAATACCATTAAGCTTGCAACCTCCCTCCCATTATTAATAAATAACAAATGCTAAATAGTTATTCCCGGTAATCACTGGTAAGATATATCTTCACTAACCTGCAGTAATGCATGCCACATTGTTGATTCTCTGTTGTAAGCATCATCCTGCATAAAGAACAGGGACTGGATTGCCAGCTGCTGTCAATGCAAAGCTGACCGAAATCAATAAAAGTGCCCACATAAAATGTAAACGTTGTAGATGGTAGCCTGTGTCAAATGTGAGTTGATGACGACATCTAAGCTACAAGCTTAAATTACAGCTTTGCAATTACTCTCAAGAATCCATTATTCTATATTTAACCTCCTAATAAATATGGAAAAAGAAAATAGTTTCATCAGTTAAATGGAATTTAGATTTATTGCATTTGCCAGCTGTGCAAGTAAGCATTTGAAATAATTTTTTTCCTTGAATGTTTTCAATAAGTTGGTACAATTAATCTAAACAAATAGTAGGCATAAAATGCACGTGTTACATTTTTGTATGGATCATTGCATCTTCTGTGTGCTGTATATTACATGAATTTGGATTTGGGCACACTGTTCAGAGACCCAGTCATTTAAATACGCACAAGGGGATTCTAGCACATGGATTTGTTCATGGAAAAACTGTACTTCCAATGCTTAACTGCATTTATGGAAATTCATTTGTTGATGAACTTTGCATTCTTCAAACTTTAGAAGTAGTTTTGCCTCAATGTACTGAATGATATCACAGAAAATGTTGGCCTAAAAATGATGCTGTGAACAAAGAAAGAATGAACAAACTTGCAATTATATAGCAATTTTCACGACCTCAGGACATCCCAAGAGGTTTTACAGCCTGTGAAGTACTGTTAAAGTGTTGTAACGTAGGAATTGCGGCAGCCAATTAGCACAAAGCAAGCTCCCACAAATAGCAATGAGATATATGGCCAGATAATCTGTTTTAGTGATGTTGGTTGAGGGATAAATATTGCCCATGACACCAGGTGAACTCCCCTGCTTTTCTTCTAATAGTGTCATGGGATATTTTGCTTCCACCTGAGAGGGCAGACGGGGCCTCGGTTTAATGTCTCATATATTATCATCCTTTGTATCAAATCCCTACTTTAATGGAGGCATTAACCCATTTAAAATAAATGAGTCAACAGCACTGTTAGAATATTGGACAGACAAATTTGATACAAATGTGTTATACATTCATACAATAATGCTGCACAGCATGATTTCTGTTTTATTGTATTATAATTGTGTAAATGTGTTTTGTAAGTGTTCTGCACTCGTCTTTGCCTTACCTCCCACAAATGCAAGAGAACAAAAAATAGAAAAGGCATTTCAATCATTTGTCATTTCACCAGGGTGTATTTTAATGTAAAGCAGTTCAAAAATGAATTGTAAAATAAATTGAATGGATTGTTTATGGTTATTCCACTGCATTAATTAGACAATCATGCCAATCATGTGTCCATGTATTTTACAAAAGCAGAATAAATTTAGATTGTTTCCAAATTTCAGGATTAAAACCTTGCTTTGAATTAGATTAAGAAAGTAAAAGAAACAAAACAAATATGTCTTCATGGTTAAATAAAGTATTTTAAAGGAAAACAACAGTATTAAAATGTATGGCAGAAATAAGGAATATTTTTGATTCCATCACACAGCAACTCTTAATTCAGAACATTGTAGAGCAAGGATGTCAAAGCTTTTTATCTTCATGGCCTGATATGTGCATACTACAGAGTTTCAGGAAGCTATGTATAACAGGAACAAAGTGGCATCTTTAACATTGAAAAACAACCCACGGCCCTTCACAGAGGAGTGAAAATTGGGAACCAAGTTTAAGTGGGGGAGTTTGAAGAGGTGACAGAAGACATGGTTGAATAGTAGATTTTATGAACATGTTTAAAGGCAGGGAGAGAGGAAGCAAAGTGATGGGGTCAGTGAGGGAGCTACAAAGAGTAGGGCCTAGACAACTGAAAGCTCTGCTACTGAGGGTGGAACAGAGGGAAATGCTGAGGTGGGAGGGGTGGAGATGGGGGGGGGGAGTGGATGTACAGGAAGCCAGAGTTGGAAAAATGAAGGGATGAGAACAGGACATAAGCATAGAGGAGGTCACAGAGGTAGGGTATGGCCAAGAAAAAGCAGTTTAATATAGATGCATTAAGCCATGGAGAGCCAAAGTAGGTCAATGAGAATAGACTGCTATACAAGGGGGGCTTAGAACAAAGAATTTTGGATGAGATGGAGTTTGTGAAGGTTGGAAGGCCAGTGAGGAGGGTGTTAATTTAAGTCTGAAGTGACATAAGCATGGATCTTGGTGCCGGAGAGAGTGAGGATTTTCTGGAGGTGGTAGTAAGTGGTGGTGGCCAGGATGTGGGCTCTGAAACTCAGCTCTGGGTCAAACGGGACACCGAGGATGCAGGCTATCTGGGGTAGCCTGAGCAAGCAGTCAGGGTGAGAATTTGAGTCAATGGCAAGAGTACAGAGCTTTTGTCAGGGACCAAATACAATGGCTAATGTCTTCCCAGTGTTCAATGTAGGAAATTCAAGTTCATTCACAACTTAATGTTGGACAGGCCACTAAGAGCACAAATGTGACAAATGAAACTTTGTATTGAAAGTTTGACATTGCTTGTTTATTTTGCAATATGTTCCGATTGAGATAGTTGAATCTCTTTCATTCCTGAGCATTTGAAAGAAAATATAAAAACAAGAGCAGCAGAGAAAGAGTTAACTTAAAGAAGGGACATCCTGGAGGAACTGTACCATCATTCAAATAAGATGGGGAGATATGTATGAAAAGAATTATATTTAGATGTGATAAAGAAACAGTACCAATAAACGCTGTTGCAGAAACAGTGATGAAGGAAAGCTACAGTTAGTTTAATGTTTTCTTGAGTTTAGGGTAATTCATTTTCAGTTTAAAAACCGACCCTTGCGCTCAGTTTGCTTGATTATTATAGATAAGACCTAATTTTGTTCAGAATGTTATATTTTTCACCTTTAAATATGTAAGAAATAAGGAAAACATTTACAGCACATTATTTAATATTTGTGACATTTTAGCTGAGAAAATGCCTATTTTGCATGAGTCTATTTGTTTGATTTTTATAGTGTGATCAACTCAATGAGATTCTTTCAGTGGCAGAAAATAAGTTTATTTTAACCACACTCAGCTGATTCATGTGTCTAACTGAGGTAAAGAAAGAGAGAGAGAGAGAGCGAGGCTGCAGAGGAAGGAAGGTAATGAATGATGAAGCGCTATGCAGAATATCCATTCCAACTGGCCAGATTCTGGGAAATCAACAGGCCAAAAATTGTGGTTGGAGGCGTACCTCCGGAGTACGCCTCCGACCCACAAAAGGAATACGCACCTACCTGATGGCGGCAAGGCTGCAAAAGCTTGCGGTCTGAGGATGCGAGGCGGAGGACAGCGTAATGGCCTGCGGATCCCAGGGTCGCAGGCGGAGCGGAAGCGTACCTGGGATCACGTGGACCTGGTCCTCCAATCACAAAACAGAATTCGATTTTCATCATTTCCGAAGGGACTCCCATGAGATTTAGTGGAATCCCCAAATCAGATCTAATTACAATTTACAGAATTGAAATTTAATTCGAAAGTAGCTTCATTCCACCAACCTCACTAAAAATTTAATTTTTTGATAATAATTTTTGACATCATTAAAACTCTAATCCGGGCCAATATTTGCAGAAGCTCATTTGATACAGTGTATGTGTATAATTTCTGATATGAAAATGTTTAAATCATGCCTGAGGTATCGCCGTACGCTGATGCAAACAGGGCCTGTGCGCAATTGCTGGCCAGTCAGTGGGCTCTGTGCCAGCAATTGCTTTTTCGTGGCCCACGCGGATGGCCCGTCATCGCATACATTGACAGACCGCAAGTTCCGGATTCCGCTCACGCGCAAGCGCATGTAGAAATCCCGAACTTTCGGTGGATTTCAAAGGAAGTATGAGAGTACACCACCATAACGATTGTAAAATCCAGGCCAAAGAGTCTAATGCCTCTGTGACACAGAGGCTGTTTAAATTCAAGTCCTCATTAATTTACATATATCTCAAGCAGTGGACACAAACAGATCTTGGCATTCTGATTTAAGATTTACCCACCAATGAGACAATAGCAGCCACCTTTTACAAGCATCAAGGCCCTTGGAATTCAAACAGGACAAACCAGAGAGGAAAATATATAACCACATATAGGATTGAGTTGCCTGGGCTTCAAAGATCCAATTACTAGAGCTTGAGGACCATAAATGGCCCAAAGATTACAGTTTAGACACTTCTATTTTGGAGGAAGCATAGCAAAAATTCCAATACAAAGAGTAAAATGCACAACATTTCTGGTGGAAGTTATGTTACAGTTGTATAAAGCTCTGTTTAGACCACACCTGGAGTATTGCATTCAGTTCTGGGCACTGTGCGTCAGGAAGGAATATTGGCCTGGGAGGGGGTGCAGCGCATTGCACCAGAATGGGTTAAATTAAGAGGACTGGTTGCACAGAATAGGCTTGTATTCCCTTGCGTATTGATGATGAAAGGGTGATCTAATTGAGGTGTTTAAGATGATTAAAGGATTTACTAGGGTAGAGGATTTAATAGGGAGAGAAACAAGGGGGCATAACCTTAAAACTAGAGCTGGGCCGGTCAGGGGTGACATCAGAAAGCACTTCTTTATACAAAGGGTAGTGGGAATCTGGAACACTCTTATCCAAAAAGCTGTTGAGGCTAGGTCAATTGAAAATTTCAAAATGAGATTGATCAATTTTTGTTAGGTAAGGATATTAAGGGATATGGAACCAAGGTGGGTAAATGGAGTTAAGATACAGATCAACCATGATCTAATTGAATGGCAGAACAGGCTCAAAAGGCTGAATGGCCTAGTCCTGTGCCTATGTTCCATGGGGCCATAATTTGCTGCCAAAATAATGGTGAGGCTAATGGTGCTCACCGTTATTTATGCGCAAATGGTACAGCAACTTCAGGCAAGGGGCAGGTGCGTGGTTAAAATCAACTATCCAAAAGTTGCTGTCCGAGTTGCACCGCTCCACCGTTAGGTTCGTGAAAATGGCATCTCACTGTCTGGCTCACTATTGAAATGAAGTTGCTGTATTTGCACAATAGATACAAACTAAACGTGTCATAGAAAGCTAAGTCTTGTCCATTTCAGTCTAAAAACACTTTTAACAACATGATAAGTGCTAATTACTGACAGTGAACCTTGTTACACTGAAAATTAACTATTACAAGTCTGGAGTCTTATTGCTTCAGGTTTTAATTATTGGAGATTTTTAAAATGATGAATTTAAAATTAAAAAAACATTTTTTACTTTTCCTTTCTGTCTCTTTTTTCTCTCTTTCTTATTCCAATCTTTCCCTCTCTTCATTTCTATTCTGTACCTGAATTGACATTGAATTCATTCACTCTAATTTACACTTCCTTCTCAGTCTTTACCTGTTAATTTCACAATCCTTCAACCTGATTGGCTAAGGAGATACACAGTTGCTTGCCCTGTTCACCCAGGTCCCAGATGCCCGGTTTCCCTCACTGTGACATTATCAGCTCGCACTTCCAGCAACTTGCCACGCAAAAAATGTAAAAACCTAAACATGCAGGGGCAAGTCTAACTAACAGCAGATGCAGTCAGGTACCCTGGTACAGCAAATGATGTCCCATTGTTTATATTGTGAGCACATCCTTCAGCAGTGTATTTTGCTTTTGCTGTATATCAACTTACAGAAAAAATAATCACTAAACATCTATCACCAGTTGTGGTTTCTATAAATTACACCAACCATTAAACATTAATAAAACAGTCAAAGCACATAAACTTTGTGAGTTTGGGTTTTTATTGATAAATTTGATGATGGGCAAATTATTCTTAATCACTATTTTAAGTTATTATCCAAAAATTGATGAACTTTAAATCCTTCATTTTTCCTCATGGTTTTTACTATCTTGTACTGCATGTGGGAAAGTGCCTGATACTGTATATAACCAGATTAAATAAATAAAAATCGCAAAAAATAATTTAACAACTTTATAACCTGTAAAAGAGACTGGCTGGAGTGTTTTTGCTGAGTTTTTTTCTAACATTGAACTTGCCCTGACTTTAAGGCTTACCACGAATCCCATGAGGCAAGGCACTGCACTGCCTAATTGGCATTCATGGTATGGGTCACAGTTCAACTTCTGCCCTCCTGGGAACGCAGAAACAGGTTTTTTAACCCATAAGGTATTTTAACACAGTGTGATGAGGAGGTCATTGTAAGTGGCACACATGCTCAGTTTTGGAAAGTGTGAGTGGTTTCTCTTACTTAGCCTGCCCTGATAAAATCATTGAACTTCTTCCTGCATTGCCTGGCCATGTACAAGGGAGTAGTGCCGGCACTCATTGCCCTAGCCACCTCCTTCTATTGCCGCTAGGCAGCCTTGAGGTTCTATGCACTTCTGCGTGTTTCTCAAGTATTGTCTGATTTTCTGTTCTTAAGCAAATGGTATTTCAATAATGCCTGCCCCTTTAAGCTGCTGCAGGTGTTTAAATCCTGCAGCAGCATGCTATTTTCCACCTTCAACAAGCCAGCTCCAAATCAGAGATGTTTCTAATGCTTGGTCCTCACACAAAATATTACAATGTGACTTGACTCTCGACAGTATGACAACATCAGTGCTCATTCTTCTTCGACCGCACCTCCCAAACCCGAGACCTCTACCACCTAGAAGAACAAGGGCAGCAGGTGCATGGGAACACCATCACCTCCAAGTACCCCGCCAGGTCACACACCATCCTGACTTGGAAATATATCGCCGTTGCTTCATCGTCGCTGGGTCAAAATCCTGGAACTCCCTACCTAACAGCACTGTGGGAGTTCCTTCGCCACATGGACTGCAGCGGTTCAATAAGGCGGCTCACCACCACCTTCTCAAGGGCAAGTAGGGATGGGCAATAAATGCTGGCCTTGCCAGTGACGCCCACATCCCACATCCCAAGAACGAATTTTTAAAATTTACAATACTCATGCCTGATCAGAAAATCCAGGCTTTCCTGTCTGCTGCAGTGGTTCAGTAGTCAGGCCTTTAGGCTTTGTATCCGTGTCCTCCTCTGCCAATTGTTGTGGCTGGTCCTGCTTATTATGGAATTATCCTTGGCAAACAAGGCATGTCTGCTACTGCTTGTGAAATCTGAGAGATATCCCCTGCTGTTGCTTGGAAAGAACCAGTTGCATAGAAGTTTAAGATAATGGTCACCTTGACACCCACTGGCAGACCTGTCCTTGTCCTAGAACTTGTCTGAGTGCCTGATTCCAGGTCACAGCATATTTCCAGGAATGTCTCGCTAAGGAATAGTAGGTATCGAAGGCAGATCTCCTCAGGCATGTCTAGGTAGATGCACCTTAGTCTGTGCGCCTAGGTGTTTGCGTAAGGATGGGTGTGGCAAGACCAGTTCGGGCGTCATGCCTCCTCATATTCTCCTCTACCTCCTCCAAAACCAGAAAATAGATATATTCAGTGGGATGCCATCCTCAAAACTATGGGTGTGGCAACTGAAATTGGAGTTGGCAACAAACTGCAAATGGAAAATAGAGTGCCACACAGAAACCATGGTAATGTGCAGGTAGCACAAAATTGGCACCTGCCTGCATTTCAATCAATGGGCGCGGGTTAATTGCTGCCAGCAAACGTTAGTTACGCACGAGCAAAGACCTTTACGAAGGTGCCATCTGGCGCGCTTCCTGTGGGAAGTGAGCGAGCATGCTGTGGATGCTATTTTCGATGCTTAAGAGGCCTTGTAACGGGGGCGACGGAACTTAATTTCACCCCCAATGAACCACAGTCAGAGTTGCACAGGATATTGTTTGTGGGTTTGATGAGAGCAGTCTCAGGGTGGAAAACTGGAGGGTCTCCAATAGGGAGCTATGAGATAAATGGGAGTGTTGGTGTGAGACAACGATAAGTCCATGAGACTGAACAAATAGGAAAATGTATATATAGGGTGGTAGTTGAATAGAATAGAGTGGTTGAGGTTAGGTTTTTATTGAGGAGGGAAGTGATAACAACTGTTTGAAAGAAATCCCAGAGGATGGTATATTTAAAGGATTACAGCTGCATCTAAGCAAATTACACATTGCATGTGACTGATTCTGTTGTAAGTGAGAAGATATAACACACTCCTTTATTTTATTCCTTCAGCTATCACTTCAGCAAAATTTAATTATTTAACTTTTACCAATAGGAGTCTCTGAAAAGGTCCTGAGGTTTAACAATTGAATACATTTTGGTCTCAGGCCACCTGGAATAATAAAGACATCCTTTGGAGAATAGGGCCATTCCAGGAATATGAAGTTGATCTGCAACGTCAAGTTAAAGATGAATTTTTCTAAGCCATGCTTATTATCTGAAAGTGCAAAACCTCTCGGCTCATAGGGTCATTTTGGAATGATAATTCCCCACTCACCCAACCATGCCATGCTTTGTGTCGATAATTGTTTCATGATTGGCTGACCACATTAACTTGTTGGAAGTTCTCCCAAATTTTACTGAAGTTTCCCTAAATAACTTGCGATAGGTATGGGGAAAAGGATTTCTTATGGATCGTGACCTCACAAATTAGGGCTTCTGATGACGGGTGCACACTGAAACATTGTAAGCTGTCTTTTCATTCCACAGATGCTGACTAACCTGCTATGTACTTCCAGTATGTTCTGTTTTTATTCCAGATTTCCAACATTTGCAGTAATTGCTCTTTATTTATAAATTAGGATATCTGGCTTCTTATTCACTTCATTTTTCTCCATTCATCATGCGCAACAGTCATTTGTCAGTCAGTTTTCAGCAGAATTAGTAAGTCACGTGGCTGTAAATTCCCACAGATCTATCTTTATTGTAGCTATTAAGATTTCTGTTCAGTGCCACTGGAGAGCAACAAAATTGTCAGTAATAATTTTTGTAATAATAAATCATGAGGGTGTTCTGCAAATTAGGAATAACTGAAGTGTAATTGAAAAGAAGGGATGACTTGCAGATAAAATTTGTCTATTTCCTATTTTTATTCATACATATCTCAATTTTACTCAACTGTGCCCATTCCAGATTTAAATGTGCCTGTCCCTTTAAGCAAAACTGTGATACAAATGTGTAAAGGAACAAAATGTCTCACTAAATGAGAACATTTGTATTTACTGCATCCTGATATGCAAAAGCTGATCTTCAGAATAGGAACTCAAAACACCAAACATAGGTGTTTTCTGTTTTGTTCCTAATTATTTTATTTTATTCCAAATGGTCTACTGCGAGGGGCCCCATTCTTGTTAGTTTATTGAGGGCCATTTAATTCTTGGCAGACATGTATGATTGGAGTTCTACATCTAGATCGCTGATCAGTTATGGATGAGAATTCATCTAATTCTCATTCTTATAGTGGAATATGTTAAGCATCCAATCTTTGGGAGTATTACTTTTAACTTCATTAATGTACCATTAGTGTACCAGTATTCAAAGCTATAGGTAAAATAAACCCAAATAGCAATCCCTAGGCAAAAAAGTCCAATACTACTATACTCAACCTTGTATTATAATTTCTGAAAGCCATTAGTTGCCTAGGTCTAGATTTTCTTCTTTTATCATGTTAGTTTATAACTGCTAACAAAATAGCGAGAATGCTTGATTTTGAAATGGTATTTTTCTGAGTATGTGATTTTGTTAGTGATAATGAAAAAATAGCAACAACACGCCTGTAATAATAATCTTTCTCACATCTCAAGCAGCTAAAAACTCATTTAATGGGTTTAAATATCAATGTTTGTTAGTGCAGCTATGGAGTCTGCTAATTTTGTGGCTATTAGCTCAATAAATTTAGTGACTAGTGCCAGGACTTTTCTTGGGACTTCTCCCACTCCACCCCTGTAACTTAAGTGAAGGTTTGGCGAAGACACTATTTACTGATTTGTGGTGGATCGGGAGAAGCATCAAGTAATTTCCTGGAGGGGGTTGTGCACATACTGGTAATCCCTGTAACTAAGCGTTACAATCTGATTACGTGCTCAAGTCTCTTGAGTGGGGCTTGAACCTATAATCTTATGATTCAGAAGTAAGAGTATTACCTCTGAGCCAAGGCTGACACTAGTTATAGAATATTTTGTAATTCATTAGATCCACAAAAAGCTGCATTTCATTCAATATTAAATGGATGGCCAACCTTTAACAATGGTCAAGATGTTTATAATTGAATGTGATTGCTGTGGCCATTCAAAAAATTAACACCATAGACATCACGTTATGCTTTCCTTAGAAACTTGCACCTTGTGAAGCCTATTGCAGCCAACCTGTCTGGACTCTGAACTAATAGCATCTCCTTTCTGAAATTTCCTGCATGCCTGTGAGATTTAACCCATCAAATGCTGATCCAGTGATAAGGTATACAAGTTAAAAATTCAACACACACAAAAAATCCAATTTTATGTCAGAAGCGCATCCTCTAAGCTGACACCCTAGGGCAATACTGAGGGAGTGCTGTATTGATAGAGTTGCTGTCCTTCAGATGAGACGCTCAATCAAAGCTCATTCTGCTGCTCCAGTCGCTGAGGTCATCATTAAAGACCCAATGGTATTTTTAAAAGAGCACAGAGTTTTCCTGGTGTCCTGGCCAATTATTTCTCCCTCAATGCATGCTAAAAAGGAATTTCTATGGGCCAGATCGTTGCGTTTGAATCCCGAAAGTTGTTCACTGCTAATTTCTGGCCTTTTCCTTCGTCAGAACAGACCTGAGCCGTTAACTCTGTTTCTCTCTCCACAGATGCTGCCTGACCTATTGAGTATTTACAGCATTTTCTGTTTAAGTTTCAGATTTCCAGCATCTGCAGTATTTGGCCTTTTGTAACCATTTATACTTCCCTGGAAACATATCAGTTGGCTTAGCTAGAGCCTCAAGTATATACAACCCTGAAGGACTGAATCACTCTGGTTCCTTTTAACATATAAAGCTTTTCTCCAATAGCCAGCAGTAAGTGTCCATCTAAGTACAAAATGTTCTGTAAAGCATTGATTTTTATTGGTGGAATACGCAATGTTTCCTGAGAATCAGAAATGAAAAAGGATTTAAATAATTTTTTTAATTATCCTTCCTACAATAAGGAAGGATGTTTCTGATGATGCAATAAAAAATTCTGAAATCGTTTGAAAATAGAATTTTTTTAAATTATATTTCCCTCTACCACCTCTAATGCAAACATTAAATAATTTGTTCACTTCCTCACTATTGCTATGCAACAATCAAATCAAGAGTGCTGGCGGCGGAGCAGCAGCCTGCTATGGAGACGCAACAACAAATCGCATTAATGTAACATCTATAATGTAGCGAAATGTTCCAAGCTGCTTCACAAATGGAGGTCAGACTGAAGGAGTTAGGGGAGGTAGCTAAAGGTTGATTGGCAGTCATTAACAATTATCATGTTACGCTGATAATTACTAGACTTAACTTTCTGTGGCGAATTTAATGGAAAATGAATGTGCAAATGCAGCAACTTCATGAAAATCACGGGGAGATTAAGCACGAGATGCCGTTTTTGCAAAGCTAACGGTAGAGCAGTGCAAATTGGCCAGCAACTTATGGCGATTCGCAATTCACGGGGTATCTCTTACTCACCAAAAGTTGCTGGCCAATTTGCATATTAATAACAGCATGCATCATTCACATGCATTATGTTTTCAGCATAATCTCGCCTACTATTTGGATGAGAGTTTCATTCCCTGATGGGGGTGAGTTAGTGACAGAGATGGGCAATATTTCAGAGAAAGTAATAGGCACTCTTGGTGATGGGCTTGGTGAAGCTCAGTTCAGCTTCAATTAGGACACTGAGGTTGCACACCTTTGGGTTGACCATGAGTGAGCTGCCAGAAAGGGAGATGGATCAGGGGGTTAGGGCATGAAGTTCGTGGAAACTAAACAGCTTGACTTTGGCCTTTTCCAATGTTAAGCTGTAGAATTCTCTGACTCATTCATAATTTGTTATCAAACAAGCAGTTGGACAAGCATGTTGGGTTCATTTACCACATCTCCAGCCTACATCAGGACCTTATCATGCAGGCAACTCTGTACCACCCAACTGTGGCCTGTCACAGGACTTTGATGCACTAATATAATGCACCACTGATTATCCCAAAATCTCCAGGGACCTCTCTTTTTAAAGAATCAGTGCTCACTTAGATTACCCTCCTCCTGCCTGTGTTTGTTGCCACCAGTTATATGCGACTGTCTCCTGCAAGCAATTAGAATAGGGACATATTTTGGAATAGGAAATATGAAGGAAGATGTTGTGTCTGGGTATAATAAGACACAGACTGCAGGAGAACGGTAACAACAGGTGTTTACTCAACGTGGCTCACAGTGGAACTGACTGTACAGATTACTACTCAGTGCTATATACAGGTGTGGTCACTGCCGGTACTACAGTATACATGAGCTGTAAAAAGTAGTTCCCCCCTTAAAGGTATATACATTACAGAAGACATGTGTGATCCAACTTTGCAGAGCTACAACCACCTTAGTGGTTGACATATGAGTATGTCAAATATGCAGCATGTGGATAGGATGCTTGATTTTTTGCTGTTTTGTCACTTTTCATGGGAAACAGAGCAAAATGATGGCTGCAATGCAGAGTGCCCTGCTAAACATGGGTATGCCCACAGCCTTGGAAAATAGATTAAATGTTGATAGAGAGCTGGGCATTGTTCTTCTGTGGTACTGCATCACATTTACAACTAAAATGCTATTATGATGGCTTGTGAAACAACACTGTTAGATTATGAAAAGGGTGAGCACATTTGCACTGGCAACTGGCAGCACGGTGGCATAGTGGTTAGCACTGTTGCCTCACAGCGCCAGGGACCCGGGTTCGAATCCGGCCTCGGGTGACTGTCTGTGTGGAGTTTGTACATTCTCCCCGTGTTTGCGTGGGTTTCCTCCGGGTGCTCCGGTTTCCTCCCACAGTCCAAAGATGTGCGGGTTAGGTTGATTGGCTATGATAAAAAAAAAATTGACCCTTAGTGTTAGGGGGATTAAATATGTGGGGTTACGGGGATAGGGTGGGATATGTGTTGGTGTAGGGGTTACGGGGATCGGGTGGGATATGTGTCGGTGCAGGCTCGATGGGCCAAAATGGCCTCTATCTGCACTGTGGGGTTTCTGTGATTCTGTGAACTTTGCATAGCCCAGAAAATTCCCCTTTAAGAGCTGTTGGCATCAGCAGCCCACTCCCTGACCTCTCCAGGATTGGGGTTGAGCCAGAGGTCGGGTCTGGGATCGGGTCCAAGAATCTCAGGGGCCAGGGATCGAGGGGAGTGGGAGGATCAGGAACGCGGCGATCGGAGGGGCGGGGTGGGAGCAGTGGCCCGTGTTCTTTAAATCTGGGGTTGGGAGAAGCACTCCTGCTCCTCCAGGCTCCACATTCAGGCAAGTAAATGTGAAAAACTTGCCTTGCTGGTCGCAGGCAGTCCCAAGGCCTGGTTTTACTGAGTGCAGCCTGCGCCTCGGGGCAAATCAATCTTGAAGTGGGGGCCTCAGATAGCTGTGAGGCCCCTTATTTGCATGTGCAAAGGGCCTAACGTCCTCGACCTGAAATGCTAACTCTGTTTCTCTCTCCTCGATGCTGCCTGACCTGCTGAGTGTTTCCAGCATTTTCTGTTGTTATTTCAGATTTCCAGCATCCGCAGTATTTTGCTATTGGCCTAACGTCTGTTTCAGGTGTGGGCCCTGGATGCCTATTTTTGTTCCTTTCCCAATATGGCGGATGGCGCACTCCCTGTCATATTGGGAACTTACGTAGGCCTATTAGCGCCCAAAAGACAGGTGCTATATGGCCACACTAAAAGGCTGGAACGTTTTGCTACAAGTATTGAGACAAAGACTAGAGCATAAATGAAGACAAAATTGGGAAAGCATTTGAAAGGGGCATAATTAAGAAATTAGATTTGAGCAAATAGTTCTAGTTGAATAATTAGCACCAGCGCAGAGACAATGGGCCAAAGGGCCTCCTTCTGTGCTGTAATTACTATGATTTTGTGATGATGCAGCAGTCAAATTTAACGTACTTTGATCAGGCTATACAGCGGGCATGAAATGCCTAATATTACAAACTCATACCAAATCAAGTAGAACACTTGTTCTATGATAAATAAGGTATTACAGAGGACAGACCATGATGCTGCTCCATTTCTGGCTAGCATTCACCACATGCTAACTTGGGATCTTTCCCATCAAGAGTTAAACTCACTCAATGCTCAACATTGTAGACTCTTGTAATAAATTCTGTCATGGATCATTTGGAAATGAATATTTCATTGAAAATCATCATTTTTTAATAGTTTAAGATTTAATATTCTGTCTTAAAACTAGAATTTTAACAGCCAAGTTGCTTTGTAGACATATGCAAGTGTCTAGTCGCTGCGCTGTTACACTACTGCAGCCTGACATTCTTCCTCTAGGGTAAAACTCTCTGCTGTTATCGATGGTCTTCAACTATAAAGAGAATGCAAACAGTGAGAGTGACCGTAAATGCCAGAGATGCAGTCAACCCAGGTGCTAGTAGGCAGACCAAAATACTGTATGGGTGATAACAGGCATATTATGATTCAAACAATTACACAACATGTGAGATATTTAGTGGGGTGCTTGAATATAAGTGAATGAAGGACCACCAGCAGGTGAACACTGTGGGGAGTAACGGAACCTCATTGATTGGCCCACATTTTGCTGGAAAATTAACAGCAAGTTCACGACACACGCCATTATTAATGCGCAAATCAGCCAGCAAGTTCAGGGGAAGAAGAGATATGCTGTGAGTTGCGATTCGTCACAACTTGCTGGCCGGTTTACGCCGCTCCGCCGTTTGCCACGCACAAATGACAGCTTGCCCTCAGCTTCCCCGGTAGTTTTAAGAGCTTGCTGGATTTGCACATTAAACTCAAATTAAACTCGCCGCAGAAAGTTAGAGCTGGTATTTATCAGAGTAAGTACCCTTTTAACGTGATAATTGTTAATACAATACCAATCAACCTCTCTGGCACAGAAAGGGAACTATTTGAACTACTGAGTCTCATTCCTACCTGTGCCAGCTCTTATTAGCCACTACTCTTTCCTTTTCAAATATATATCCAATTCTCTTTTGAAAGTTAGGAACATAGGAACATTCAGCCCCTCGAGCCTGTTCCACCATTCATTGAGATCATGGCTGATCTGTGACCTAACTCCATATACCTGCCTTTGGCCCATATCCCCTAATACCTTTGGTTAACAAGTATCTATCAATCTCAGATTTAAAATTAACAATTGATCTAGCATCAACTGCCATTTGCAGTAGAGAGTTCCAAACTCCTACCACCCTTCACGTATAAAAGTGTTTCCTAACTTCACTTCTGAAAGATTTGGCTCTAATTTTAGGCTATGCCCCCTAGACTTCCTAACCAGTGGAAATAGTTTCTCTCTATCTACCCTATCAGTTTCCCTTAATATCTTGAAAACTTCCAGCAAATCATCCCTTAATCTTCTAAATTCTAGGGAATACAACCCTAGTTTGTGTAATCTCTCCTAGTAATTTAACCCTTGGAGTCCAGGTATCATTCTAGTAAATCTATGCTCCTCTCCTTCCAAGTCCATTATATCCTTCTTAAAGTGTAGTGTCCAGAACTGAACACAGTACTAACTAGGTCTAGTACGATAGCAAAATACTGCAGATGCTGGAAATCCAAAATAACAACAGAAAATGCTGGAAAAACTCAGCAGGCCAGGCAACATCCGTGGAGAGAAATTAGAGTTGACGTTTTGGGTCAAAACCCTTTCTAGGGCTCTGTATTGCTGTAGCATAACTTCTACCCCCTCGTATTCTAGTCCTCTAGATATAAAGCCCAGCATTCCATTAGCCTTTTTGATTATTTTCTGTACCTGTCCATGACATTTTAATGACCTATGTACATAGACTCCTACGTCTCTCTGGACCTCCATACTTTCTATTTTTCCACCATTTAGAAAGTGCACTGTTCTATCCTTTTTAGGTCCTAAGACCTCACACTTGCCTACAGTGAAATCCATTTGCCACAGTTTTGCCCATTCACTTAATCTATTAATATCTCTTTGTATTTTTATGCTTCCATCTACACTGCTTACAATGCTGCCTATCTTTGTGTCATAGAAACATAGAAAACATAGAAGATAGGAGCAGAAGTAGGCCATTCGGCCCCTCGAGCCTGCTCCGCCATTCAATGAGATCATGGCTGATCATCGAAATTCAGTACCCTGTCCCTGCTTTCTCCCCATATCCCTTGATCCCTTTAGCCTTAAGAAATATATCCAACTCCTTCTTGAATATATTTGATGAACTGGCCTCCACCGCCCTCTGTGGCAGAGAATTCTACAGGTTCACCACTCTCTGGGTGAAGAAATTCCTCCTCATCTCAGTCCTAAATGGCTTACCCCTTATCCTTAGATTATGACCCCTAGTTCTGGACTCCCCAGCCATCGGGAACATCCTTCCTGCATCTACTCTGTCCAGGTCTGACAGAATTTTATAGGTTTCGATGAAATCCCCTCTCAATCTTCTAAACTCCAGTGAGTATAAGCCCAATCGACACAATCTCTCCTCATACGTCATTCCTGCCATCCCAGGTGTCAGCCTGGTGAATCTTTGCTGCGCTTCTTCCATGGCGAGAACATCCTTCCTCAGATAAGGCGACCAAAACTGCACACAATACTCAAGGTGCGGTCTCACCAAGGCCCTGTACAACTGCAGCAAGACATCCTTGTTCCTGTACTCGAACCCTCTCGCTACGAAGGCCAACATACCATTTGCCTTCTTAACCGCCTGCTGCACCTGCATGCTGCACCTGCATGCTTACCTTCAGCGACTGGTGCACAAGAACACCCAGGTCTCTTTGCACTTCCCCTTCTCCCAATCTATTGCCATTCAAATAATAATCTGCCTTCCTGTTTTTGCCACCAAAGTGGATAACCTCGCATTTATCCACATTATAGTGCATTTGCCATGTTTCTGCCCAATCACCCAACCTGTCCAAATCGTACTGGAGTTTCACAGCATCCTCCTCACAGCACACCCTGCCACCCAGCTTTGTGTCGTCTGCAAATGTGGAGATATTACATCCAATTCCCTCATCTAGATCATTAATATATATTGTGAACAGCTGGGGTCCTAGGACCGATCCCTGCGGTATCCCACTAGTCACTGCCTGCCACTCGGAAAATGACCCGTTTATTCCAACTCTTTGCTTTCTATCTGCCAACCAGTTCTCTATCCAAGTCAATACCTTGCCCCCAATCCCATGTACCTTAATTTTGCACGCTAATCTCTTATGCGGGACCTTATCGAAAGCCTTCTGAAAGTCCAAATACACCACATCCAGTGGTTCTCCCTTATCTATTTTACCATTTACATCCTCAAAAAATTCCAGTAGATTAGTCAAGCACGATTTACCTTTTGTAAATCCATGTTGACTTTGTCCAATCCTGTCACTGCTTTCCAAGTGCTCTGCTATTACATCTTTTATAATGGACTCTAGCATTTTCCCCAGCACCGATGTCAGGCTTATCGGTCTATAATTCCCCGCTTTTTCTCTACCACCTTTTTTGAATAGTGGGATAACATTAGCTACCCTCCAATCCATGGGTACTGTTCCAGAGTCTATCGAGTTCTGGAAGATGACCAGCAATGCATCTACTATCTCCAGGGCAACTTCCTTAAGTACCCTAGGATGTAGATTATCAGGCCCTGGGGATTTATCGGCCTTCAATCCAGTCAACTTCCCCAACACCATTTCCTTACAAATACTGATTTCTTTCAGTTCCACCCTTTCATCAGACCCTATGTTCCCCGACATCTCTGGGAGGTTATTTGTGTCCTCCTTTGTGAAGACAGAACCAAAATATGTATTTAATTGGTCTGCCATTTCTTTGTTCCCCATTATAAATTCCCCTGATTCTGACTGTAAGGGACCTACGCTTGACTTCACCAATCTTTTTCTCTTCACATATCTATAAAAGCTTTTAGAGTCAGTTTTTATGTTTCCTGCCAGCTTACTTTCATAATCTATTTTCCCCCTCTTAATTAATCCCTTGGTCCTCCTTTGCTGAATCCTAAACTGCTCCCAATCCTCAGGTTTGCTGCTTTTTCTGGCCAATTTATATGTCCTCTCTTTGGATCTTATGTTATCCCTAATTTCCCTTGTTAGCCATGGTTAAGTCACCTTTTTTGATTTATTTTTACGCCAGACTGGGATAAACAAGTTCTGTAGTTCATCCATGCAATCTTTGAATGTTTGCCATTGCCTATCCACCGTCAACCCTTTGAGTGACATTACCCAATCAATCCTACCCAACTCGTGTCTCATACCATCATAGTTCCCTTTATTTAAATTCAGGACCTTAGTCTCTGAGTCAACTACTTCACTCTCCATCTTAAATGAAGAATTCTATCATATTATGATCCCTCCGACCCAAGGGACCTTTTACAACAAGATTGCTAATTAATCCTTTCTCATTGCATAATACCCAGTCTAAGATGGCCTGATCCCTAGTTGGTTCCTCGCTATATTGGTCCAGGAAACCATCCCGTATACACTCCAGGAATTCCTCCTCCACAGTATTGTTACTAATTTGGTTAGCCCAATCTATATGTAGATTAAAGTCACCCATGATGACTGCTGTGCCCTTATTGCACGCTTCTCTAATTTCCCTTTTAATGCCATCCCCAACCTCTGCATTACGGTTTGGGGGTCTATACACCACTCCTACTAACGTTTTCTGCCCCTTGGTATTTCTCAGTTCTACCCATACAGATTCCACATCATCAGAGCCAATATCTTTCCTTACAATTGTGTTAATCCCTTCTTTAACCAGCAATGCTACCCCACCTCCTTTTCCTTTTTGCCTATCTTTCCTGAATATTGAATACCCCTGTATGTTGAGTTCCCAGCCTTGGTCACCCTGGAGCCATGTTTCCATAATCCCAATCATATCATATTCATTTACCTCTATTTGCGCTGCTAATTCATCCACCTTATTATGAATGCTCCTCGCATTAAGACACAAAGCCTTCAGGCTTGTTTTTTTAATGCTCTTAGACCTTTTAGAATTATTTACTGTGGCCATATTTGATTTAAACCCTTGATTTCTCTGACTACCACCTTTGTTTTTCTCCTTCCTGTCTTTTGCTTCTATCCCTGTTTCCCTTTCCTCTGTCCCCCTGCTCAGGTTCCCAACCCCCTGCCATTTTAGTTTAAACTCTCCCTCAGAGCTCTAGCAAACACTCCCCCAAGGACATCGGTCCCGGTCCTGCCCAGGTGCAGACCGTCCCGTTTGTACTGGTCCCACCTCCCCCAGAACCGGTTCCAATGTCCCAGGAATTTGAATCCCTCCCCCTTGCACTATTCCTCTAGCCACGTATTCATATGAAATATCCTTCTATTTCTACTCTGACTAGCACGTGGCACTGGTAGCAACCCTGAGATTACTACATTTGAGGTCCTATTTTTTAATTTACCTCCTAACTCCCTATATTCAGCTTTTAGGACCTCATCCCATTTTTTACCTATATCGTTGGTACCTATATGCACCATGACAACTGGCTGTTCACCCTCCCCTTCCAAAATGCTCTGCAGCCGCTCGGAGACATCCTTGACCCTTGCACCAGGGAGGCAACACACCATCCTGGAGTCTCGTTTGCGGCCGCAGAAACGCCTATCTGTTCCCCTTACAATAGAATCCCCTATCACTATAGCTCTTCCCCTCTTTTTCCTCCCGTCCTGTGCAGCAGAACCACCCCTGGTGCCAGGAAGTTGGCTGCTGCTGCCTTCCCCTGGTAAGCCATCTCCCCCATCAGTATCCAAAGTGGTATATCTGTCAGCAAACTTGGATGTGTGACTCTCTATCCCATCATCTAAGTTGTTAATAAATATGGTGAATAGTTGAGGCCCCAACACAGATCCCTGTGAGACACCACTAGTCACATCCTGCCAATTAGAGTACCTGCCCATTATCCCTACTCTGTCTCCTACTGCTCAGCCAATCTCCTAACCAGGTCAATACTTTGCCTTCAATTCCATGAGCTTCAGTTTTAGCTAGCAGTCTCTTATGAGGGGCTTTATCGAATGCCTTCTGATAGTCCATAGAAATAACATCCATAGACATTCCCCTGTCCACTACTTTAGTCACCTCTTCAAAAAATTCAATCAGGTTCAGCAAGTATTACCTACCCTTTACAAATCCATGCTGGCTCTTTCTGATCAGATGAAAATTTTCAAAGTCTTCAGTCACTCTATCCTTAATTACAGACTCCAGTAATTTCCTGACAACAGATATTAGACTAATTGATTCCCTGGTTTCCCTCTCACCTTTCTTAAATAGTGGAGTGATATGTGCAATTTTCCAATCGAAAGGAACATGTCCTCAATCAACAGAACTTTGGAAGAGTATAGTTTGGGCATCTGCAATGTTCTCACCTACTTCCTTTAAAACCCTGGGATGGAAACCATCTGGTCCTGGGGATTTGTTGCTCTTGAATTTGTTACTATTGAATCTGCCTTTCAGGCAGAGAATTCCAGATCATAACAACTCGCTGCATAAAAAAAAAATCAGAAGTGGTAACGTGACCTAAACCCACCTAGAATATTTAAATGCAACTGATCCTGGAAAATTAATTGAGGTCATTGCTGCTTCAGTCATACTTCCAAGGGTGAATCTGCCAGAAAGGGAAATCTCAACCATTACAAAGTATTTAACAAGTCAAATGATGGCACTATTGAGACTTCCCAAGTATAAGACCAAGTATTATGACTTAAAATTAATAATACAAAGCAAATGGCCCAGAATATTAGTATTAAAGCAATGTCCAAATGGTAGGTAGAATCTGCCAATTTTCTCCTTCTTCCTCTCCAAAAGGCATTTAATCCTTGCTTGAGTACGGTACTGATTGCCCTCCAGAACGTTGGCAGAATATTTGACTGTGGATGGCATCGCGGGTGAGCCCAATCTTGTTCTCAAATGATATTCACACAGCAATGATCACTGGGTAACAATCAGAAGTGGGCACCCTCGGTGAAATTCTCCTGCCTAATACAGGGACCTTAACTAGCTGAACCATTGGCAGAGCCCTTGGCAGTGGAGGCAATGTGCTAGTTATATGTAACTTATACTATGCATAGAACTGCTCTGTATTTGACTGTAAATTGTTCTGGATAAATATGTAGTAGTGATGCACGAACGTTTCAGTAAGGAGAGGTAGGACGAAGACTGGCAATGTTATAAAGGTGCAACAGGACAGTCTTGGTGACAGAATGGATGAGTAGAAAAAACTTTGCTCAGGATCGAGCAGAATGCTGAGGTTCATAACCAGATTTAAGCTGAGGTGAAGTTCAGGGATGTTGATGGAGTTAGGGGCAGAGGCATAAAGGAGTTTATAGGGACTAGAGAGTATACCAACAATAAGCTAGAGAAAATTTTGGCTCATTGAAGACATAATAGCCCCTTTGATGTTGGTCTCTCCAGTGCCGTGTTTTTGAGCAGGAATGAGGCAATAATTAGACCAAAATGACAAAAATAAAATTACTGCTGATTTCCCATCTGATGCTTGTCCATTGCCATTTTTGAGAAGGCCTCAGTTTAGGTGGGCAGCACTCTTACCAGAAACAGGCAAAAGCTCATTGTTCAATGCAAATGGTGGTCCTATTACAATCCCTTAAAAGGAATTGCTGGAGGCAGCCCTCAGAATAATTATTTATTTGACAGCCCCCCTCCCCCCCCCATTTAATAATACTTTCCATCACTCCCACCATAGGCACAACTCTCCCCTTTAATCTCTTTCTGCCAGCCTGGATGGCCTGCTGGATTTTCCATACCCCCCCTAAAATGTTGAGCTGCCTATCAGGCTTGGTACATGCTGGCAACCCACCAGTGGAATACCAATATGAGACAACCAACAAAATGGTTAGGGCCTCCCGCTGGTGACATCGGGCGGGCATTGTACCCAATGAATGCAGAAGTTGAAAATTGACTCCAATGTCAAAAAGCGGTTGGAGCGGCAGACAACTGCCATGTGAGGAAATGGAAAGATAAAGTTGAATGTCATCAGCATATATATGCAACTTTATCATAAGATCACAAGATAATTACGGATGAAAAGGTTTATGCTGCCCATCTAATTCATCTATTCAGATGATGCCATCAAGAGGAAACATATAGACACAGACAAGGAAGAGAAGGGGGTCAAGGTTGGAACCCAAGGGAGGCCACTGGTGGCCATTCAGCAATGAGAGGAGACACCATTTGGGGATTTGTAATGATGTTGTTAGGATAGACAAGAACAGAACCAGGAGAGCAATGCCACAAAGATGGATTTTTGAGAAGAGGCAATGAAGGAGGATAAAGTGATCAATGGTGTCGAAGGCAATGGAAAGCCAAGGAGGAAGAGGAGCGACAACAAACCACATTCACAGTTACGCAGTATATAATTTCTGACTTTGGTGAGAGCAGTTTCTATACTATGAGTGAAGCAGAAATTAGATTTCTGGAACTGAATCAGAGGTGGCAGGAGAAATTGCCTCGAAGCCACAATGCTGTATGCATTCTAGAACTTTAGAAAAGGAACAAGAAATTTGAGATTGGGTGTATAATATATATCAGAGTATGTAAGAGATATCAAAGAGTGATTTTAATATTATAATATAATCTCATGGTTTACATGGCATTCTTTGATCCTGAAATCTATTGACATTTGAACTGCTTTGTTAGATTACTGTCTTGTAGTATTCCTAGTGTCCATTTTATATATAAAAAATATAAGACACTGTGACATTTCCCTGTAGCAGCCATTACATTGAGCCCTGATATAGCATCAGGCATAATCATGTGATGTATAAACAGGACCAGACTTTCCTTCACTGTTTGCGTGAGATCTCACTGGGGAAAAAAAGGAAACAGTGAACGGTAACTGGAGAATGGTGAAGGTTTCTATATATTGTAAAGAACACACTTATGATGGTGATAGGAGGCTATAAAATATGTTGTGTAAATCTTTCGCCAATTATAGGACCAGCCTGATTTTCATTCCATTGAAATCAATGGAATGAAAATCGGGTGGATTTTATAACGAACGGATGAGCCACTCCAGCAGATTACTGCTCATATGGAGAAGGTGAAAATTTACCCCCTAGTGTTTAGATGATGTTGATAAATAATTTGAGCTTCACTCCTATCACAGCATTTCAATGACTTGATGTGTTACTGCTTTCTAACTAACGTCAAAGTGGGTGTGTCCTACACTTAAACTACAGAGAATACTACAGAGGCAACCTTGTTACATTAATTTGCTCTTTACTACTGCCCCTCCTGTTATGTCTGACATTTGGTGATAGGTACTCGATTGCCTTGGCCTGAGCACATGCAGTTTGATAGTGCTGTGATCATTGTATTATGTATAGGTATTCGATTGCTTGTGCCTGGAAGTGTGTGTGTGTGGCAGCCATGATAAAAGCAGCATGAACTGAACTCACTGACGGTCTCTGGATTATCTTTGCAAACACAATACCTCCCTCTCTATGGCCAAATTCTTTCATTGCGCCACGATAATCCTAGAAATTCCAAACTCTTCTTCTCTGCTGATAACTGCTTCCTCCGAGCTCTCTCCATTGCCCTCGCCATCCTCACATCATCTCTCCTCCTTCAGTTGTCATAGACCATCCCGAGATCACCCCAATGCATTACACTCTACAGCTTCTCTTTATCTCCACCCCAATCCTCACCAGATTCAACTTCTCTATGTGACCTACCACCTATTCCCTTGGCTTCCCCTATTCAACTCATGAGCACACAACTACACCTCCTTGGCCAAATGTTTGCTAACACTGTCAACTGCTCCATCCCCTCGGTCGTGGTTTCCTCGTACTTTCAGAACTGGCTTAATCACTGCACTCCTCTCCTCCCTGATCAAAGTCACTAAAACATTCTGTACGACTGACTACAGTACATTAGGGGAGAAACTGGGCTTGGGGCGATACTTTTGTGGGAGCGCAAAAGTATCGCTGGGCGCTACCCAATTCTGACGGACGCGAACTGGCGGTTTAGCGCCCCAGGAGGGAAATGGAGCACTAAATCAAGCGCTACCACTTCCCTTGGTGCACTAAACCAGGCAAGAGGGGCGGTAGCAGCAGAGCGCTGCACAATGTCCAGTGCAGCGCTGCCAGGATCAGAGGCTCCTTCCCTCCCTTAAAGGGAAGGACCATTACTGCAGGCTCTGCAAGAAAACGAATCGCCCGATCGCTGACGACACCTCCGATCGGCGCCGATCAGCCCCAAGCACTTTAGCAGAGTGCAGGGCTGATCAATCGCGGCACCTGAAAAATAGAAAAAAATGCAGAGTCTTGCTGAAACGTTTTTTGCCTACCTCACCGGCAATCTCTTTAACTACCGCTCCCCAAGCGGCCATCCGCAGTGACAACACCTCCTACAGCTACCGGTGTTGATGCCCAGCGATGCTGCAGGGGGCGGAAGCCAAGTTCACGTCCAGGGCGGTACCGGGGCGCTGCGCACCAGATGACGTCACGATCTCCGGGGCGCAGGAGATCATGGCGTTAGGGTTTACCGCCGCCACTAACCTGCAGGGGAAGTTCGCAGGTGTCGGTACTCTTGCCGCGCCTGGTCGCAAAGCTGGTAGCACCCTGTAATAACCCCCCCGGAGGCGCTAACGAGAGGCGCAAATCAGAGGAATTTCTAGCCCATTATCTCTTCTTGTCATCCTCAAGCTTTCTGTGGCTTTTGACACCATTGACCACACCACTTCCTACACCACCTCTCCTCTATAATCTCTCTGTGGCAATACACTCACATCATTCCATTCTTACCTGTCCCAACACAGCCAACGCTTCCACAGTAACTTGTTCTCCCATGCCCACACAATCATCTCCGGTATGCTCCATGTTTCCATCTTTTGCTCTTTCCTATTGCTCGTTGATTCCATGATTCAACAACTGTCCCTCTGCTGTCCAATTACCTGACCAATATCAAGTCATGGATGAGCCAGAACTTTTTGCAGCTTAACATTGGCAAAACCAGAACCATCTTGCTTGGCCCCACCAAAAGAATTCCGTGCCTTAGCCTTTGATCCAATTTCCCTTCCTGGATGTCTGCTCAAACTCAACCTGATGGTGCACAACCTTAGTAGCATGTTTGGCGCTGAGCTGAGTTTCAAACCCCTCACCTCCAATATTAACTTTTCCAATACCCTCCTCAGCAGTCTCCTGAGTTCCTAAAATAAACTCCAACTCTTTCAGAACTTGGGTCACCCACATCCTATCCTGCACAAGCCCCGCTTATCTTGCTGACCTTCATTGGTTCTCCATCCCTCAGTTCATTGTCTTCAAAATCATTGTCCTCATGTACAAATCTTCCAGGCTTCTGCAATGATCTCCAGCTCTATTTCCCTGCATGCACACTCAGTTCTTCAAACTCTGGTCTACTGTGTGTTCATTCCTCCCTCTCTCTGCCAATGGTAGTAGAGCCTTCTAGTCTCCCAGTCTGGCACTCTCATTCCAAACCCTCCATCTTGTTACATATTTTCTCCACCTTGCAAATCCTCCTTAAAACTTACCACTTTGACTGCGTCATCTTCAGTCTCTCCGAATTTCCATTTTGTTTGGCTCTGAGCTCCATTTTGGTACGCTTTGCTGCATTAATTGCGCTATAAGCATGAGCTGTTGTTGGTTACATTATGCTGCAGCTACCAAGACCTCAGGGGTCTCTTTAAGTAAGCGGGCTATTCGTTTTTGATAACATTTTGTAACTATTTAAATTTCTTGGGGCTACCCTATATACCCTATAGAGTTTACATTCTGAAAGTCAGATTTACTAATAGGCCTGTGTGTGTGTGTGTGTGTGTTAATGAGGAGTAGAGTACATAAAAAAAATACACAGAAGATTTATTTGGCCAGAGTCTCAATATGACCATTGCCGAAGCCACATTAATAATATGGTCTGAAACAGCAAACTGACACAATGGGCTGGATTTTAAGGAGGAGGGCGGGTTGGGAGTGGGGGCGCCGAGTTTCCCACAGGCCCTGCCGACTTTAACAGCAGGGTCTGATTTGCATACGAGGCCTTGGTTTTTTCGCGCGCAGACAGCCAGATTGAGAGGCTGGCTGATTGCCAGCAAGTAGGCCTGCGGCACTAGGCCGCGCAGAGGGAGGGAGGGAGGGTTCGCATGGGGGCCGGGCCATTAAAAGGATCTGGTGGTGGTGGGTGGGGGGTGGGGGGGGGGGGAGTCGATGCAGATGATCAGGGGTCGGGTCGGGCCGGGCCGGGCCGTTAAAAGGATCGGGTGGTGGTGGGTGGTGGGGGTTGTTGGGGGGAGTTGATGCAGATGATCAGGGGTCAGGCCGGGCCATTAAAAGGATCGGGTGGTGGTGGGGGGTGGGGGGGAGTCAATGCAGATGATCAGGGGTCGGGTCGGGCCGGGCCGTTAAAAGGATCTGGTGGTGGTGGGGGGTGTTGGGGGGAGTTGATGCAGATGATCAGGGGTCGGGCCATTAAAAGGATCGGGTGGTGGTGGGGGGTGGGAGTTGATGCAGATGATCAGGGGTAAGGCCAGGCCGTTAAAAGGATCGGATGGTGGTGGGGGGGTTGATGATAACGATCGGGCGGGAGGGAGAGAGGATCAGGGCCGGATGATTGGGATGGATGAAGGGAAGATTGTGGCTGGTCACCAGGGGATTGCGGCCAGCCTCCGGATGATGGTGGGGGTGGAGATCATGGCCGGCCTCAGCTTCATTGGTGGGGTGAGGGGAGGCCTGGGGGGGGGCAGTGATCAGAGGCCTCTTGCGGGGGTCTCCAATCGTGGGGGTGGGTTAGGTAGGGACCCTGGGTCCAGGAGGTAGGTATAAAGGCACTTACCTCCTGGGTCCAGCAGTCCACGCCTTACTGTAACTGCCGGGTTTTACGAATTGTGTAAAACTAGTCGACATGCAGTTAAAAATAAAATGGAGGTTAAAAAAGAGGCTTCCAGCCTCATTATAATATTTATATTGACGTCCCGCCTCCTGGGAGCAGATTGGCTGCCTGTCCCTGTCCTGCTTCCTGTCCCGCCTCTCTTAAAACCAAAAGTGGGCAGGTTGGAGGTGGGTTCAAGTCAGGAATCCAATTTTTAACATTTTAACTACCCCCACGCTCCCAACCCACCCACTTTTAGGTTAAAATTCCCCCCATTGATGCAGTTTAACATTTTAACATTATATTAAAACAGAGATGGTCTAGTAATTCATAATTTGTATCATATTTGTAATATTGTAAAACTTATATTTGTGTATTGGTACTAGCGAATACCATCTTAATAACAAAATGGTTCATTTTCTGAGATTAATTATCCTATACCGATGCTGCATATAACATCTGTGTATGTTATATACATTTCTAAAACTGAAGTATGGTTCAAGAAACAAAAAAGTCTATACTCATGTAATACAGTGTATGTACCCTCACAGACTTCTATTTAATGAGTGATGTTTAAACTGATGCTTATTTGTTTCTTCTCTAAACCAAGTGAAGTTTAAAATTTCGCAGGATCTGTGCCACACTGACATTTATTTTCACCATGCAATTAACTCCGTAGAAGCTATAAACTCCAAATGCTAGATTTCTGATCTGTAGAATGGGGCCACTTATATATAGTAAATTGAGCAGATTTTCAAACACCACATTGTGTAGCCGATCAGAAAAACAGGATATAACTCTAAAAAATCCATAAATTTTGAAGATTTAAGTGTCATCTCATTTTATAATTCCATAGTCCAGCACAGCAACAGGGAAGCCCAGTGCATTACTTAATGTATCATTCACGTGGCATACGGACTTCCAGCAACGTTTTGGCTGCAATGTTAGAAGGAAACTGGTTGAATTAAATGCTGCCAAACGAAAAGCCAATGTGCAACTCCAGGCTGGTATTTACCAATGCAGATTTTATACTAGACATTATTTTATTTACAGCAATTTCCCTCTCATTATTTAAGCTGCCTTTTATTATTTCAAGTTAAGTTAATTCCAATGTTGTTACCACGGATACAAAAACCTCTGAAACAATTAAAATATGCCCCAAGGAAGTATGGAGAAAGTAGAAGCAACAAATATAACCTGTAGCCTCTTCTATGCCCTGTTAACTTCTTCTTTGGCCTTGTACTGTAAATCAGGTGCCATATTGTGCTGACAGTGCAGGCAACCATGGTGTTACTACTTAGCTTTCCTGGAGTTCAGCAATTTTAATAACACACCAGTCTTCAGAGGTATCCATTCTTATTTAGCATTTTGTGTAGTCGTGTGTGTCAACTGCAATTATGCTACTGCCAACCAAATGTTAGCTTTGATTTGTTTTGTTTGACACCCTTCAATAAACATTAATAAGAACTTAAGGCTCACAATTACATCTCTATGAAGGCCTTGTTACAAAAGAGCACTATAGTGGTGGTACAGTAATCCTATTCTTTATCACTTGTCTCTATGCTGTAATATAGAACAGATGCTGCTGGATCGTGAGAATATCCGTAGAATCTTTAACTCCCCCCCGACCCTATCCCCGAGCCAGGTAGCTACCACCTTCTTTGACTAAAGTTAACATTTAAAGAGCATCTAGCTGGATTGCACAATACATGCAAAGCACCACCACAGCATGTCCCATCATATTTTTTATGCACGACTCGATGCGTCTGCACCGCTCAATCATTAAACAAAATGACTTTTCTGTTAGTGACAATAAATAAATAAATACATTGATCCCAGCAGAATTAACAAGCAACAGAGTGAGAAGTGTCACGTCACATGTGCACTGTGCCCTAGGACCATATGAATTGTAAAATGTAATAGCAGCAATAAATATCTAATTAAATTACAATTATCAGATAAAGCACTAGTTATGTCTGCATTGAAAATAGATGCAGACTATATTCTGATGAACCTTGATGGGTTCGAGTGAGCGACCAGATTCTCAATGTCCCACCTCTAAAGGCTGCAGTCTGCATAGTAAACAGCGCCCAGACACAAGGCCTTTACATCAATTAGGATACAGTGAGTTTTGTGAGATTAAATGAAATTTACAACTGCATTGAAAGAGAATCTTCCATTTCATCAGATTTTAAATTTTACCAAGAAAGAACCCATAGACAGCTGTGTACATTGTAAACATGTAAATTTAACAGACATTGAGGCAGTTTAAGTGATAAGACTGAAGAGCATCTATCAAATATAATGTCTGTTAAGAAATCAAATGTTTTTAAAATAATTGTTCCAGTTTATTTTTTCCTATAATATTAATTTCAATAGGCCTACTTCCTCTTTGGCTTTCCTTCAAGGCACTGCAGTTTATTCTACACTGATACAACTAAGCAGCACAGTACATCAGATACATAATGTAGCCTGTAGCATGCAAGGTGAAACATCTTCCGTACAGAATGAAATTACTAACCTTAAATGCATGTTCCAAAGTGCAGTGCACAGACTGCTGTACATGGTAGTGTTCTAACGTTTGAGGGGGTGCCATTTGCTGTACGCATTGCTATTTAGCCTCCCTAACTGTAGGTTGTTTTTTTACAAATACATTTAAAGGTATTTTGCCATGCACACAGGACAGCATTATGCAAACAGAATGATCCGTCCTGATGCTCTAGGAATTTAATTCAGGCCCTCATCCTCTCTCAAAAAAAGAAAATGCTGGAGAGTATTAATGATTCATCAAAAACCCCTCTGTGCATAATTTAAAATGAATCAAACAAGATATCTGCTTACCATGTGCACACCCCCAAGTAAAGAATCAGGCCAGCAGAGAGAGACTGAGGACGTATTTCACACACGGGCTGCAGCTTCTCAGTGATTCACTCTGTGCCTTGCTCCCTCCTGAGAGAATGAGCTCATTCCAAGCCGCCAACAGCCGCCCCTCAGCCATTGCAGTGTCACTGCAGATCGTATACTGAGTGCAGGCACGTCATCAAAGAAGATCAGTTATAAAGCCAACCCATACCATCCCTTCCCTAATTTATAATCTGAATGGGATATCTCTTATTAGTCTGTCACCAGGCAAAAAAAAAGAAAAGAATGTAAGAGAACACCTGTAATAGATTGAAATACTGTAGAAGCTTTAAAGTTACAATTTGCAGTCAAAAATCACCTCAAGATCCTTCAATGTTAAGACTTGAGAACACAGCGAAACAAATTAGAGGGTTACCATGGCATTCCAGCTGGCTTTTCATTCAAACAATATTATCTTTTCTGAGGCAGGATTATATAAATGCACAATAGCAGAATGTTGCAGTTTGCAGCAGAGACTGTCTGTATTCACCGGCTTCCTTTTAGACAAGCTACAGCAAATTCATCATGTTTAACATGACTCCCAGATGCTTCCACGCATAATCGTGCAGGATAGGGGTGCAAACAGGTCATCAGTGATAAGAGTATAATTACAAATGTTCACTATGTAATTAGTTAATTAAGTGAAAATTATACGAATTGCTTCCAAAGTGATATAAATCGCAATGGGATTGGGGAAGCACTGGTCCAAACCTTACTGTTGCTCTGAAATGATTTCTAAAATAAATCTTCAAAATCTATCATAGCAAAATAAAATTATTGCCTACATGTAGAATATATAATCTACCCCAAAAATTCATTGTTTACATCTGTACACATAGATTGCAAGGTATTAAACCGCATGAATTTAGTTATTCACACCTGAGTCAACAGTGTCTGACTGCACACATCAGACATTAACTGAAAGCACCTCGACGGTGTCATATTTATGTCAAACTCCAGTACCATAATAATTCAAAACCTAGGCAGTTAGAGGTTTGGGATCAGAAGGATTGTTTGGTTTTCAATTTACGAAACTCTAAAGTCCAAAGCCAACAGCTGATCCTGAAAACTCAGAGCAGTGTGCAGACTACTAGAGAACATAGAAGCATTTCTCCTTCTGAATCATGAGGTAGTAAGACACACACACACCACACACGAGTTGCTGAAGATTGAATCTAAATTGTCCTTTAGACAACCAGAGATTTAACCCAAATATAGACCTGGGCTGCTTAAACAGCTATTACAGGGCAAAATAATTACATTCACACCACCAATGATGAAGGAATTGAATATATACTCATCTGCCAGCCCTCAGAAATTGGACCCTATTCTTTCTTAGCTGCTTCTATATTGCCAGGGGTCACACTTAGACTGAGTAGTCTGCCATCAATTGCACTCAGCCTGGCCACTGGCCCGTATTAAATCAATTGCCTTTCAATAAGTGAAAACCTTGTTAATGCAGGTTCAGGGCATTAACATACATTATACCTCTTAGCTTTTAGAAACAATTTTAGGAGGACGGGTAAAAGTTAGCAAGTACTCCTTTAATGTTAACGTGCCAAATTGCTATGCCTTTATGCACATTAAGCGGAAGCATTATCAATAACATGCAGAAACATTTATTCCTCAAGAATAAAGGGCTTGGACATGTGCTCCACCACGAACACCCAGGGATTGTCTCCCCATCCCTACATTAGAGTAGCATGGATTGCCATCCTATTAGACCGGCAGATATATAACTTTATTGCTGTAGCTTCAGTCAGACACCAGCTGGTGTCATGTACAGGATAGTTCTAAGTATAATAAATATCCCTTTATGCATTGATGTTGCATCACTAGAACTCAAAACTTATTCTTTTGTTCCTCCTTATGAATGAACTACCTTTTTCTTTTAAAGGGACAGCTCAATCCAAAGTGGTCCAAACTGAGCCAAATTCAGGTATTTGCAAATAAAATCCAAATGGACGATATTGGGTTACTATGTACATCTGGGACTAAATTTGGGCTAGTGGTCATTTCTTGTTGGCATTTGCACAGAATGCTTTGTGAACAAGCTAAGTATTGAAAAATAAAGAACTAACAAGCTATTCTAGGGTTAGTCTACAATTCCTGAATGGTTAATGGTGCTGATTCCATTTATTTGCTATTACTAAGCAAACTGTATCATAGAGCAAACCTGCTAAGTTATTTCATAAAGGCTGCTTCTTTGAATTGTCTGCGACTGTTGCACTTGTTGACATAATAATAGCTAAGACCCAACCTTGGTACGTCTATCATTGAAAACCCCAATCTCTCAATGTAATTGTCTTCAGTTTGTCTTCATATAGCTGTCAAAAGCTCTATGCTTATTCTCCTTACTGTCAAAACTGTGTCACAGCAAAAATTGCTACCATTGGAAAAACAGTCACACATGTATGGGTTTCACAGTTAAACCTGTTCTCACCATCATAAAACATGTAGCATGAGATATATCAGTGTCAGCTTTTGTGTAATATGCACCATGATTTCAGTCTCAATGTACTTCAGAAAAATCTTACTATGACCAGTGTAGGGGGTTTCTCTTGCTCTTTCTGGTCTCCTGCCAGGCTTCGTGCAATAATTACCCTTGAGTGGTTCGACCCACTCCCCCTATGGTTCTAGACCTTGGACTTAGGTGCAGGGAACTGTAGTGCAGAGAAAGAACTCAATAGACCAGGTTGGATAGCACAAAATGGATGCTTTTATTTTTAAACAGTTTGAAGCATTGCAAAATACATGTCATAGGCACAGATTAAAGTTACTACAATCATGCACAAATTTATGAACTTGACTCTATGGAAATGGGGAACACACGGCACATCGTAAAAGGGAAAAAACATTACGATTACCCTTAACTCCCTCCCCTATACCTAAACTAAGTTTCGACCTGGGGAACTTGGGATCATGCTCACCACTCTCGAAATCGCGAAAAAGGGGGTTCACAGCCTTTTGGCACCGCTTTCCGTCGTCACGTGGATTTGGAAACTTCTGGCGCAGTCGATATTCTCTCTCCCTCGAGGCGGTGGGGTAGACACAGCCTCGATGAGCGCTCGTCAAGGTTGAGATCCACTATTGTGGATTTGGGTTCATGGAGCAGACCTTCAGCTGCAGGCTGTTGAAGAACTGCATGCAAATGGGAGAATCTCTCCGGCCTGGATCGTCGGTTCTCCAGAGGGTTTCTTCTCCGTCGGCCTGGGTCGTCGATGACCTCCCAACCCCAGTACCCGGGCCACCCTCGTCGTCTTCTCGTCGTGGCCGAGCCTTGTTTGGCTGAACACCGACCACGTTGTCTTTTCACCGAAATTGTCCGTCTTTAAAAAGACAAAACGTCTTCATCGATTCCGCATCTATCGAAGTGGAAGAGGCGCCGATCCTGGCACCGTCCGTCCTTTGTTCGTTCCTTGTAGAAGAAGTTCTTGAAGAAGTAGAAGTCTGAAGTCGCCCAGCAAGAAGCATCAGTGAAGTACGAAGTAACTTAGATGGACTTTCAATCCATAGTTATACTCTTTTGGGACAGTCTTATCTCCCGCCAAATCATAGTCCTGTCTTTGTATTAATTTTGGCGGGCAGAAATCTCTGCAGGGGCGCTTTGTCTTGTAACGGGAGCCGGTGATAACTTAACTGGCCTTCCTGGCCGATAATGTCTTTTAATGTCTTTTACATTGTCATCGCGACTCGGTTCGCATATTGATCGGTCCGGAGATTTTCCTTGATGGCTGCTAAACGGTTTCTCCATTGTACAATAAATGGGTATAAGTGTTTTTGCATTGTCCGCCCATATCTTGATGGGCCCCATCCTGTACTTAGAATCCATTGAATATGTATGCTGTTTCTCTGAGTTTCGGTTCCCAGATACTGGCTTTTGCGGGCTTACTGTCTTCAATCCACAAGCCTGTCTGGCTTGCAGTAACAGAAATAAAATGGTCCAGAAAACTGATCACGAGGCCCGGCGGTCATTTTGTATGTCCTTTTATCAAAGGTTTTTCTGTGCAAGCTTACTTTGGTCAATAAACAGTCTTATTTTATCCGGTTTTCTTGCGTGATTTTTGCTGAAAATTTCGAATCTTACAGGCCCCCCTGTGATACTGATAGCTTGCTTAAAGTATCAATAATCCTTGGTGAGCAAATTTTCCCTGATTCCCCACATCCAAACATTCCTGGCACTTAACTATCTATGACCCTTACGACACATGCAGTTCCCATTTCCGAAGAAAATGAAAATTACCTTGTGCACATTTGGATAATCATAGACAGCATATCTTAAACTATAACACATTCATCTGTCAGATGTGCGGGGGTTGATACCCCCTTGCGCCATCCGCATACACCTTTTATTAATCCAAAAAACTTAAGAACGACTAATAACATAACAATACTTATTTCCTTAAAACCCAAAACAAAAGGAAAAAAAAAAACGCGAATGGTCAAAATTTAAAAATGGGGGGACGCTTAATCTTCAATACTAGCAGCTTAAAGTGGGGTGTCTTCTTCCCCCATTCACACATAGCATTCTCTCCATTCTCCTGCGTTCTCGTGCCTCTGGAGGCGTTTGCCTCTTTTGCAATGCACGAAGAGCAAAAATATCACAATTAAAACCTGACACACTACTAGGATGTGGGATGCTATTCTGATCCAGGCCGGGACCTCTATGTTAGTGAACAAGTCCCACCATGGTGGGATGGTTATGTCCAATATGTCTTTTCCTATCTCTAAAGTCTTCTGCTCCAGTGTGTAGAAATGTTTCTGTGAAACTATAACGGCTTTTAAAATCTTTGTGAGGTGTTCGGGAAGAGGGGGAATGACATAACCAAAATGCGCGACAAATCGTTGCAAGTCTGTGAAATTCTCTTTGATAGTGATGTGAACGGTGGAGGGCGCAGGAATGGGAACAATTCGTTGTTGTGCCACTTGAACCTCGGCCCTGGGTTTGAAACAGAAACTGCTATCACCGATCGAACACCACTCGTGTAGTCCGTAGCGGTAATGAGGCGCTGCAGTGGTGACGCAGTATGTCCCACCCCCGATATATGCTACCTGCGGGGGCACATGGTCCTCTGCCATTGCCTCCATGGAGCAATTTATCGGCTTCGCGCTAGCGGTTCTGAACCCGCACTGTGGTTTCAAAAAGGCATTCAAGTGCTGGGGACACAGGATGATGTGTGCTCCCCGGCTCCGACATCCTGAGAGGTCGGTGCCTGTCATCGTATGCTCCCATCTGATGACGTAAGGCGGGACCACTGCGTAACGAATGTGTGCGCCCCCCTGAATGACTCCAATGTTCTCTACCCTGTATACCGGGGCGGGCTTTGCTGCGGGACCCAACACCGGCATTCTTACCACTATTCCCATGATAGTATGATTCGAATGTCCGCAGTCCACTGGGACTGGGTACGCTTCTGCAGCTAGTCTGAGCTGGCACGGACTTAATGCATTCTCAAAAGGGTGGAGCGCTTGCAAGTGCTTGTTGCTAATCCAGGACGGGACCAAACCCTGTTTTAAATCCTCAAGATTACTGCGGCCCTCGCCCAGTAACCACGCCCCGTATAGCACACAGGCCTCGTTTTGCGCAGCTTGATCGGACGCATTCCAATCCTCCTTAATGAGCGCATTGACCGTTCTCGCGTGTTTCTCCAGCTCAGCTATTATATCCTTAAAGTGTAGTGTCATGGCCTGGTCCTCATGCAACTCAGAACCCACTACCTTATTTTCGTCTGTCAGTATGTTCCTTAACTGGGCTTTTAAACCGTTGATCTGTGTCTGCAGCTCCACGTTATCTAGAGCGTTGACGACAGATGTCCCGGTATTAAAAGCAGTGAATATGTCATTTACAGTACCCCTTCTTTGCCTCCCGACTCGATCCAAAACTTCTGGCGGTGTGGTGTATAATTTGTCTTTGTCGATGTCGGCAAAGTCAAATTCGTAAAATTGTCTAAACATTCGGGTTAACAGGACCTGGTATAATTGTTCCGTTTCATTGGGACACCACTCCGGCAATCGTACCTCAGTGAGATTTAAAATCACTGAGGCCACCGCGTAGTGTACCCCTTGGTACAGCACCTGACCGGTGGGTACCAATACTAAACCGTTCCCGGGTCCCTTGGTGGTGGTTGGGCACCCTTCTTTCTGGGCTAGCGCTACCGGAAGCGTGGGCAGGGGCTTGCGTGGGCGGGTGATGAGTTCAGTGGCGTTTACCGGAATAGGGGAGTATGGGGCTCCACACGCTCGAGTGCTGACATCCCATCTCATCCCCTTCCCTTCATCCTGCCACTGCCTCTGGAAGAAGATGGATACGCCCTTGGGGCACACGTGTCTCGAACCCCACATACAGACATATATTCCTTCATCTGGTTCCCACCATTTGTCCCAACACACACGTAATTGACCGTGAGTCCCCGTAATAGTCCGATGGGTATTATTACCCAGTCGCTCCCACTCGACCGTAGAGTTTCTCATGTCCTTTCCCAGCTTTCGTAGCCACCACCATCGCCTTAGTAGTACGTTCCCATTGCACACCAGACAAATCCTCTTTCCCACGGTAACGCTGACTCTGGGTGCAAGGATCCTCACCCGAGGGCACGTTAACGAAGTCTCTTGGTAGGCAAAACCGAAATTGCTGGAATATTCCGTAGAATTCGTTCCCAGCCAACCTGGCCATCTCCCTTGGTGGAAGTAGGTGGCGGTTTCCTCAACCTCTCACTCCCCTGTCCCATCCGTTGCGATGGGGGCCGTGTCCCCGGAGCACCCGAAGATGATGACGTCCTTGGTGCGGCCTCGGTAGGCCCACCCGCACCCGATCGCCATGAACGCGATGAGAATCTTTTCCATCATATCCCAGGTTTCTGTAACCAATAAAATGATGTAGCCGGGCTCCCAATAGGTGCTGGCCTAATTAAATGGATGCGCGGGTTCCTGGACCCCGCTCCCAAACAAACACACATACCGGGCAGATTTCCAAATTGTACTCTTAACACATCTTAACGCTATATATATTTCCTTAAATTATCACCATAATTACCTAACTTAACTTATGTACAGCGCCGCCCTCCGCGGGGCAGCTTGCCTAATCCCTGTGAGGGCTGTCGCGTGCCACACCCTGCGGTGGGGCTGCACTGACCTTCGGCTTTGATCCCCCGCAGCCTGTCGCTGTTGAACGGGGACCATGCCTTCCTGGGGCTGCTCTAAGCCGTGGTTGGGAAAAATGGGGAGAATCTGGCCAAAACTTTCTGGGCTGGGGCGCTCGAGCCGACCTACGAGGGGCTGCTTTGGGTTGGGCTCCCGGGGCTGATGGACCGGGGGTTGGGACTGTTACCGTCACAGCCTGTGGTTCCTCCACAGCTGCCGGCTCCAGCTCCCCTCCCTCAGGCTCCGCCCCCCCGGGGTCAGGATCTGTGGCCTCCGACTCCACCTCACCTGTCCCTACAGGTAGTGAGTCTCCGCCCCCATTCCCTACCTCCCCCAAGCTTGAGTCGAGGGCGGGATCGTCGTCCTCTGACTCTTCCTCCTCCGTGATTGGGTCTAAGGCGAGGTCGAGCTGTTCGGGCTCTCTCCTGCCTGAATCCCATTCAAAAGGTGAGACCTCCCACTCCAATGGGATGGCCTCTCCCTTCACGCAGGCTACTGTTCCAGCCTGTGTGGTCTGTGACTCTGTTACAGGCTGAGGATCTTTGTTCTCAGACCTGGTCCCCTTTGATGGTCCTTGTGCACCCGGTTTAAACAGTTTACACCGCTTCATGTGAAACCACCTTTTGCGTTGGGACACCTCTACTGTATGAGTGGCGCAGACCGGCGGATTTTTCACCGATTCCGGTTCTTCCTCCTGGTCTACGGTTCTCTCGCCAGCGCATAGGGTTAGACCCAAGAATTTTACTTCTCGCCGGCCAACCCGCGCCTTCGTAGGGGTTTCCTTAACACTTTCTATCCCCTTCACACTCGTACCCTCTCCCCAGAGACAATGATTTCTCAGGTCCACGTGGATCCCGTGGGCTACCAAGAAATCAGACCCCAGGACTCCCGTTCCACCTCCCACCTCCCACTTCATCGGGATACACTTCCACGTGGTGCGGAGTGGTCCTAAACGAATGGAGAGGGGAAGGGAATGTGCGCCAGCCTGTTCTTCGCCCGTGAAGCCCAACAGACGATATGGGACCCCGGTGGACAGAGGCGAGGTGGTGGGGTTATCTGCGTGGATTACGGTGCACGATGCGCCCGTGTCCAACAGATAGGTTTCCTTCACCTCCTCTACCTCCATCTCTACGAGGGGTCGTCTCCATGCGTCATAGCGGAGTGGACACAGGTAGACGGGCTGCGCCGACTCTAGTCATTTGGGTACAGCGATCGGAGCTTCGGGAGCGCCAAGGCCGGTGGTGACGGCTATTTTCCCCTGCGAGGCCACCAGAGACCGCATTGTCTGCATGATTGACTCAATCGCAGCGGGATCCACAACCGCACCACCCCCTGTGGTTGGGGCAGGGGCTACGGTTGGGTTCTGGACTGGTGCTGGGGCAGCGGTCTGGACTTGTGCTTGTGCTGGGGTAACGATCTGGCCATGGGCTTGGACTTGGGCTATGGCTCGGGCTTGGGCTGCAGTGAACGCTCTCTCTCTCTTATCCTTCCATGGATTTCTACAGTCCTTGCGCCAATGACCCTCCTTCCCACACCCGTAACAACTGCTGTTGGCTTGGGGAGGGCGATATCCCTCCTGATGCCATTCCTTTTTAGCAGAAGCTGCGGGCCTCACCTCATGCACCTTTCCTTTTATAACAGGCGTTTTCTTACCCTTGTTGTTCCTATAACTGATCGTGAGCTGATCCAGCACTAGATCCTCTGTGGAGCGGGCGTTAGTGGGGTCAAACCATGCTTTGGCCTGCTCCCTCACTACTGGCAAGCAACCTGCTACCAGGCACCGAATCCAATGAGCCCTTTGTTCATTATTCAGCCCGGCCCGGGCCGGCCCGCCCAGGCAGCTGCGCCGATACACTGGCCACAACCTTTTGGCGAAAACCCATGGGGGTTCTCCCTCTAGCTGCACTGTCTTTTCTAAACGGAGGAACGGAGTTCCGTCCCCCTCTCCCATAATCTCCAGAATCTCATCCCGTAGCAACTCATAGTCCCTGTGCCCTCTCTTGCTCTCATCAGGGAGACACTGGAGGAGCGAACTGTCCAGGGAGAACAGCAGCATTTTCGACTGTTCCACCCCGTCGCAGTCATTGACTGCTGCGGTCTGCTCCATGCCCCTGAAATGCACGGAGGGATCTCCTGACTCGGAGAGTTTTGGGATGTGACTTATCATTTCTCTTAGCTGTCGTGTGCTATGGGGCATTATGATCTGACTCTCAAGGGGTCCGTCATCGCCATTTGCTTCATTTGGACCGAGCCTCCGGTGTCTAGTTGGACACATCGGCGCCGGCCCTGACTCTACTATCTGGGGTTGCTCTACCTCAGGACTCTCTTCCTCTACTGTCTCCGTCTCCTTCCCCGGAGTCCAAGACTCATCATAAGCAGGAGGCGCAGAGGGTTCGGGAGTTGGTACCCCAACTGCCTCTTGTGGAATCGGTCTTTTGGATTCCTTGGCTAGCAATAGCTGACTCGCTGGTGGATTTATGAGACACACCAACCCGTTTGCCTTGGCTAGGGCCATTCTCAGGTCCTCTTGCTCCCTGCGGCAAGTGCTGTGGTCGGTGCTCTCCGATCTATCCTCCATGGCCATCTTATATGCTGCCCTGGTTCCCAGAAGTTTTTCCTCTTGGGCCTCTATCTGCTTGGTTAGACGGAAACACCTGTCTCTCATTCTACCTTCACTGGCCTTGGCCTCAATGACCTGACATTTTATATACTCTACCCGGATTTCGTGGCAGCGAATTAGGGAGTGGCGTTCCTGATTCAGCGCGTTAAGCGATTTAATCAGTTTTTGACCTCCCGCAACCTTTTCCTCTACGTCTGTAAGCAACCCGTTGATCTGGGCTGTCTGTGCTGCAACGACCTGGTCCAAAAGCTGGACTTGCTTCTTGTAGCACATCAGCCAGACCGCCTTCTCTACAGATTTTGTATGCTCTTTACCCGCTGTCCACTTGATGGCTGCGTCTAGCGGGCGCCTATCTCTCAACAGGTCAGATATCCATTGTTTTGTGAGGTTGACTTTTCCAAAAACATAATCTGCTATTCTTTCATCCATCACATCTCGTTTATTCAGACCTTGATCTAACACACTACTTTCCTGCTGCCAAGGTCCTGCCGCGGTCGCCATTTCTGTAGGGGGTTTCTCTTGCTCTTTCTGGTCTCCTGCCAGGCTTCATGCAATAATTACCCTTGAGTGGTTCGACCCACTCCCCCTATGGTTCTAGACCTTGGACTTAGGTGCAGGGAACTGTAGTGCAGAGAAAGAACTCAATAGACCAGGTTGGATAGCACGAAATGGATGCTTTTATTTTTAAACAGTTTGAAGCATTGCAAAATACATGTCATAGGCACAGATTAAAGTTACTACAATCATGCACAAATTTATGAACTTGACTCTATGGAAATGGGGAACACACGGCACATCGTAAAAGGGAAAAAACATTACGATTACCCTTAACTCCCTCCCCTATACCTAAACTAAGTTTCGACCTGGGGAACTTGGGATCATGCTCACCACTCTCGAAATCGCGAAAAAGGGGGTTCACAGCCTTTTGGCACCGCTTTCCGTCGTCACGTGGATTTGGAAACTTCTGGCGCAGTCGATATTCTCTCTCCCTCGAGGCGGTGGGGTAGACACAGCCTCGATGAGCGCTCGTCAAGGTTGAGATCCACTATTGTGGATTTGGGTTCATGGAGCAGACCTTCAGCTGCAGGCTGTTGAAGAACTGCATGCAAATGGGAGAATCTCTCCGGCCTGGATCGTCGGTTCTCCAGAGGGTTTCTTCTCCGTCGGCCTGGGTCGTCGATGACCTCCCGACCCCAGTACCCGGGCCACCCTCGTCGTCTTCTCGTCGTGGCCGAGCCTTGTTTGGCTGAACACCGACCACGTTGTCTTTTCACCGAAATTGTCCGTCTTTAAAAAGACAAAACGTCTTCATCGATTCCGCATCTATCGAAGTGGAAGAGGCGCCGATCCTGGCACCGTCCGTCCTTTGTTCGTTCCTTGTAGAAGAAGTTCTTGAAGAAGTAGAAGTCTGAAGTCGCCCAGCAAGAAGCATCAGTGAAGTACGAAGTAACTTAGATGGACTTTCAATCCATAGTTATACTCTTTTGGGACAGTCTTATCTCCCGCCAAATCATAGTCCTGTCTTTGTATTAATTTTGGCGGGCAGAAATCTCTGCAGGGGCGCTTTGTCTTGTAACGGGAGCCGGTGATAACTTAACTGGCCTTCCTGGCCGATAATGTCTTTTAATGTCTTTTACATTGTCATCGCGACTCGGTTCGCATATTGATCGGTCCGGAGATTTTCCTTGATGGCTGCTAAACGGTTTCTCCATTGTACAATAAATGGGTATAAGTGTTTTTGCATTGTCCGCCCATATCTTGATGGGCCCCATCCTGTACTTAGAATCCATTGAATATGTATGCTGTTTCTCTGAGTTTCGGTTCCCAGATACTGGCTTTCGCGGGCTTACTGTCTTCAATCCACAAGCCTGTCTGGCTTGCAGTAACAGAAATAAAATGGTCCAGAAAACTGATCACGAGGCCCGGCGGTCATTTTGTATGTCCTTTTATCAAAGGTTTTTCTGTGCAAGCTTACTTTGGTCAATAAACAGTCTTATTTTATCCGGTTTTCTTGCGTGATTTTTGCTGAAAATTTCGAATCTTACAGGCCCCCCTGTGATACTGATAGCTTGCTTAAAGTATCAATAATCCTTGGTGAGCAAATTTTCCCTGATTCCCCACATCCAAACATTCCTGGCACTTAACTATCTATGACCCTTACGACACATGCAGTTCCCATTTCCGAAGAAAATGAAAATTACCTTGTGCACATTTGGATAATCATAGACAGCATATCTTAAACTATAACACATTCATCTGTCAGATGTGCGGGGGTTGATACCCCCTTGCGCCATCCGCATACACCTTTTATTAATCCAAAAAACTTAAGAACGACTAATAACATAACAATACTTATTTCCTTAAAACCCAAAACAAAAGAAAAAAAAAAAACGCGAATGGTCAAAATTTAAAAATGGGGGGACGCTTAATCTTCAATACTAGCAGCTTAAAGTGGGGTGTCTTCTTCCCCCATTCACACATAGCGTTCTCTCCATTCTCCTGCGTTCTCGTGCCTCTGGAGGCGTTTGCCTCTTTTGCAATGCACGAAGAGCAAAAATATCACAATTAAAACCTGACACACTACTAGGATGTGGGATGCTATTCTGATCCAGGCCGGGACCTCTATGTTAGTGAACAAGTCCCACCATGGTGGGATGGTTATGTCCAATATGTCTTTTCCTATCTCTAAAGTCTTCTGCTCCAGTGTGTAGAAATGTTTCTGTGAAACTATAACGGCTTTTAAAATCTTTGTGAGGTGTTCGGGAAGAGGGGGAATGACATAACCAAAATGCGCGACAAATCGTTGCAAGTCTGTGAAATTCTCTTTGATAGTGATGTGAACGGTGGAGGGCGCAGGAATGGGAACAATTCGTTGTTGTGCCACTTGAACCTCGGCCCTGGGTTTGAAACAGAAACTGCTATCACCGATCGAACACCACTCGTGTAGTCCGTAGCGGTAATGAGGCGCTGCAGTGGTGACGCAGTATGTCCCACCCCCGATATATGCTACCTGCGGGGGCACATGGTCCTCTGCCATTGCCTCCATGGAGCAATTTATCGGCTTCGCGCTAGCGGTTCTGAACCCGCACTGTGGTTTCAAAAAGGCATTCAAGTGCTGGGGACACAGGATGATGTGTGCTCCCCGGCTCCGACATCCTGAGAGGTCGGTGCCTGTCATCGTATGCTCCCATCTGATGACGTAAGGCGGGACCACTGCGTAACGAATGTGTGCGCCCCCCTGAATGACTCCAATGTTCTCTACCCTGTATACCGGGGCGGGCTTTGCTGCGGGACCCAACACCGGCATTCTTACCACTATTCCCATGATAGTATGATTCGAATGTCCGCAGTCCACTGGGACTGGGTACGCTTCTGCAGCTAGTCTGAGCTGGCACGGACTTAATGCATTCTCAAAAGGGTGGAGCGCTTGCAAGTGCTTGTTGCTAATCCAGGACGGGACCAAACCCTGTTTTAAATCCTCAAGATTACTGCGGCCCTCGCCCAGTAACCACGCCCCGTATAGCACACAGGCCTCGTTTTGCGCAGCTTGATCGGACGCATTCCAATCCTCCTTAATGAGCGCATTGACCGTTCTCGCGTGTTTCTCCAGCTCAGCTATTATATCCTTAAAGTGTAGTGTCATGGCCTGGTCCTCATGCAACTCAGAACCCACTACCTTATTTTCGTCTGTCAGTATGTTCCTTAACTGGGCTTTTAAACCGTTGATCTGTGTCTGCAGCTCCACGTTATCTAGAGCGTTGACGACAGATGTCCCGGTATTAAAAGCAGTGAATATGTCATTTACAGTACCCCTTCTTTGCCTCCCGACTCGATCCAAAACTTCTGGCGGTGTGGTGTATAATTTGTCTTTGTCGATGTCGGCAAAGTCAAATTCGTAAAATTGTCTAAACATTCGGGTTAACAGGACCTGGTATAATTGTTCCGTTTCATTGGGACACCACTCCGGCAATCGTACCTCAGTGAGATTTAAAATCACTGAGGCCACCGCGTAGTGTACCCCTTGGTACAGCACCTGACCGGTGGGTACCAATACTAAACCGTTCCCGGGTCCCTTGGTGGTGGTTGGGCACCCTTCTTTCTGGGCTAGCGCTACCGGAAGCGTGGGCAGGGGCTTGCGTGGGCGGGTGATGAGTTCAGTGGCGTTTACCGGAATAGGGGAGTATGGGGCTCCACACGCTCGAGTGCTGACATCCCATCTCATCCCCTTCCCTTCATCCTGCCACTGCCTCTGGAAGAAGATGGATACGCCCTTGGGGCACACGTGTCTCGAACCCCACATACAGACATATATTCCTTCATCTGGTTCCCACCATTTGTCCCAACACACACGTAATTGACCGTGAGTCCCCGTAATAGTCCGATGGGTATTATTACCCAGTCGCTCCCACTCGACCGTAGAGTTTCTCATGTCCTTTCCCAGCTTTCGTAGCCACCACCATCGCCTTAGTAGTACGTTCCCATTGCACACCAGACAAATCCTCTTTCCCACGGTAACGCTGACTCTGGGTGCAAGGATCCTCACCCGAGGGCACGTTAACGAAGTCTCTTGGTAGGCAAAACCGAAATTGCTGGAATATTCCGTAGAATTCGTTCCCAGCCAACCTGGCCATCTCCCTTGGTGGAAGTAGGTGGCGGTTTCCTCAACCTCTCACTCCCCTGTCCCATCCGTTGCGATGGGGGCCGTGTCCCCGGAGCACCCGAAGATGATGACGTCCTTGGTGCGGCCTCGGTAGGCCCACCCGCACCCGATCGCCATGAACGCGATGAGAATCTTTTCCATCATATCCCAGGTTTCTGTAACCAATAAAATGATGTAGCCGGGCTCCCAATAGGTGCTGGCCTAATTAAATGGATGCGCGGGTTCCTGGACCCCGCTCCCAAACAAACACACATACCGGGCAGATTTCCAAATTGTACTCTTAACACATCTTAACGCTATATATATTTCCTTAAATTATCACCATAATTACCTAACTTAACTTATGTACAGCGCCGCCCTCCGCGGGGCAGCTTGCCTAATCCCTGTGAGGGCTGTCGCGTGCCACACCCTGCGGTGGGGCTGCACTGACCTTCGGCTTTGATCCCCCGCAGCCTGTCGCTGTTGAACGGGGACCATGCCTTCCTGGGGCTGCTCTAAGCCGTGGTTGGGAAAAATGGGGAGAATCTGGCCAAAACTTTCTGGGCTGGGGCGCTCGAGCCGACCTACGAGGGGCTGCTTTGGGTTGGGCTCCCGGGGCTGATGGACCGGGGGTTGGGACTGTTACCGTCACAGCCTGTGGTTCCTCCACAGCTGCCGGCTCCAGCTCCCCTCCCTCAGGCTCCGCCCCCCCGGGGTCAGGATCTGTGGCCTCCGACTCCACCTCACCTGTCCCTACAGGTAGTGAGTCTCCGCCCCCATTCCCTACCTCCCCCAAGCTTGAGTCGAGGGCGGGATCGTCGTCCTCTGACTCTTCCTCCTCCGTGATTGGGTCTAAGGCGAGGTCGAGCTGTTCGGGCTCTCTCCTGCCTGAATCCCATTCAAAAGGTGAGACCTCCCACTCCAATGGGATGGCCTCTCCCTTCACGCAGGCTACTGTTCCAGCCTGTGTGGTCTGTGACTCTGTTACAGGCTGAGGATCTTTGTTCTCAGACCTGGTCCCCTTTGATGGTCCTTGTGCACCCGGTTTAAACAGTTTACACCGCTTCATGTGAAACCACCTTTTGCGTTGGGACACCTCTACTGTATGAGTGGCGCAGACCGGCGGATTTTTCACCGATTCCGGTTCTTCCTCCTGGTCTACGGTTCTCTCGCCAGCGCATAGGGTTAGACCCAAGAATTTTACTTCTCGCCGGCCAACCCGCGCCTTCGTAGGGGTTTCCTTAACACTTTCTATCCCCTTCACACTCGTACCCTCTCCCCAGAGACAATGATTTCTCAGGTCCACGTGGATCCCGTGGGCTACCAAGAAATCAGACCCCAGGACTCCCGTTCCACCTCCCACCTCCCACTTCATCGGGATACACTTCCACGTGGTGCGGAGTGGTCCTAAACGAATGGAGAGGGGAAGGGAATGTGCGCCAGCCTGTTCTTCGCCCGTGAAGCCCAACAGACGATATGGGACCCCGGTGGACAGAGGCGAGGTGGTGGGGTTATCTGCGTGGATTACGGTGCACGATGCGCCCGTGTCCAACAGATAGGTTTCCTTCACCTCCTCTACCTCCATCTCTACGAGGGGTCGTCTCCATGCGTCATAGCGGAGTGGACACAGGTAGACGGGCTGCGCCGACTCTAGTCATTTGGGTACAGCGATCGGAGCTTCGGGAGCGCCAAGGCCGGTGGTGACGGCTATTTTCCCCTGCGAGGCCACCAGAGACCGCATTGTCTGCATGATTGACTCAATCGCAGCGGGATCCACAACCGCACCACCCCCTGTGGTTGGGGCAGGGGCTACGGTTGGGTTCTGGACTGGTGCTGGGGCAGCGGTCTGGACTTGTGCTTGTGCTGGGGTAACGATCTGGCCATGGGCTTGGACTTGGGCTATGGCTCGGGCTTGGGCTGCAGTGAACGCTCTCTCTCTCTTATCCTTCCATGGATTTCTACAGTCCTTGCGCCAATGACCCTCCTTCCCACACCCGTAACAACTGCTGTTGGCTTGGGGAGGGCGATATCCCTCCTGATGCCATTCCTTTTTAGCAGAAGCTGCGGGCCTCACCTCATGCACCTTTCCTTTTATAACAGGCGTTTTCTTACCCTTGTTGTTCCTATAACTGATCGTGAGCTGATCCAGCACTAGATCCTCTGTGGAGCGGGCGTTAGTGGGGTCAAACCATGCTTTGGCCTGCTCCCTCACTACTGGCAAGCAACCTGCTACCAGGCACCGAATCCAATGAGCCCTTTGTTCATTATTCAGCCCGGCCCGGGCCGGCCCGCCCAGGCAGCTGCGCCGATACACTGGCCACAACCTTTTGGCGAAAACCCATGGGGGTTCTCCCTCTAGCTGCACTGTCTTTTCTAAACGGAGGAACGGAGTTCCGTCCCCCTCTCCCATAATCTCCAGAATCTCATCCCGTAGCAACTCATAGTCCCTGTGCCCTCTCTTGCTCTCATCAGGGAGACACTGGAGGAGCGAACTGTCCAGGGAGAACAGCAGCATTTTCGACTGTTCCACCCCGTCGCAGTCATTGACTGCTGCGGTCTGCTCCATGCCCCTGAAATGCACGGAGGGATCTCCTGACTCGGAGAGTTTTGGGATGTGACTTATCATTTCTCTTAGCTGTCGTGTGCTATGGGGCATTATGATCTGACTCTCAAGGGGTCCGTCATCGCCATTTGCTTCATTTGGACCGAGCCTCCGGTGTCTAGTTGGACACATCGGCGCCGGCCCTGACTCTACTATCTGGGGTTGCTCTACCTCAGGACTCTCTTCCTCTACTGTCTCCGTCTCCTTCCCCGGAGTCCAAGACTCATCATAAGCAGGAGGCGCAGAGGGTTCGGGAGTTGGTACCCCAACTGCCTCTTGTGGAATCGGTCTTTTGGATTCCTTGGCTAGCAATAGCTGACTCGCTGGTGGATTTATGAGACACACCAACCCGTTTGCCTTGGCTAGGGCCATTCTCAGGTCCTCTTGCTCCCTGCGGCAAGTGCTGTGGTCGGTGCTCTCCGATCTATCCTCCATGGCCATCTTATATGCTGCCCTGGTTCCCAGAAGTTTTTCCTCTTGGGCCTCTATCTGCTTGGTTAGACGGAAACACCTGTCTCTCATTCTACCTTCACTGGCCTTGGCCTCAATGACCTGACATTTTATATACTCTACCCGGATTTCGTGGCAGCGAATTAGGGAGTGGCGTTCCTGATTCAGCGCGTTAAGCGATTTAATCAGTTTTTGACCTCCCGCAACCTTTTCCTCTACGTCTGTAAGCAACCCGTTGATCTGGGCTGTCTGTGCTGCAACGACCTGGTCCAAAAGCTGGACTTGCTTCTTGTAGCACATCAGCCAGACCGCCTTCTCTACAGATTTTGTATGCTCTTTACCCGCTGTCCACTTGATGGCTGCGTCTAGCGAGCGCCTATCTCTCAACAGGTCAGATATCCATTGTTTTGTGAGGTTGACTTTTCCAAAAACATAATCTGCTATTCTTTCATCCATCACATCTCGTTTATTCAGACCTTGATCTAACACACTACTTTCCTGCTGCCAAGGTCCTGCCGCGGTCGCCATTTCTGTAGGGGGTTTCTCTTGCTCTTTCTGGTCTCCTGCCAGGCTTCGTGCAATAATTACCCTTGAGTGGTTCGACCCACTCCCCCTATGGTTCTAGACCTTGGACTTAGGTGCAGAGAACAGTAGTGCAGAGAAAGAACTCAATAGACCAGGTTGGATAGCACGAAATGGATGCTTTTATTTTTAAACAGTTTGAAGCATTACAAAATACATGTCATAGGCACAGATTAAAGTTACTACAATCATGCACAAATTTATGAACTTGACTCTATGGAAATGGGGAACACACGGCACATCGTAAAAGGGAAAACACATTACGATTACCCTTAACTCCCTCCCCTATACCTAAACTAAGTTTCGACCTGGGGAACTTGGGATCATGCTCACCACTCTCGAAATTGCGAAAAAGGGGGTTCACAGCCTTTTGGCACCGCTTTCCGTCGTCACGTGGATTTGGAAACTTCTGGCGCAGTCGATATTCTCTCTCCCTCGAGGCGGTGGGGTAGACACAGCCTCGATGAGCGCTCGTCAAGGTTGAGATCCACTATTGTGGATTTGGGTTCATGGAGCAGACCTTCAGCTGCAGGCTGTTGAAGAACTGCATGCAAATGGGAGAATCTCTCCGGCCTGGATCGTCGGTTCTCCAGAGGGTTTCTTCTCCGTCGGCCTGGGTCGTCGATGACCTCCTGACCCCAGTACCCGGGCCACCCTCGTCGTCTTCTCGTCGTGGCCGAGCCTTGTTTGGCTGAACACCGACCACGTTGTCTTTTCACCGAAATTGTCCGTCTTTAAAAAGACAAAACGTCTTCATCGATTCCGCATCTATCGAAGTGGAAGAGGCGCCAATCCTGGCACCGTCCGTCCTTTGTTCGTTCCTTGTAGAAGAAGTTCTTGAAGAAGTAGAAGTCTGAAGTCGCCCAGCAAGAAGCATCAGTGAAGTGAAGTACGAAGTAACTTAGATGGACTTTCAATCCATAGTTATACTCTTTTGGGACAGTCTTATCTCCCGCCAAATCATAGTCCTGTCTTTGTATTAATTTTGGCGGGCAGAAATCTCTGCAGGGGCGCTTTGTCTTGTAACGGGAGCCGGTGATAACTTAACTGGCCTTCCTGGCCGATAATGTCTTTTAATGTCTTTTACATTGTCATCGCGACTCGGTTCGCATATTGATCGGTCCAAAGATTTTCCTTGATGGCTGCTAAACGGTTTCTCCATTGTACAATAAATGGGTATAAGTGTTTTTGCATTGTCCGCCCATATCTTGATGGGCCCCATCCTGTACTTAGAATCCATTGAATATGTATGCTGTTTCTCTGAGTTTCGGTTCCCAGATACTGGCTTTCGCGGGCTTACTGTCTTCAATCCACAAGCCTGTCTGGCTTGCAGTAACAGAAATAAAATGGTCCAGAAAACTGATCACGAGGCCCGGCGGCCATTTTGTATGCCCTTTTATCAAAGGTTTTTCTGTGCAAGCTTACTTTGGTCAATAAACAGACTTATTTTATCCGGTTTTCTTGCGTGATTTTTGCTGAAAATTTCGAATCTTACACCAGCTTCCTGAGAATTTTTTTGGATTGGCTTATTGTCAGATTAAAATAGTTATAAACTTGGATGGGGATTTTCAACTTCTGTAGCTGGCAGTTATAGGAGAGAGGGAAATCAGCTGGCTCCTACGCTGAGCTGCCCAGCAGATTGGGCCTGGGACGGGGGGGAAGCCAATCCCAGAGGTGGATGGGCCATTTTTTTTAAGGGTGGGATAAATTATGTTTTTGTATTTAAACAAATCCAATGTTAGATGACAGAACTACTGCTGGACATTGGCCAATCAGAATTTATAAATACGATGCAGCTTACTCAAAGAAAAATCTATACAATTTTAGTTCAGTACCTTTGGTGTCCTTACAGCATTAACACACTAAACCCCTCAACGAATTGGCAACAATAACCCATTAGCATTTACAAACAGTGCTGCAAGGCTAGAAACCCATTGAAAGCAAAGAAAAATTCCTTCATTTCACATGAAAGCTGAAGCTTAAGCTGAACACTTTCACTTGAGAATCACTGAAAACCTAATAGCTATTGCATGAATGCTTTAACTCCAACGTGCTTCGCCTACTGCACGTTTCTTATCAGTACATAACCTTGTGGCACATGGTAAAGAAAAAGTATCTTTAGGACATATTACCAGCTCTGAGGAGGCGGGTTTGGAGGCAGGACTGCTGGGAAAGTCAAAAAGATTGGGAGCGGGTCCCGAACCCGCTCCCATCCCGCCTCCAACCAATCTTCCCGGGAGTCAGGTCCCCGATTTGCACAGGGACTCGGCTCCTAGCGGTGGGAAGAGGATTCTAGCTACTTAACTGCCTGTTAACAGGTAGTTAACAGGCAGTTAAGAGGCTTTTCCCAATTTTGCGACTGCTGCTGTGGGCTTCCCAATGTCGGGGAATCCTGCCAGGGTAAGTGAGGTGTGCTGTGGGTCTGTTGTTATGTTGGTGTATAGATGACAGCTGCAAAAGTGGTGTGAAGGATGAAATGTGACAATGGTTAGTATCAGAGGTAAGGAAATGTTGGGAAAATCATTTTGAATGTGGTTAGATGTTTCTGCAGGTGACAAGCTGTGAAGTGTTTGTGTAGCCTCATCTCATCGGGAGAAGTGACAGATGGCTTCTGCAATCTCAGCTTTAGTTGCCATCTGTTTTATCCTAAGGAGAGTGTAACTGGAGAGCCTGGGTGCAAGGGCTCGCCTTTAGACAGTGATCGTCAGTGTTTGACAGCACCTCAATGCTGTCAAACACTGACAATTCATCTGTTAAACAAGTGTGGTGCATATGCCTTTAAGCAAACCAGCAGATGAAGCGTCATCAACTGACGTCATCTGACACTGGCTTTCCCTTAATTGGCCGGCAAGCCCGCAGGGCGGGCTTAACAAGGCTAATCAAGGCAAAATAGCGTCTGTTCGTCAGATGTCGCTGGGGCGGGACTAGAACCCAGAAGGCAGCAGTCCCGTCCCCATCTCATCTCGGTAAGTAAAATCCAGCGCATTGTCTCATTCTTGGAAATGCAAACAAGGATACTACATTCCAGCCCAGTCTTGATTAGTCAGTCATGGGAGAAATTGGATCATGTCCCAAGAAAGTCCTCTCAATGAAAAATCTTAATACCATGGAGGGAATTTTAGCCCCTGTTACCGTCGGCAAGGATATCTGCCCAAAGCCAGCAAGATTATTTTTAAATATGCCGATAACGTCATCAGGACCCAAATGCCATTTTTACCTGAGGCCTGAGAGGGGTGCAGTGGTGGCTTCCATGCCAGGCTAAGCTTGCCAGGAACAACAGCCAGGGCCAGAAAACGCTCTCTAAGGTAAGTTTTTTGAAATTTTTTGCAAAGTTCCTTGTGGACCAGGAAGAGCACGCGTGCTCCTCCAGGCACCACAAGGAAACCTTAGGCCTCCCCTGCCCCAGGCCATTCCCCTTGCCCAAGTCCTGACAGCCACTTACCTTATGACATGGACTGTTCTCATGAGTCCCTGGCAGTGGCCTACAAGCCAGCCGATTTTAATGACCATGTGAGCAGTAGTTTGAATCCCATTTGCCTGCCATGTTCCCATATCCCTTAATCCCCCTTAAAGAAAGAACTTGGGCCATATTTTCCAATCGGAGGCTTCCCGCATGCAGAGGCCTCCGATCTGGAAAAAATCTATGCACTTACCTGAGGACTCCCGAGGTCCAGACACTTCCGCTCCTGGGCCTCTCCAACTCGAAATGTGCAGGGCCTATGTATTTGCAAGCATCCCTGGGATCACGTGGGCCATAGGGAGCCAATTAACTCACGTTTTCTTACCAAATCTCACGATTATAAAGAGTTTGTCTCATGATTTATGAGATGGTGGGGTTGGCATTACTGCTGTTGGAAAGTAGGAAAGTATTGCATTCTACTGTCTCACAACCCTGTGTAAAATAAATTCCCTGACTTTCTGTCGTAAATCTCTTATATTTAATCCTGTATCTAAGTCCCCTCATTCTAGACCAATATATCATTAACATTTTTATGGCCTTATCGATTGGAGGTGCTGCTTTTAATGTCTTGTGATTCTGAACCCTCAAATCCCTCTGCTCTTCCACATCACCCAGCATAATTATTACATTTTGGTTTAAAAAAAAGTATCACCTCCCATTTACTGACATTTAATTCCACTTTTGCCCATTTCATCATATTTTCTGTATATCTGAACACCCAAATCTCTCTGCTCTTCTACATCATCCAGCTTTCTCCCATTCAAAATATAAATTATTCTTTTATTTTTTACCAAAATGTACCACCTCATTTTTACTGAGATTGAATTCCATCTGCCACTACTTTTCCCATTCCACCATCTTATGAGTATCCACTTACAGTTTCCTTTGATCCTCAGAATTATTTACTATGCCTCCTATTTTAGTATCATCTACAAATTTGGACAGCACTCCCTCTAGCCCGACATACAAATCATTGATGTACACAGTGAACAGAAGCAATCTCAGAGCAATTTCCTGTGGGGGCATCACTAACTAGTTCCAACCACTCTGAGAAACTGCCCTTAACTCCTACTCTCTCTTTCCTCCCTTTCAATCAGTTTTTAATCCAATTTTCTACTCTCCCACCATTTCCATTTCCCTTAATCTTCTCCAATACTCACCTTTGTGGTACCTTGTCGAAAGCTTTCCCCCATCCACCATATCTGTCACCTCCTCAAAGAACTCTATCAGGTTTGTCAAGCACCATCTGCCTTTCATACGAACATACGAACATACGAATTAGGAGCAGGAGTAGGCCACTCGGCCTTCGAGACTGCTCCGCCATTCAATAAGATCATGGCTGCTCCGATTACGCCACATTCCTGCCTACCCCTGATAACTTTTCACTCCGTTGCTTACCAAGAATCTATCTACCTCTACCTCTTCCCTCCCCCAGTCGCAGCGCGCACCGCTCTTCCCTCCCCCAGTCGCGCTGCAGTGCGCTCTTCCCTCCCCCAGTCACGCGCGCAGCCCGCTCTTCCCTCCCCCAGTCGCGCGCGTTGCGCTCTTCCCTCCCCCAGTCGCTGCGCAGCGCTCTTCCCTCCCCCAGTCGCGCGCGCGCTCTTCCCTCCCCCAGTCGCGCGCGCTGCGCACAGCGCCCTCTTCCCTCCCCCAGTTGCGCGCAGCGCTGCGCGCGCCCTCTTCCCTCCCCGTCGCGTGTGCGCGCGCCCCTCTTCCCTCCCCCAGTCGCGCGCTAGTGCGCGCGCGCCCTCTTCCCTCCCCCAGTCGCGCGCGCTGCCCGCTCTTCCCTCCCCCAGTCGCGCGCTGTGCGCTCTTCCCTCCCCGTCGCGCGCGCGCTCTTCCTCCCCCAGTCGCGCGCGCGCGCTCTTCCCCTCCCCCAGTCGCGCGCTGCAGCGCTTAGCTAGCGCAGCCCTCTTACCTCCCCCAGTCCGCGCTCAGCGCGCTGCGCGCGCCCTCTTCCCTCCCCCCAGTCGCGCGCTGCGCGCGCCCTCTCCCTCCCACAGTCGCCGCTTGCGCTGCGCGCGCGCCCTCTTCCCTCCCCCAGTCGCGCGCCCTCTTCCCTCCCCCAGTCGCGCGCGCGCGCCCTCTTCCCTCCCCCAGTTGCGCACGCGCCCTCTTCCCTCCCCCAGTCGCGCTACGCAGCGCGCGCCCTCTTCCCTCACCCAGTCGCACGCGCGCAGCGCGCCTCTTCCCTCCCCCTCAGTCGCGCGCGACAGCGCGCAGCGCCCTCTTCCCTCCCCCAGTCGCGCGCGCCCTCTTCCCTCCCCCAGTCGCGCGCGTAAGCGCGCGCCCTCTTCCCCTCCCCCAGTTGCGCGCACTAGCGCGCAGCGCCCTCTTCCCTCCCCCAGTCGCGCGCGCGCGCCCTCTTCCCTCCCCCAGTCGCGCGCTCTTCCCTCCCCCAGTCGCGCGCTCTTCCCTCCCCCAGTCGCGCGCTTCTTCCCTCCCCCAGTCGCGCGCTCTTCCCTCCCCCAGGTCGCGCTCTTCCTCCCAGTCGCGCGCTCTTCCCTCCCCCAGTCGCGCGCTCAAGCGCGCTCTTCCCTCCCCCAGTCGCGCACTCTTTCCTCCCCCAGTCGCGCGCGCAGCGCGCTCTTTCCCTCCCCCAGTCGCGCGTGCGCGCTCTTCCCTCCCCCAGTCGCCTGCGCAGCGCGCGCCCTCTTCCCTCCCACAGTTGCGCGCGCACGCGCGCCCTCTTCCCTCACCCAGTCGCACGCCCTCTTCCCTCCCCCAGTCGCGCGCGTGCGCTCTTCCCTCCCCCAGTCGCGCGCGCGCGCTCTCTTCCCTCCCCCAGTCGCGGCGCACGCGGCGCGCCCTCTTCCCTCCCCCAGTCGCGCGCAGCGTAGCGCGCCCTCTTCCCTCCCCCAGTCATGCGCTGCAGCGCCCTCTTCCCTCCCCCAGTCCCGCAGCGCTGCATCAGGCGCGCCCTCTTCCCTCCCCCAGTCGCGCGCTTGCGCGCGCCCTCTTCCCTCCCCCAGTCGCTGCGCGCGCGCCCTCTTCCCTCCCCCAGTCGCTGCGCTAGGCGCCCTCTTCCCTCCCCCCAGTCGCGCACGCGCGCCCTCTTCCCTCCCCCAGTCGCGCGCAAGCTGCGCGCGCGCCCTCTTCCCTCACCCAGTCGCAGCGCTCGCGCGCGCTGCCCTCTTCCCTCCCCCAGTCGCGCGCGCCTCTCTGCCCTCCCCCAGTCCTCGCCCAGTCGCGCGCGCCCTCTTCCCTCCCCCAGTCGCAGTTCGCGCTGCGCCGCGCCCTCTTCCCTCCCCCAGTCGCTCGCGCTGCGCGACGCCCTCTTCCCTCCCCCAGTCGCGCGCACTGCGCGCGCCCTCTTCCCTCCCCCAGTCGCGCAGCGCGCGCGCCCTCTTCCCTCCCCCAGTCGCGCGCGCCTCTTCCCTCCCCCAGTCGCGCGCTCTTCCCTCCCCCAGTCGCGCGCTCTTCCCTCCCCCCAGTCGCGCGCTCTTCCCTCCCCCAGTCGCGCGCCTCTTCCCTCCCCCAGTCGCGCGCTCTTCCCTCCCCAGTCGCGCGCTCTTCCCTCCCCCAGTCGCGCGCGCTGCGCGCTCTTCCCTCCCCCAGTCGCGCGAGTGCGCGCTCTTCCCTCCCCCAGTCGCGCGCAGCGCGCTTCTTCCCTCCCCCAGTCGCACGCGCGCGCGCTCTTCCCTCCCCCAGTCGCGCGCGCTGCTTCCTCTCCCCGTCGCGCGCGCGCGCTCTTCCCTCCCCCAGTCGCACGCGCGAGCGCGCCCTCTTCCCTCACCCCAGTCGCACGCGCAGCGGCCTCTTCCCTCCCCCAGTCGCGCGCAGCTAGCAGCGCGCGCCCTCTTCCCTCCCCCAGTCGCGCGCGCGCATGCCTCTTCCTCCCCCAGTCGCAGCGCGCATGCCCTCTTCCCTCCCCCAGTCGCGCGCTGCGCGCCCTCTTCCCTCCCCCAGTCGCGCGCGCTGCGCGCCCTCTTCCCTCCCCCAGTCGCGCGCTCGCGCGCGCCCTCTTCCCTCCCCCAGTCGCGCGCGCGCAGCCCTCTTCCCTCCCAGTCGCGCGCGCGCCCTCTTCCCTCCCCCAGTCGCGCACGTGCCCTCTTCCCTCCCCCAGTCGCGCACGAGCGCGCGCGCCCCTCTTCCCTCACCCAGTCGCACGCTGCGCACGCCTTCTTCCCTCCCCCAGTCGCGCGCGCGCACGTGCCCTCTTTCCCTCCCCCAGTCGCGCACGCGCGCGCGCCCTCTTCCCTCACCCAGTCGCACGCGCAGCAGCGCCCTCTTCCCTCCCCCAGTCGCGCGCAGCGCCCTCTTCCCTCCCCCAGTCGCGCACGTGCCCTCTTCCCTCCCCCAGTCGCGCACGCAGCTCGTGCGCGCCCTCTTCCCTCACCCAGTCGCAACGCGCGCACTGCCCTCTTCCCTCCCCCAGTCGCGCGCGCGCACGCGCCCTCTTCCCTCCCCCAGTCGCGCTGCGCCCTCTTCCCTCCCCCAGTCGCCGCGCAGCGCGCCCTCTTCCCTCCCCCAGTCGCGCGTGCGCGCGCCCTCTTCCCTCCTCCCAGTCGCGCGCGCCCCTCTTCCCTCACCCCTGTCGCGCGCGCCCTCTTCCCTCCCCCAGTTGCGCGCACTGCGCGCGCCCTCTTCCCTCCCCCCAGTCGCGCGCAGCAGCCCTCTTCCCTCCCCCAGTCGCGCGCTCTTCCTCCCCCAGTCGCAGCGCGCTGCGCCCTCTTCCCTCCCCAGTCGCGCGCGCGCCCTCTTCCCTCCCCCAGTCGCGCACGCGCCCCTCTTCCCTCCCCCAGTCGCGCACGCTCAGCGCGCGCCCTCTTCCCTCACCCAGTCGCCGCGCGCGCGCCCTCTTCCCTCCCCAAGCTCGCAGCGCTGCGCCGCTCCTCTTCCCTCCCCCAGTCGCGCGCGCCCTCTTCCCTCCCCCAGTCGCGCGCGCTGCGCGCCCTCTTCCCTCCCCCAGTCGCGCGCGCAGCGCGCGCCCTCTTCCCTCCCCCAGTCGCGCGCGCAGCGCCCTCTTCCCTCCCCCAGTTGCGCGCACGCGCGCGCCCTCTTCCCTCCCCCAGTCGCGCGCGCGCCCTCTTCCCTCCCCAGTCGCGCGCTCTTCCCCTCCCCCAGTCGCGCGCTCTTCCCTCCCCCAGTCGCGCGCTCTTCCCTCCCCCAGTCGCGCGCTCTTCCCCTCCCCCAGTCGCGCGCTCTTCCCTCCCCAGTCGCGCGCTCTTCCCTCCCCCAGTCTGCGCGCCTCTTCCCTCCCCCAGTCGCGCGCTCTCTTCCCTCCCCCAGTCGCGCGCGCGCGCTCTTCCCTCCCCCAGTCGCGCGTGCGCGCTCTTCCTCCCCAGTCGCGCGCTGCGCGCGCTCTTCCCTCCCCCAGTCGCACGCAGCGCTGCGCCTCTTCCCTCCCCCAGTCGCGCGCGCGCGCCTCTTCCCTCCCCCGTCGCGCAGCGCGCGCTCTTCCCTCCCCCAGTCGCGCTGCGCTGCGCGCCCTCTTCCCTCACCCAGTCGCCCGCGCGCGCGCCCTCTTCCCTCCCCCAGTCGCGCGCAGCGCGCGCGCCCTCTTCCCTCCCCCAGTCGCGCGCGCGCGCCCTCTTCCCTCCCCCAGTCGCGCGCGCGCCCTCTTCCCTCCCCCAGTCGGCACGTGCCCTCTTCCCTCCCCCAGTCGCGCGCAGCGCGCGCGCTCTTCCCTCCCCCAGTCACGCGCGCGCTCTTCCCTCCCCAGTCGCGCAACGCGCGCGCCCTCTTCCCTCCCCCAGTCGCGCAGCGCGCGCCCTCTTCCCTCCCCCCAGTCGCGCGCCGCTGTGCGCGCCCTCTTCCCTCCCCCAGTCATGCGCGCGCGCCCTCTTCCCTCCCCCAGTCGCGCGCTGCGCAGCGCCCTCTTCCCTCCCCCAGTCGCCGCGCGCGCGCCTCTTCCCTCCCCCAGTCGCGCGCAGCGCGCTCCCTCTTCCCTCCCCCAGTCGCGCGCGCAGCGCGCCCTCTTCCCTCCCCCAGTCGCGCGCGCGCCCACTTCCCTCCCCCAGTCGCGCACGTGCCCTCTCTTCCCTCCCCCAGTCGCGCACGCGCGCGCGCCCTCTTCCCTCACCCAGTCGCACGCGCGCACGCCCTCTTCCCTCCCCCAGTCGCGCGCGCGCACGCGCTCTTCCTCCCCCAGTCGCGCGCGCCCTCTTCCCTCCCCCAGTCGCGCGCCTCCCCCCAGCGCGCGCGCGCGCCCTCTTCCCTACCCCCAGTCGCGCGCAGTGCTCGCGCGCCCTCTTCCCTCACCCCAGTCGCGCGCGCCTCTTCCCTCCCCCAGTTGCGCGCACGCGCGCGCCCTCTTCCCTCCCCCAGTCGCGCGGCGCGCCCTCTTCCCTCCCCCAGTCGCGCGCTCTTCCCCTCCCCCCAGTCGCCGCGCCCTCTTCCCTCCCCCAGTCGCGCGCTCTTCCCCTCCCCCCAGTCGCGCGCTCTTCCCTCCCCCCAGTCGCGCGCTCTTCCCTCCCCCAGTCGCGCGCGCTCTTCCCCCTCCCCCCCCAGTCGCGCGCGCGCGCGCCCTCTTCCCTCCCCCAGTCGCGCGCGCGCCGCTCTTCCCCTCCCCCAGTCGCAGCGCGCAGCGCCTCTTCCCTCCCCCAGTCGCACGCGCGCGCGCTCCTTCCTCCCCCAGTCGCGCGCGCGCTCTTCCCCTCCCCCAGTCGCGCACGCGCGCGCGCCCTCCTCTCCCCTCCCCTCAGTCGCGCGCAGCGCACGCGCCCTCTCTTCCCTCCCCCAGTCGCGCGCGCCCTCTTCCCCTCCCCGTCGCGCGCAGCGCGCCCTCTTCCCATCCCCCAGTCGCGCGCAGCGCGCGCCCTCTTCCCTCCCCCCAGTCGCGCGCCGCGCCCTCTTCCCCTCCCCCAGTTGCGCGCACAGCGCGCGCCCTCCTTCCCCTCGCGCCCAGT